>NC_051862.1:195599262-196218762 GCF_015732765.1 Culex quinquefasciatus | reverse complement strand
ACTGATATTTTGAGCTCCTCTACTAGTTTAATTGACACTATGGGGCGCTTTCCAAGAAAGTAATGGCAGTTTAATTTCATTTAATTCATTGGTTTATTTCAATTGATTTCAACTAGTAAAAAAGTTTGTAAACCAGTTTTGGTGATTTTTTTTGTAAATCATCATAATGAAGAGTTCAGTTTACAAATGTTTTTCGTACATTAAACATTGGTTTATTTTTTTATTTTACAACGCCATTGTATGAAGGAAATATTATTTCCCATCTTCCCAACTAAAAAGTTCCATAAGTGACACCAAAAGCCCCACCAGATCCCAGAACCGGGCACGCTTTTGGTGTTCGCGTCACGTACGGTTTTCTAATTTTCAGTTTTTAACACCAACCATATGGGACACAACACGACACGGCGAGAGAGAGAGAGAGAGTGACGATCCTTTTTTCGCAACCGTCCATCCGGTCACGGCTAACAGAGTTAAAACTTTCAGATCTGGCCACTATGCCAAGCAGCAACAGCAGTTCATTAACATTTGGCCGTCCTCCGGAAGGAGAGGGAAAAAAAGTTTTTTTTCCGGGCAGCGGAAAACAAGTTTGGCGAATTGCGAAGGCTAGGGCGTTCTACTTGCCCAGTAGTGATATAAATGCTAAACAACAGTTCTGGATGGGATTTTTTCGTCCTGCCGGAGTTTCCATCGCTTTCAGTGCGGATGAGAGTACATTTCCCAGAAGGATTAGTCGAAACTTAATTTGAACTGGAGGGCGTCACAACGCAAACTGGTTATTCCATTGCATATTTCTCTCGCATTTGTTTGACTTTTAGTAGACCCTTTCCAAATGTTCCTACATTTTCTCCAATTTGAACGCAGTTTTTTTTTCTGCCTTGGCTGACCAAAACTTGTATTCGACCTCACGTACTTGCGCGATGAGGTTTCTCCCGGATAATTTAATAACACTATCTGGGTCAGTTGTTTCACTTCCGGACGTTTATTTGCGAATGGGAGGATGGAAGAAAAAATCGGAATGGAAATGCTATTTTGTTCGTCGAATTGTCGTAAATTGGCAGCTTAGGGAGAAAAATATGGTTGGATCAGTATCCAACCTAAATTGTTTTTCTTAATTTAATTTTAGGTAAGGATATTTATTGTAAAGTCTTGCAGAAAATTTTCGATTTTTTTTTTTCATTCTTTTAAAAATTTAAAAGGAAAATATATCAAAATGACAAAACGGGAAAAATCAACATAAGTTGCGTTTTTAAATTACGAGTGTTTTTGTACCTTAAAATGCAAAGGTTATCGTTTAAATGTTAAAGTTAATGCAGTTTAAATGAAAAATTGAGCTTTTTCCCGTTTTCGGCATTTTTTCAAACTTTTAAGTTATGAGGCTAGATTTTTGTAACTTTAAACTATTTTTCCTAGAAAAGCAAAATAATTTCAACTTCCAACTTCAGTACTTTAGTGAAATTTTGATAAAGTGCACCGTTTTCAAGTTATAGCCAGTTTTATGTAACTTAAAAAAAAAGTCGCAGTTTTTAAATTTTTTTAAATAAGTGCACATGTTTGCCCACTTCTGAAAAAAATATTTTTGAAAAGCTGAAAGAACTCTCAATGTTTTGCTTTGTTGAACTCTGCTGATACGACCCTTAGTTGCTGAGATAAAGATAAACCTTTGCATGGCAGGTTTAAATACATGAAAATTTTTGTTTTCCAAGTCTCACCCAAACAGCCAACCATTTTCTAACGTCGATATCTGAGCAACTAATGGTCCGATTTACAATGTTAAAACATGAAACATTCGTGAAATTTTCCGTTTTTGAAATCAAGACTAACAAATCAAAAGGGCCTAATATTCAATATTACGCCCTTTTAAAATATTAGTCTTGGAAAAAAATATTGTTTTCGGAAAGACCGGAAAATTTCACGAATGCTTCATATTTTAACTTTGTAAATCGGACCATTAGTTGCTGAGATATTGAAGATAGAAAATGGTGGGTTGTTTGGGTGAAACTTAGAAAACATAAATTTTCCTGTTTTTAAACCTTTGCATGGCAATATCTTAGCAACTAAGAGTCGTATCAACAAAGTTCAAAAAATATCATGATATAGGGAATTTTCTCAGCTTTTCAAAAATATTTTGTTTTAAAGTGGGCAAACAAGTGCACTAATTAAAAAAAAATACTGCGACTATTTTCAAAAAAGTTACCTAAAATGGCTTTAACTTGAAAACGGTGCATTTTATCAAAATTTCACTAAAGCACTTTTTGATTGCAAATTTGATTTAGCATCGAAAAATGAAGTTGAAAAATTTTGCGACCAATATTTCGATTTTTTGAAAATGTATTGATTAAAAAAATCATAATTCGGTCAAAGATTATTGCACAAACTGGAAATTTCTGAAAAGTTGACATTTGTTGTCCTTGAAAACATATAAAAAAAATAAATAAAGTACAACTTTGCCGAAAACACCAAATTGATCAATAAATTCCAACAAAAGATACAGATTTTTAAATTTTCATGTATCATTTTTGTATTGACGGCTGCCAAATTTGTATGGAAAATTATATGGACAAACTAATGATGAAAAATGGCTTCTTTGGGCATACCGAAGGCACCAAAAAAGTTTCAGTCGGATTAAAAAATAACAAAAAAAATCGAATGACCGAAATCTGAGAGAACTTCTATACATCAAAATAATAGTTAATAACCATTTTGTTTGTTTATTTTAAATTAATAAATAAATTATTTATTATTTTCCGACTGATCTTAAAAAATCTTAATAAAGTTTGTTTTTATATTGTTTTTTATATTATTTCATATTGTGATCATTGACTCCAACCAATTGAAGGAGATTGAATAAAATTAAAACAAATTTAAAATTAAAATTCAAAACCCATTATAAAAATTGTTGTGAACTGTATTCTTCCCATGTCCACATAAATGTCCCATATGCAAAAAAGCAAATGAGAACAAAGCTAAGCAGATTTGTCTCACATGCGTGTGAATTCATCGTAAAAAATAGATTTCCTCCAGCTTTTCAGACCAAATAACCTTTTTTTTAAAAAAAAAAAAGAGCACACGATTTTTAACTAAACAGCACCAAGAATCTCAAACGCGATGCAAATCAATATGGGATATTTATGCGAACAGAGGCAATGCACTTGATTTAAAATCAGGACACTTTTTTGGGAATCTGTTACCTCCAACCAACCCACCCCCGCCCTCCTTGTCGTGGACAATTGTCCATGCAACAAAATAAACTTTTTTGTGTGGATCGTGGATAATCGCCTATCGCCTATTTTGAAAAATGCAAAACTTCCCTTACTTTGAAACAGTGCTTTTTATCTCAATTTCATTTCAGTACATTTTGACTGCAAATTTGATTTTATTAAAAAAAAATAAAGTCTGATTCTCACATTTTTTTTGTTGAAAATCGCGCTTTTGATTTTTTTTTTCTTGATCAAAGATTGTTTGCCCCTTTCCGGAATTTTCTTCAAGATTGTATTTTACGTCCCCCAAAAAATCAAATAAAAATAAAAGTAGGGTTTGTAAGGATTTTTTTGTGGCAAAAAATGCAAAAAATCAGTAAAAAATACCTAAATCGACCAGAATTCCTTTAAAAGAAATATTATTAAATAAATTTCAACAAATGATTGTGACACACTGATGATGGCATTCACAAAATTTCAACAAGTTTAAATTAAAAAAAAAAAAACAAAAAAGGGGAGACTGAAAACTCATAGAATTGATCTGCTAATGATATTTTAAAAACATAAACCAATTGAAAAGGGCCTTATTATTGCAAGACAGTCATGCTTTTGAACGGGTTCTTCGTTCGTTCAAGTTCACAAAGCTATACGAAAAATAACAGCTCTGAGAATGAACGTTCGTCTCTTGAAAACGTTCATTCAGTAGGCTTTTTTGAAACGAACGGAGAACCCAGTTCAGAACTCTACCATTTTCCTTCGAATAGACCTCAGTAACCAGCTAGACTTCATTCACTTAAAATCAACCTTTCACATGTCAGCCCAGCTAAATCAGAGGTAACATGTAGGTCCAGTAATCAAAGGTAGTGAGTTCAAATCTCTTTTTTTTGGGTGAAACTTGTAAGGTTTCGTTGATATCTCATTTTGAGGCTCCAGATTTCACCAGGAATGCATTTTTGTTTGCCGCGCGATAGACCCGTTTCAGTTGCGAAATAGATACTTTATATCCTGCCTTGGATTGTAGTCTCCCGAGTCCCGACCCTCGAATTGCAAAAAAAAATCAAACGTCGTCCTGAAGTTGATTTACTTCAACAAAAAAAAACTTCGATCTCAGAAAATATGAGTTTTGAACTTACTACCTTTGCTTACTAAACTTACATGTTTTCACTGATCTAAATAAACCTTGTGAAATGCGATTGTCTGAATGTCAATATAAGTTAGTTAGTCGCCAAGGAGATCCTCTGACTACAGACGGTTCACAGAACGCGTTCCATAAAATCAAAGAGAACGGAACGAAAAAGTGACGTTCTGTTTTTGGAACGAAAATCAATGGCTCCTGCGCTGTGGGTTCAGTTCATATTGAAGAATGAGAACGAACGCAGAACGGGTTCCATTCAAATTGCATGACTGTTGCAAGACATCTGATATTCAGAAAGTCGATGGGACAAATGAAGATAAGATTAAAAGGTAGAAAGTGAATTTTTAATAGAAACATTAAAACAAAATCAAAAGCAAAAATTACAATTTGTGAAGAAATTCAAAAAATAACTCATAGATCAAGAACTGATAGGTGCTAAAAAAAAGCACAATCTCGTCGAAATTTTCAGAATATATAATTGTTCTGACGAGCCTTATCAGCGCAAAAATAGATGACAAGCAAATTGAATTCCTATCATTGTATGGTACTTAGACCAGGGGTGCTCAAAGTTTTCGGAGACCGGGCCAAATTTGAAACTCAAATGCGCTTGCGGGCCAAATAGTTATTAAAAAATTTAAATTAGGTTATTTTAATTTACATGATTTAATTTCTGTTATTTAAAAAAAAATCAATGTAAAATAATAATATTTCAAAAATGGTGACATCACATGTTGAACAATTTATCTAAAGACGTAATTTTATCTATAAGTTAAGTGAGGCTATTGAAAAATCGTTAAAAGCCAGAATTTCACCATTTCAATGAAAAAAAGTTTTAAGCTTCCGTATAGTTTAACTGCAATCATTATTTTCAACAAAAAAAATAAGATTCGACAAAAAAACATTTTTGAGAAAAAAATATTTATTTATTTCCTCGAAAATTCACTAACATTCAAATTATTTTCAATAAACCCAAACATGCTCAAATGATTCTAAATGCAAAGGAATACATATTTACTTAATTTCAGCTGATTGCACTTAAATTAAATTAATTTTTTGAAATTTTGATTTTTTGTTGAAAATATATTTTTGCTCCTGGGTTTTTGAGCCAATTTTCTTTAATAATGGGAGAGGGGTGGGTTGATCGACAAAAGCTTTGTAAAATATTTGCAACAAACTTGATACTCCGATTTCCACATTTCCCATTATGACTTGCAAATTAATGAAGAAAACTAATATTTTTACAACTATTACAGAATTCAACCTAAGTCAAACTTGAACGTTTTTTTAAATATTTCCAAAAATGTTTGATGAAAGTTTTGACGATATTTACTAGTTTCACACACATTGAAACGTGTGAAATTGTTTTAATTATAAAATTGTTTGAACAAATTATTTGTATGCAAAAGTGGGGATCAAAATATTGATGAATCATAAGTTTTTTTATTAACATAAATTAAAAAAAGATTAGCATATAAAAGTGTAAAATAATCCTTAATTTTGTAAAAGTATAAAATCACTTTACAAGTGGTCAATGGGCCATTTTACATGATCATTCAAAATGGGTCCACGGGCCACAAAATATCACGTCGCGGGCCACGTTTGGCCCGCGGGCCATACTTTGGTCACCCCTGACTTAGACCATGTTTTGCAAAAATAACATTATTAAACATATTATTTTGGCATTTTTTTTTGTTAAAGACACTTTGGCGATATTTCATTTTAAAAAACATCCAATTGGTTTAAGTTTTTTAAATATTTTATATAGATAAAAGCACCCTTGCAAATATTGTTTATCCAAAATGCAAGAAACTGATTGAAAGTGTATGAAAAATAGGCTAAATTTCAACTCATTAAGGTAGAAACGATAGTAAATGAGTGTCATCCCCGAAAAACATTTTTTTAATGACTTTTTGAGCACATGAGCCATTTTCAGCATCAGAAGCGTGTCTGCCATCTTGTTACGATGAATTTTGTTCGTAACATATAAGTTTTAAACTTTCCGGAATCTGAAAGGAAAAAAATAGTAAATTGTTATGCCTGTATTTTAAATATATTTTAAAATAGCAGGAAAAAACATGTTTCATATTCATCGAAAACAAGCGTTATGAATTGATAAGTTTAAAACTGATTTATTTACTAATATTTTTCACTGATCTTCGACCTTCTATCACGTTGCCTTTGAATCATTATGCGACAAACTATGCCCAGTGATGTCAAATCAAAGTTCACCAAACTGAGCCGAGTTTGACGCATAAACCGAGCGCCATCTTTTAACGAGTTTAAGTATAAGCACAACACTTCACAGTTTACTAGAGATACTGCTCCAGGTTCGTCGCTTGTGGCCGACCGACGTTAAAGTACAACTACTGTGATATGAACACATCTCAGATCACAGCAGAAGTTCCTTCAACGTCAGCCACCTGTTTTATTGTTCTTCAAGCATCCCTAGTCACTTCACTTTGCACTCCTACAAGCCTTCCGTTGATTTAAGTGTTAAAAGTATCAGGTAACTACTGCTGTGATATAGTCGAATCATATATCACACCGGGAGTTCCTTCTACCTTCGTCACTTTTTTGTTCGCTTGTAACGTTTTCACTTCCCAATCGAAAAAAAATAACACTCTCCCCAAATTCGCTGCCAAGTCCCACACTATCTGCAGTGATGGTCTAGCTTTATGATTGTTTTGCACCTGATAATCATAAGGTAGAACACCAAAGTAGCTAGAGCCGGTGATCTGCTTCTCCGGAGGGCACTCTCACTTCCAGCAATTCTGTTGAACTGATCGAGTTTTAGGACGCGAGTGTTCGGTCTAGTCACTTGGGCTGATTTCAAGAAGCGACTAGTCCGACAATCGCCCCAAATTACGATTCTACCTCCGAACGATTGAGCTTTCACCACTGTCACATGCTGTTGTCACTGGAACCGGATTGCTGTAACTGATGCCTTCTGGATTGCCGGGGGCAGTTTAAATACCTAAAACCCGAATTTACCTGACATTTGCACGCGGGAGTGGGGATGGAGTGCCTTCAATTACCTGGCCCGAACCGATTGTCAACCTTGACTACCGCCGATGTCTGCCTGGCCCAAAAAATGCCAAAGATTCTAGACAAAATGTGCTTACCTAATTTGAAAAGCGATCAATTTGTCTACCGCCGCGCTGCTTTATCACAAGTGGACGCCACCTTTGTAACGGAAATTTTAATTAGAACAGCTATTCAAGAGTGTTAATTGGAAGGCGTAATCGAAAAGGAGATTTAACGCACTCCAGACTAACGGAAATCTGGGTAAACAGGAGTCGTGCTATAATTGTTTAACCGCTTCAAAGAAAGATTTGTTTGGAAAACAAAATGGAACTCGCCCATAAAGTAATCGGCAATGGCGACTTTGGGAGATCCCTTGATCCTTCGAAAGCAAATTGTTGAAATGGAAAAGTACAGCACTTTAAATGCAAATTGTGCGTACTTGATTCTTATATGAAAAGTAACTGATCCCAAACAGGGGTAGGTAAGAAATTGGAGTTTTTTTCTCGATATGGAATCGTTCTAAGAAATTAAAATTTTGCTTACAGATTTTGTGATATCTTTCGAAGAAAGAAAACAAAATTAATTGATGAAATAGTTCAAATTTCGACAAAATGTAAAACCATTTTTTTGGGTTCAAATTCAAAAGTTCTTTTTTGTGGCAAAAAAAAAAGAGTTCAAATCTCTTTTTATTTTCATTGTCAATGTAATAATAGAAAATAACGATTTTTAAAACAACTAAAATAAATACATTTAGTGGAAACACTGAACTGAACTGAAGAATATTTTTCAAGTGTAAACAAACAAAAAAACATTTTTACATTTATATTTTTAATGATAAAATTAGCCCTATGTTTTCGCAAATGATTATTTTAATTTATTTTATTTTTTTATTTGGATAAAACTTTGTCCATTAATTTCTAAAGTCCAAAACTGATTAATTTGGAAATTTTGAAATGTAAGTCTTGATTATAAAAATCTTATTCTTTCAAAAGGTGGAAAAAAATTTCACGCGGGTTTGACTTTTCAACATTATAAATCGGATCAATAGTTTCCAGGATATCATCGATTGAAAATTGAAGGCCGAATGGGCAGCACTCAGAAAAATTCTTTTTTCGTAACAGTACATTGTAGAAAATTTTCTCAGCTTTTAATTTTTTTGTAACACTGATAAACAAAGGTAAATCAACAACAAGTTTTTTTTTTAAATTTATCTCTTAAAACTGCTTTAACTTATAAACTGTGCATTTTATCAAAAAATCTAAATTGATTCAAACAGTGGACACTCTGGCTGTTGGTCTTCTCGATATCAATAATGCTCAATCCGTCAATATTTTTGTTTGAGTCCATGCTGTCAATGACTGTTAGACAATTTTATAGCAAATTTCTGTAACTTTTCAAAAATAAATATTTTTAAGAAATTGTTACTCATGGTATGGTAACTATATTCAAAAATCGAAAAACTGCAAACATTTCGTTAAAATCAAACTTTCGGTGGCTATATCTTAAAAACGAAGCCCTTTATCAACAAATCTGTAAAGTACTTTCCGATTGCAAATTCAATTTTACATTAAAAAAATTAGTCAATTTTTGGTCTGAAATTTTGATTTTTTAGAAAAATCACTATTATTTCAAATATCAACGGCAGATTTTTGACCATCCTTCTCTATGACTCTAATGTTGAGGATTTTTGTCCCCTAAAACACATCAAAAATCTCAAAAAGCAAAAAAAATACGTATTATGGGAAATGAAGTCTAAGTGAAAAAAGTTAATATAAAAAGGGCAAATATTTTTTCCGTGTACCTTTTTTTCGAGAGTCATCAACTTTGCCGAAGACATCAAACTGATCAGAAAATTCACACAAAAGTTACAAAAGTTTGAATATACCATTTTTGTATGGACTGCCAAAATTATATGGAGACTTGTATGGGTGAACCAATATAACAAAATAGCTTCTTTGGTCATAAGGAAGGCTTCCACAAATTTGAGCTAAATAAAAAAATACAAAAAAAGTCGATATCTGCCGATGTCGTAGAGAATTGCTCTCGTTTTTCCTCTGAAATTCGAATAGCTCGGCTTTGAAAGATTGAATTGATTTTTTTTCAGGAAAAAATTGTGTTGAAATTATCTACCAGCTTGCTTTACATGCATTGGTTTATTTCATAAAAATAGGCTACACGAAATTAAATGAATATTTAAAAATATAAAAAATGCATTTTTTTACGTAAACCAGTAGCTGTTTGACATGTGGCGTCGTGGTGTTCATCAAGCATTCATAGCATGCTAAGGAAAATTTGATGCTTTTCTGAGGAAAACCGTTGGTTCCGAAAACCCCGGATGTATTGCCGTTGAGCTCGATGGTGGTTGAACGAATCGACCTGGTCTCTTAGGGAAAGTTGTTCTCAAGACGATTCCGCTCATTTCTGGCCATCCTAGAAGATTCTACATGTTTTCCCCAGGCCTTTACGAGCGAATGAACGAAAATTTAAAATTTCCTATAGTAATTTCCATGTAAACTTGAACCCGCTTGAGACAAGCCAGTTTTCAACCAAATGAGCTGAAATTTGGTGTGAGAGTCCCTTTGGGTAAATCCTACAAGGGGAACCACACCAGAACTTGATCTGAGAACTTTTCAAAATCCGTACCCACCCTAATGTATATATCTATAAATATGGAAAAAATACATAAATGTGTTATGCTGTAACAATCTATGAAAGCTTTTAACACTCATATTTTTGTTTTTCTTATATATTTTTTATCCAACGTGGAGAAATTAATTCAAATTAATAAGTTGAGAATTGTCAGTAATAACTAAGGCTACCAACTGTACGGATTTTTCCTTACCAAACGGAATTTTTAACCTCTTCGTGGATTTTGAACAGGCCGGATTTTTTGTAGGGAATTTCACGCATAATACGGATTTGTATGGAATTTTAACAATTTTTGAACATTGAATTGCTTTTTTGATTTGGTCAAATATTTCATCTGGAAAATATTATGCATCGGTGCTCCCCTCGTTATTTTTTGTTCATCCCAGTTACCGAACAACTACTGTACCATAGTGTCATATCGGCAAAGTGTACGAATTTTTGCTCAGCAAGAGTTGGTAGCATTAGTTATAACGATTTATCAGAAACTGAAACCGATTTCTTCATACATTTTTGAAGTATGAATATAAAATTAATTAAGGCTATCCTTCAGGTAAAGTATTACAAACAAGCTTCTAATCCCTCACGTCTAGAATGAAGAATTTATTCACCTGCTGGTCAGCTGCATGCATTGCAGATGCCTTAAATCCCCATATTTCAACCATCGAAAGCCAATTAGTTTTTGCTTTCACCTGCAGAGCAAGTAAGCTCCAGGCCCTCGGCAACCCTGGCAAAAAGCTACTCTCCCCGGTTAGGAGTAGCAATCAGGATCCATAAATCAGGACTCATTCCTTACGAGGTTGCCAACGCCAGCATAAGCTGGAGGAAAATGAGAATTAAGAGTGTGCTCTAACCCAGAGAACCTGTTAGATTCTGACTCCGTTGACGGGTCTGGCGTTTTTCCCAAGCTCCAAACTCAAGGGGAAGCTCTTCTAGCTTGAGCTACTTGACTATCTCTGGTAAAAGTCTTAAATTAAACTTTCATAAAAACGGATTGCATCGCCACCATCATCCACTCAACATCAGAGAGAGAGTCGGTGCTTTTTACCCCCTCCTACTAGGATACGCCGATAAGTGCACTGTGATTTAAACCTTTCATCGTTTTAATTAAAAGCTGCTTTTGGGAAAAGTTATCGTGGTTTGGATATCCAGCTACCTACAAAATCATCAATTCTCAGTTTGAAGCTCTGTAATAAATAGAAACTTTAAAAATAGATCGAACTAATTAATTCAGAGAGCTCATTTCCGGACGGAACAACTTCCCGGAGTAAATAACCTCGCGAATCTAATTTAAACTTCAGTTTACTCTTCCAGAGCAATCACACTTTCTAATTAAATCGCACCGCGAAAGTGGATCCCCTTTGCCGCGATGATGTCCGGGCCAGACCGTCCAAACTCCGAAACGATACTGTGGTGGTCCACCCGGAGAGTAGCAAGTTGGATTATGTAAAATTAATATTCGTGTCCTATAATCCCTGCATATTTTAAACTATTATAGCAACATTCATTATACTCGCCGTAGGAGCTGGGGCGACTCTTGTCCCACCGAACGATAACGACACGGTGTGTAGCGAGTGTCGAGTCCTGGCCGTGGTCCTGGTTCACCTCCGTAAACTGACCCTCCACGTTTCCTCACCCACTTCCGGGGATATCGAGGACCTGTGGCAGGGGGTTTAGTTACGCTTGGATAGCGGTGGCATTAGAATACATGATTCTGTACAGTAGCGTTAAAAATGAAAGTGGCATGTTTTCAAGATTTATTGTGATTAAATTAAAAGAAACAAACTGAACAATTTTATTTGCTATTAAAAAATATTAAATCCATTTTTTATTTAGTTAAAGAAGACTACAAATTTTCCACAGTACTGTACAGATCCCACACGTCTCCGCATGAACCCGTGGCCTGACCGTGAGTTGTCGTGGACGACCGAGATTACCATTCATCGGTAACCGTGGTTCACGGGCTTGGAACAGGTAATTTCCTGTGTTCCAGCCCAGTCGATGACGGTGGCGGCGGCGTAGCTCATTTTGTTGACCGCCGTGTCCCTATATGGGGGAAAAAAAGGGACACATCCTTTCTCCGGGTCAGACCTTCGAACCTGGTGGGCGTGGAAGTCCCGTCGAAGGCCCGTCTATGAAGAGTGGATTTTTTACGGCACCGTTATTGGACGTTATGAAAGCATGCAGTCTTTGTTTACCAAAGTGGGGACAAAAATGCCGTAGGCCAACAGCCGGGCAGACCCGGTCAACAAAAAATAAACCCGGAATGTCCACCCGGGCTGGAAGTGTGTTTTGTTTGTCGCCTGTTGACAATTTTCCGCCTGGGGTTGGCCCCGGCGAAGGATCGAAGGCAAGAAAGTGACTGATGAAAGCATTACAATCAGGCTTGGTTAGAACACACAAAAAGACTGCTTTATGACACCTTTAATCGACGGCTTATAGGTTTCTTTGGTGTGGATTAGGGTGACCAGTAAGTTTAAAACTATTTAAAAACGAAATCCATACATTTCGCAAAAAGTTGACACGTCGAAGATTGTTTCGAGTGATGAGACGTAAAATCATAATCGACATGAAATCGAATTGTGAAAACTCAACCAGTAATTCAAATTTTAAAATTTGATTATTTGTTTGAGTTTTTATACTTTCAAACATTTCTTAGAACCACCCAACATTTTTTTTACTTTGATTATTTATTTATTCAGATTTTCTTTCCTATATAAAGAACTAGGAGGCAAAAGTGCGCACAAGAAATTTTGATACCTAATTTTTAGCTTAAAAAGTTATATTCAAGTTTTCGATTTTTTTTTTGAATTAATATGAATTTGAAAAATACGTCACTTATTGCCCATTTTGATATAAAATTTGAGGTTTATAAAAATCAAGTTCACGAAATCTCAAAGAGCTTTCAACCAGACCTGCGTCCGCTCTAACTCCTATTTAAGAAGAACTTGTTTGGCATTTTGCATAGATGATTTCCAGCATGTTATTCCAGTGATTAGAGTTCACTAATTACGCTAATTTGTACAACTCTTGAAGTCCCTAAAAGTTTATATTTGAAACCAAGTGAGATAAGAACGCTTAAGTACTCTCGAATAGCTTTTAAGAAGCTTATGAGCTCAGTAACATGAAAATATTGCTAAAATATGTTTATCCAATGAACCAATGTTTTCAACGGATAACAAGCATAAAATTACTTTCAACGAAAATGCCATCATGAACAAACCGAGTGCCGTTAAGAAGAGCGCTTAGTACTGATGCATGTCTGCTTTTAACTAGCATTTAGCCTTGCTAACCATCAAATAACTTTTGAATGTTTCTTTTTCTTACTTTTTATCATCTATTGTTTCCAAGAAGGAATTAGCTATGCAACAATGAGCCCTAAAACGTTAATATAGGCTAAATATACCCTTTCTAATCAAACACGTATCTTCGTCATATGGAGAGTTTGATGCTCACCTTTGGGCATATAAAGGACAAAGGACATTATCACACACATGAAATGCAACTGGAAAAAAGAAACAAAGGAGGCCCACCACCAAGTGTGTTCTTTTTTCACCCAGCCTTGACGTCGATAAAGCAGTTTATTTTTGTTCGAGCTTTCGGTGAAGCATTAAATCGGCATCGCTGTGCGCCACTTGAAATATTTCTCAAGGGAAAATTGCTGATTAAATGTTTCGAAAAATTATTTGCTGGTATTGAATGCCAATATAATGCTAATTTAATGCCGCTATTTAGTGCCTCGCGGTCACTTGAGGAACCATGTAAATAATTAGCAAGCACCATCAAAAAACAAACGCGCCAAGTTTTTTGACGTTTGAATTTGACGACCCATTCCAATCGAAGGCTGAAGAAAACCGAGCGAGAAGCGAAGGCAAATAAAGAACAAAGGGTGGCCACCAACACCACCAACATCTTTTCGTGAGTGTTCGCTTAAAATTTCATCAATTTTGGCAGCACTAAGCAGACCCAAAAAAGGGCTGGAAGAAAAAAGAACTAAGCTGAAAATTGAAAAATGGGCGTGGCCTTATGTATTCTCGACTGATTAGAATACATTTGGGAATTACTTTTTTGGAATGCTTGTAAAAGGAATAGAATAACTTTTAGTAAAAGTGGAAATAAACAGAAATGTTCACAAAAAGTTGCTCTGCTCGTTGCTGTACTTGGTTTTAGTAAATTTCAAGGAACACTCCAGAATATCCAACATCATTCAAACAAGACCGCTTATTAGGCTTAAAATGGGTATATTTCCTTAAATACAAAACATTGAAAAACAAATTAAAACATTGCATTACTTTTATTTGTGGTAGTAACGTCATGATTCGAAATCCGGACACTTAGTAGCATGTCATTTTTGTTATAGCTGGCAAAAAATCATGTAATAATTTGGAAATGTAGAAACATCATTAGGATGTAGTACAAACAGTCAGTTTCAAGAAAATGCATGCAAAATATGTCTTTTCTAACAATTTTTCATCAGAATTTGAAAACTAAAATGACTTGTTGTGCTTCGAATCCCGGACACCGATAAAAGCTGATTCGAAATCCGGACACTTTTGCTTCGAATTCCGGACACTCGATTTTACTTATGAATCGCACAAATTTGGACTGAAATGTTAGTGAATGGCATTCTTTAGATCTCAAATAAGCTGTTTACATTAAAACAATCGATAGTTTACATAAAAATTTCCTAGATTTTAAGGAAATCGAAACCATAAATTTCTGCTTTGCCTTCCCGGTGCTTCGAAAGCGTATGAAATATTTCAAGTGAAATGTTTCGCATTTTTGGTAAACTTATAATTTTCTTGTATTTAATTGTTTTGGCATTAACTACAGCGTTCAAACAAACTTTAAATGAAAGTTGATGTTGGAATTCATCAAATAACACAGTTTTGACATTCATAATGCGAACATATATCCAAATAATTGATAAAACAAGATGAAGTGTCCGGGTTTCGAAGCGTCCGGGAATTCGAATCATGACGTTATTCATTCAAAATCATAAAAAAAATATTTTTTCTTACAAAATTAGACAAAATTTTTATAATTGAAACATTAGTTTAACAAATCCTACTCAGTTGAAATAAGTCAATTTGAAATAAAAACAAACAACTGAAAAGAAGTAGTGCGCACCATTGCACCGCACTACTCTGCATTCATTTAGTTAAAATATTATTGAACGTTCAATCAAAATTTTTACAGGTTTTTCGCATTTTTTATGCATCAAAAAATTTAGCTGTTTAAAAAAAATGGTAAATGATTTTTGTATTTTTTGGAGAGAGTTTTTGATATCCTGCATTTTTCGAGAGTCTTTTTGCAATATTTTAGGCTATTTCTACAAAAATGCTGAACGAAAAAAGGTCATGGCATTTCTTTCAAATTTTTCTTTTACACTTAACAATTGGAAAATTTTATAGAAAAGAAGTGTATTTTTGTATCCATGTATTATTTTTTTGGTTTTCAAAAAGCCCGTCCAATTTCTTGCAAGATTGTTTTTGTCTACTTTTTGAAACGCTGGCTTAGAGATACGGCGATATTTAAATTACGATATGTACACAAAAAAATTCGCGACCCAGTGGTAACGCTTCCGCCTCGTAAGCGGTAGATCGGGCTTCAAATCCCGGCTCAAGCCAACACAATTGGTGATCTTTTCCCTTCTGGATTCGATTGCTTAGTAAAGGTAAAGGGTGGATTCGATTGCTGAGTAAATAAATTTTGAAAAATATTTGCAGTGGCCTAAGAAAAAAATCTTATAACTTGAAAATCAAGTTCAGTTTTTTTTTACAAAAAGGACAAAATCGCTATCGGAAAGAAGGCAACCAAATGCGTCATAAGTATGTTGTCATGATACAGATTATTAAAAATCAACATTATATTCGAATAGGGCAGCTATTGGAATTGTTTGTAAACATTCAGCTGAGTTTAAACTACTTATTCTAAACTCTCATCCATATGGTATAAGAAACCTTCTTTCACAATTCTCGATTTGCTAGATTTTTTCATTATAAAGATTTTCAAATACTTTCTTCATTTCAACGAGTTCAAGTTCATGAAAAAAAATGCTATCGGAAATTGATATCAAATAAAATATCACACCCCAAAATCTGGTCACCCTAATTTTCAATTAAGTCTCTTCCAGCCTGCCCAACTAACTGGAAGTCTTGAAGCCAGGCAGCAGACCTTTTATTCCTTCCGCCAAAAGGCGAACAATTAAGTCACTTTATGGTTATCCTATTTTCTTAGCCTCGTTTTCTGTCGCAAGTCCTTCAACACGTCGTCGCGTTGGACCTTTCGGCGTTTCGCTGGGATTCCCAGACCAGCAACGTCCTCCGAATGGTAGGCACGCCCCTCATCGTGCGGGATCCTTCGGGACTTCGACGGATGCAGGCTTACCATAAGGCTATATGCACAGTTAAAAATGTTTTTATTTTCCTCTTTCAATTTGACTCTATTTTTCAGGCAAAATATTTTCATTCGAATTTTTAAAAATTTCTATGGTTAAATTTGTTATCAAATTTGACTGTGCTGGTGAAAAAGAAAGGCGAGAAAGCTGAACGTTTGTTGGTTCTGCTGCTGCAGCCAAAGCCAGCAAATTGACGTAAAACGTTTATGCCCGGTAGAAATGGTCGGTTTAAGTAATAAAATTGGCACATAAATTTTACGACGCCTCATGGCCCCCCGGAGGAGAAAGCAAAGCTTGCTAGGCTGCTGCGTGTCCTGGGACGGTTTTCCGAAACCATTGCTATTGCTGCTGCTTCTAATCTGCTTTGTTCAGTGCTCAATCCGGGGCTCATCTTGGGATGAAGTACTCTCACGTGGTGTACAATTGAGGTGTTGTAGTACTGCCGCAGAAGCCGAGCTAGATGAAAGAGGGGGAGAAGCTGATTAATGGTACAGGCAAATCCAACTGGAGTTTAATATTTTTCTTCTGGTATTCAAGGCAATGCAGGTTTGATTGAATTTATGGAATGTGGGATTCACATTTGAACGTGACATGAGATGGACATAGCTGGAATTGTTTGATTCGTTACAAAAAAATCACTTAACTCCAAATCATCGTGCTCATTGCAATAACAATTAACCTTCAATTGGCGCCTTCTGCTGCCCCACTCTCAGCCGTTAAATGTCTCAGTGAGAACCCTTTGGCTGGCGTTACATCGTTAAACGGTAACGATCAAACAGCACGATACGATCCCCAACCCCTAGACCCAGTTACTTCTAGACAAGAAAATTAATAAAGTGCCAACCAAGGAAAACGACACACCGTCATTATCGGGCCATTACGTTTTGTTTTGATGACGGCATTTCACCGGGTTGGAAATTACATTAACAAAGGCACTATTACTAGTCACAGTGGTTATTTAATGTAGTTGTTAAGATTGAGGATGGGTTATTTTTGAAAGAGTTGCATTCAACGCATTGCAGATATTCAATGACATTAGAATTTCAGATTTATATTCTTTCTCCAAACATTTGCATTGAAACTATCTAGAACAAATCAGCTAATTAAGGATTCAACATTTACACATAATAACGCTGCCATAATATTGCCAGAACAACTTTGTCTTGCTGCACCATTGCTACCATTGCTCGCCTTGGAAGTCTACAGCGCGATGCTACTGAATTTTGGCGCGGGAACACAATTTAAGGTGCGACTTCACCACCCCCACGGAAAGTAGATCGTGCACCTGGAATGAAGTGGTACAAGTAAAGTGCAGAATCTACCTGGTGAACGATTTTCTTCCAGAAGAGTTTTCCTGGTTATAACCCTCATTTTTACATTTTTACATTTTACATTTTTACATTTTTACATTTTTACATTTTTACATTTTTACATTTTTACATTTTTACATTTTTACATTTTTACATTTTTACATTTTTACATTTTTACATTTTTACATTTTTACATTTTACATTTTACATTTTACATTTTACATTTTTACATTTTACATTTTACATTTTACATTTTACATTTTACATTTTACATTTTACATTTTTACATTTTACATTTTACATTTTACATTTTTACATTTTACATTTTACATTTTACATTTTACATTTTACATTTTACATTTTTACATTTTACATTTTACATTTTACATTTTTACATTTTACATTTTACATTTTACATTTTACATTTTACATTTTACATTTTACATTTTACATTTTTACATTTTTACATTTTACATTTTACATTTTACATTTTACATTTTTACATTTTTACATTTTACATTTTACATTTTTACATTTTACATTTTACATTTTACATTTTTACATTTTACATTTTACATTTTACATTTTACATTTTTACATTTTACATTTTACATTTTTACATTTTACATTTTACATTTTACATTTTTACATTTTACATTTTTACATTTTACATTTTTACATTTTTACATTTTACATTTTACATTTTACATTTTACATTTTTACATTTTTACATTTTACATTTTACATTTTACATTTTACATTTTTACATTTTACATTTTACATTTTACATTTTACATTTTACATTTTTACATTTTACATTTTTACATTTTACATTTTTATTTTTCCTTTTTCATTTTACATTTTTACATTTTTACATTTTACATTTTACATTCTTACATTTTTACATTTTTACATTTTACATTTTTACATTTTACATTTTACATTTTACATTTTACATTTTTACAATTTTACATTTTACATTTTACATTTTACATTTTACATTTTACATTTTACATTTTTACATTTTTACATTTTTACATTTTACATTTTTACATTTTACATTTTACATTTTACATTTTTACATTTTTACATTTTACATTTTTACATTTTACATTTTACATTTTACATTTTTACATTTTACATTTTACATTTTTACATTTTTACATTTTTACATTTTTACATTTTTACATTTTTACATTTTTACATTTTTACATTTTTACATTTTTACATTTTTACATTTTTACATTTTATCATTTTATCATTTTATCATTTTATCATTTTATCATTTTATCATTTTATCATTTTATCATTTTATCATTTTATCATTTTATCATTTTATCATTTTATCATTTTATCATTTTATCATTTTATCATTTTATCATTTTATCATTTTATCATTTTATCATTTTATCATTTTATCATTTTATCATTTTATCATTTTATCATTTTATCATTTTTCATTTTATCATTTTATCATTTTATCATTTTATCATTTTATCATTTTATCATTTTATCATTTTATCATTTTATCATTTTATCATTTTATCATTTTATCATTTTATCATTTTATCATTTTATCATTTTATCATTTTATCATTTTATCATTTTATCATTTTATCATTTTATCATTTTATCATTTTATCATTTTATCATTTTATCATTTTATCATTTTATCATTTTATCATTTTATCATTTTATCATTTTATCATTTTATCATTTTATCATTTTATCATTTTATCATTTTATCATTTTATCATTTTTCATTTTATCATTTTATCATTTTATCATTTTATCATTTTATCATTTTATCATTTTATCATTTTATCATTTTATCATTTTATCATTTTATCATTTTATCATTTTATCATTTTATCATTTTATCATTTTATCATTTTATCATTTTATCATTTTATCATTTTATCATTTTATCATTTTATCATTTTATCATTTTATCATTTTATCATTTTATCATTTCATAATTTAATTATTTTATTCTCATTTATCAAACTAAATTTCTTTTAAAAAAAGTCAAGAATTCCATTGAAATGCGCTCAAAGAAATTCAGAACTGAGTTTCTCATCAGGAATAAAACCACTTTTTCGAGGTTGGTTGAAGTGAAAACTTTTGGTTCCGAGCCAAACGAGTACAAACCAGTCTAACCAGCAAATTTCATGCCCGGTTGTTGTACTTCAAGCTGCTGGCACGAATTCGTTTTCACTATTGTTCCGAATAGGGTCATCTACCTGTTTCTATTTTACAGCCAGCACTATTGTTCAAATTTGGTTAAAATATTATACTCGAGCACATCTCGTGAATAATTTCATAAAATTTCCCGTTTAGCCTCCTTAACCGTATTATGCTCACCTGAAAAGCAAACAACACGAGCATTGCTGGCGGAAAGCGTAGTTTTAGAGAGGAATATTTTCCTCATCATAAGCGGTAGTAAGTAGCAGAGTGGAAAAACTCTTGCATATATTCATGCTATTTAGCCTCATTAAAAGTTGGGTTGAAGCTGAAGTCGATGAACTTGATTTCTGCGTTTTCTGAAACATTTAGGTTTGTTTCCATTCATATTTGGGAATTTTTGAAATTTTTGAGGCTAAATATCAACCTAGTTACCAACCATGATCATGAGGGCGTCTCCAGAACCAGAGGTTAATTTGGCAGCGGCATCCTTGCATCGGATAGTGCTTCACTGTTCCTTCCGTGGTGCTGTCATTAACAAACGGCCAAGTGGTCTATTTACAGGTCGACGGTACACCTGAGGTCAGTTTCATCTGGTACGGTGTTTTTCCTCGGAAGTCGACTGAAACCGCAAAGCCTTGCCCAGACCCTAGAGCGCCATCATTGCGATCGTGTGACGGGCCAAAGTGCGATGTTGTTGGGTGGTTGAGTTTACGGAGCAGTTGGGTTCAGGGGTTTCCAACAAAAACGGTTCTTGCTGGTAAGCTCACTTTGAGCAGATAATTACAATTAAATCCAGAACATTCATTTATTTGAACCTCATAATAAGGGGATTTAATGAATATGTCATTATTATATTCTCGAAAATTCTTCAATCAGCAATTCATTTGTGAAGAATTTAAGATTTTTTCACATAAACATTTCTTATTTATGTTGAAATTGACGGCTCTTAAGAAATATTTGTATTTCCCTTTTTTCCTATTATGCGTCTCGATTTAAAGGCAGATTTTTATAATTCTCTCCTTATACCTAATCTGAGACATTTTCAATTAATAGAACATATTATTTTGATATCCAATGAAACATTTTGTTAATCTTGCCAATTCTTGAGTAATTTTCCAGAATTTTGCACACCTCCTCTTAAAGATTTCCTTGAAAAACCGAGAGGAAATTTTCTAGGAAAAATTCGAAATTTTGATTGTTAAAACTTGTAGAATCGATTGTAAATTATTCAGAATACAGTCCAGGCTCGATTATCTGAAGTTTCGATTATCCGCAAGTTTGTATAGAACTTCGGATAATTGAATCACAAAAAAAAATGTTTATTTTTTACATCAAATTAAAGTTCTGTGACCATATTTTAATCAAATTTGAATGGTAGATTGCATGTAAAATTAATAAATCTGTTTGCTCTGGTTGGAAAGAGCAATCATGAACAAAAATTAAACAATCAAAATAAAAAAAAGGTTCCGAAATTTAAAAATTAAAGAAGAACAAAATCTTTAAAATTTTAAATTATGTTTTTTAAATTGATAGATTTTTTACCGGTTTTAAATTATTGAAACTCTTTTAAAATTTCGTTTTTTTTTTTTTCGTTCTATGGTATTTTGACCATTAGTGGACCCCTTAGTAGAGCCGACGAGATTTTTTTACAATATTTCAACATTTTAAGCACTTTTTCATAACCTTTTATACAAAACAATGAAATCTGAAGTCTTTTGAACAATTCTGACTTTTTGTTTATGGTAAAATTACACATTTTGTGGTAAAATTACACATTTTCAGAGATAAAAGAAAATGTGTAATTTTACCACTTTTCTGGCGTAATAACACTTTTTCAGTCTAAATTCAGGTAAAATTACAACATTAAACAAGTACTATTCAACCTTCCAAAATTACTACTTCCAAAATTACATTATTTTTTACTTTGCAGGAACCTTTTAATTTTGCTCGAAATTGAGCAGTTTTTCGTTTTATTTAAGTAAAGTTCCTTAAACTCACATTATTTCGACTTACTGAAGTGAAATAATCAGATAGTTGATTCAATCATAAAATAGAAATGCTGTTTTGTTTGAAAATGCTAGTAGCTATGGCTGATTTCGGATGTCGGACTCAAAACACTTATTTTGACTAAAAGGGCAATTCAATGCCAGTTGACTTTGTTTTAAATGATGCTGAACATGCCAAATGAAAGATTTATAGACAAAAACACGCTTGAAACAGTGATTTTATTGAATTTTTTTTATCAAAAACCCATTAGAGGGTCCGCTATAGGAAAGGGGTCCACTAATGGATAACGTACCCTTATTTTTAAAAAATTCTTTTTTATTTGTTTTTATTTTAAATTTATTGATTTCTAGACTTCTTTTGATTAGGCCTTATAAACAAATTTATAGTTTTTTTTTTAATTTTTAAAAAAAACTTTCAAGCCCTTTTATACGAGTTTTTATATTTTAAATTATTTATTTATTTTTGTTTTAGAATATTATTTTTTTTTTGTAATTTAAAGCTTGAAACTTAAAAAAATACTCCAAATAAAACAAAATAAATTATTTTTTTATTTCAATACAGCCATTCCACGTCAAACAGGAAGTCTCCAAATCAAAAGTGCTCCGATTTGGCTCAAATTTGGAGTGGGGGCTCTTTGCTCAAATAATTAGACCCGTATTTTTTGTTTGGCAATTAGGGTGGTCCTATCCGAAATAGGGTGGTCCATAAAATTGCGTTTTTCGTCGATTTTCGTAAAAACCACCTTTTTCAATCATATCTCCGGAACGGCTGAACCAATTTTGGAGCGCCACAATTCAAAAGAAAGTTTATTAGTTTGGCTTTTATGGAAAAATATGTTGAGGTCCAAAAAAACTAGCTGAATATTTGAAAAGGTCCTATGAAAGATTCATTTGCCGATTTCAAGGTCTCGGGACCAAAGAGCCCATGTCTGAAAATATTTTTTCCTGATTCCTTGTAATATTTCACACAAAATATCAAAAAATTGTGAATATCCATTAACACGTTCCGAAGATATGATTTTTTTAAACATAAAAACTGGGTTTTTCGACGCGCCGCGCGCAAAAACGGCAAAGTGACGAAAACGGGTAAAAATCAACTTGTTTCACTAAAACTGCGATAACTTGAAAATTTCAGCGATGACCTATACATGTCTGGGTACCAAAAGTTGCGTCTTTCAATTACAAAAAATTTGGTACCCAGACTGAAATTTTCAAGTTTTCGCAGTTTTAGTGAAACAAGTTGATTATTACCTGTTTTCGTCATTTTGCTGTTTTTGCGCGCGGCGCGTCGAAAAACCCAGTTTTTATGTTAAAAAAATCATGTCTTCGGAACGTGTTAATGGACATTCGCAATTTTTTTTATATTTTGTGTAAAATATTACAAGGAATCAGGAAAAAATATTTTCAGACATGGGCTCTTTGGTCCCGAGACCTTGAAATCGGCAAATGAAATTTTCATATGACCTTTTCAAATATTCAGCTTGTTTTTTTGGACCTCAACATATTTTTCCATAAAAGCCCAACTAATAACCTTTCTTTTGAATTGTGGTGCTCCAAAATTGGTTCAGCCGTTCCGGAGATATGATTTTTTGAAAAAGGTGGTTTTTACGAAAATCGACGAAAAACGCAGTTTTATGGACCACCCTATTTCGGATAGAACCACCCTAATCGCCAAACAAAAAAATACGGGTCTAATTATTTAGGCCAAAGAATCCCCACTCCAAGTTTGAGCCAAATCGGAGCACTTTTGATTTCGAGACTTCCTGTTTGACGTGGAATGGCTGAATATTTTTTATTTTTTCTTATTTTTTAATTTTTTTATTTTTCATTTTTTTTCTGTGCTTGATTTGTTTTTTCCGTGCAAAATTCCAATTGATACGGTAGCAAATAGGCTGAATACCGGGTAGCAAAGTGAATTCTCGAAGAACTGTGAGCAAATTCGCTACCGCGACAGGTACCGCGGTGGGGTTGACGTCGTGTGCAAATTTGATTTGCTTCGATGTTTGAAACCAGCGCTGGAGATGCACTTAGTCTCGAGTCTTGACTGTAACTGGTAATATTGTACAAAGCATTAACGGAATCGACGTAACACCTTATAATGTGGCCCTCTTTAACCTTGCGGTTTCGTCAACGGATCCACAGGCGTGTATCGTTCTTTTTGCGACAAGACTCCGCCTCCCGGGTCTCCTAAGTGTGAAGGTATGGCACGGGGAGAGGGCACCAAAAACCTATAATTACACTTAGAATTTTTGCGTCCGCCTGGGGATTCGAACCGGCGACCTCTGGATTGTGAGTCCAGTGCGCGATCCGATTGATCCACACAGGCAGAGGCAGACATACAAAGCATTATATGATGTAAAATTTTGAAGTTGGGCTTGAAATTCGTCTTCTTTAACTAGTTCCCTGGGTAAAAAACTAAAAATATGTACTAGCCTAAATTAAGTCCAAAAGAAAACCACATCAGTAAAGTATAAAAAAAGAAAGAAAGGTTACTCAGTGGAACCGAAAAGGTTTTTTTTTTTCATTACCTTAGTTTTATAAGGTCCTTTCGGTACTATAGGACTTGATAAGGATCAAGCCGGCTTTTGAAATTACAGTTTTCTTAAGGCTACTAGTAATCACAGAGGATCTTGTGTGTAAATTTTAGTGGGTCAATCAAAATGGTACTGGAAGCACTTAAACTATTTATTTAATGCAATCTAAATTTCTCAGAAAAAAATGCTTTGATTTTTGATTCGCAAAAATCGATGAAATTTAGTAAAGAAATAAATAAAACATGCATTGATTAAATAATACACAACTCCTTGCATCATGCCAACCCTGATGATCCTGACGCAAAATGATGGTTCCTCCCAAAGGTGCACGATGATTGTGATGGTCCACGTGGTCCATTTTCCACATCATGGTTACCGTGTCGTCGTCCTTCAAAAATGGTGCTCACATAAGGTAACCTAAAAAAAAAAAAAGGTAACCTATCCTCACTATAAACCACATGAAATGGGCCCCGGGATTCCGAACGAAGAAGTGAACGCGTTGTTTATATGCCCGGATGCTCGTTCCGGGATTGTGGCTGCGAACTCGTTTTCGTCCAGAGAGAGAGACAGATCCTTCTGCTGGTTGCCTAGGTGGGACAAATGCGTGCCTGCGGGAAAGGTGGCAGGACCATGTTCCGACTGCCTGGTACCACGTTCCGAACTGGGGCTTGCCCTCCACGTGAGTTTGTTAATAAATTTGCTGTGACGAATTCGGGGACAAGGACATATCTGATGCTCGGGTGGCGGGATGGTTCTTCTTCAGGTATGGAATTTCCGCAAACACGAAACCAACTCGAAATCAACCAGCTGGATGAGAGCGAGTCAAGTGTGAGCTGGGATATCTGGCATGGTTTTGCCGGAGGAATTTAATTACGTTTGATTTATGTGTGGAATTTGCCAACTAGTCTCGGAATTGTGGCTCTGGTACTGCCCGGAGGAATTTGTACTGCACGGTGCAGGTGTGAAAAGTGCAAGGCATAGATTTCCTTGAAGCATTATCTCCTTCGATGGATCATCAAGATTCCTTTCCAAAGAGTTGGGGCTATTGATCGATTACATTTAAAAATACATTTCTCGGTGAGTTTTCAAAAAGCCGTAAGAGCCACTGTGACCTCTGACACTAATTTTCGTTTTTCTCGAAAATGAATCAAAATTTCATTTATTTCAAGTATGGGGCACTTGAAGGACGTGTAGATGAACAATCTCGAGCATTTTTGATATTGGTTTTTCGTAAGTAGGTCGAATACCGATGCAAAAAGGACTTTGTTTACCAATGGCTCTTACGGCTTTTTGAAAACTAATCCGAGATTTAACCTATCTAAATAGTAGAAAGCAAAATATTGAGCCACAAAAAAAAACAAAACAACTTTTGAAACACACGTGATATTTAAACTCAGCATGAAAAGTAGACAGTGAACCGGGCATGTCTGAGAAACGAACCATGAAATAAACTTTTGCTTGCGTGGTCCCAACGACAGATGCCTTGGCTAGTGGTGCACTTGCTTATTACAATACACATTTTAACAAACAACTGCTAATACCACAGATTATGGGGGAGATTTGTACTGGTGGATTGTGAGTTGTGCGCTACTGTTGCGGTGTTGTCAACAGAAACATAAGCCAATTCAAAGGAAACCCCATTCCGATACACACACTGTTGATCTTGAATGGAATTATCTTGAAGCAGATTTACGGTTTTGCAGTTGAGATGCAACAAGAGTTATGATTTGCTGTGTTATCTTACAGTTTCCTTCAGGAGAGGATAAGACTCTTTGGCAACAATGAAGTTGCTTCCAGCTAATTTTGTAGATTGCTTTACATTCCACCAAGATAATCCGTGCTATAGAAGGTGAAGCCATCCTTTTGTAAGCAAAAAAAAAAGTTCAATTAGTTTGAGTAATGTATTCTGACGGTAAACACCACTTCCGCACAAACAAGTGATTAGTTTTAATGAAATGGTTCACCTCAGGGGTTTTATGCGGAGCACGATACATCTGGAATAACTCTACCGTGCATCATCGTACTTTTAATGCAACGTGGCATATATTGGATCCCTCAATGAACGAGGTACTAGTAATTCCAACTATGAATGCGTCATGGTATTAAGTACTGTTATTATAAAATACTGAGTGCTAGGAACTATTCGCGTGTCTCACGGACTAATCTCTCAACGGATGCACGCAGTGGGCAAGCTTTTGAGCAACAATTCAGCCCTGTGTTTTAGAGTATCGAGTGTAAAACTGCTTTAAACGGGATGAACATATTTTGAAAGATTTATAACCATTTTTGAGTGTGTTAGATCTTTGATCTTATGTTTAAACATTTTGAACAAAAAAACAAATTTACATTCATAAGCTCTAAATGCGAAAGAGCAATTCCAGCCCAAAACAAGATTTTTTTAGGTACATTTTTCTCAACCATCTCCGATTTCAATGATGTTAGGCATGTTATCCTAGGCATATTTAAGCCATTTTTGTGTATATGGAGCCAGCTCGATAATGACATTTGAGAAGGGCGTAAGTGTTTCAAATATTTTTGTATTTCGTAATTTAAATATTGATGTATCTCGAAGCCGTTGCATCGTATCAAAAAGTGTTTAAAGACAAACTTGTAGGAAATTCGACACTCAACTTTTATGAGATTTTTTGGTTTTTTAGTTTAAAGGTCAAATTTAAAGGTGAGCCCACGTTGTTTTTTCGTTCATTTTTTTTTTTTTTTGAAAATAGCCTAAAATGTAACAAAAAGACTCACGAAAAATGCAGGATGGAGCAACTCACCTAAAAAAAATACAAAAATCATTTACTGAAACTGTTTGTTGAAAAGTGCTCTAAACGTCAAAATTTTCAAAAACCGAACACGAGAGTCGATTCTCCAGATAATTTTACATAAAAATCTCCATATCGACCATTGTCCTAAGTCCAATCCTTGTGAAGTTACAGCGGTTTTAAAAATAAAAATGTTGAACAAATAGGTTTTTTATGGTTTTTGGCAATTTCTATATGGCAGACTTGATTTTGCAGTCGCGAAATTATTTTTACCGAAAAGCTCGTCCAATTTCCCATAAGTTTGTCTCTGACCACATTTCAATTGGATGTATGGACTTACAGATAAAAAAAACAGGGCTGTTTTGAGATACGGCCTTTTAATGTTTTCAATTGCGCAATACAGGTAGAAAAAATATTGTAATCTAAATTTTCACACAAATGGATTCTACGTCCGATTTCTTTAAAAATTGAGTCTTAGACCGACCCTCTAAGATGTGTGGTTCCTGAGTTATCGTCGTTTGAAGATAGAGGTTTCGCTCAAAAATCGCCAAAAAGTCGATTTTTTGGGAGGGTACAAAAATGGAGGGGATGGTCCGATTTGGATCAAATTCGGGATTTTTGCATGTTTTGATAGTCTCAACCGCTCTGCCAAATTTGAGCAGAATCGGATATAGTTATTTTTAAAATTTGCATTTTTTCTTGCACACTTCAAGTGGAATGACCCATATTCGGAATCCTCGGAAAATTTCACGTAAGTTAAAAGTATTGGAGTGGTAAATTTGATTTAAAAAATAAATAAACAAAACATTTTTGAAAAAAGAAATTGATTTTATTTACCCTGCGATCAATACTTCACATGCTGTATCAAGTAGGCGAAAACCTGTTTCACCCCTAATCCAACAAATTGTTAAAAAATAAAAAATTTAGTGCTTCAAATTATTAAGATTAAATTTCGGTTATCAAATAATTGTATGCACGTCGATCTACACCGGAAGTAGCATTTTGAGACCAAAAAGTGCCGCTATGGAGGCCTACAGGGCAAAAACTATCGTTGTAAAATGTTTTTGTAGAAAAATCGAAAAACTATAAGAAAAACTGCGATTGGCCAAAAAGTTAATACCGTAGGCTTATAGTCCATATAATAACCTATCTTTTGACCTATGGAAGTATGGGTGTTGGAGGCTGTTGCAAAAAGATATTAAGGTTTTAAAAAAATCAATTTTTAACAGTAATTTGCAAAAGCTGAGAGAAAAAGTCAAACCGATCCTAGATGTCTATGGCCTATTTTGAAGTGCTTCAAAAGACCTTTCAAATGCATCTCCGAAAGATGGAATTGATGAAGTTTTACGGAAATGCGAGCAATTTAAAGATTTTTTAGGTTTTTGGACCTCAAACTTCGAAGCCCGTTTTACCTCACTTTCCTTTGTCGTAGAGGGCTCATATTTGGCATGAGTTCATCTCATGTATAGACAAACAAACGCTGAAAGTTTCATCCAAATCGATACGACCTCTAGAGCAAACCGAGCAGAATTTACAAATACTGCCTCGTAATAGGATTTTTTTCCTGGGATGATTCCCCGCCGTGCACGATTTTTTAAAGATTTCTGAGAAAAGCGTTTTTCCAAAAGCAAACCTAAAACATTTCTTTTGTGAGAAAGGCAAAAATACAATAATGTTAAACGATGTTGCATTTTCCGATTTTTTCAAAATCATTGATAAATACATATAACTTTTCCCTAGAACGTTACAAAAAAAAAACCCTCAAGCCGCACGTTACTTCATCCCACGTGTCCTGAAAAGAAAAACGCCAAACCTTCCCCACACCACACCGGAAGCTCTATCTCGCGTGTTAATCAGCCATTACACTCACCAAATAACGTTATCGTCACCGCGGTGCTTCCGGCGGCGGCGGCGTGCCGGCAAAGTCGTCGTGTGACCGTAATGAAAATCCTACTAAATACTGTTTCGCTGTACAAACACACACACACACACACACGTATGAATATATGTTTTTAACAAACTCAACGACGCCAAGCAAAAAAAAATTATAATGGCTCAGAGTGGGTCCCAAACAGTTCAAAGTTTTCCATGGTGTGTGTGTTTTGTATTTTTAATTAAATTTCATCCTGATCCCCTTGTTTGGGTGGCGTGTGCTTTGCCGAGCTTATTTTCGTGAAAAGCGTGGGAAAAGCAGTTTTTTTCTTTCTTGCCTACTAGCCCTTTGATCCGGCTGGAATTTTTCGCGCGTAATTTTTCCACCTTTGTTTGGGAAGGATGTTCATATAAAGTTTAAAATAACAAAGCTTTTGCGCCGTTTTGACGTTTGCGAAACAAACCCACACGCAACTGTGTGGTGTTATTGTTGCGAACAAGTGGAAGGGTTGGCCGTATTTTGCAGTTTTGGAGTGATTTTTTCGTGGGAGCTTGACAGGCTGCATTGTTCGTTTCCTCTGAAAGAAAATTTAAAAAAAGAATGCGAAATTTGAGAGATAAGAAATTAATTTGATTGAAAATAACAAGATTCGAAATTTCCTTATTTGTTTGACTACCAAAAAATACAACAAAACAGGTTCAGAATAATTTGCCTAAATCTAAATGAAGAGTTTAAACACAAATCAATTTAATTTTATAAACATCAACTCTTGCATGTACAAATCAGGCAACTTAATAGAAACGTAAAAAAAAGCAGCCACTACACCTCTACTGAAATTCAGATCTCACAATAAATCAAATCTTCTAGAGCAATGCACCAAGATTCTGGCCTTGTCGATTCTATCTTGTGGAAATTCTGGGTCAGAGCTCATGATCCTGTACAGCAAACATACAATACTGGTTCATTGGGTTCATTAGGTTGTTGGAAAAGTTATTTTTGGCCTGAAACGAATTTCATAATATAATCATAATAACATACCGTAAACTGGGGTGACTTTGATAGCCCGGGGTGACTTTGATAGGTTTTTCAAATGCCCGTCAAATAAGTATCTAAACATTTTTGAGAATTTTAAGTATGTAAGCATTAAGGGATAGCTTATTATTGAACATATAAGCAAAAATGTGACTGTTACATTGGATGTATCAAAATTAGTGGCCAAATCAAATTTCTATCAATGTCACCCCGGGCTATCAAAGTCACCCCAGTTTACGGTACATGTAAATCAGTAAAAATGTCAGAGAGTGATATAAGTATACACTGAAAAAAACCCTTTTTTGAAAACTGTTTTCAGACCATTATAATAAAATTTTCAACTATAATCTCAACAAATTTGAAAACATCATGCATTATTACAGAGTTAAACGTGTGCTGTACGAAGGCCGATTTTCATAACGATTATTTCAAAATAAAAAAAAATGTTGTTTTATTTTTTTATAATCGCCAGTCTTTATTATGTGTATTTAAAAACCCAAATTTCAGCCATTTTTTTCCATACCATTTCGAAATATCGCGGCACCTGTAAAGCAACTCTGTGTGACAGTTCCCATTATGCATGGCAACATTTCAAGCTTAATGGCCTATCTACAATCAGCTTAACTTAAGCATCTACGGCAGCAGTCAAGGATGTCAAGGTGTAGGATGTCAATCTAACATCAGGCACAATTTGCTACGATGTTCTGGTAACACCATATTGACTATTTTGACAGGGTCATAAGTCACAGCCATTAATCGTCTTTAATGTATTCATGAAACTTTCAGGAGTGATTGAAAATCATCTTTTTAGTGGATTTAATTTCCGTCTGGAAATCTGCAAAACAAACAAGCTCCTCAACTCCAGCAAAAAAATGTTAAAATTTCCTAAAAGAAAACTTAGTAAACACAACGTATACAGTAAATCAAATAAATCTTTTTCGTGAACTGAAAACTATTCCTTTTTAAAACTTAGTCCTAAAGTCGAAGAACACATCGCATTCCAGGACATATCGAAAAAAAAATTGTAATGGAGGATGGAAAAATCCCTTAACTTTTTATCCAACGTGGCTTGATAACATGTAATGAAAGGTCCTGTGAACAGAAGGACCTTCCGGTTTGGCCGTGCCAAACTACCGGCATAATTTTACTCCTAGTGGTGGCGGTGGTTCTTCCTGGGACCGGACCTCAGAGCAGAACAGTAAGGTCACATTTTTGACCTAGCGTTGCTCAGATCAGTTGTTGGGAAAGCTTTAATTTCATAGAAGATGAGAAATTGGATGTTTCTCAGTTTTTAATCTATTCAATCATATGAAATAACAGTGCAAATATAAGCGATGACCTACACATGTTTGGGTGCCAAAATTGTCGTAATTGATGCAATTTTCGGTAGACAAACATGGCAAGACGAAAAACCCAGTTTTTATTTTCAAAAAATCATATCCCTATCATATTAATGAAATTTCACAATTTTTATAAATGTTACGTAAAATTCTCCGAGAAATCCGATAAAAATATTTTCAGACATAAGCTCTTTGCTCCCTAGACCTTTAAAACCGTAGTTCAAGTTTTCAGACGGCCTTTTCAAATATGAGGCTAGATTTCAAAAACTTCCAACTATGTTTCCCAAAAATTCCTATTGAATCATTCATAATTCATTTCCGTCCAAGACAGCAAAAATCGGTTAAAATGGCGCAGAGTTACGATTTTTTGAAAAATGTGATTTTTTTTCAAAAATCGACAAAAAAAAAGTCATTTTTTGGACCACCCTAACACGACGTAGGTCCCCTAATGGGCAAAAAAAAATATGGGTTCAAATTATTTCGGCCAGGGAACCTCTAGTCCAATTTTATGTCTCGATCTCGAAGCCGATGTATGAGATCAAACAGTGGTCAAAGACAATTTTGTAGGAAATTAGTTGGACTCTCTGAAAAATACACTTAACCCTCTACTGTCCAATTTTTTTTGATTTTTATTTATTTTTCTCGTGTTCAACTTTTGTTCTACGAAAAACCTTACTCTTTAGTTTTATGTTTTTCTTGTTTTATTTTTAGTATTTTATTTTGCATTCAACTTGTTTAGTTTATGTTTGTTTTTGGTAGGGGAACTATACCCTTTTTCAGCCTATTTCTATTATCGGCCTATCAGCACTTTGATCATGAATTACAGCTTTCATAAAGTGTTTTTGACTGTTCCAAAGTAATAAATAGCTCAAATAAAAGTGAGCAAGCAACTCTCCATTGTTGATACATCTGAAAATGTTGATTTAATAGCGGAAAACGGCAAAAGTGATGAGAATGGGTCGAACGGCTTAGTGTGATTAAAATGGGTATATTTCCCCTAGTATTTGGCCTATTCTACCACCTTCTTTTGTTACATTTTGCCTATCTAATTTTTTCATATTTTTACAGTAACTTTTTCAATTTTTTGCTTGTTTTTCACCATTTCTGCTATAAAATGGCACCATTATCATTTAAATTGTAAAAAAATGCGTAGCGGCATAGCCTGAGACACTAGAAAAATTACTGCATACTTCTTTTTACTATAAATATAGGAAATGTTAGTTAAAAACACAACTAATGTTGACCCCGAAGAATTACATTTTTAAAAACTTCCAACCCATACATTTTCTAAAATTTCATGAGTTCTTCTTTCCAAGGCTCTTAAAAGATCAAAAATTGGTTAAAACATTGATTTTTGGCGATTTTTTAAATCGAGACCCGTCTAAAGGTGGGATTGGGTTGTAGAGGGTGAATGAAAAATACAGGTTAATTCTATGATATTTTTTGTTTAAAAGTCATATTTGAATGTAAGCGCACAGGGGTTTTGGCTATTTTGTAATGTGGAGCAAAGCACCCTAAACCATACTTTTCGGAGCAAGTAAAACTTTCCCGCCCAAAAGCCGTTCAAAAATTTTGCTCACAAGTCGCGATTACACGGTTGCAGCGTTGCAAACAAGAAGAGAGAGGAAAAAACACACAGCACAAAATTGAAGAGTGTAACGTTTTAGCACAAACTGCAAACCCGGCACTAGTACGGTCGGTAGTCTATAGGTGCAACTCGACAAAGTGTAGTGTGCTGCCGGTGGTGGTGCAATGTTGTTGCACTAGGATAAACAAGTGCACTTCTTTTGGCCGCGGGCGTTCCACGGTGGCTACCAGAGAGCATCGGGGTCGGAAAAGTTTATTCAGTCGTGGTGGAATGTCTACCCCCTGCCCCACTTTGACTGCCGAGGTCCTGGAAACTCTGGGCAATGCATGGATGATTTATACGAGATCGGGCAGATAAAACTTATGGAACGGAATCCCATGCAAAAGCGATACAAAGTGCATAAATTGCACGTTTTGCGATGAAAAATGCTGGGGAAAATATGCTTTAATCCAGCATCTCATAAAAGAGGGTCTGCTCGGAAGAACCATAACCATAATTGCCACAAAGTGTTTTTAAAAGGGAAAGTTTCAAGATAATCACTTTAAAAAAGCACAAATGGAGATTAAGGTTAACATAAAGTATTTAAAGAGCTTTGTTTTATGAAGTTTTGACATAATTTTGTTTGCCGTCAAATTGTTTCAAGCACCACGTAGAAATACAAAAACAACTTTCCAACATTTCCGAAAGAATACTTTCAGGGCACAGAAAACAAACTTTAAACAATACTGCACCAACACTTGGTATCAACCGATGGTCCCTCAGGGAAAACACCTGTCCAAACATGCCCGGCAGCTCCAACTCCCTGGTCCCAGCTCAGTTCATCGATTTTCTCCCCGTGAAACCCTCACCAAACAGGACTGCCATGGCAACATCTGGAACTTGTAGGTCGCCGTCGATGCCAGGACATGGCCCAACGTTGGCACTTGGCCCTGACAATGATGGCAGTGGCACCACTCGGATGTTTTATATCTGTGACTCGTTCCGATCGGAAAACCGAAAGGGAATAAATCGACAAATAAAATCCTGGCTTCCGCTCGGGAGCACACACGTGTGAGCGTGTCCTGTCCTGTGTGGTGGTCCTGGCTGGGAGTGGGGTTGGTGGAGAACTTGCAAGGATAACGAGGGCCGGAACTAACCGCAGCCAATAAAATGGCCAGCGGTGGTGTCAAGAGAGTACTGAGCTGGAAGAAAAACAGATGGTTCATTTTATTGGAATTAGTTAAGAGTTTTTTTTTTTGTTATAGAGACAAATAGAATTGCAACAAACTGGTTACAAAGGTCAGTTAGAATTAGAAATAACAACATTTTTTTCACCTTGATAATCACTGAACTTATTTGATTATCAATAAGTTTAAAAATAGCATCCATGTGTCCCCAAAGCACCTTAAAACGTAGCTGTAACCCTAAGTCGATAATTAAATCACCTACCACTATTTGTCAGCAATTGGTTCGTGTTCATTGGTCGGCGCCAGAGGAGAAATCATCCACCAACAAGCTGCACCATTTCACCTCTGGCAGGACTTACACTTTTGCCCAGGTACATGGCACCGGGATCGGTAAGTTTGAGGTCAACCCAAAATGTTTGGCCACCACACTGGACTCGGATCACCATCGCCTGCAAAGCGGTACAGCATCCAATGGTAAAATAACAAGGCTGGAAGGGGAATTTTCCCAGAAGAGTGCCTCTGTATACCGGACCGGAACCACACTATATCGACTAAATTGTTTTTCGATACTATCGACTGAAGCTTCACTACTGGATGGAGACTGGTGAGTTTTGACTATTGAGTTGATTGGATCAGTAAAAGATTAGATTGGAAAAAGTGCACATATTTGGGTAGAGTTTAGGAGTAACAGTACTGTATATTCTTTAATCGATTTTCCAAAGAACATTTTATTTCTGTAAATAGAAAGAAGAATTGTTGGTGATAACTTCAATCAATCGAACGTTCAGATTGACACACGTGATTAGAAAATACTGCTGCTAAGTTTTTTTTTAAATTAGAAACATTTGTTGGACATTTTCATCTTTCACCTATTCGAGAAATCGTCAGCTATGTGCTATCGTGTGACATATACCAGTTTGGTCGAAAATGAATTAATGATGACGTTTTGCTATACTTAACAAACACTAGGGTAGAGTAGTCATCAATGAGACACGGGGAACAATGATAAGTTTCATGTTGGCAAAATTGCTCTAAAATGTTCAAGGCAAGTTACCTGCAATGGAACAATACAAAAACATGATGTTTTACTAGAAAAATCTTGATTTTCGTAGTGTGTCTCATTGTTCCCCAGCTGTCTCATTGTTCCTGCCAAGTGCGTCTACAATGAGACAGTTGAATAGCTCTGGCTGTAGATGTCGGATCGATCTCATATTTTGTTTAATGTAAGAACACATTAAAAGAAAAAAAATTCAACAAAAAGCTCATTAAAACATGCTGATGAAAAAATGAGAAAAAACTTTGAAAGTTGAAAACCAAAAGTGTCTCATTGATGACTACCCTACCCTACCCGATTTTGGAAACTCGCTTCCGTTTCCCGGATATCGCAATACACACTTGTGACATAGACCAATTTATCATCAAAATGATTGTGTACACTGATTAAGTCGATTAAACCATTGATTTGAGCTTATTTTAGTTTGTATGGGAATTCTGTGCACACTTGTGACACGTAGTACAATTTTACTTTCGAAATACACTTGTGACACGTGCTTTTCAGATTTTTGTTTACATTATTTACTGTATCTTTTAACTGGTGTAACCAAATTAGTTGAGAGTTTGTGGAGCGTTTGTTAAGCGATAGTATACGAACCGATTGCTTCAAAAAGTTTGGCTCTATCATTCATAGTTTTGAAATTATTTACCAACAAACTTTAAAAATGAGTATGCAGTGCGGTGCCTGTGGGGACGTGCAGTCCTGTTTTTTCGTGTTATTTTCCGTCTCTTTTGTGTCGCCGTTCGAGTGCATGGGGTGATTGGCCATTATAATTTAATAATAACATCATTAGTGTGGTGCTTTTCGGGACGCGCAGTTTTGTTTTTTTTTAACTTCTTCTTATTTCATTGTTTTTTTTTTATTCGCGTTCGTTGGTCGATGAGTTTTTTTTGTGTTGTTCTCTTTTTATAGTACCTATTTTTTCGATACTAGCAAGCCGTTTTGCTGGATTAAGTCCTTTCCATATCATCGATTATCGGAAGGCACGCCGTCGAATATGTTTTAAGGCTTATGATATAAAATCATTTTATGAAATGAAGCCCTTCCTACATCACCGTTGATCGGAAGGCACGCCGACGGAGAAAAAAGTGACACTCATCAAGAAAACAATGGGGGCGAACATGACTCCCTTCTCTAAAAAGTAACTCAAAAAATCATCATCTGGAAATTAGACACCAGCAGCTGTAACGTCATAAGTCAAAAAATGACTTGTCATTTTTCGTAGATGAACAATGTTTGAAAAAAAAACGAAATAAATTCATGTGGTGCTGACAATGAGAATCACAAAAAATCTTTGAAGTTCGGGAGCAATTTCCTTTTGCGTGATTTGATTCTCTCTTTCGTGGGTGAGGAAGGCTCGCACTGAAAAAAAATTATGCATGGTAAAATATTTTTCTAAATTTTTAATTTTAATTTTTGTCACTAAAACTTGATTTTCAAAATAACACTATTTTCATTTTTTTTCTGATTCGTTTTAGGGGACATCAAATGCCAACTTTTCAGAAATTTCCAGAATGTCAAATAATCTTTGACCGAGCTGAGCAGTTCTCTACGGAATCGGTCTTTTTTCTTTAATTTTTATTTTTGTATTTTTTAATCCGGCTGAAACTTTTTTGGTGCCTTCGGTATGCTCAAAGAAGCCATTTTGCATCATTAGTTTGTCCATATAATTTTCGATACAAATTTGGCAGCTGTCCATACAAAAATGATATGTGAAAAATCCGTATCTTTTGAAGGAATTTTTTGATCGATTTGGCGTTTTCGGAAAAGTTGTAGGTATGGATATGGACTACACTGGAAAAAAATGATACAAGGTAAAAAAATTTTGGGGATTTTTTATTTAACTTTTTGTCACTAAAACTTAATTTGCAAAAAAACACTATTTTTAATTTTTTTTTATTTTTTGATATGTTTTAGAGTACATCAAATGTCAACTTTTCAGAAATTTCCAGAATGGGCAAAAAATCTTTGACCGAGTTATGATTTTTTGAATCAATACAATTTTGTTCAAAAAATCGAAATATTGGTCGCAAAAATTTTTCAATTTCATTTTTTGATGTAAAATTGAATTTGCAATCAAAAAGTACTCAAATGAAATTTTGATGAAGTGCACCGTTTTCAAGTTATAGCCATTTTAATGTAACTTTTTTCAAAATAGTCAAAGTTATTGATTTTTTTTTAAAGTGCCCATAATTGCCCACTTATGAAAAAACTATTTTTGAAAAGCTGAGAAAATTCTCTACATTTTACTTTTTCGGACTTTGTTGATACGACCCTTAGTTGCTGAGATATTGCCATGCAAAGGTTTAAAAACAAGAAAATTGATGTTTTCTAAGTCTCACCCAAACAACCCACCATTTTCTAATGTCGATATCTCAGCAACTAATGGTTCGATTTTCAATGTTAAAATATGAAACATTCGTGAAATATTCTGATCTTTTCGAAAAAAAAATTTCAAGAATTTTAAATCAAGACTAACATTTTAAAAAGACCAAACATTCAATAAAACGCCCTTTTCATATTTTACGAATGTTTCATATTTTAACATTGAAAATCGGACCATTAGTTGCTGAGATATCGACATTAGAAAATGGTGGGTTGTTTGGGTGAGACTTAGAAAACATCAATTTTCTTGTTTTTAAACCTTTGCATGGCAATATCTCAGCAACTAAGGGTCGTATCAACAGTCCGAAAAAGCAAAATATAGAGAATTTTCTCAGCTTTTCAAAAATATTTTCTTCAAAGGTGGGCAAACATTGGCAATATTTTTAAAAAATCAATAACTGCGACTATTTTGAAAAAAGTTACATAAAAATGGCTATAACTTGAAAAGACACCAAATCGATCAAAAAATTCCTTCAAAAGATACGGATTTTTGAATTTTCACATATAATTTTCGTATGGACAGCTGCCAAATTTGTATGGAAAATTATATGGACAAACTAATGATGCAAAATGGCTTCTTTGAGTACACCGAAGGCACCAAAAAAGTTTCAGCCGGGTTAAAAAATACAGAAAAAAATCGAATGACCAAAATCTCAGAGAATTGCTTAGTTATGTTTTTTTTAAATCAATACTGATTTTTTCAAAAAATCAAAATGTTGGTCCCAAAAATTATTCAACTTCATTTTTCGATGTAAAATCGAATTTGCAATCAAAAAGTACTTTAGTGAAATCATGATTAAGTGCACTTTTTCAAGTTATAGCCATTTTTAGGTAGCTTTTTGAAAATAGTCGCAGTAATTCATTTTTAAAATAAGTGCAAATAAACATGCCCACTTTAAAAAAAAATATATTTTTATTATCCTTGCACTGTAACTTGGATTTGGCCCGCACTTTTCTCTCGCACTTTTGAAAACAAAATTTCCAAAAACTAGGCAACCAGCAGTTGTTTATTTACATTTCTAGTCGCAGTTTCCACCAAACTGGACAATCGCACTTTAAAATTGCGATTGACAGGTGAGCAACATCGGCTCGCTTTGATCATTTTTTGAGAAAATTAAAACTTTCCAAGCCAGTTTGACAAGTCGCAATAGTGCGATCGATAGCAATAATTTAGTGCGCAGTCCAAGTTAGTGAGAATTGCGCAATATAGCTGAAAAAAATCTCCAGATTTTGCTTTTTTGAAATTTGTTGACACGACTCTTAGTTGCTGAGATATTGCCATGAAAAGATTTAAAAATAAGTTTTCTAAGTCTCACCCAAACAACCCACCATTTTCTAATGTAAAATATTTGTGAAATTTTCTGATGAAATACAATATTTTCATTTTTTTTAATCAAGACTAACATTTCAAAAGGGCCAATTATTCAATTTTAAGCCAAAAACGTATCAAAAATACAAAAAATAAAAAAGACCGATTTCGTAGAGAATTGCTCACTTGTAGAAAATCTCAACATTTCATGTTATAGACAATATATCAAACCAACTTAAAAGATGATTTACAATTACTCCAAAAAGTTTTATGAAGATACTCCATGTTTAAACTATATTAAAAGACCTTCCAATGAGTCCAAAATATTGAAGATCAGGCAACCCTGTGTCACGCAGTGACCACTTAAGTAATATTTTTGTACTTTTTGAAGCCGTATCTCACGTATCGGTATCAATCATTCGACCCATCGCTGGTTAAATAATCTGAAGACTTTTCCAACGAGTTTTTAGTTAGAAAGTAATGAGTAAGGCACCAACCACATAGGTGGATTAAGTTAGATTTTTTTTTGTTTTTATATTAATTCTAATTGTTACATAGCTGCCAAAATAAATAATTGTGTGCACATGTTTATGAGTCAAAATGGTCAATATGGCCCATTGGTCTAAATAAAAGTATTTACAAAATTTCAGTTAAATCAAAAATTTGCGATTGAGTTAAAGAGCATAAAACATTCTAAAGGAAGTCCAAAACACCTGTTCAGCTTTAAGTTCCAAAAAAGCATTTTTCCCTCAGACTACGAACAGTGTAACACCAATTCGTCGCCGTCGTGCTAACTTGTCGTACGTGCATTTTGGGCCAAATTGAGTTAAGAACGCCAATTTGTGCAGCTCAATACGCCTCACCTTTTGACCTTCACAGATCCCGAAAATTCAATTTCAATCTTGAGATATTCAACGAAATCATTTTTGTCATCAATTTGTCGCTTTACTTATGAAAGTAGTTTCAATCTTGTCGTGCTATTTTGTCACTCCCAGAAAATTGATGTAAGTGCGACAAATGGCAAAAGGGATTTCAGATCAGAGCGTGTTTGACGCACGTACAAGTTAGACTATCGTAAACATTTGTAATTACAACTCGGGACTCCAGCAACCAACCTCAACCAAACTTCAGGGCAATGCACAGAATGGTCAGCCAAACAAAATGTGTTTGTTGTTGTTTACATTGCGTGCTTTCGTTTTTGTTTATTCAAGGTCAAACATTAAAACGAGTTTTTATCGGAATGACAAAATGGCGGGTGCGACAAGATAGCACAACGATGTCGAGTTCCTCCCTTTGTTTTCAAAGTACTGAACTTATTCCATAGAATTGTTTGTTGATGTGAATAAATTTGAATTTCAGAAAGAAGCCATAATTATGTTTGCATAAATAACATCTAAGTAATGTCCCTTAAAATGATGATCTCAATCTCATTGAAAACTTTGTTTCGAAATTGACATGGCTTGGAAAAGAACTTGATCAGGAATAGTTAAACCTCTTTCAACAATGTTTAAGTATTTGTTTCCCATTGTTTTTCTCCTAAAGCACAGGTATTTTTCAAATATGCCACGTCCAGAGTTCGAGTTTCGTTGCAAAGGGTTAAGGGTAGGTGAATTAATTGAATTTCCCGTACAATTAGCATCCCCCCATTCCGGAAGCCGAGCAACAGTGTTGCCATACAATTTCCACATTAAAACCCTGGATTCGGTTTACAGTTCACCCCGGCCGGGCAAGTACTGTCTAAATATGCAAACCAGCGTTAGTCGGTTGGTTGGTCGGTTTGTTTTGCCTGCGAAATTCATCGGAATCAGCGGGAATTGTTCTTTCAGCAAATGAATACGTAATAAGCCTGCTGCTGCCAGCTAGTTTTCAAGTCCATAAAACACACAAACAACGCTGGGGGGAAAAAAGACCAGCAAAATGCTCGATGGGTTTTCCACTTGGTTTTCCACGGAACCTTCGACTTGGAAATTCTTCGCTCCTTTTCTTCACAATCCACCACTTGGCATAATCGGCCAATCGTCATCGTCGTCCAGCCAGCCGGGGTCTAGCGGGCTTCCGGAGTGGTTCTGGCCACAACGCCGTCGTCGACGACAACGACTCGACACGGGGGGTGGACCTCCGGGTTGTTGTCGGTTGCCCGGGTCGAATAAATGTTCAACACTAATCATTCTACCATAAATTTAAATATTTATTCTTCTATCGTGCTGCTCGTCGTGCCGGAGTCTGGGCTGTGAACCGTTGATGGTCCTCTCAGGGCCTGGTGCATTCCTTTTGCCCACTTTGGAAATAGTTGGAAAAGTGTGGAAATCTACAATGGGAATGCTGAGGGGAGAGGAAGGAGGCTGCCAAACAAACCATATCATAAATATTCCATTCAGGCAAACAATAGTTCGGACGGCAGCAACATAAAAAAAGAAAAATAAGCCAGCCAGGCTGGGAAGCTCTTCAAGTTTGGGACGTCCTCAGAGACATGACGACGTCATTGGGCCGGCTGGTGACCCTTAACTAGTGACCACAGAAACATTCCCTAGGGAGGAGGGAAAGCCAAGACTGGGTGGTGGTTTTGAACTAGGTTGAAATGCGACGTGTGTGTTTTAGAAGAATTAGGGTAAATTGAGATACAAAAATCCAAAAATACAAAAATACAAAAATACAAAAATACAAAAATACAAAAATACAAAAATACAAAAATACAAAAATACAAAAATACAAAAATACAAAAATACAAAAATACAAAAATACAAAAATACAAAATACAAAAATACAAAATACAAAAATACAAAAATACAAAATACAAAATACAAAAATACAAAAATACAAAAATACAAAAATACAAAAATACAAAAATACAAAAATACAAAAATACAAAATAAAAATACAAAATACAAAATACAAAAATACAAAAATACAAAAATACAAAAATACAAAAATACAAAAATACAAAAATACAAAAATACAAAAATACAAAATACAAAAATACAAAATACAAAAATACAAAATACAAAAATACAAAAATACAAAAATACAAAAATACAAAATACAAAAATACAAAAATACAAAAATACAAAATACAAAAATACAAAAATACAAAATACAAAAATACAAAAATACAAAAATACAAAATACAAAAATACAAAAATACAAAAATACAAAAATACAAAAATACAAAAATACAAAAATACAAAAATACAAAAATACAAAAAAAATACAAAATACAAAAATACAAAAATACAAAAATACAAAAATACAAAATACAAAAATACAAAAAATAAAAATACAAAAATACAAAAATACAAAAATATAAAAATACAAAATACAAAAATACAAAAATACAAAAATACAAAATACAAAAATACAAAAATACAAAATACAAAAATATAAAAATACAAAAATAAAAATACAAAATACAAAAATACAAAAATACAAAAATACAAAAATACAAAAATACAAAAATACAAAATACAAAAATACAAAAATACAAAAATACAAAAATACAAAATACAAAAATACAAAATACAAAAATACAAAATACAAAAATACAAAAATACAAAAATACAAAAATACAAAAATACAAAAATACAAAAATACAAAAATACAAAAATACAAAAATACAAAAATACAAAAATACAAAAATACAAAAATACAAAAATACAAAATACAAAATACAAAAATACAAAAATACAAAATACAAAAATACAAAAATATAAAAATACAAAAATACAAAAATACAAAAATACAAAAATACAAAAATACAAAAATACAAAAATACAAAAATACAAAAATACAAAAATACAAAAATACAAAAATACAAAAATACAAAAATACAAAAATACAAAAATACAAAAATACAAAAATACAAAAATACAAAAATACAAAAATACAAAAATACAAAAATACAAAAATACAAAAATACAAAAATACAAAAATACAAAAATACAAACATAAAGTTGTTTTTGACATAGTTGCTGAAAATGAAATCGGATTTTTTTGAACTTTTGTATATATTGTAGGCAAAAAAATAACTTAAAATGCGCAGAAATTCGAAATTAATAAAAATAATTATTTAACGGATAGTATCAATACAAAAACAACATTTCAATTGCCGAAGCAAAGTCAATTCACCCCACATTACCCTCTTTTGTCATCCCAAATTTGTAACAAGCCGCAAGGCAAGTGGCAGTCTAGCTGTGGGACAAACAAGAAACCCCAAAATCTACGCTGAAAGTGTATGACGTTTGTAGTCCCTTCCCACCGTTAGGCTTTCCATTGACACACATTCTCGTTAGGAAAATTCGATCCTTGAGTGTGTGCGTGTGGTCACAACAACTTGTGTTACAACTTACTAATGTCACTCTACAAACATTTGACCCTAGGACGCCCATCCGGGGGCGGTCTCCGAAGGGTCCTTTCGAGAAATTGTCCAAAGGTTTCGCATTTCGTTTTCTCGAAGAATTGTGGAAAGGTGCCAGGTTTTTCACCACCCTCAAGGTTTTTGTGTAACATAATAAAATAGAGATGTGCTATTTGAGGCCCCAACACGAACGGCAAATATTTTTGCGGCTACTGGTATTTGAACAATGTGTGTGGGCTACCGAAGTGAAAAGAAAAACTTTCACTGAAAAGGAAAATGCTAATTGAGTTACTGTCTGGGCTGTGTTTCCTTTCGCAGGCTGTTTGACTTGTAAGAAAATCTGCGGTTGACAATTTGGAGTTTGCATGCCAACGGTTGCATACCCTCGGGCTTTTTCGCCTTACAAAACGCTCCATCGGATTTTACTCATTACTGAAAGGAACTTGTTTGGCACGTGAAAATAAATCTCCGAGGAAAAGTCATTTTTTTTTCAAGCACCCATTATAGAGGAAAAAAAGCCTGCAATCATTAATGAAACCAAACACCACCTGGTGGCAGCTGCGACAACTAAAAAGCCATGGTCGACACGAGATTTAAATAAAGTCGTTAGCGATTTGAGGACCGTATTTTTTTCAAAATGGTGCTGGTGAGGTCGACTGCTTTTTTATGAGGGCCTACCATTGAACCGTTTTGTTGTAATGAGTGTCACTTGCGGTGCGCGATTAATGGTCGTCATTATCCACGCAGGATCGTTAGTGCAAAGCAGCTTTTGGCAGCTTCATGATGTATTTGGTGATGGATGACTAACGAGAATATTTCGAGACCTTCAGCGTAATGAGGGCCATTAAATGCATTCAGATTAATCACTAATTAAAGTTCATAGAAAAAATACTCATAATAAAACAACACAAGCACGTTAATATTATTCAGTTTTTCAAATATTTGTATTCTACTTATCATGAAATTTAGCACCCGGTAGACTCGCACACTCACCCACTCAAAGTTGAACAAATAACTGAGAACTTAACATAAATATCACACATAATTTATAGCTTAAAAGGCATCGTGAACGAAGCAAAGCCCAAAATAAGCTCCTCGCAGCCACATAAATCAGACGCTTGATGATTAATTATGTTGAGAGCACAATGAGCCTAACATATAACTATGCTCGTATGTGTGTAAGTATGTTGAACAGGAGCAAAGGTATGGCCGCCAAAAACACGCTGCTTTCATCGTCGTCACGGTACAAGGACTTTTTGTTTGGAGCCCCACACCAGGAAGGCAGGAAGGAAACAGGAAGAAAAAAAAGGGTTAGAATGGAGGAGTGGGGAGGGACCGGCAGCGAGTTTACACAAAACAATTTGCTCCGTTTATGACATGCATGAAATGATAGTAGGTAGGGTTTTATTTTTCGAGCACATGTTTGGAAAGTATGCTGAATATAGGAAAAAGTTTCTTTGACTGAAAAAGCCAAGTCATGGGGAAAAAGGACAGCCTTTTAAGTTTTTTTTTATCGAAAAGTTTAAGACAAATGATATGAAGGTTTAGTTTTCATTAATTAAAAATTCAGATCATCAAAAGTATCGTAAAAAAATTCAAACTATACAAACCACAAAGCTTGTGCGATGCTGTACATCAACATTTCATAGAAAAAATCTCAAATATTTGAATATGCCCAAACATGCTTAATAAGATTATCAATGCAGATAAATACATTTTAAGTAGTTTGTATTTGATTAGTTGATTTTTTATGAAAAAAAAATACTTTCTATTACCTCCAGATTTTTGTTAATTGCCTGTACCTTTAATTGATATCCGGCTACAAAAAAAGTGCATAAATATCACTTATGTGGTCAGAACTCGAGACGGGGTTGTCAGATCTTCAATGTTTTAGACTCGTTGGAAAGGTCTTTCGATTACCTAACCAGCGATGGGTCGGATGATGGATCCGGAAATTGTTTACATACATTTAAGTGAGATCCGACTGCAAAAAAGTGCATAAATATCACTTAAGTGGTTATAACTCGAGACAGGGTTGCCAGATTATCAATGTTTTGGACGCGTTGGAAAGGACTTTCAATTACCTAACCAACGATGGGTCGGATGATGGATCCGGACATTGTTTACATACATTTAAGTGAGATCCGGCTACAAAAAAGTACATAAATATCACTGAAGTGTTTATAACTCAAGACAGGGTTGTCAGATTATCAATATTTTGGACTCATTGGAAAGGTCTTTCTATTACCTAACCAACGATGGGTCGGATGATGGATCCGGACATTGTTTACATACATTTAAGTGAGATCCGACTGCAAAAAAGTGCATAAATATCACTTAAGTGGTTATAACTCGAGACAGGGTTGCCAGATTATCAATGTTTTGGACGCGTTGGAAAGGACTTTCAATTACCTAACCAACGATGGGTCGGATGATGGATCCGGACATTGTTTACATACATTTAAGTGAGATCCGACTACAAAAAAGTGCAAAAATATCACTTCAGTGGTTATAACTCAAGACAGGGTTGCCAGATTATCAATATTTTGGACGTGTTGGAAAGGACTTTCAATGACCTAACCAACGATGTATAGCATGGCATAAGTGAGATCCGGCTACAAAAAAGTACATAAATATCACTGAAGTGTTTATAACTCAAGACAGGGTTGTCAGATTATCAATATTTTGGACTCGTTGGAAAGGTCTTTCCATTACCTAACCAACGATGGGTCGGATGATGGATCCGGACATTGTTTACATACATTTAAGTGAGATCCGACTACAAAAAAGTGCATAAATATCACTTAAGTGGTTATAACTCGAGACAGGGTTGCCAGATTATCAATATTTTGGACGCGTTGGAAAGGACTTTCAATTACCTAACCAACGATGGGTCGGATGATGGATCCGGACATTGTTTACATACATTTAAGTGAGATCCGACTACAAAAAAGTGCATAAATATCACTTAAGTGGTTATAACTCGAGACAGGGTGGCCAAATTTTCAATGTTGTGGACTCGTTGGAAAGGCCTTTAATTACCTAACTAACGATGTATAGCATGATGATGTTTGGTTCAGTTTACTGCCATTTATTCAACTTCTGAAAATATGCGCAAACACATTTTATACATAACTTTTGAACTACTTATCGGATCTTCAAACAATTCAATAGCACCGTACGGGACCCTAAACCAAGTTGAATGCGACTGGTTTGGTCAAAATCGGTTCAGCCAAAGCTGAGAAAACTGAGTTACATTATTGGTCACATACACACACACACATACACACACACAGACATTTGTTCAGTTTCGATTCTGAGTCGATATGTATACATCAAGGTGGGTTTTCGAGCTTTGAATAGAAAGTTCAATTTTGGAGCAGAATTATAGCCTTACCTCAGTGAGGAAGGCAAAACAATTGAGCCACGAAAAATGGCAGAGCTTTTAAAAATGTGTTTCAATTGTTTTGATGGAAAACACTTTTTTTAGTTTAGCTTTTAAATCGAACATCTACAAAAAGAAAAAATCCCTTTGACACCGAATTCCCAAATCATCTCCGTTTCAGGCTGCAATTATTGGAAACACATCTATTTATAAAAGATCCAAAATAGAAAGGGGTCGTACCAACCCTCCGTCATGAGATATCGTAAAACGAACCTTGGATTTGTGACCAATGACCAAAATTAAAGGACAAAGTTTCACGAAAATAAAAAAAAGTGGTCAGGTCAACTGAGTGAGAGTTTTTGAAGAAATTATAAAAATATTTTGATACAAAATCTTTCAATCTTCTCAGAAGTAATGTTGGATTTGTAGAGATGCAATCAACTTTGCTGAAAATGAAAAAAAAGTCTAGTTACAAAAAGTATCGGTTATATTCAGATTTAACTTATCTTTTTAAAAAATCTTGTTATAATTGCCATTAAAAAAACACTGTGCCCATTTTGAATGCCGCAAATATTCTTCATTTCCGGCACCATAAACCACAAAAATTCACCACACTCAAAACGACAAAAGGTGCACCACCAGCACCTGCATTTCTCCCCCACAGTCACACTACGGGCCAGAAAAGTGGTGCCTCTTGTTTCCCGCCCACATTCCCCATGCAAAGCGCACGCTAATTTTCCCATTTCGGTGGAAAATTGCAATTTCACGAATTACGAATTCTCGTCGCTGGGATTTTCCATTTTCCACCGCTTGCTAATTTGGATTTATACGGTCCGGATTTGTGTGCAGCAGCGGCAGTGAAATTTTTGTCCTAACCGGCCAAAGTTTTCCACGGCCGGTGTGCTGCTTTCATTAGAAAGAAAATTTTCCCGAAGCATTTCCGCCCGTGACGATGTGCAGCAGCCACTTCTTTCTGTCTCGTGAGGCAAATATTTTAATTAAGGGAGGGAGGGTGGCAAGAACAATGGTGTAAACTTGGTTTAATTTCTCCCTTGAGGAGGGAGGTGCAAAAATGGTGAAGATAAATAAAACTTTTGATTTGTGAGACGGCTCCGGGTTGTAATGTGGGACGATATTCTTAAGGGATGATTCATTTTTTTTCTTCAGCAAATGAAAGGCACTTAAAACCGGCAAGCACCTTGGGCTGCCAACTTGAAAGCGAAAATAAAAAGGTTTTAGGAATTTACAGTTATAATTGCAGCTGAGAGAGAGCGCTTTCGTGAAGTTGCGGTGGAAAAGCTCGCGTTGCAAATGTTTAGTCGTTGCACACCAGTTGGAATGGATGTAAAATTGCGCGGCGCTGTGAAGAGGGTAATTTAGTAAGTTGCACGTTGCTGAGCTAATTTACTGGGCATCCTGATGGATGGTGGAAGACATGAAGAATTGGTGTAATTTTCACTTGTAGTGGGAATAAATTTGAAATAAGGATAAGCACTCCTAAGATGTTTACAAAATGCATCGTTTCAAGCTAATTACAGTTTAACAAACGTTTTGTCAATCCAAACAATAAAATGTGCAGAGTTAGTTTTTAAAGCATATACCATAAACCGGGGTGACTTTGATAGGCTTAAGATTTTCCGTAAAATGAAGAGTACAAATGAAATACGTACGGAATGGTATGGAACCATATTGTCAGTGGTAGAGAAGTGTTCAAAGTTATTCAAAGTACTTGAAGAACAAGTTTCATAAAATTTTGAAAAGCTTAAACGTTAGTTATATAGTTCACAAAATGTTGAATGTCCTTATTTTCTTAATGAAAATTAATTAAATTTAGAAAACGGAATCATTTTAGGATTCTTTGAACATCTTTACACTAAGAGAAGTTATTTTACCTTACTTAATAAATTTATTATTATACAAACTAAATTTCCTACCAACTCACACGAAGTCCGAAAAAGTTTCCCGATCCCTGTTCGAATTTCGTGAAACATTGCTTCAAAGGATTATTTTGATCCCTGATTACGAATCCGAGTTCAATTTTTCGACATCTCGGTGGGGAGGTACGGCCCCTTTCATTTTTCAGGATTTTTATTAAAACACGTTTTTCAGTGATTTGTAGCTCGAAACCGTGAAGAGATAAAAATTTAAAGGACTTTTGTGTGAAATTGGACGTCCGATTTGATGGCATACCGTAAACTGGGGTGACTTTGATAGCCCGGGGTGACTTTGATAGGATTGTCAAATGGCCGTCAAATGAATATCTAAACATTTTTGAGAATTTTGAGCATGTAAGCATTAAGGGATAGCTTATTATCGAAAATATATGCAAAAATGCGACTGTTACATTGGATGTATCAAAATTAGTGGCCAAATCAAATTTCTATCAATGTCACCCCGGGCTATCAAAGTCACCCCAGTTTACGGTACTCAAAATTCCGGAAAAACATATTTTTCATCAAAGAGAAGATGAGATTTTTTTTAAATCGCTGGCTTTCCCGTAACTCAACTGTCAAAAATCTTGAGACAAGTCAAATTTAAAAAATGATCTTTTCGAATCTGAAAAAAATCTAGAAGGGATTTTTTTCCTTTTGTTCCAGTAGTAGACCAGAGGTGCCCAACCTTTTTGGTGGGCCGGAACTTATGTTTGAAAAAAGTTGAAAAAACCTCAATTTTTCCGATTACACTATTTTTTGTTGTTGCAGGTTTTTTTTATTTAATTCTTCAAATCAAAATCCTCAACACACGAATATAAAAAAAATAACGAGGCATGATAAAATTTATTAAAATAAAATATGAATCCCAATCTTCTTTACAAAAAAAAACTTGTTGCGTTTATGTGCACCATCATTCAAATGTTTTACAAAATATTATTAAATATATTTCAAGCGTGTTAAAAATATATATTGAATAGTTTTCAATGAGTTATTCTTTGAATTTCTTTAAACTATTGAAGTTAACGAAAAAAACAATTTTTGCTCCCTGATTCTCTAACCCATTTTAGATTTTTTTTATATTTAGGAATTATTTGCAGTGATTATAATTTTCAGTTTAAATAATTCGTTTTTCATGCATTTTGTAACAAACCTTCATCACTGTTAAGTTGTTCTAAAAAACATAATTTTTTGCTTACTCATTTATTTAAAAAAATCATTTAAAATCAAGTTCAAAAAAGTTCAATTTGAAGTAGACACAGTAAAATCTGTAAGATTTAAATTATGCTGTCTTTTATTACATTTTTAGACACCAATCAAATTATTTATTTTACATTTTCACGAAATGGATAACTTTGTTTTCATGCGCCATTTTTCAGTTCAATAACTGGTTCTTAAAATATAAACATAGAAATAATCAGAAATATATTCAAACATGAAGAATGTTCAAAATTTCAAACAATAAAAGTCAGAAATATACAAAGGCAAATTCAAAAAAATACGTGGAAATAGCATCATTCTATTGCAAAAGCAAATTAGAAATAAAAAAAACAAGTAAATTTTTTTAATTTAATTTATGCTATAATATGCAAAATTTAGATGTGAAGCTTATTTAATGATAAACTGAAGCTCAAATAATTTACTAGATATTTTATGAACAGTCTAGTTTGTTACGTATAGTTTTGTTGAAAAAGTGATGATTATGACCATTTTGACCAGTTTTTTGATTATTTTACCACCATTATTCAATCGTCAGCTTTTGAAAGCATTTTTTCTGAAAGTTCATCAAATTTCTTGTAAGAATGACCCTTTGCACAATTGTTGCGTTGAAAATCGTATCAATGATCTTTATTGTTTTATAATTTTTAAATTGAATAAAGATGAGTGATTCTTTACCATTCCGGATTTATCAATCTTTGTATTAACTAAATTGAAGTTAATTTTTATAGGCTAATCAAATTAGTTATCGAAAGTAGCTTGACCACGGACGAACGGACATGACACCAGGAACAAATTTTCTTCAAATTTCTTAAGCAGTTTGCTTCACTTGCGCCATCTTCATCCAAGTTGTCGAAGTAACATCGCGCGATTACGCGTGATTTCTCAAAATGTCTTATGCAATAATTAATTAAAACATTTAGCATTAATATTGTGTTAGTAACACTGTTTTGGCATTAAGTTTATTTATGATTCTATGTAATTTATCATGGATACTTAAATTTCCGAAAAAAAATATAGAAATGGTATTTTTAATATAGATTCATATGACCTTTTCAAAAAGTGACCATGAGTTTGCACCATCAGCGAAGATTTTGACAAAAGCGATCTCGCTTGCGCAGGTTTTCGCCAAGAAGAAGAAACAGAAAACCTGCTTCACTTTTTGAAACCCCGAGTAATGTCCGTTCGTCCGTGGCTTGACATTTTTTGTTTGATGAAATGCACCTTTATCAAGTGAAACATTCAAAAATATGAAATTGTGTTTACAATTTGATAATACTGTGTGCAGATAAAAGCACCCAGAGCACATTTTTCCCAAAATTAAGATTCATTTTGGATTGAAAATCTAGTAGAATTTTTTTCGCAGATTGCGATTTTTTTATTTAATTTTTTTAAATAAAATTATTTGCCTACAGTTAATTATGCCAAATATTTTTAACTGTCAAAAATAAAAGTTTAAACACTAAATTTTGCACCATCTTTAACTCTGTGTAAAAACACAAGGTAAAAGATGCTTATTTTTGTCTTCAGAAGTTTGAAAAAATGTTAGAAAAAAAGTCATGTTTTGAAGAAAAATAATAAAAATGATTTTCTTAAGATGTAAGTTGCTCTTCTTAACATGATAGAAATTTTTTATTAAATAATATATAAAACAATAAATAACACTATATGTCGCATATTAAACGCTTTTCAGATTTTTCAGAAAAGTTGCCCCGACCTCTCTTCGATTTGCGGGAAACTTTGTCCTATGGAGTAACTTTTGTCCCTGACCACGAATCCGAGGTCCGTTATTTTTTTTTCATATCTCGTGAAGAAGGGGCGGTACGACCCTTTTCATTTTTGAACATGCAAAAAAAGACGAGTTTTTCAATAATTTGCAGCCTGAAACGGTGATGAGATAGAAATTTGGTGTCAAAGGGACTTTTATGTAAAATTGGACGCCTGATTTGATGATGTACTCAAAATTCCGAAAAAAAACGTATTTTCATCGAAAAAAACACTTAAAAAGTTTTAAAAACTCTGCCATTTTCCGTTACTCAACTGTAATTTTTTTTGGAACGGATCATTTCAGGGGATTTTAATGTGTTTTTTGAATCTACATTATCCCAGAAGCATATTTTTTTTCATTTAGAACAAAAATTTCGTGTCTTGTCGTATTTTTTCCTAACATTTCATGGTTATTTTTTATCGTGTACCAATGTTCTACAAAGTTGTAGAGCAGACAATTTAAAAAAATATACATGAATATTTTACGAAAAAAACCTTCTGGGTTAATGTATATTCAAAAATTACATTAAATTTCCCTTAAAATGACATGTTCCAAAAAATTTACAGTTGAGTTACCGAAAATGGCATCGTTTTTAAAACTTGTTTAGTGTTTTTTTTATGAAAAATGCGTTTTTCGGAATTTTTAGGTGCGCCAGCAAATCAACTCAACTTCAGAAAAAATAATTGCCTTGGAACCTTAATTAGTAATAAATTTATCGCAGGAAGAGAGCCATGTTCTTTAATTTGCATTACAAATTTTGACATTTAAGCGACATCTAAATTTGAAGTTAAAATGTTGATTTAGTTATTGCACAAAAACATTGAAGGGTTTTTTTTTAACTATGTTTTTAACGTATAAATTGTGTAAATTCATGATTTAAAAAAGTTCTAATTCATGTTGACATTCAACTGATTGATAAATCATAAAAGAGAAATCCTTCAAGTTTCTTGCAGATCTCAAAAGTGATAACAACTTTTAATTTCAGCTCAGTAAAGTGGGTAGCTGAGCTTATTGCTGCTTTTCTTCAGTATCATCCTTAACGAGAAGAGCATCTTATATAATGTATTGAACTTTCATCGTATCAATGTCGAGAGCAGATTAAAGAAATTTCTCAATTAAGATTCCTTGCATGAAGGGTATTCATAAATAACATAGTATTTTTTATAGTATGTATCCTTTGATCAATTTAAAAGTAATACAATTGTTTATGAACATCCCCCCTAGCTGCCATCGAATACTTAATTGGCAGCTCCAAATCTCGCCCGTTTGAGACAATTGCACGCTGCGCTCGAACTTGGGAGGTCCTTAAATAGCTGGTCATTATGGCATCGCAAAACGAAACAACTTGAGAATAAATGAGGGTAGAAAAAAAAGTATCATTAATGATAATCACTCAATAAACGATTATGACACCCTCGAGGTGCTCCCCGTTTTATTTTTGGAGAAGCGAGCTAGGGTGGGGGGAAATTTATTAATCGTTAGTGTTGCCCACAGACAACCATTAGCTGTTTGCCACCAACAGTGCGCGTTGAAACGAAGAAACCCCTCACCAGAGAGAGGGGGAGGGACGTTATCTGGCAGGATAAATCTTCTCCACAAGAATCCACAAACCAGCAGCCAACACTTGCACTGCTGTGCATCGCTGCTGCTGCACGGGGATGTGATGACACACCGAAAGCTCCACCCACCCAGAAGGGAAAACCACAATCTGGTGACAGGATCTAGCAGCTTGTATTAGCCAGAGATGAAAACAGAAAAAGAAGGTAAACTATAGTGAAAAGAAGTGTTAAAGTGTTGCACATTTGCTGCCACGGGGAAATTACGTGAACACGATCACGATAACGGGACATCGTGTGAAATTTATCATGTAATCGTGATTTTGAGGTGCTGGAGTGATATGGAAAAGCCGTTTGTAATGAATATTATTTTATTTGAGGATTTTGAATCGTTTAAGGATGATACTGTATGTTTTTTTGCAAGATAACATCTTTGTTCTGAATTATTATGAATTAAACTTTTAAAAAATAAACATCGATATCAATATCAATAATACAAAAAACAATCAAAACAGTTGCATTTCAGGAAACTGCAACCAATGCACAGTGGTCCAGATCGCAAAATTAAGTGGAAATTGAATTTTTCGAAAAATGTTGAAGTTTTGGAACTTTGGTGTCTTGAAAAGAGTTGTTGCAAATGGAAAGGGGCAGCTTTTGATTCCGATGAAAGTTAGGGTGGTTCACGACTAGGGTGATTTAGAAAATCTTACTTTTCAGGAATATTTTTGGGAATTTTTTCGTCTTCTAGAAAGTTTTTGGGCTTTCATTCCAAGCAACTTTGTCAAAGACACCCAAATTTTATCTCGTAATCTACGCCTTCTACTACCAAATTTATAGAAAGCATCTGAGCATGCCTTCAAAAATCAGTTTTTTGAACGTGGCAATTCAGGGATAAATTTAAGAGAAAAGTAATATTCGAAGCACTTTTAGAGCTCTAAAAAACAAACCTTTTTTTATTTTTATGCTAATTTGGACTTAAGGATCAAAAGCTACAGCCATTTTAAGGTAAAAAAGATGCAAATTTATAACTTAAATATCTCGAAAAAGCACAAGACAAATTTTAAGCGCCAGGTTGCATTTGAAAGAGGAGATTTAGCACTAAAACGCTGAAAAAATCTCAGGGGTTTTTCTCTTTGAACTCGAGATACCTTCACAATCTAATTTTCAAGGGAAAACCATATGGAACCACCCTAACGAAATTCGATAATTGTTCAAATATATGTTTTTCCATGATTTTTTTCCGCTGCATCAGAATCTGCCCTCAGAATTGAGCCAAAGTATCGAAAAATCGATGTTTGGTAATATTTTTAGTTAATAAAATAATAATTTTACATGGAAATCCAAAATAAGACCAAAAAACGATTTTTCGATACTTTGGCTTGATTCTGAGGGCAGAATTACAGTGAGTCAAATATTTGTCCGTACCCCCCCGTACGGGAAATGTTTGTGATATAAAAGTACATAAAATTCGACTAAAGTGCCATGTTTTATACATCAATCGACGCAGCAGAATGTCCTCTTTAAGACACTGTCATTGGATTTGCAAAAAACTTTTTCTTGAAAAATACAAAAATTGTTTACTGAAAAAAGTCAAAAAAGAGGTCAAATAATTGTCCGTACCCCTAGTAAAAGTTCAAAATCTGATCGATTTAAGTGAATTCATTTATGAAATGTTGTTTCAGTGTCAAATACTAGTACCTTTAGCCAGTTTGTGACAACTTTGAACTTCTGATAAGTTTGTTTAGTTAATTTATATTAAAAAGTGGATTAAATTTAGTTTTTAAAGTAAAACTTATCAAAACATTAGTTTATAAACAACTATTTTTATAAAATTGCTATTTTGTGTTGTAAGAGTCTCTATTGAACAAGTTTCAACAATATTTGTTCAAAATATACATTGTTTTCATCTTTTTTATTGACATTTTTCGACCAAAAATACTGTTTCGGAACAATACCGTTAAACAATCCGGATTGTCCCGGAACCGGTTCAACCCCTCGGAGGGAAATTTTGTGGTGATCAGATAGAGGACAAAAAAACCCACCTCTTGCAATTTGAAGCATCCAATTTCGTCCACTACAGCCCGATTACGAGTCCCTAGTCTGAAATTTGAAATTTTCACTTTCCGTGCTGAGAATTTCTGTACCGTTCTGGGTCAGAATGTTTTGCTTGGGGAATTTGAAAATTTCAAATTTCAGACTAGGGACTCGTAATCGGGCTGTAGTGGACGAAATTGGATGCTTCAAATTGCAAGAGGTGGGTTTTTGTCCTCTATCTGATCACCACAAAATTTCCTCCGAGGGGTTGAACTGGTTCCGGGACAATCCGGATTGTTTAACGGTATTGTTCCGAAACAGTATTTTGGTCGAAAAATGTCAATAAAAAGATGAAAACAATGTATATTTTGAACAAATATTGTTGAAACTTGTTCAATAGAGACTCTTACAACACAAAATAGCAATTTTATAAAAATAGTTGTTTATAAACTAATGTTTTGATAAGTTTTACTTTAAAAACTAAATTTAATCCAATTTTTAATATAAATTAACTAAACAAACTTATCAGAAGTTCAAAGTTGTCACAAACTGGCTAAAGGTACTAGTATTTGACACTGAAACAACATTTCATAAATGAATTCACTTAAATCGATCAGACTTAGTACTTTTAATAGGGGTACGGACAATTATTTGACCTCTTTTTTTGACTTTTTTCAGTAAACAATTTTTGTATTTTTCAAGAAAAAGTTTTTTGCAAATCCAATGACAGAGTCTTAAAGAGGACATTCTGCCGCGTCGATTGATGTATAAAACATGGCACTTTAGTCGAATTTTATGTACTTTTATATCACAAACATTTCCCGTACGGGGAGGTACGGACAAATATTTGACTCACTGTAGATTCAGCGGGCAAAATTACATGGAAAAACATATATTTGGACAATTTTGGTCATTTGGTTTTCCCTTAAAAATTAGACTTTTTCAAATAAAGATATCTCGAGTAGAGGGTGACGAGCGGGAAAAAATTCCCGGGAAATCGACAATTTTCTGACCTCTCGATTCCCGGGAAATTTGGTTGAGACTCCAGAGAAATTTTAAACTTATAAATATCGAAATAAAACTAAATAAACTAATCAGAAAATTATTTGGAAAATTGTCAATTGTTTTGAACATTGAATGTTCAATGCTCGATGTTCAAGTTCGAACAAACCAATTCTTCTCGAATCTCCTTAGTCAGAAAGTGTAAATTTTAAATTCCAATAATTAATTATAGTTTACTAAGCAGTTACATCCCTGAAATTAAATTTGAAGTTTTTTAATTATGATTTTTTTTTATTATTTCTATGCGGGTAAAGCTTTTTCAAAATAAGTTCAAAATCCCTAAGTAAATTTCGCTGTATCAAGGTAATTTTTTTAATGTCAATAAATCATTTTGTGTTTCACGTCAACCTCAAAAATAAATTATATTATGGGGGAAAAAACTCTGACAACCGAGTATCGTGCAAACAGTAGTGATGGGGAGATGGATTTTTGTGGTGTTCTCTTTGTGCTGTGTTCGTGTTCATGTTCATGCCATGCATGCGGTGGGGGATCATTGTGCTAATGAATATTATTGCGCGTCAGTATTGTGTGGGCAGCAGTACCAGGATGATAGTTTTACTGTCGTGTTCGTTTTGTAATGTATTTGTGTTACAATCTAGCTTGGTTCTTTGTGGTGATGGAATTGTTTTTGGTGGTGGTGGTGATGGTGTTAAATAATAAGAACATTCAATTTACTAGTATTGAGTTCAAAACCTCCCTACAAACATCTTTACCACTAGGTGACCTAGAGATCTCTGCGCATTCTACATAGATGTTTACTACTAAGCCTTCCAATCCCGGAGGTTAGCAAGGTACCGGCCAGGAGCCCCTTATCTTACTGGATAGTATTACACGCTCATCTAAAGAAGAAAACATGGTATCTCCCGTGTTGGAATATTGTAACCGGATGAGAGTCTAGTGCTATTATACGTTTGATTACAGTTAAACAGCAAGATAAGCGTTGTGCAGCCATCCGGAATTGTGTGACCTTTATTGCTAATGCTAATGCTAATGCTAATACTAATGCTTATGGGTGATAAAACTCTGACAACCTTTGTAAAGTTATTGTCCGCCAATTGTGAACAATCGGGTTTTCCTAATAACTGTAAATATTTCTTCAATGAATATTTAGGGGAAATATGCCTATTTTAAGCCTAATAAGCGGTCGTGTTTGAATGATGCTGGATAATCTAGACTGTTCCTTGAAATTCACTAAAACCAAGTACACCAACGAGTAGAGCAACTTTTTGTGAACATTTCTGTTTATTTTCGCTTTTATTAAAGGTTATGCTATTCCTTTTACAAGTATTTAAAAAATATATTTCAAAACTGCATTCTAATCGCGCGAGTGCATTGGGCCACGCCCATTTTTCTATTTTCAGCTTAGTTCTTTTTTTCTTCCAGCGCTCTTTTGGGTCTGCTTAGTGCTGCCGATATTGATGAAATTTTAAGCGAACACTCACGAAAAGTAGCATTTATAGCGAAAGTTTCCTGGCAGCACTTGCTCACACCAACAGGCGCTGCACCAGCATGTTGGTGGTGTTGGTGGCCACCCTTTGTTCTTTATTTGCCTTCGCTCCTCGCTCGGTTTTCTTCAGCCTTGGATTGAAATGGGTATTCAAAATTCAAACGTCAAAAGACTTAGCGCGTTTGTTGTTTTGATGGTGCTCGCTAATTATTTACATTTTGCGGGATTATTTTTCAAGTAAGTGACTAAGTAATGGTGAAAAGAACTTGTTGCCGGTAGTTTGAAGTAATTTTATAGCTTAAGCGCTTTGAAATCGTTAGCGCAAGAGAAAAGATATTGATGGCAACTTTCGTTAAGCAGTTAACCTCTGATCTTGCGTGTGGATGTGTGTGCCACCAAAATGATGAGAAATGGTCTCGCAAAATAGAAATTATGATCAAAAGTGCATTAAATTTGATCTTTTTGGCCAGTAAGTGGCATAAATTTGCATGCTTAATCGAGGCGGTGCTGTTGTTGGTAAGTGTATAGCCTGAAAAGTATTTTTGGAGCTTTAATCGAGCATCAAACTTTCCATATGACGAAGATAGGTGTTTCATTAGAAAAAGTATATTTCCCCTACAGTTGACCTTAAAAAATTAAAAAAAAGTTTAAATTGTTGTTTGAGCCGTTATTTATCATATTGCAAAAATCTCGATACTGGGATAATATTTATTATTCGTAAACATTTTAAACTAAAATTCCCAGTCTCTAGGACTGACCAAAAAGCTCAAGAAACAATCTTGTATTTGCAGATTTAGAAAAAAAATCATAAATAAGATATATTTCCTCTAATAATGAAGATACATCAATTAACGTTTCAAAGAATTAGTAAGAATCAATTGTAATGGAATTCATTTAAAAAACTAATGTTTTACTTTTCTTTTAGATTATTGCCACTATTGGCATAGTCAAAAAACTAACTCCCGGTTCCCGGGAATTCCCGGGAAATGACCAAATACAACTCTCGATTCCCGAGAAAATGAAAATTTCGAAAATCGTCACCCTCTAATCTCGAGTTTAAAGAAAAACACCCCTGATATTTTTCAGCGTTTGCAGTGCTAGATCTCCTCTTTCAAAAAGTGCTCCGAATATTACTTTTCTCTAAAACTTAATCCTGAATTGCCACGTTCAAAAAACTGATTTTTGAAGGTTTGCTCAGATGCTTTCTATGAATTTGGTCGTATAAAACGTAGATTACGAGATAAAATGTTGATGTCTTGGACAAATTTGCTTGAATTGGCAAGCCCAACAACTTTCTACAAGACGAAAATATTCCCAAAAATATTCCAGAAAAGTTAATTAGTTCCGTTTGCAACAACACTTCTGAGACACCAAAGCTCCAAAACTTCACCATTTTTCGAAAAAAAATCCATTTTCCACTTAATTTTGCGATCTAGACCACTGTGCAATGGTGTCTGAGATATTCTCAAACAATAATTTTCTATTTATCTATTGATTTTGAAAACTGCATTTTCGGTCAGAATTAACGGTAGATCGCCATTTTAGAATATTAATAATATAATTTGAGAAATTTTATGAAAATGGGACAATTTATTTCAAGTACTCATAAAATTTAAATTTTACTGCACTTCATTGAACATTCTAAACTGCAATTTTCACATTCAAATGGCCTACTTGACATCGGTTGATCAGCTCACCCAGAATGATCCCTCCAGAACATAATCATCGGAACAGAATATTCTCTGAAGAAGAAAAAAAAAGCTGAAATCACCATTTCAGCAGGGTATTAGACCGTAAGCTCTCGTTCGGGTAGCTTTGGCCCAGTACTTGAAACTGCTCACCGATCTGCATACAAATGCACTTTAGAGTAGAGAGCAAAAAAAAAATCCCGAACATTTAGACCCCAAAATGTGCGATTTGAAAAGGTGTGCATTCAGGAGAGCAATGAAAAAAAACTCCGTTGACAGCGTAATCGTTTGATGGTTCAAGCGGGAAAAATTCCCGGCTCCCCAACTTCAGTGTCACTTTGTGTGCAGGTGTGTGAAAAATCCTTCGTTCGACACGCGATAAGAGTTAAAAAAGCACACACACACACACACACACACACAGACACACAGAAGAGCGGAAATATTTTATTCATGAACTATTCTCACCGAATATGAATATTCAATTTTCGGCCATATCGGTTCAGCGAACATAAAACCGGATACAAAATACCTCCGAATTCTGGCCTGGTTCTGCAAGGACGATGACGACGACGGTGCCAGAAAATAATGGTTCCGGAGTCTGTTCGAAAATGGCACCAGATCCTAACATCATTTTGAAACAATATTGATAGCACTCTGGGGAGCGAAAAGAGGTGGAAAACTGCGTCGCTTTTATTTTGTATCGAATGTGAGTTCGGTCCACGTTGAATGACGAATGGTAAACTGTTTGATTGCTGTTAACAAATTTAAATTGAGTCAAGCCTCTTTATTAAAGACAGGAAAGTTTTCAAGATTCGTGAACTTAATTCTTAACCATTTTTACACATTTTTTCAAAGGAATTTTGCTTGAAATGTTTAGGAGTGAAGAAAATTTGGTGTACAAAGGATTTTTACTGTTTACTCAACAGATTTTATTTTCAGAAAAGTTCTTTTTTTCTAAATTAGACTCTGGCCAAGGTTGGGTGAAAAAAACATTGAGATGATTTACTAGAATTCTAACATGCCAATGAAAAAGGGCTTGGAACAGTTGGCTTGCAATAGAGCGTCCAATTTTCCGGGGTTACAAAATTCCCGGGAAACTGAAAAATTTAACAAATATTCCCGGGAAATTTTAAATTTATTAAATATAATTCTGCCCCTGGTTCTGAATAATATTTTGCCACAACATTGTACAGAACAGAAACTTCAATGGTCAGAATGTGTGTTAGGATCAATTAATGGCTTGATTGCTTGTAAAAAATCATACAACTTTTAGAAAACACATGAATATTAAAATTTTATGATCTGTTTTTCAAATCATACAAAAAAAAAGTTGTTTTTTTTTTTGTTGAGAAGGATTATTTTTCAAAGCAAAGTGTCCAGGAAGTAATCAAAATGAATTAAGGCTCTTCAACTAAAACATTGCTTTTAAAATTGTCTTTGTTACCAGTTTCAGAGAATTTTATTAAGATTCGCATTGAGAAATAATTCTGAAATTTAAAAAAATGTCGCAGAAATAATGTTTTTCGTGTAAAATAACTTTTCTAAAACAAATATAACTGGTTTAGTTAAGTTTTTTAATGTACAGCAATTCACCACGAAAACAGCACGATTCGAAAAAGCTGTCCGATCGGGGCTCCTTTGCCGAAATAATTAGACCTGTATTATTTTTCAACGTTAATTTTCGTTGATTTTCGCGATAAACGCATTTAACAAAAAAGCATAGCTTTCTTTATGTCCAAAAAATCTATCCTAACGTTTTAAAAAGTCTTATAAAACTTAGAGTTGCGGTTTTGGAAGTCTCGTTACCAAAGAGCCTATGTCTGGAAAGATTTTTATCGAACTCCTCGGACATGTTTACATTACATGTAAAAAAATTGGTGAAGTTTCATTAAAAGGATTACGAGTTATGATTTTTTTTAAATAAAAAATAAACTAGGTTTAACATCGAGGCACCGCGCCTAAAAACAATTATGTTCTTCAAGGCTTACCTTGTTAAGTTTATCTCCATTCCAAAATATGATAATATTTTATGCCAAACAAATAAGCAAGGTCTGGAGTTTTTTTTTAAAGGCCCAATAAACCAAATTTTCAGTTTTTGCTTTTTGGGTGTTTTTTAATACCCCTGACTCAAGGCGGTTTCAAAAACACCCTAAAAGCAAAAAACTGGAAATTCGGTTTGTTGGACCTTTTCAAAAAAAACTCCAGAGATCTTTTAAATATTTTGCATACTTAAGAAAGTTTTGTTTTTTGATATAAACTAAGAGTTTAATTTTTGAAGAGCTGATTAGTTCAATATGAAATGTAAATTAAAATCAATAAAATGAAATTGGATTTGTTCATTTTATTATACATTTCTGTACATATTCTTAAATATTGGTGCCAAAGTTAAGAAAATGTATACTCTCGCTAGAATTTTTGGAAATCCCGGTAAATTTACAAATTTTCCAGGAAACGGGAAATATTTTTTGCAGTATTTTTTTAATGTCCGGAAATTTATTTTTTTCTAACTTTTTTGCAAAAAGTCGCAGTTTTTCGTTTTTTTTAATTAGTGCACATGTTTACCCACTTTTGAAAAATATTTTTGAAAGGATGAGAAAATTATCTATATTTTGCTATTTAGAACTTTATTGATACGACCTTTAGTTGCTGAGATATTGCCATGTAAAGATTTAAAAACAGGAACATTGTTTTCTAAGTCTCACCCAAACAACCCACTATTTTCTAATGTCGATATCTCAGTAACTAATGGTGCGAATTTGAATGTTAAAATATGAAACATTCAAGACAGGCTAACATTTCAAAAGGGCGTAATATTAAATGTTTGGCCCTTTTTAAATGTAAGTCTTGATTCATTATTTTTGAACATATTTTTTTCAAAAAAAAAACTTCACGAATGATTTATATTTTAACCTAGAAAATCGGACCATTAGTTGCTGAGATATCAGCGTTTGAAAATGGTGGGTTGTTTGGGTGCAACTTAGAAAACATCAATTATCACTTACTTTTTGAAAAAGTCCTATGTACATAGGAAACCCATGGCACATTGGTTGTTTTGAAAAAGTAATCTAGAATTTTCCTGTTCTTAAACCTTTACATTGAATATCTCAGCAACTAAAGGCCGTATCAATAAAGTTCAAAAATATTATTGTATGGACAGCTGCCAAATTTGTATGGAAAATTATACTTACAAACTAATGATGCAAAATGGCTACATTGGGCATACCGAAGACACCAAAAAAGTTTCAGCCGTATTAAAAAATAAAAATTTTAAAATGAAAAAAAGACCGATTTTGTAGAGAATTGTTCAACTTCCAAAAATATTTGCAACTGTCTCAGTCATTTTGCGTTTTCAAAACTTTGAATATATGAAATAGATATTTTATTTTGATTTGCACTGGAAAAATAATTGAATTTCAATTATTATTTTAATTTCTGCGAAGAACTTTGCAAAATTTCGAGTTTTGATTCATAAACATAACATTTTATTCAGTTGTTTTTGATGTTTGATTTAATTTGTGGGGTCGTTGCAAATAGTTTTCAAACTTGGTTATACACAAAGGACATAAACATTAGAAAGAATGCAACTGCCTGAAAAAAAACAATAAAAACATTGCAAAATATTTTTTCAAAGTCTTCAAAACATACAAAACAATAAAAATTTCATTAAATGCAAGATCAAAGCCTAAATATTTTTATCAGAATTGTTCTCTTCATAAGAAATTTTGTAAAAAAAAAAATTGAGTAAAAAAAACAAAACCAATTACAAATATCAAAACTTATGTTTCACGTAAATATCAAAAACTAAATACTTAGAAGTTTAAAAATTAATCAATTAAATTGAAAAAAATTAAATTTAAGCCATTTCATTAAAAATTTGATACTATGTTTTGGACTATATGTTTAAGTATACTGAATGTAAATTGTATTGTAATGCAATTAGATGTAAATAAGGTACCAAAAATTGTATTACGTTTAAAACTGTAGAAATATTTTTTAAATAAATTATTTATTTCTTGCAATTTAGCCTCTGTTTTAGAAATAAATTTTGTTATTTAAATCAAATTTTAACACTCAAAAAATAATTATTTGAAAATATAGCAAAATACTTAGGCCTTCATATTTTATATTTCGTTTTTTCAGCCAAAGGTTTGCATAATAGCTTTTAAAGCGACCAAATGTTTGCCTTGATGTATTTTTTGACTAATTTTATAAAATTGAGCATGCCAGAAAAACACTTCGTTTGAAAACCGAACACAGATATAAGCCAAATTTAAATTCTCTTTTTATTAAGTATTTCTTTTCGTTATGAAGTTGTAATAAAACATAATTTGCAAAATTGTAGCATAGAAAAAATAAAACATTTTCCGATGTTGTTACATATTTCCATAAAAAGTGGAATTTCAAACCGAACCTTGAAAACACTTCTTTTTATATAATTTTTTAAAACCTTTATTTAATATGATTTGAATTCTTCGTTTCAAAATCAACAACAAGTGTTTGAGTTTTAAAACATAATTCAAAATGGAAATCACTTCATAAAGAAATTTTTGGTTTTAGAAATTTTACTTTTTGAAAAAGGAAACATTAGGTTTCTTTCATGCAAAAACCTTGCCATATTTAGAAAGAATCAAATCAAAATCAAGAAAAAAACATTATTTTCCGTTCTTCACTCTGGACTTCCAAAACATTAACTATCATTTCACTGGCCATGCCGATGCCAAAATTCGTTTCATTCCACCCATTCAGGCAGCATCGGGGGCTATACAATTGGATACAAATTTGAATTTTTGAAATGTGATCACACTCATTCCGGAAACTTCAGCCTGGCATGCAATGCGTCCGATTTTTTTTTTCGAATGACAAAGGGCTCAAACACAACGTGGTTCGGTTTAGAACTCGTCCTTTGGTGACGGTCTGTTTCCAAATGATTTGAAACATATTTTTGTCCGGAACCTGGCGTTTCATGTTTCGTTTTGATTTATTGGACACTGGACTGGGACTGGGGGCATCAGTCACTGTTCATGCTAAATTGTAGAGATGAAGCTGTTTGAATATGTTGGCTGCAACATGTTCGTTTTTTTCGCTAGAAGAAATGCATTTCAAATTTGGAAACAAATTGAATTTTGTAAGTAACAGCATTATGATGCGGTAAATAGGTATGGTTTACCATATGTGCTTTTTTATAGTTAAACCTATCTTCAATTCCATTTTTGTAATCCCCAGAACCATTCCCGATAATGACCAACCTTTTACAGAAATCAGTCACTTTTGAAAGATATCAGAACTCAATTTTCCTCACCCCATTACACAGTTGGCCTGCTCTGTGTGAATTTGCCCCTAAGTGGAATGATAAATTTTGCGCCAAAAGTTTTCCTCCCTCCATTTGCCAAATAGTGCATACTCACTGGGAAACTCAACTGCTAACCGCACCGGTTGCAAAAGATCTTAACTCCCACACACACACACACACACTCAGCCACAAACTCACTCTCGGAAAAAGATAATGCAATTTCATGTGTGCAATCCGAGAGTTGCATCAACTCTTAGTTCCTGACTTGGTTTGGAGTTGCTTCCTCGGATGTGGGGCATCACTACTCGAAATTCCGGGGAAAATGTTTTCCTCCGCCACAAATTTTTGGGTTTCCCATGCGGAGGAAGGAGAAAAGAGGCGAGAGGGCTCCCGGCAACAGCTCAAACGAAAACTTTATCGATGACACACCGACTTACCCCATGTGCATTTGGCCCAAAAACGAGGTTTCGAGGTTCAGCAGCGTTTCGTTTATCATTCCGAGACCGGGATTTGTCTTCCCCAGTCAACGTCATCCGTTCAAAAGGAGGAATTTAAGGTGGAAACCCTTGAACGGTGTTTATTACAAGTTTTTCGTTTAAGAAAATTGCATTAATGTTACTCGAAAATAGGTCTAAGATATACGAAAAAAATCGTAATATTTAAGAAACAATTATAGGATATTTCATTTTTCAAGATTTAAACATTGCAAATGAGTGATAGAAAAGCTATCAATTGATTATCTCTGCACCAAAAACATCCGAGAGGATAGCTTGTGAGATCTCTTCTTGTGTCTCGTGACTCCCAGCGATGTCATTCTCTCTCTATCACTCCTCCCCTTTTCCTAGACTATGCGCTCTCACCGCTAAGTCGCTCAATCTCTCTGAAAACTGCAATGAGAGAACGCGAGATGGCGATTAGGAGCCGACCACGCTCGACGTCCCGTTAAACTGCGTTTGCAAATTTTTTGGTTTTGTGGCGGCTTTTGTGGTAGGATGATCGTGGAAGCGGGAATGAGAGAGAAAAGGAAAAAGGCAATTGTGTAAACACGAAAACGTGTTCGGCTATGTTCGGCGCTGAGAGTTTCAATAAGGAGAGAAGAGCAGATGTATTTGAGGCATGAATATTCAGGCGGGATAATTGAAGTTGCTAAGAGCTGATATTTTGATATTTTAACAACCCTGTCCTTATGCATAAGGCCGTCCCAAAAAAATGAAAAGTTGTCAACTCTTCGGTGCTCTCCCTAGAATGATAGATTAGGATGTCAGGAACAATGTTTTCATACAACAAAAAATTCCCAAACATGGTTTACAACTCGCGCGCGGAGCTTGAATGAAAAAAGTGCATTTTCCGCGTATTTTTCAGAAATGCGCGTAACAATCATACTAAAGTCATTCGAATTTGGTCGCCTTGGGCTTCAAGTGATAGTTTAATGTCCTCTGAACAAATTTCTGTATAGACATAGTCCATAAAAGCTTGTGTTTGGGCATGGCAGGGCATTTTAGGGAGAAAAATTTGTATTTTTTAGACAAAAAATTTCAAAAATCACTCCCCAAAACCAGCCAAAAAATGTGGCAGCCAAAACTAATGCATTCAGCTTATAGAAAATTTTACGGAGATCATTTTGCTTTTTTTAACATTCAATTTATGTTCACGCAAAGCCGAGATATTTGCATTTTAGTGAACAAAAAGTGACGAATTTTCAAAATTCTTGATATAACTATAAGCGTTTTTAGCATAAAACATTGGCTACTGCGATTACAAACGAGAAGGCATATATTTTGGATATATTTATTTTGTTCGCTCAAAAACGATATATGTTAATAAAATTTCATGAAAAAACATTAGATTTTCTCACAATGTGACGTAAATGACATATTTAAAAGTACTGCTATGTGCTCTTCTCGATATGAACAAATAAAGCTCTAATGGGTAACTTTTTTTGAAAAAATAAGTTTTTTTAAATGAATTTGTTTCATTCGAATGTACATACATAAAAAAATCACGTTCACAGCTTGGAGATATGAACTTTAATAAAATTAATTTTAATTTATGATTTTGTGTCGTTTACGTCACATTGTGAGAAAATCTCATGTTTTTTCATGAAATTTTATTAACAAATTTCGTTTTTGAGCGAACATAATAAATATATCCAAAATATATGCCTTCTCGTTTGTAATCATAGTAGCCAATGTTTTATGCTAAAAACGCTTATAGTTATATCAAGAATTTTGAAAATTCGTCACTTTTTGTTCACTAAAATGCAAATATCTCGGCTTTGCGTGAACATAAATTGAATGTTACAAAAAGCAAAATGATCTCCGTAAAATTTCCTATAAGCTGAATGCATTAGTTTTGGCTGCAACATTTTTTGACTGGTTTTGGGGAGTGATTTTTGATTTTTTTGTCTAAAAAATACAAATTTTTTCTCCCTAAAATGCCCTGCCAGCCCCAACAACAAGCTTTTATGGACTATGTCTATACAGGAATTTGTTCAGGGGACATTAAACTATCACTTGAAGCCCAAGGCGACCAAATTTGAATGACTTTAGTATGATTGTTACGCGCATTTCTGAAAAATACGCGGAAAATGCACTTTTTTCATTCAAGCTCCGCGCGCGAGTTGTAAACCATTTTTGGGATTTTTTTGTTGTAAGAAAACAATATTCCTGACATCCTAATCTATCATTCTAGGGGTGAGCACCGAAGATTTGACAACTTTTCATTTTTTTTTTTTGGGACGGCCTATTATGCATGTATCAAAATTTCCGTGATTATCTATGCTACAACTTTGTAGAATATTGTTACACTCTAAAAGATTACCCTTTTTTCTTAATGAAAAAAATACTTTCTGGTTATTGCTGATTCGGAAAGTACATGAAATTTCGTTTAAAATGTCCCAGTTTTTTTTTACAGTCGAGTAACGAGAAATGGCAGAATTTTCAAAACTATTATTTTTGATGATAAATACTTTTTATTGAATTCTTACAATTCAAGCTTGCTTGAAAGAATTACCCATGTCAAACTTTATGATTTTTCAAAAATAATAAATAAAAGAATTTTCCTGGTTAAAATAATGATCTTTTTTTTCGTAACAAATGGTATATCTTTTTTGCCTTCCTCACCTTACTGAGGAAAGGCTATAAAATCACTCGAAAAATGAACTTCTTAATTCGACCTCGTAGACCCACCTTCAGGTATACCTATCGACTCAGAATCATGTTCTGAGCAAATGTCTGTGTGGATGTGTGTAGGTGGGTGGACAAAAAAATTGTCACTCGATTATCTCCGGACTGGATGAACGGATTTTGACCGTATTAGTCTCATTCGATCCGTCTTGGGGTCCCATAGGTCTCTATTTAAAATCAGCAAGTTTAGTTAAGTACTTCAAAAGTTATGCTAAAAAAACTATCGTGACTACATTTCAGAAGATTGTAAAAAGGGTGGTTTTTGTAAGAAAGCCCGTCATGCTATACATTTTTAGAAAGGTATTGAAAAGACCTTTCCAACGAGCCCAAAACATTGAAGATCTGACAACCCTATCAAAAGTTATAAGCACTTAAGTGTTATTTATCCACTTTTTTGAGGCCGGATCTCATAAATTTTGATGAAAACGTTGTCCGGATCTACCATGCGACACATCGTTAGATGGGTAATCAAAAGACCTTTCCAACGAGCCCAAAACATTGATGATCTGACAACCCTATCAAAAGTTATAAGCACTAAAGTGTTATGTATTCTTTTTGTTTAGGCCGGATCTCATATATTTTGATGAAAACCTTGTCCGGATCTACCATGCGACACATCGTTAGATGGGTAATCAAAAGACCTTTCCAATGATGCCAAAACATTGAAGATCTGACAACCCTATCAAAAGTTATAAGCACTTAAGTGTTATTTATCCACTTTTTTGAGGCCGGATCTCATAAATTTTGATGAAAACGTTGTCCGGATCTACCATGCGACACATCGTTAGATGGGTAATCAAAAGACCTTTCCAATGATGCCAAAATATTGAAGATCTGACAACCCTATCAAAAGTTATAAGCACTTAAGTGTTATTTATCAACTTTTTTGAGGCCGGATCTCATAAATTTTGATGAAAACGTTGTCCGGATCTACCATGCGACACATCGTTAGATGGGTAATCAAAAGACCTTTCCAATGATGCCAAAACATTGAAGATCTGACAACCCTATCAAAAGCTATAAGCACTAAAGTGTTATGTATTCTTTTTGTTTAGGCCGGATCTCATAAATTTTGATGAAAACGTTGTCCGGATCTACCATGCGACACATCGTTAGATGGGTAATCAAAAGACCTTTCCAATGATGCCAAAATATTGAAGATCTGACAACCCTATCAAAAGTTATAAGCACTTAAGTGTTATTTATCAACTTTTTTGAGGCCGGATCTCATAAATTTTGATGAAAACGTTGTCCGGATCTACCATGCGACACATCGTTAGATGGGTAATCAAAAGACCTTTCCAATGATGCCAAAACATTGAAGATCTGACAACCCTATCAAAAGCTATAAGCACTAAAGTGTTATGTATTCTTTTTGTTTAGGCCGGATCTCATAAATTTTGATGAAAACGTTGTCCGGATCTACCATGCGATACATCGTTAGATGGGTAATAAAAAGACCTTTCCAACGATGCCAAAACATTGAAGATCTGACAACCCTATTACAAGTTAGGAGTACTTAAGTGTTAATCATCCACCTTTTCGAGGCCGGATCTCATATATTTTGATGGAAACGTTGTCCGGATCTATCAGACGACCCATCCTTGGGTGCGTAATCAAAAGTCCATCCCAACGCTTTTTATTTTCTCGTTGGGCCGATATGGCCATCGAACCTAGCACACCATAATTTGACAACGGGACGGTAAGAAGGAATTTATTGAAATGATTACGCAATTACATTTTAAATGGATTATTATTCACAAAGGGAACGTTTCTGGAGCAAAATGTTTTTTTCCATTCCAGGCCCTAGTTGATGTCGCTTTCTTCGTTATATAGCTACTGCTAATCCGGATACTGAGTATCACGTGCTTTAGCTGCTGCAACCGACGACTTCTGGTGAACATTCGGAGGCTTGCGATCGAGGACCTAAGTCGGTTTACAAATATTTGAGAAGTTGCAGCTGCTGACGCCGATTCTAGGGCCGGAACGGACATCGATACGGTGTGCAGGGCTAAGCATTTATGCTGCTTAAGTTGCGGTCACTATGCAGCATTGCGAAGATTCGGGCACTGGGCAACGTGTAAATGGGACGGCACAATTTTATCCGTCTGGGCCATTCAAGTTTGAGGTGTCGTTTCATTTTTCACGCCAATCCTGTAAAAAATAAATCAAAATTATGTTTAGAAACCGGCAAACAACATATTTTTCATACTTACATAAATGAGAAAGAAAAGTTGTCTTCCACTTTGGAACCATTCTGAATAATTCATTTATTTTTAAGTTTTTTTCGCAGTTTTGCTTCACTTTTTGTCTCGTCTTAAGGAATTAAATTCAACGATGTAAACAACGGTAGGCTCAAAATATTCATCTGTCATTCTCCTGAACAACACCGCAGCTCTGACATTGACAGTTGATTAAACTGTTATACAACTTTTTCCTGACAGTTAAAGGCTGCGTGCTTAATATGAGCGTCGGCCCGTGTAAGACCATCTCCACCGGGCGCGCGCAGTACACGCTTACTGGGGGAACTCAATTTTTAAGTTCGTTCAATCAAAATGAAGTTCGGTTCAGCGATGTCAATTTTGAGATGGGTTTGTTTTGATTTTATTTGTCAAATTCGAGATCACTGAACCGAACTTCATTTTGCTTGGCAACTTTGCCGAAATCTGAGAAGTGGCAGTTTTGGACTTAGCGTTTTCACAGGTGTTTTGGTGTGTTTGCTAAAAGGAATATTTTATTTATAATATCTTCTAATTTTTTAGTTTTACAGCATTATTTGTGGCGTGCCGTGTCGGAGAGGAACCAGACACCAAGGAGCAGTAAAAGGAATTTCCACGGGGCGTTGTCAGGTTGCCCTCCAAAAGGGTCAACAAATGTTTCCCGAATTTCTCTAAAATTTACAATCTTTACATTTTCAGATCTTGATCCTCGACGATGGTCCACTCGGAAATGACCGTCCCGCCGGAACCATCTCCATTCCCTCCGATTGGCCTGCTGATAAAAGTTGGACGGGCTTGCAAAGACTACCTTGGTGCGGAGGACCTGGTAGGACGGTGACTGTTTAAGGCCATCCGGGTAGGAATGAAGACGGAAGGGGAGCCGGAATCGGAGGCGGACCTTGTCGTTGGTCAGCATGACGACCTTGGTGGGGAGGACCCGGCAAGACGGTAATGTTTGAACGACCGACGGACTGGGTGACGGTGAAGACGCAGGGGGAATCGGAACCGGAGCTGACTTTCGGCATCTATGCTTCCGGGCCGCGTGCTATTGGGGAACAAGTATTTTGTCGGGCGGAAGGCTGTGGAATGAGGTGGAGGTGATGCAGAAGGGTGCCAACTTAACGTTGCGGAAAGAGCTGGTCAATCGTGTGGTCAATGGAACCTGCGAGACAGTGAAGCCGATTTTACTGACGGATATTATTATGCTTGCGAATTGGTCCGTTTAGGCAGTTTTTTTAGGGGGAGTTTTTATTTCATAGAGACCCAGCGGGAATTTCTCGGTAACGTTCCGTAGTGCATTTTTTATATGAATTCTCCGGTAACTTTTCTCCGGTATGATTCCGATGCCGATTGTCCGAAAAAATATTCATAAGCTGCAAATTGTTCGGATTTTCGAAAATACTGGAAAAGGAGGAAGCATTTTTGCGAGGGAACTATTTTGAATGTTCCATGGGGTCCAGAGTAGTGGTTCCAAAAGAACGGCGTGCAATTCGGCCAAAAATATTGCTGGCCCGCTGTTCCGAGGTTCATCTTGGAATCAGGGGTTGGAACTAAATCTAAATTGGTTTAAAGCTATTTTTTTCATTTCAGCAAGAGGTTAAGATGATCGAAACGTCCGGTTCGAGCCATGAGTTTATGCCGTCGTTCCACGGGAGGCACAGCTTGACAGCTGCTCGTCCGGGGGATAAGACGCCAGACCAACACCGTCCGTTGCGCACAGGGTGACTGCGCGCGAACATCCTCCCGGCCCTTGAGGCGGATGCCTCAATCCATCGGAAGCGGGACCAGCTTGTGCACCGGCCGCTGATACTCCTTCTCTCCTCTGCGCACGGTGACGTTGCGAACGACGCCGTACGGGTCCGGATGTGCTGCGACGATCCTTGCGAGCTCCAGGATCAGGACCAGCTGTCCCGGATCCAGATTCTGCTGCACCGTTTGCCACTTGTTCCGGGGTTGGAGTGTGGCCACGTATTCGTCACGCCAGCGTGCCCAGATCTCGTCGACGTGGCGCTGAATCCGTTGTCACATGTCCAGACGGCCTTTCTTGATGTGGCTGATGTCCGGTTCCAGCAGCAGGTTGAGCGGCTGGTTGATGATAAAGTGGCCCGGCGTGAGGGCCTCGTATGAGTCAGGCAACGCAAAGAGCTTGCAAAAGGGACGCGAGTTCAAGCACGCCTCGATCTGCGTCAAGACGGTCGAAAGGTCCTCGTACGTCAGCGTCGTGTTCCCGAGCACCACTCGGAGGTGCTTCTTCATACTCTTCACCGCCGCTTCCCAGATTCCTCCCATGTGGGGGGCGGATGGAGTGATGAACGTCCACTTCACCTTGAGGACCGACATGTACTGGTTGACAGCTCGGTTGAGCTCAGGTGACTGCAGGTGCTCTCGGATGTGTCGGTCCGCGCCCACGAAGTTGGTTCCGCGGTCGGACCAGATCTCGCTGCTTATCCCACGAAGGGCGAACATGCGCTTGAGGGCGGTCAAGAACGCGCTCGTGGACAGGTCGGAAACGGCTTCTAGGTGCACTGCCTTGGTCGCGAGGCAAACGAAGGCAACGACGTAACCCTTCACTGTCTTGGCCGTCCGAAGGTTGGAGGTGCGGACGAGGATTGGACCCGCGAAGTCCACACCGCAGTGCACGAAAGGACGAGCCGGGTTCGTCCGTACGGAAGGCAGGCTTCAGCTGCGTCGCGGTTTTCGCCTTCATTCTGCAGCAGCGCGGTTTGGCAGCCAACGATCCAATATCTTTGGTTGAGTGTGGCGATCATCAGAGTTGGCCCTGCGTGCAGGTTGCGAAGTTGGACTTCTGACAGCAGCAAGTTCGTGTACCGGTGCTCTTTCGGGATGATCACAGGATGGCGCACGTCGTACGGCTGGTTGGAGTTCTGGAGTCGGCCACCAACCCGCAGAGTGCCATCTACGTCGACGAACGGAAACAAAGTCTTGAGCTTGCTGTTGCCTGGAAGCGGTGCGTTCTTGACCAGGCAATCGATTTCCGTCTGGAAGCTGTCGTGTTGAGCCGCTCGCGCCAGTTGCAAACAAGCGTCGTTGATCTTCTTCGGCGTCAGCGGTCCTTCCAGTTTGGGTGCGTTGGTGCGACGAGCCAGAGAGTTGAGCCGCAGACGGTTGTTCCAGCACAAGATACGCCCAGATGTGAGCCAGATCCGAGTAGCGGGTGAGCAGGAAAATCAGCGTTTCGTGGTCACACCAGGGCGGCAGCACGGCGCTCGCGAACAGACAGGGGATCGTAGTCCGCATCTCCAGCAGCTTATCCTCTTGGACCTCGCCCAGTGGTTCAGTGCGCCAGTAATTCTTGATCTCTTTCAGCCAGCTGGGGCCGTAAAACAGCTCAAGCGGCGTGATTCCCCGGGACGCGTAGTCGGCCGGGTGGTTCTTGGGCGACATGTGGAGCCAGTGTTTGCGCGACAGAAACTGCAGATTCTTGGATGTGCGGTTGGCCACGAACATTTTCCATAGGTCGAGTGGTTCGAGTGAATGCGGTGGCTCAGAATTGTTGCTGTTCACAAAATCCAAGAGTATGACGCTGTGAAGCTACACGCTATTCGAAAACTACCAACATCTGTTGAAGGACCTGTTCAACGCGGCGTTCGTGCCCGCTAGACCGACTTGAAGGAGGAGCTGCCGTCTAGTTTAATGGGGAGTGGGTGATTCCCAAGGACTGCTCGATATGGAACTCACAGCGACGGCCGGAGGTGTGCATCCAGGTCAACTGTTTGTCGAAGATTACTTGTAGCACAGCGAGCTGGACATTAGCTTCACGTACACCAAGCACATGTGGAAGGCCGGCCAGCGAAAGCGAGCGTGCGACCGGCTAAACAGAGTAGATCTTCAAAGCGGAGAGGAACCGAAATCCGCCGACTTCTCGCCCGTTGCTATATGCAACTCGGCCAACAGCATAACCACTTCGCGTGCTACGAAAAGCGGAAATGGCCATCAAGCACGACTCAAACTTCTACAAGGCGTGACATTTCAGGGCGTACATGAACTTCGAGGTCAAAAGCGGTATAGGATCGGAGAGTACGTTACTTTCCAGCTGATGCGCCGTGGAAAGACCTCGATGGCACTCGCCACTGATTTCTACGTTGTACGATCCCAAGGTCGGCGACAACATCCTCACCAAGTAGCTCGTTGCCGATTCGGCCTGAATTAATTGATCGCGAACAGCAGGAACTCGACAATCAGATTGTCGTCGACGGAATGGACTGCCCGGAGAACGCAGCAAGTCCTCGTGCAGGTTAAGGAGCGTAGGGAAAAGTGGCGAGCAAGAACCGTTGTCAGAACCAGCTGCTCCGATTATTCAACCGAACGGATATCGGCCAGAACAGCTGGCAACTTCACTCGCCGACGTCGGTAAACCGCTGCAGGACATCCTGATCGATGAGGGCAGCAACTTTTTACTGAGAGACATCGACAGTGCGCCACTTCCGACAGCTTGTATTTCTATCAGGCCACCGACAGCCAACCGTTGTATCTTAACTCGATGAACATCCGCATGCTGCACAAGGTTGGACAAGGGTTCGCTGAAGATTACCGTGAACATTTTTCTAAAGAACAGCTGCTCGATGATTTGCGGAAGTATCTTTCGCATCACCTCGTTTGCACCCAGTTTGAGATTGAACGATCGCTGGGAATTAGCCAAAAGCGCGCGTGCCGAGTGAATCCGCGAGAAGCAATTCTTTTAAATCATTGAGCCCCAGCTGGAAAAATCGATGGCTCGACCCGCCAAGATTCAGATCGATCCCATCAAGCGTTTCCCACATTGCAAACATCCATAAATTGAGTCGAGATTAAAACTTTGAATTTTTCAGTATGGAAGCGTCGGAAGCTACGACTTTCTATGGAACCCACCCTAGGAACCTGTCCAGGAACGGACCAATCCGCATCCCCCGGTACTTCGGCTGGCGCTGGTCTTTCGTGGCCAAAGGTAACACTCATTTGCAATTTCAATCTCTCCAATCTCACTTAAACTCCCGCTTCCAGATGCTATCCATCTCGTCCCGTTGACCTTCCCTCGGCACCGACCAGTTCCACAAACGCGTTTGAAATGCTGGCCACGCCGCCGGCTCCCAAACTGCTTCAGGTGACGGGCTCAAAAATGTCCGCTGTCCCGTCGGCGGAACGCCGTCGCAGATCCGGCTCGGTCTCTGCTGTCGACGCCAACGAGAAGCTGCTGGAAAGTGCACGCTACCCCGAGTTCCGAAACGATTTGGGTTGGGCATTGAGGCGGCGCTCGGTGTAGGAAGACCTCCAGAAGAACCTTGGCGAAGACAAAAAAACAGGCCGTCCCCACCGTGGAAGGATCATCCACACGACCAACCAGAACTCCAACCGCCTCCTCACACTCTGGTTTGACTTTGGTCAATACCGGTCTTTGACCCACCTGGTTCCAAGTGATCCGGAAGCTAAAAGTCCAAATCGACAACCCGCGCATTCAAATTAAAAAATAAAAATAAATAAAAACAAAAATAAAATTTTAATATAGTTCAACAAAAAAAAAGTAGCTCAGAACATTATTTTCCTCCTCACTACCATTCCGAACCGATTTCTATCCCTCGGAACCGTTTTCCTGCATTTCTGGAGGATTTTTCCGGTACCGCACGCATGTCAAATTTGAGATCGGCTTCACCATGTTAAAATTAAGTTCGGGTACTCGATGTCAAATTTGTATGGCTACGGTTTGCGCCGTTTTGATTGGATCCACTCAAATTTGAGTTCCCCTGGTAAGCGTGTAAGGATTTGGAAGCGCTCCACCATCACTCATCCCCACACCGGTCGCTCACAAACGCGCTCATAAAATAGCAGCTCGACCCTCGGTGAACAGCGGGTGACCAAATTTAGTCGCCCGCTAGTAGCGCGCACAAATATTTGACATCTGCTTGAAGTTAAAGGAAAATCAAGATTTTTGCCTTCCTCACCTTACTGAGGAAAGGCTATAAAATCACTCGAAAAATAAACTTCTTAATTCGACCTCGTAGACCCACCTTCACATATACCTATCGACTCAGAATCATGTTCTGAGCAAATGTCTGTGTGGATGTGTGCAGGTGGGTGGACAAAAAAAAATTGTCACTCGATTATCTACGGACTGGATAAACGGATTTTGACCGTATTAGTCTCATTCGATCAGTCTTGGGGTCCCATAGGTCTCTATTTAAAATCAGCAAGTTTAGTTAAGTACTTCAAAAGTTATGCTAAAAAAACAATTTTGGCGTATGTCCGGAAGATTTAAAAATTGTGGTTTTTGCAAGAAACCCTATCATGTTATACATTTTCAGAAAGGTATTGAAGATCTGACAACCTTATCAAAAGTTATTAGCACTTAAGTGTTATTTATACACTTTTTGGAGGCCGGATCTCAAATATTTCAGTAAAAAATATGTCCGGGTCCATCATGCGACCCATCGTTAGTTAGATAATTGAAAGACCTTTCAAATGAGCCTAAAACATCAAGGATCTGACAACCCTATCAAAAGTTATTGGCAATTAAGTGTTATTTATATACTTTCTGGAGGCCGGATCTGAGATATTGTGATAAAAATATTGTCTGAATCTTCCATGTGAACTTTCGTTGGATAGGTTTTTTTTTATCAGACCTTGCCGATGAGCCAGAAAAATTGAAGGTCTGCAAAAGAAATCAGTAATAAAATTGATTTGTTAAACATGTTAAGGGAATGTTGCTATTTTTACTGAATGTATTGACTTTATGAATGTGAGGAAGGCACCAACCACCTAAAGGTGGATTAAGTATCGTTTTTTTTATTTCAACACAGTAGAGTAGGATTTTAAAACCATTTTTTTTTTTCATAATAAGTTAGAAAGTATAAATACAGGAAAATGACAAAACACCGTATTTTTCGAAAATACTCAAATTTTCTTAATTCGCTATTTAAGTATCAAAAAAGCGACATTTTATTAGAAATTTCACTGTATTAGTGTTATTTCAAACATTTTTAACAAAATACCGTATTTTTTCAAAAATACTATTTTTAACAGTTTACAATAAGGGTATCAAACAAAGCAGAATTTTATTTGCATTTTCAATTTATTAGATTTTTTTCAAAAATATTGAAATTTTCATAATTTACAATATGGGTACTAAACAAAGCGAAATTAGTTATGAATTTTAACTTTATTACAGTTTTATTTGTAAAATTACATTTTATCACAAAATCCGTACTATATGGGTACCCAACGCAGCGGCATTTTGTTTGCATTTTAACGTCTTAATATTTTTTTAAAAAAATAAAATTTCACAACACACCGTATTTTTTCGAAAATACTAAAATTTTCATGTTTAGCAATTTTCATCACTTAATTGGATTTTTTTGTAAAATACTAAAATTTTAACAAAATACCGTATTTTTAGAGAAGTACTGTAACATGATCTTAACAAAGTTAATCGTAATACTATTTTCATCCAGCATATTGTAGATGACTACGGAAAAGATTACCTTTGAATTGATCTCGGCAATTATTTAAAAAATACTTTCAAAAAATATAACATAGAATTGATGTAATTATCCGTAAATTGACTTTTTGTATTTATTTATTTTTTATTTGGACGAAATTTCTGTCAAAGAGATTATGTCTCACCAGTGCAAGCGGATGGTTGTGTTTGTGTGCAAAGTGAAGAAAAACTCAGGATTGTGCCTGCGAGAATGGTGAGTGAAGGGACGCATTGGGGGAAATTATTCAATTATGGTTGTGTTTGAGTACAAAGTGAAAAAAAGCAAAAAAAAGAAAAAAACAAATTAGGAATGTGAGATGGATTTTTGCGGTGTTCGTTTTGTGTTGTGGGATCGTGAAAATCAGGAGTGAGTCGCGCTGTAGTTATAAAACAAGATCGATCTTGAAAATTATTCATTTTTATCGGTGAGTTATTGTCTGCTTCAAACCCTTTCTTCATCATCGCTGATTGGATGACAAGTCGACGATTGAGTTCGTTAGGGTTATCGCGTAACAAAATTATTTTGATTCATCAAGACCGTCGTCTTGCGCGAGTTTTTTTTTTTGTGTTGAAAAGACCTTCCCATAGCTCCGTAGCTCGGAGGGCTCGACGTCGGTTGTTTGTGTGTTAAGCCCTCTCCATAGCATCGTAGCTCGAGAGGCAACGAAAATCAATACCTTATCTAGCTAACATAAAAAAGATCGGAAGGCACTTGATGGTTTGTTCGTCGCGTCTATTGCGTAACAAATTTATGAACTAAATGATTATATAATTAAAAACCAGACTACGCTATCATTGCAGCATTGCGTTAACACCTCATTTTATAAATAAATATTATTTGGTTTTATCTTTCCACAGCCGGCTGTCTAAGATTAAACCATTTCATTAAAAATTTAACAATAGTTAAACGGGAAATGTCTCATCCGCAGCAACCGATTGTTTGCCTTGAGAATAAAATATAATACCTTTCAACTAACACTATGATTTTGGGTCGCATCATCATCTTCTATGATGAATCCTGACCAAACACCCTATCCTACTAACAAGTTTTCAGGTTCCTGGCGCTCGTGGGGTGTAAGCACAGAGTAAATCAGCTGCCCTAGTAGCAACCTGCGCTAACTAACATTCCCGTCCCTTAAAATCGAGATCTACAAACTAACATGGCGGGCGCCGTTGGTGACCAATGGCTGTTACCTATTCGCAACTGGTCTTGTTTTGGCAATCATGGTGTTTTATCTTTTCAGCGCATTCGTACATGCTGTTGATAAGGGAAATACCACTTGATAGTCGAAGCCTATGATCAGTAGTGCTGAAAGGATATTACGGTTCTGTTCAGCAACGGAGAAGGACAACCATGGGTGGTCTCTCATGCTCATGCTCATGCACGTGCTTTATTTGGACGAAATTTCTGTCAAAGAAGTTCCAAAATTTTGCGGGTTAATGATGTAAAATTCAAAACTCTGTAATTATATAGAATTTGTTCCCAAATTTATAATTTTATTTATTGGCAGGGAGTCCACTAAAATTTAATTCTGGCAATTAGAGCGTATTTAGGAAGCCCAAATCTATCATACCTTGACAAAACTGAGGCGTTTACTGGCATCAACTTTAAAAATGTCGAGTTGTGAAATGTGAGGAGTTGAACTAAAAAAGTATTCTAAGCTAATAAGACTCGAAGATTTCCTCATACACATGCCAAGGGTTAACACTTAAAAAGCAGCTCCCTGAGTAATGCGATGCCTTTTCCGGGATGACATCTCGAACTTTGCTTGTCACAGTAAGTCACACACGCACACACACACACAGCCACAACCCACAAACGCTCGTATCGTTTTCCACCAGAGCTTGAGGGCACATCGTGGAAGAGATACATCTGCTCTGCATCGAACGAACTCCCAAATGTGCCTCTGACGACATCGGATGCACTTTGGTTTTTGGGGAAATCAATTTATCTCTTCGTTTGCCAGCACTGAAGGGAACGATTAGGTATGATTGATGGAAAAGTGCTTCAATTAGGAGTGGGGGGGACAATTAGCCAGATTGGTTTGATTCGCAAAAATTGAGTAGGTTGATTGGATGATGTAAACGATAATTGCTTCGACCTTTTTGAGAGATTCTTTGCGTTGGAAAATTTCTATTGAAACTTGGGCGCATTTGTTATTCAAAGGATCATTAAAATGCAAACATAATTTCTACTTCTTTTTCCAGAAAAAAAGCAACATTCATCCTTTGATGACATAAGGTACGATATTTCAGGACCACTCCGCCCGCAACCGAGGGTGGTCAGCTGGTTGTAGTTGGAAAATTTAATTTTCTCTCTAAAATATCACACAAGCATTTATTCTGCCAATTCCAAACGTTGCAATGTTTGGTTCCGAAAAGCCCCCGTAAACAAGGATGATTGCGATCGAGGCTGCACCAGGCCACACTCCCGACGTGACATATTTATGTGTGGCACTGGGAGCTCCACAACCCCAAAAAATGTACTAAATTGAATAAATATAAATTCGGGCAGTTTATTTTAGAACATCACATATCACGTTTCGGAAGGAGCGCAATTTTGATACTCTCCTTTCACTGGAATTTGGGGATGTTTGTTGAAGTTGTGGTGCAGCACTGGGGTTGGTACAAAATTCAAAATAAGAATTAAATTTTATAAAAAGTATGCCACTTTACAATGGGAGCAAGTTTCTATCATGTAATTAACACATTAGAAGGAAGTTGAATTTCCATCGTTGCAGTTAAAATTTTATTTAACTTCAAGACCCACCCCAATCACCCCATAATCCAACTCAAAACCAGCCACAGACTGTACGTATGAGCATTCTGACGAGCTTCAGATCCGGCCAAACCAAACTGTTGCACTCAACAAAGTCACATCCAGTCGAAACAACATTTGGGGCTACCCCCAACAACCTCTGACACCCCTCGAAAGTACCATCGAGAGTGACCCCTAACCCGGACGACCAACATCAGGAAAACGATACCGTGTGTGTGTGCAAAGCTCGCTTGGCCAATACTCGTTGGACCACAGAAAACCTTGGGTCGAACCAACCCCAGCTCCTCCCTTGGCCCTTTCGCCAAATGTATGCAAAATTAATTGTATCAATTTTTGTGGACTGCTCCCGGAATGAAAACGAACATAAATACACAAAAGCACTAAACTGAAGGGAATCACTCCACGTGTTGGGCTGTGGCCACACTGGATGCTGTTGCAGGGTGGGTTTAATTCTGAGTTTTTTTTTTTATTATTAAAAATATTCAAAACACAACACTTTGTCGATTTGTTGCAAAGAAGATTATTTCTTTGATAAAGCACAACGTGTCAATGACCCTGGAACAATTCCCTTTGGCGAAATCGTTCCGGTTGAGCTTGTGCACTTGCTGCCTGTAATCCAACGACCCATCTCTCCACTCCACAGAGAGATTAGCTACGGATGGTGCCGAAAAACTCTGGACCCCAAGCAATGTTGATGCAGTTGATGCGATTGTTTGCCCTTTTACTGTTTACTGTGTTACTGGAAATTGAAATTGACTAACGACTTGCCGAAATGTGAATACTGAAAGGTGGTTGTAAAGAATTGCACAATGGGAAACTGTACTCTGCGAGAAGCAATTAGTTTTAAGTACTCGCATGAGAACGTTCCTTTTTGAGGGTTATCTTTGAAGGATATTCTTTAAAAAACAATATTGATAAATTTTCAATTCGATTTGATTTGAGAGTTGAGCTCTCTCTGATTTCGGTCATTCGTTTTTTAATGTATTTTTTAATCCGGCTGAAACCTTGTTGGTGCCTTCGGTATGCCCAAAGAAGCCATTTTGCATCATTAGTTCGTTTCTATAATTTTCCATACAAATTTGGCAGCTGTCCATACAAAAATGATGAATGAAAATTCAAAAATCTGTATCTTTTGAAGGAATTTTTTGATCGATTTGGTGTCTTCAGCAAAGTTGTAGGTATGGATACGGACTACACTGAAAAAAAAGTTACACGGTAAAAAAAATTGCTGATTTTTTATTTAACTTTTTGTCACTAAAACATGATTTGCAAAAAAAAACACTATTTTTATTTTTTTTTATTTTTTGATATGTTTTAAAGGACATCAAATGTCAACTTTTCAGAAATTTACAGGTTGTGCAAAAAATCTTTGAGCGAGTTATGAATTTTTGAATCAATACTAATTTTTTCAAAAAATCAAAAAATTTGTCGCAAAAATTTTTCAACTTCATTTTTCGATGTAAAATCAAATTTGCAATCAAAAAGTACTTTAGTGGAATTTTGATAAAGTGCACCGTTTTCAAGTTAAATCCATTTTTAGGTGACTTTTTTGAAAATAGTCGCAGTTTTTCATTTTTTAAAATTCGTGCATTTGTTTGCCCACCTTGAAAAAAAATATTTTTGAAAAGCTGAGTAAATTCTATATATATTGCATTTTTGAACTTTTTGCAGTGACAAAAAGTTAAATAAAAAATCACCAAAAAAAATTTTCCGCGTATCATTTTTTTTCAGTGTAGTCCATATCCATACCTATAATTTTGCCGAAGACACCAAATCGATGAAAAAATTCCTTCAAAAGATACAGATTTTTGAATTTTCATACATCATTTTTGTATGGCCAGCTGCCAAGTTTGTATGGAAAATTATATGGACAAACTAATGATGCAAAATGGCTTCTTTGGGCATACCGAAGGCACCAAAAAAGTTTCAGTCGGATTAAAAAATACAAAAAATCGAATGACCGAAATCTGAGAGAACTGCTCAAATGCCAACTTTTCAGAAATTTTCAGGTTGTGCAAAAAATATTTGAACGAGTTATGAATTTTGGAATCAATACTATTTTTTTCACAAATCGAAATATTGGTCGAAAAAAATTGTTAACTTCATTTTTCGATGTAAATTCACATTTGCAATCAAAAAGTATTTTAGTGAAATTTTGATAAAGTGCACCGTTTTCAAGTTATAGCCATTTTTAGGTAACTTTTTTTGAAAATAGTCGAAGTTTTTCGTTTTTTTAAAATAAGTGCACATATTTGCTCAATTTTTGAAAGAAATATTTATGAAAAGCTGAGAAAATTCTCTATATTTTGCTTTTTTGAACTTTGTTGATACAACCTTTAGTTGCTGAGATATTGATATTTGTAAATTTCCCTGGCATTCCCGAAATGCACCAATGTTTTGAAATTATACAAAAAAATAATTGGAGAACCTGATTTGATTTTAATTATTTCCATCTTCTGTTCATATTGAACTAATCAGCTTGTCTGTAAATTTCATGTCAAGGTTTAATTCAATAATATTTATTTCTGAGCATTCACCTCTAGGAATATTGTTTGCTTATATGTTGGACAACAAAACTTACGCTGTTATGGAATGAATATAAACTATTTTATTTTTGACAACCTTTTTAATGTTTTTTTTTCTGTAATATCATTTGAAAAAAAGATATTTACATCTTCCGGCCAAGATCAACATTGAGATTTGTTTGACTTCTTTTTACCTTGAACATGTTGGATGTAAATTGAACTGATATAATAAATTTTTTAAAAAAGGTTTGTGTGAGAAGAATTTGTTTCTAAGTATTTGAGAAATTACAGATTGAAGTTATAAATTTATGAAGCACGTGAGCTACCAAGGGCACAAGAGGTTAATTCAATGATTATTTATTTATTCACAAGTTGAACTTTTTGGTTTTTTTATTTTAACTTTATGGTCACTGAGACAAATTTAAAAGCAATTTTATGGTTGTGGAGCATAGATTTTCACTGTCCAAACATTTGATTTAAAAAAATCCAACTCAACAAAAATACTAATAATATTTTTTTTTTTAATTTGGGACGATTTGAAAGTTTTTAAAATAAGAAAGTTTATATATTTCCTCAAAGTGGCATGATTTTTTACAAGCAGTCAAGCCATTAATTGATCCTCACACTCATTTTGACCATTAAAACTTCTGATCAATCAGATCAGAATTCGAATAGTTTTCGTTAAATTTCAAATTTCCTGGAAATTCCTGGGATTTCCCGGGAAATTTGCTGAAAATTTCCCGTTTCCCGGGAATTTTGTAACCCCGGGAAATTGGACGCACTAGGTTTCAGTTTGAACAAAATAGTAAAGCAAGTTATTTTCTCCTTGAAAATCTAGTTCTCATGTTTTTTTTTAACTTGAACAACTTTTTATGAAATCACAACTCCAAGTTTTTTGCATTCTTTGGGCAACTTTATTATTATACGAAGATATTTTTCAATGGTTTGTTGATGGTTTCTTAGTTTTAAATGATTCAAAAAATTTATATTATCTCAATTTAACCTTAGCAGTACTTTTTTCAGACAAGGTGATTTGATTAATGTGAACGGTATTTTTAATTGAATTTTGAATCAAATAAAAATCTATCAGCTTATTATTTATTGAAAAATTTTGCCTAAAAGTAAAGAAAATGTAAACATTCACTCATATTTCAGAAATTCCTGGGAACCGGGATATTTTTTTATACAGCAAATCCCAGATTTTTTTAAGGACGAAAAATTTTACAAACTATCAGCATCAAAGGCCTTATCAATAAAGTTCAAAAAATCAAAAAGCCGGTGCAAATATTTTGAAAAGTTTTTGACCCTAGGCCCTGACCGTGGTCGAGGGGAGGGAAAAAAAATTAAACTAGCAAACAATAGTGTTATCATTTGAATAAAAGAAATGCAATATACACTTGTTAAGTTGTTTTGCAATCATTAGTTTTGAAAAAAGTCAAGATTTGACTAAACACAAATTTTAAGCGAAAAAAAACTTTTTGCGGTACTGTACATCAAAAATTTTCAAAAATTTAAAAGATTTTTGAATAAATCCAACATGCTCAAATTCATTTAAAACCCAGGGGAATGCCCAATTTTAAAGAGGTGGAAGGAGGGGGGGAGACATTTTTTTATAAATATTTGTCGATTAAATTTTATCACATTTTTAGTTATTATTTTCAGTTACTTGTGTCAAAAACTGCAGTATTCACAGTGTCACAAAACTAACAATACTCTTGTTTATTTCATCCCAATTATAGTTCATTGATTGTTTCGAATGCCAACCAGATGTTTTGTAGTGCTGTTGTTTACTGAATTAAGGTGACTTAACCCGAAGTTTTACAATGAAACAAGTTTAAATCCTTATCAATTTTGTTTATGCTCTTTCCAGCAAGTGCTCCCCCATTAACTTCTTCCTGCCAGATTTTTCATTCTAAATCCACCACCATAAAAAGCTCCCCGATTACAAGCCCCAAAACTGGCACAATGTAAAGCGGCGATAAAGTCGCTAAACCTGATGGCCGCTCGCACCGCGTGGGTGGGACACACTCAACTCTTCCTTCCTTAATTCCCCAAAATATTGGCCACTTTAGGGTCAACTTTGCCCGCGTGTAACCGCCCTGCCAGCGGCTGAACCAAAAACGCTCATTCCTCCACCGGGGAGCAGAATAAACACGTGAATCGAGTTCCCTCCAGGCTTGGGGGGGGGGGGAGAGAGGGGGGAAACGCAAGTTCAAAGCGGGAAAATCACGTTCCAGTGGCCGCGGGGATAGCACTCATGAAGCGTCGTTTTTTCGCCATGAATAGACCTACAACAGGGTGAAAGCAAAATAAGGGGGGCTAAAAGTTGATTATCTCGTAAAATCAGTGAAAATATGGTTCGTGATCCCGGGTGCCAGATGGGATACAGCCCAGCTTCTCCCAGCTTCCGGTGGACTATCTTTAAAAGCAACAGTAATGACCTGTTTTGGGGGGGGGGGGGGGGAGGAGGACAACGGGGAAACATTTTCGTGGAGCCAATGAATTCTGGCAAGAACGATTAAGGCTGGCACGAAGTCACTTGACGATAAGCTAAACGTGAGAGGAATACGTTATATAATTTCATTAATTTTGTTACCTACTTTTGTATGATTTCATAACATTTTTGTAATGCTTCAATTTTTTCAGATTTAATTTTAAATGGATTTTCAATAGCTTGAGTTTTATTACTATTTTTTTTAATAATATAATTCTATTTAAAAATACAGAGCCTTTGAAAAAAACATAAAACTCTTAAATACACTAATATGCTGAAAGTTGTTTAAAAAGTCGTGAACAACTAGTTTATGTCTGAAAATCAGTTAACCATGCAATCTAAACTGTTCCGGAGAATTTTTGCCCCGGCTTTTACTTCGAGCACTGCAATTTACATTTTCAGTGTAAATTATCAATTTTACCTGATGAATGTGTGTGTGTGCAACCAACCAAATGGGACCACGCGGCCGCTTCTTACAAATTGAGTTGTTTCCATGTATTTTAGATCTACATTCTATACATGCAAATAACTCGCATAGGCATTTGGAAGGTGTTAGCTCGCCGAGCTTCGGTGACCCATTTCTACGCTGGCTAGCCGAGCGCGAGGTACTTCAGCTTTATCGACAAGCCCCGCCCTGAAGAACGTTTGCACCAATCGGATTCAAACATTATTTAGAACTTCCGAACCCTTGCCATATGGACAAGGACCCAGCGCGTATATAGTTGATATGTATTCCTAGTTCCAGTCATGGCTCACCAAGTCGCGATGGCCTAGTGGTTAGCATTTTTGCTTACCAATCCAAAGGACGGAGGATCGAACCCCAACTCGAGCGACTTTGATTTTTCGTTCATATTCAGAGTTGCAAAATTAATATTTCCTATACTTTCTCGATAGGAGCAGATGGAAATCGAACCCAGGATCATTCGCTTAGAAAGCGAACACCGTAACCAGTCAGCCACGGCCACTCCCATCAATTTTACCTGATAAATGCTGCAAAAGTTATTGAACTAAAACCTTTCACACTTCCAGAGAAGTAATGTTGCTGGTTGTTTTCGACAGAACACATCTAATCACATCTAAACAATATTTTCAAAAATCGGAAAACCTATTTTTAGTAGTAAACATCTAACTTTAAGTGGCTTTTTTCTAAAATTCTGTAAAGTACTTTTCGATTTCAAACTCAAGTTTACATTATAAATAGGCTTAGTGATTTTTCACGCTTGAAAATCGCAAATTTCACGGGGACCTCAACTTCAAAACATCAAGTTTCACGCAAATTTTGCGGAACGTGAAACATTTGAAAATAACTCTGAAAATCTTATGTTTAAATCACAGAAACTACTTTTTATGCTTCATTATATAGTATTCTTCAATAAACTAAAAAAAAATCTTTAATAAATTTGACCGTGACACAAAAACAATTCCTGCTATTTTTTAAAAGAGATTCCACCTAGTTTATGGATGGACTCTATATTTATTTTGAAATAAAATGTAGGGCATGCGTATTCTCATTTATTGAACAATTTTTTTTAATATTCCAGTTCAAAAATTTCCCTCATTTGCTTCATTTTATTTAATTTCAAATCAGAGCAAGATTTGATAATCTTGTCCAGCAACAATGAGTGAATTTTTTTAATTTTTGCCTCATTTTGCACATTAATATTTTTTTAAGGTTTTCATCTCCCTTTTCAAAATTTACATTTAAAATCAAAAGCAAAAATATTTTTTTTTTGTGAGTAATTCTCTGAGATTTCGGTCATTCGATTTTTTTTTGTATTTTTTAATCCGGCTGAAACTTTTTTGGTGCCTTCGGTATGCCCAAAGAAGCCATTTTGCATCATTAGTTTGTCCATATAATTTTCCATACAAATTTGGCAGCTGTCCATACAAAAATGATATGTGAAAATTCAAAAATCTGTATCTTTTGAAGGAATTTTTTGATCGATTTGGTGTCTTCGGCAAAGTTGTAGGTATGGATATGGACTACACTGAAAAAAAATGATACACGGTAAAAAAATTTGAGATTTTTAATTTAGCTTATTGTCACTAAAACTTGATTTGCACAAAAAACATTCGTAAAATTTTTCGATCTTTTCGAAAACAATATTTTCAAAAAAATTAAATCAAGACTAAGCTTTAAAATGGGCGTAATATTGAATGTTTGGCCCGTTTGAAATGTTAGTCTTGATTTTAAATTTTTGAAAATATTTTTTTCGAAAATTGTAATTCGAACATTCTAAATCGGACCTGGGTAATTCTCTACCAACTCACACGAAATCGGGAAAAGTTGCCCCGACCCCTCTTCGATTTGCGTGAAACTTTGTCCTAAGGGGTAACTTTTGTCCCTGATCACGAATCCGAGGTCCGTTTTTTGATATCTCGTGACGGAGGGCGGTACGACCCTTCCATTTTTGAACATGCGAAAAAGAGGTGTTTTTCAATAATTTGCAGCCTGAAACGGTGATGAGATAGAAATTTGGCATCAAAGGGACTTTTATGTAAAATTAGACGCCCGATTTGATGGCGTACTCAGAATTCCGAAAAACGTATTTTTCATCGAAAAACAATAAAAAGTTTTAAAATTCTCCCATTTTCCGTTACTCGACTGTAAAAATTTTGGAACATGTCATTTTATGGGAAATTTAATGTACTTTTCGAATCTACATTGTCCCAGAAGGGTCATTTTTTCATTTAGAACAAAATTTTTCATTTTAAAATTTCGTGTTTTTCTAACTTTGCAGGGTTATTTTTTAGAGTGTAACAATGTTCTACAAAGTTGTAGAGCAGACAATTACAAAAATTTTGATATATAGACATAAGGGGTTTGCTTATAAACATCACAAGTTATCGCGATTTTACGAAAAAAGTTTTGAAAAAGTTACTTTTGCGTTTCTCTTTGTTTCGTCGTCCGTGTCTGTCGCGGGTGACCATGAACGGCCATGATCGATGACGACCAACTTTTTAAAACTTTTTCGTAAAATCGTGATAACTTGTGATGTTTATAAGCAAACCCCTTATGTATATATATCAAAATTTTGTAATTGTCTGCTCTACAACTTTGTAGAACATTGTTACACTCTAAAAAATAACCCTGCAAAGTTAGAAAAACACGAAATTTTAAAATGAAAAATTTTGTTCTAAATGAAAAAATGACCCTTCTGGGACAATGTAGATTTGAAAAGTACATTAAATTTCCCATAAAATGACATGTTCCAAAATTTTTTACAGTCGAGTAACGGAAAATGGGAGAATTTTTAAAACTTTTTAGTGTTTTTTCGATGAAAATACGTTTTTCGGAATTCTGATTACGCCATCAAATCGGGCGTCTAATTTTACATAAAAGTCCCTTTGACACCAAATTTCTATCTCATCACCGTTTCAGGCTGCAAATTATTGAAAAACACCTCTTTTTCGCATGTGCAAAAATGGAAGGGGTCGTACCGCCCCTCCGTCACGAGATATCAAAAAACGGACCTCGGATTCGTGATCAGGGACAAAAGTTACCCCTTAGGACAAAGTTTCACGCAAATCGAAGAGGGGTCGGGGCAACTGCTGTGTGAGTTGGCGGAGAATTACCCACCTATAGTTGCTGAGATATCGACATTAGATGGTGAGACTTAGAAAACATCAATTTTCCTGTTTTTTAACCTTTGCATGGCAATATCTCAGCAACTATGGGTCGTATCAACAAAGTTCAGTAAAGCAAAATATAGAGAATTTTCTCAGCTTTTCAAAATTATGTTTTTCAAAGGTGGGCAAACATGGGCACTAATTTAATCTAAATCTAATCTAATCGAACACAAGCGCAGCCAGTCCGAAGAAAGCATCCGGGAAGAACTTATGGTTAGATTACGCCTCAAGTTCTTTCTTGTCATTATTAATGATTGCAGTATTTTCGAGAACCCCCGAAATGTATTACACTCACTAAAGCGGCCCGGCCTACTGCGTTGCATTAACCGCAAGAGACAGATTCTATGAACGGAACCCACATTTCATAGAATCATCAGGGGAAGAAGAAGAAGTGAGGACATACCGTACCAACCACTTCGAGTTATTTATAGAATATGTTGTGTAGTGTGCGTAGGGGAATCGTTGGGAAAGGGATTGTTGTATTATATAGTAAATGACCTTGTGACATTATTTCACCACTACGGATTAATTCACTCAAGGGGTGTCAACCCCTCGGTGGCCGAGTGGCTAGAGCATCTGACTACCAATCCAAAGGTGTGAGTTCGAATCTCACCTGATTCCATGCGTTTTTTGTTCATATTCAAAGTTCAATTATAGTCGAATAATTTCAAGGAGACCGGTCGGGAATCGAACCCGGAACCATCCGCTTATGAGGCGGGAGCCGTAGCCATTAAGCCACGGGCCGGTCCCAGGCAAACATGGGCACTAATTTAAAAAAAAAATGAAAAACTGCGACTATTTTCAAAAAAGTTACCTAAAAAGGGTTATAACTTGAAAACGGTGCACTTTATCAAAAATTCACTTAAGTACTTTTTGATTGCAAATTCGATTTTGCATCAAAAATGAAGTTGATAAATTTTTGCGACCAATATTCGATTTTTTGAAAAAATCTGTATTGATTCAAAAAATTATAACTTGGTCAAAGATTTTTTGCCCATTCTGGAAATTTCTGAAAAGTTGGCATTTTATGTCTCTAAAACATATCAAAAAATAAAAAAAAATAAAAAGTGTTTTTTTGCAAATCAAGTTTTAGTGACAAAAAATTAAATTAAAAATCACCAAATTTTATTTACTGTGTATCATTTTTTTTTCAGCGTAGTTCATATCCATACCTACAACTTTGCCGAAGACACCAAGTCGATCAAAAAATTCCTTCAAAAGGTACAGATTTTTGAATTTTCATATATCATTTTTGTATGGCCAACTGCCAAATTTGTATGGAAAATTATATGGACAAACTAATGATGCAAAATGGCTTCTTTGTGCATACTGAAGGCACCAAAAAAGTTTCAGCTGGATTAAAAAATACAAAAATTATAATTAAAGAAAAAATACCGATTCCGTAGAGAACTGCTCTTGTAACGAAATCGAAATTTTCATTCAAAATGAAAACAAAAACAAAAAAGTAGTATTTTTTAACTTTCACAGGAATTGTCCACCCAAATAATCAAATACCGTTACAATTAAACTGGACTCAGATAAAATCTGTAATGTTTTTAAAAGATGATTTCATAGCTTTCATTTTATTTTAAATAAAACAAAGCTTGATTCTTTTGATTTCTTTTGAAACTATATCTTTAAAATAAAAAAGCAGTATAATTTTTATTACAGCGAATTAAAATATTACTAAAATTAGTTAGTTACTAAAAAACTGAAAAATCTGAACAATTCTTCAAATGGCTCATATCAAGCTTTTCAATTGAAAACTAATCAACTTTACTTACATAGTCTGCATGAATGAAATATTTATTATGTTGTTATTTTGAAAAAAATGATTTGAAATCGGCTAAAATCACTAATCCTATGTTAGGAGTTAAACAAGGGTATTCACTCGCTTAATTCTACAGTAATTCATAAGATTATGTTTAGTCCTATTTGAGTTTGATAAATCATTTTGAGAAAAATCGTTACAGTTCCACCTAAACAACGTAGACGAGCCAAATTTCACGGATTTTACGCTGTCCGCGAAATCGTGAAATTTCACTAACCCTTATTATAAAGTAAAGCCAAAAAAAATAAGAAAAATCCTTTTTTTTTCAAAAATACAAAAAAGCATGCATGAGCATGAGCAGCATGAGCATGGTTGACTGCCAATGAGCTGCTACTCCGTTATTGACGGATCAGCTGAAGTTACACAATGAACCAACAGATGATTAGTGGGAGCTAATCATCCTCACTGTATAACCCCTGAAGATCTCTGCTTCAAGTCAATACCGGCGCCCCCCCAAGGAGATGCAGTTCAACAAAGGTAGGAATGTTAGTCCGATAGTTGAAGTTGCAGACTCATCAGACACAGAGTTTGTCGCTCTATACCTGTTGACACCGCATGAGACCGTTGAATCCACAGCATCTCCTTCAAGCATCACGGGAAGTGGGGAATTGTGTTAGTAGGGAAGGAAAGGGAAGGTCAGGATTCATCTTGGTAGATGATATGACCAGAAAGTGAAACCTAATCGTTGCCTTCCGAGCTACGACGCTATAAGAAGGACTTTTCACATCTTACCGCCGGCGTGCCATCCGAGCAACGATGCTATAGGAAGGACTTTCAAAATTAAATGTTATTGTATTTATCGATTTATTCGGCGACGTGCAATTTTAAATAGATCAGGAAACATAATCGTTGCCTTCTGAGCTACGACGCTATGAGAAGGACTTATCAATTCCTCAATCGCGATTTTTCACATCTACCGCCGTCGTGCCATCCGAGCAACGATGCTATGGGAAGGACTTTCAAAATTAAATGTTATTGTATTTATCGATTTATTCGGCGACGTGCAATTTTAAATAGATCAGGAAACATAATCGTTGCCTTCCGAGCTACGATGCTATGAGAAGGACTTATCAATTCCTCAATCGCGATTTTTCACTTCTACCGCCGGCGTGCCATCCGAGCAACGATGCTATGGGAAGGGCTTCCAAAACTAAATGAAAGTGAATTTACACACGACGACGTGAATCCCTTTTTCAATGAAATCCAGAAATCTCCACCACTTTCTCGCGGATTCTCGCGCGCGACGTCACACACCGATTCCCCCGACGAACACCACACGACTAATGGCCCAACTTCCAAGGCCCTGACGCGAACTTCTTTTCAATGATTCCAGAATCTTCCACCACTTTCTCGCGGATTCTCGCGCGCGACGTCACACACCGATCCCCCCGACGAACACCACACGACTGATGGCCCAGCTTCTAAGGCCTCGACGCGAACTTCTTTTCAATGATTCCAGAATCTTCCACCACTTTCTCGCGGATTCTCGCGCGCGACGTCACACACCGATCCCCCCGACGAACACCACACAACTGATGGCCCAACTTCCAAGGCCTCGACGCGAACTTCTTTTCAATGATTCCAGAATCTTCCACCACTTTCTCGCGGATTCTCGCGCCCGACGTCACACACCGATCCCCCCGACGAACACCACACGACTGATGGCCCAGCTTCTAAGGCCTCGACGCGAACTTCTTTTCAATGATTCCAGAATCTTCCACCACTTTCTCGCGGATTCTCGCGCGCGACGTCACACACCGATCCCCCCGACGAACACCACACGACTGATGGCCCAACTTCCAAGGCCTCGACGCGAACTTCTTTTCAATGATTCCAGAATCTTCCACCACTTTCTCGCGGATTCTCGCGCCCGACGTCACACACCGATCCCCCCGACGAACACCACACGACTGATGGCCCAACTTCCAAGGCCTCGACGCGAACTTCTTTTCAATGATTCCAGAATCTTCCACCACTTTCTCGCGGATTCTCGCGCCCGACGTCACACACCGATCCCCCCGACGAACACCACACGACTGATGGCCCAGCTTCTAAGGCCTCGACGCGAACTTCTTTTCAATGATTCCAGAATCTTCCACCACTTTCTCGCGGATTCTCGCGCGCGACGTCACACACCGATCCCCCCGACGAACACCACACGACTGATGGCCCAGCTTCTAAGGCCTCGACGCGAACTTCTTTTCAATGATTCCAGAATCTTCCACCACTTTCTCGCGGATTCTCGCGCGCGACGTCACACACCGATCCCCCCGACGAACACCACACAACTGATGGCCCAACTTCCAAGGCCTCGACGCGAACTTCTTTTCAATGATTCCAGAATCTTCCACCACTTTCTCGCGGATTCTCGCGCCCGACGTCACACACCGATCCCCCCGACGAACACCACACGACTGATGGCCCAGCTTCTAAGGCCTCGACGCGAACTTCTTTTCAATGATTCCAGAATCTTCCACCACTTTCTCGCGGATTCTCGCGCGCGACGTCACACACCGATCCCCCCGACGAACACCACACGACTGATGGCCCAACTTCCAAGGCCTCGACGCGAACTTCTTTTCAATGATTCCAGAATCTTCCACCACTTTCTCGCGGATTCTCGCGCGCGACGTCACACACCGATCCCCCCGACGAACACCACACGACTGATGGCCCAACTTCCAAGGCCTCGACGCGAACTTCTTTTCAATGATTCCAGAATCTTCCACCACTTTCTCGCGGATTCTCGCGCCCGACGTCACACACCGATCCCCCCGACGAACACCACACGACTGATGGCCCAACTTCCAAGGCCTCGACGCGAACTTCTTTTCAATGATTCCAGAATCTTCCACCACTTTCTCGCGGATTCTCGCGCCCGACGTCACACACCGATCCCCCCGACGAACACCACACGACTCTTTTTTTCAAAAATACAAAAAAAAACATAAAATAAAGATCCCTTCAATAATGTTCTGTTCATCCAGAAAGTCGTCATTTTTCATTGACAAAATTAAAAACTGAATTTTTTTATCAGACATTTTTACGAATTTCCCTCTAAAAACCAAAGTTAATAATGTTGCCTCCAAAACCAATATCATCATCTTGAGGCAATTTCCAAAAACAACAGTTTCCAACAAAATTTTGGAAAAAAATTGATGTACGAAAGGCGATTAATTTAAAATGCTTTTCTTCGAAAAGATCGGAAATTTCACGAATGTTTCATCTTTTAACATTGAAAATCAGACCATTATTTGCTGAGATATCGGCATTAGAAAATGGTTGGTTGTTTTTGTGAGACTTAGAAAACTTAAATTTTCGTGTTTCTTTTTCTTAAAGCGGGTATCACAACAACCCGAGGTCCAATCTTCAATGTCAATTGTCAATTATATAGAAAATTTTCTGAACTTTTCAAAAAAAATTTTTTTGGGAGTGGCCACTCATTATCAAAAAAACGAAAAACTGTAAATATTTCGCAAAAAATCAGCCACCAAGGCTGTATCTTAAAAACAGCGCCCTTCATCAATAAATCTGTAAAGTTTTTTTTCGACTGGAAATTAAATTTTACATTAAAAAATTACGTCGAACTTGTTTTTGCATGAAATTTCACTCACTATTTTTTCAAAAAAATATACTTGTTAGGGTCTTTAATGACACAAAATAGCTTATTTGGTCATAGGGAAGGCCCCACAAGGTTTGAGCCAAATCAAAAAATACAAAAAATAAATATGGTCAAAATCGGCCGATTTCGTAGAGAGATGCTCAGCTGAAACAGCAATGTAAGTGACAAAATTGAGTTTTCATAAGAAATTTAGAAAAAATATTTGAGTGGATTTTAAGAGAAAAATTCGTGAAACAAATAAGGCAAAAAAACATGTTATATGCAATTTTATGTAATATTACACCCATAAAGATGTAACCATTCCGTATGGGAAACCTATTTGACCGAAATGTCAAGCTCGTATATGCGTTTATCTTTTCCATTCTCCATCGGTCTGATGGCCGAGCGGGCTAAGGCGCCAGTCCTTACTGTTAGTGCTGGGTTTGAGTCCCATCGGTATCATCGTTTTTTGGTGTTTACAAGAACTGACATGCAGTGTGTAATATTAAGTGTCTTTTTTTCACAAAAGTGATGTGCATGCCTATTTCAAACCTCAAATTTGTGTAATTTTAATTCATTATAAACGTTTTTCAATTAAGGATTTGCGCGGCTAGCACTATTACTTTTAAATCTCCCCCAGCTTTTGCGCACTAATAGCGCGATCATCGTAATCCTCACAATTTTATCGCAATCGATTAGAGCTGCAACTTTTCCAGGAAAATCCGGACCCTTTACAAAGTTTGCCAGAAAGATGCAAAAAAAAATCCTTTAAATTACTCATAATTCCATCGCGATGACCGGCAACACTTCCACGCCCGGAGAGAAAAAAAAGGATCGGGTAGAAAGGTCAGGAGATAAAATGGAAAACTTTCTCATCCGGCGGATAAAAACTATTTCGACTAATTTGCTGCTGCGTTGACCCTCTAGAAAAGTGTAAAGTGTGGAGTGGGGGAAGAGAACAACTTTTCCAGAGCTTTTCTTTCTTCAAAAAGGGAGATGCTTTTCAGGGCTTTTCACGAGCGTTTTTCTGGCAGCACTGCACGCTTGGTGACGACGACGACGACTCTAGGATGCGAGGGTGGTGGAAGTGTGAACAAAACGATTTATTACGGTAATTTATGTTTGCTCAACTCATTTATTTGATATGCATACACACATACAGACTTACCAAGTGGTGGAACCGCCCAGCCAACATCACCATCACCACCACCACCATCAGCGCTGAGTAGAGTGAGAAACGTGTTAAAGTTTTAAATTAATTATTCCGTTCCGCTTTTTACCCGCAGGCGCTTAAAACGGTAGCGGTAGTCTTCCACTTCCGGTGGACCATTTTCCCGGAGGGGGTATTTTCCTCCCCGCCAGAGGGAAATTTTTAAAATATTAATTTGAAATATTGCCTCAATCATCACTCTCACCACCAGATCTAACCCAAAAAGAAGCGGAGCTTTTCATCGCAAAACCAAGCCAGTTTGTTACAAACTGGAGATAACTTTGCTTTCGTTCCTAAAACGTAAACGATTCACAACTATTTTTTTTATACTCCATGCGAGTGCGCGCAATGCATTTGAAATTTCCCACATCTGGCCCTGGGGCAGTTTTCGTGGGTTGTTCCCGTCTGAATGAAGCCATTTGGAGTTTCCTTCAAAGACCACATGCGCCAGGGGTCCTTGATTTGAAGTCAGTTTAATAATTTAACAATTTAACAATTTAACAATTTAACAATTTAACAATTTAACAATTTAACAATTTAACAATTTAACAATTTAACAATTTAACAATTTAACAATTTAACAATTTAACAATTTAACAATTTAACAATTTAACAATTTAACAATTTAACAATTTAACAATTTAACAGTTTAACAATTTAACAATTTAACAATTTAACAATTTAACAATTTAACAATTTAACAATTTAACAATTTAACAATTTAACAATTTAACAATTTAACAATTTAACAATTTAACAATTTAACAATTTAACAATTTAACAATTTAACAATTTAACAATTTAACAATTTAACAATTTAACAATTTAACAATTTAACAATTTAACAATTTAACAATTTAACAATTTAACAATTCAAAACTACATATATTGCGGGCTGGTCAAATAAAATGGGCCTGTGAATATTCAAAAATCTGAATTTTGAGATATCATTAAAAAATGCATTCTCAAAATACGTATTTATTTATTTTCTATTTTTAGATATGTTTTAAGGAACTAGAAAGGCATGTTTTGCACTTGAGTTTAGTTTGGTACAAAATTAGGGTGACAAGACAATTTGAACATTTTGGAAAAGTCAGTAAGTAAGTAAGTAAGTTTAACAAAATTGGCACAGTAACCTATTTTTACCTAAAGAGTCGAGCCAGGAACTTGATGCCGACTTTTTTTTATTGTCACCCTGTCCAAAATGTGGTATCAGAAATATTCATTTTTAGAAAAATAGAAAATTTCGGAAAAACAATTAAAAATAGTAAATTAATTTTTTTAAAGAAAAAAATGGAGTTTATGCAACAAGACTAAAAATTTTTTTTTAGATCGAGTGAAATATTAATTTTCCACGGAATGGAAAATTAAAAAAATGGTAGATAAAAGAAGGCCGTTTCGTCACTCGAGAATGGCAGAAAAAGTTAGTAAAATATTTTTGTAGTATTTTTTTAATATTTTCATTCTTATTTACCGAGTAGTGCGGTGCCTGTGTGGACGCGCAGTCCTGTTTTTTCGTGTTATTTTCCGTCTCTTTTATGTCGCTGTTCGAGTGCATGGGGTGATTGGTCATTATAATTAAATAATGGCTCAGTAGTGCGGTGCCTATGTGGACGCGCAGTCCTGTTTTTTCGTGTTATTTTCCATCTCTTTTGTGTCGCTGTTTGTGTGCATGGGGTGATTGGTCTTCTTCTTCTTCTTTTTTCTTTATTTTTAGTTCGCGCGTTCGTTGGCCAATGATTTTATTTTTGTTCTCTTTACATAGTTTTCGATAGAAACGATCCGAATTCTTTTTTTTTCGAGACAAGCAAGTCGTATTGCTGGATTAAGTCCTTTCTATATCATCGATGATCGGAAGGCACGCCGACGAATATGTTTTAAGGCTTATGATATAAAATCATTTTAATGAATAAAGCCCTTCTTACATCACCGTTGATCGTAAGGCACGCCGACGAAGAATTTCTGGAGGATCGCGGTCGAATTAATACTATATTTAAACCCCTAGATAGGTGTCTTTCGGATTCGATTGTGAGTAGCGGGACTTCGCGGTTACTATGCAACGTATTTTTTGGAGTCTTTTTATATTTTAAATTTATAAGTCCTTCTTTTATCATCGTTGATAGGAAGGCACGCCGCCGGTTAAGTTCGTTTAAGTTATTGTTTTAATTTCATTACAATCGGTTACGTGGTGTCCTGTTTTCTTTTCGTTTATATTCGTTGATCGTAATAATTTATTCCAACTTGCAGCTTTAGTATTAACTCATCTACTATTTTTGACATTTGCTCGCGTTATCTTAATTGTACCAACAGTAAAAATATACTGATAAGTCCAGCCCATAGCACTACCGCTCGGTTGGCACGCGTTCGATTAAAACAAACTTTTTAAATAATCAATTATTTATCTTTCCGCAACCGGCTGCCTAAGATTTAAAATTTTCAACCGATAAACAAAATGCTCATGGTCACATCACTGCCACTCGTGAATCCTGACCTCATACCCATCTACTAACCCCCTCAAAACTCATGTGATACTTTGTCGGAGAAGCAGTCGATTGGGCGGTCTCTATCACTCAAGTATCGGACTAACATTCCCATCCACTTCCCCGTGACCCTACCACTGGTCGTGGCCGGCGCCGGTATTGATCAGCATGATAGGGGCCTTTGAGAAGTTGCGAAGCGAGGAAAGATAGCACCCACTTATCTTCCACGGCTCGTGGATGTAACTTCTGGAGGTCCTGGTCAATAACGGAGTAGCAACTGCGGGTGGGCACCTATGCTATGCTATGCTAATCTTTTCATTCTTATTTACCACCTTGTGATGACACGAAATTTGTCAAAATTAATGGGTCCACAACTAACCTTTAAGTGAAATTATCCTCTGATATAATCTGTTAATTTACTCAACATGAGAACCCCTGACCTACCGTGATGTAGCAGCACAAGGTCGAGCATTCAGCAGCCAAAGGAGGAACGAAAGATAAATCGGACTCATTCTAGGTGGACCAACCCATTTCCTAGAAGAGGGCAAACCCATTCCGAGAGCGTAACACGAGGACCAGAGGAGAGAAAAAACCCCAGATGCAATTCCGCAAATCAGCACTCGTTCCCGGTGTTAATTGTAGTAGTTTAACTCACCATGATCAAGGGTAACTGCAGTTGTGAATGGCAATTCATGGTTTAATCAAGTCACAAAAATTTCAAATAATACAAAATAGAAATGAAATACAATCTTCGAAAAACTAGCAAATCAGTAATGTATAAATTTTAGGGCCGTGATATAAACTTCCAGTAAAAATCACGCCCACAGTTCAATGGTCACAGACACAATGATATTGAAGGTCTTCTTCTAATCAGGTAATCGGGCCACCGCCGTTGAGATCCATCCGTTACAATTTAATCACATTTTTAACAAACACTCCCCTTCACTCTTCTCTTCCCATCAGAGCCGATTGATCTCCCGCAGCATCCGGCACCGCGAGTACGACTTCTGGTACGGCTTGGAGAAGATGATTTCAGTCTTGGTTTTGGGCCGGCGCGGCGCCGGAACGTGAATCGACGACGCGATCTCGAGCACCTTTAGGTTCGGCATCGAGTCCAGGATGTGGACCACGTTGGTGAGGCGGATGCGCACGTTGCCGGCGATCAGGAAGCGATCGAGCCGGTTCGGCACCGGGGGGAACTGGCGGAAGAACTCGAACATGACCCGGTTCTCGACCGAGTTGTAGATCAGCTCGAACACGCGCAGCTTGTGCAGCTTGCAGAGATGGGCGAACGCCGTCGAGGAGATCTGGGGGGAAGGGTTATAAAATGTCGTTTTGTGTTTGTTTAAAGCCTGATACTTACATTTTTACAATTGAACAGCACCAGCTTCTTGATGTTGGGCACCGTCGAGCAGACCTCCTCCAGGCAGCGATCGGTGAATCGGTCATCCTCGAATATCTCCAGCACGGTCAGGTTCGGCATGGCACTCTGAATCTCCCGGTAGTACTCCACTCCGGTCGTGCTGAACTCTATCCGTAACCGCTCCAGGCTGGGCATCAGAACCGCAGGTTTACGATTATTCCCGGACAGCTCCAAACACTGCAGTCGGGACAGCTTCTGGAGATCTTTGTTTACCACCAGGACTGGGTTATTTTCCGGGTTGACCAGCCGCAGGGTCTCCAACTTGGCGCAGGTATCGTAGATGGTCTGGTAGAGGCACTCGCCCAGCTGGGGTTCCATTTTGGACGCGATCGACACCTTCTCCAGATTGGCGAGAGCCGCGAAGAACGGCACAACGTCATCCAACCGATCGTCCAGGATTGTGTACTTGACCGTCAGGGCAAAGTACTTGAGTTGAAGTGGTCGCAGCTTAAACAGTGCTTGCAGAGTTTCTCGATGGTCACACTCAACCACCAGGAAGGTCAGCTGCTTGGCCAGATTCTCCAGGAACGGTATCGCCTTCAGGTAGACCCCGCGAAACTTCAAGCTGGTTAAACTTGGCACGAGTTCGGACGACTGGAAGCACTCGTAAAACGGGGAGATATTGTAGTATGTCGCAAACGATATGTGCTGCAGGTGAGGTAGAACGGGAAACTCCGCCACCGTCATCTTCCGGCTGTCCCGCTCCGTCTGTACAATCCTTACGTCTAGTATCAACTCCTTCAAGTTCCCGCACGAGTTCAGCACCTGAAGCAGCGTGCTCTTGCGCAAATCAATTCCGTTTATGACCAGGTACTGCAGCGATTTGCCAAACTTTCGGGCCGCGGCCAAACACAACTCTCCAAACTCTTTCTCGTCGTGTTTGATCATTGAGGTTAGCGCCACCCGGCGGTACATCCGGTTCGACTGGTTGATCGTTTTGAGCAGCCGGGACAGCTGGTTGCTGTTGGTGTGGGGCATGAACACGATGCTGCTGCTGCGCAGGACGATCTCGTCCCAGCGTTTGCACACCACCGAGAGGCGAATCCGCTCGCGGACCGGCAGCTGGTCCAGAATGTGCCAGATTACCTGGCGGGAGGGAAAGAGAAACGGAATTTGGAAAATTGAGTTAAGAACGCCATTTTGTGTCACACAATGCCAAACCTTTTGACTTTAACAGATCCCCAAAATTCGATTTCAATCCTGCGATATTCATCAAAAACCAAAAAACTCATTGCATCATTGTCACTCTTAATATAAAAGAAGTTTCAATCTTGTCATGCTATCATGACACATCCAAGTGCGACAACTGGTCAAAGGGATTCCAAGTCAGAACGCGACTGACACACGTACATGCCTGACTGTCGTAAACATTTGTAATTATAACTCGGGACTCCGACCGCTAAATTCAACCAAACTTTGGGACTGCTCAGAACGGTCAACCAAACAAAACGTGTTTGTTTTTGTTTAATTGCGTGCTCTTGATTTTGCTTATTCAAGGTCAAACGTTAAAACGCGTTTTTCTCGGAACGCCAAAAAGCGTCGTGCGACCAAGGTTTTTGAATTATTTTTTTTGAAAAAAATGTTTGTGTTTTAAAAGCTTATTTCGGTTCAGTTTGGCATGTTTAACAACCCCAGAGAAAAAAATCCGATGAAATTAGCCCGGAAAATGATCAAATTTTTTTTCTCCATGTATAAATTACAGAGTGCGGAAAAGATTTAAAGTTAAAATTCATGTATGCAAAAACGTTTTATTTTAATTTTGTTTGATTTATTTCAATGCAAAGCAATACAAAGAACATTCGGGTTTCTTTTAAGTATTTTAATGAAAATTGTGTGTATTGAAATCCATTTTTATTATCTTTAAATCTGTTTAATTAGGGTCAATTGCAAAAAAGAGCACAAATTTCAACCAAACGCTGACGAGTTAAAATCATTTTCAACCACATTTGTTAATAACGCCACATTAGTAAAAGTGTCCAGATAAGTTAACAATCCATTGTAAAAGTTTGAATCCAAACGAAATAGATTTTTAGATTTTTATAGTTTTTGAATTGTTGTCCAATAAGAAGCTAAAACCATTTAGAAAAAAAGTTCTGCTATTTTAGATACAACATGAAAGTTGTTAAAGTTGCTCAATAAACATAGAAACATATTTGTGATAACTTGATTTTCAACTGAAAAAAAATCAAGTAAACCAATTTGAATTCTAAAATAAAACAATAATCTCTATATACAGCAATTCCATTTGAAAAGAGCCTAAACCGAAAAAAAAGTTCTCCGATCGGGCTCAAACATTTTCTGGGGGTTCCTTGATCAAAATAATTAGACTCGTATTTTTTTTTTGTTTGGCCATTAGGGTGACCTACGCTGTGTTGGGGTGGTCCAAAAATGGCAATTTTCGTAATTTTTCGCAAAAACCACTTTTTTCAAAAATCAATTCAATCCGATTTTAGCTGTTTGGACGCAAAAGAAAGGTGATTAGTTTGAATATTTGGGAAAATATTGCGCGTATTCCCGAGAAAGACACGCGGCAAACCAGCCTCAAAACGACGCGCCGCACTTTCGACAAATGCGTGCTGCCAAATTGCATACTACGCGTTTTGTTTTTGTTGATCTTTTTCTTCGAATCGCCTGGCATTGTAGTCAGGTATGTTTTATATTGCACCAATAGTGCATAAAATCGCTGGCAACACTGTCTTTGGCATATTCTGAAATGCCACGCGGCGTGTACCTTTGAAAGAAACGGACAATAGTAAGAACTTTCAAAAATCTAGCTTAACATTTGAAAAGGTCGTATGAGAACTTAAAATGCTGTTTTTTCCGAGGAATCAGGTAAAAATATTTTCAGACATAGAGATCTTTGATCCCGAGACCTTCAAAACAGCATTTTAAGTTTTCATACGACCTTTTCAAATGTTTAGCTAGATTTTTGAAACTTCTTACTATTTTTCTCATATAGTCAAAACAAAGTCACATGAAACAAGTAATACAATCAAACGCAAAATTTTCCAAAGGTACCGTCAGTCGGGGTGACTATGGGTCAAAAAACGATACACCTCTCGTGATGTCTTAATAACAAAAAAAAATGGAATAACATCGAAAATCTTTCCACGTAGATTTGTTCTTAGATAGTTTACTAACATTTTCCCAAAAGATGGTGGATTTTGATGAACACTACCTTAAATGCCAATAGTTTGAAAATTGACCGAATCTCACCCCTTAGAGGGGGTGACATTGGGTCAAATGAACGATATGGTAAAAACAAGTCATCCAACAGTGTTTCTTGTTCGAAGGAATCGTATTGACTTGCTACAATGTTTGAAGTGGAGATTTCCAAACATTTGGGTAGTTTTCGAGCAATTCCAACAAAAATATTAGAAAAATGATTGTTCGAGAGGTGATTGTTGGCCAAAAACGTACCTCAATTTTAGACAGCTGCCAAAATAACAGAATTTGTTCTAGGAACGAGATTTTTTCAGCGAAGTCATCTTGAGATGTCCACTACGCAACCCTTTTAACAGAATTCAGTTCATTGAGAAGAACCTGAGAAATGGTAAAATCCATCAAAAATCATTTTGACCCAATCTCACCCCCAGACCCAATGTCACCCCTACTGACGGTAGAAGAGTTCTCCTTTGCAATATTTTCTGAAAATTTAAAATAAGTTCAAACATGATTTTTGAGCGGATTTTTAGCACGAAGCCCGTCAAGAGACGTACTTGGGTTGAACCGGAACTCTAGCCAATTTCGATTGTATCAATATTCCCAACAAATGTGAGCTATATCAGAAAAAGTGAATTTCAATTTCACACTTGATTTTATGCGATTGAAAAAAATATTCTCAATCAAATCAAATCAGAATGTCATTAAAATATGCATATTTTTCCGATAAAAAAGTAAATCTTTCCCAGCTCCTGAGGGGAACACCCTTGAAGAGTATCGGGCCGGCAATTACAAAGCGGATTCAGTGGCAGTTTCATGCTCAACTTAATGTTAACATGTTAAGGTTAATGTTAACATTCCATAGGTCGCCTCCCTAAGGTGTCGTGATAAGGTCCAGTTTGTGACGATACACTACCTTCCCTTTACTAAGCAATCGATTCCAGAAGGGAAAAGATCACCAGTTGTGTTGGTCCGAGCCGGGATTTGAACCCCGATCTACCACTTACGAAGCGGAAGCGTTACCACTGGGCTACGTGGCTTGGTCACGATAAAAGGTAAAACTATTCTTTCAAGATAATAAAATAACAAAAATGGATCAACCTAATTGATGTATACCTTTTTGTAATAAATAACTACTGATTGGTTAAAACATTTCATAATGGCATAAAATTGTATTAAAATAACGTCATGACTACAAATGAAATACAAAACAAAAAACAAAAGGATTAAACTCAATTAGCTTTTGCATAGAAATCGTTATTGAAATTGAATCTGTTATGATGTGTTTGAATTAATCGAGTGTTTGTCATCCTCCGTTCAAATTAGGCTTCTCTGCATGCTTACTTGTAATCAGCAATTATGATTTTCCGTGTAATTATCCACCCTTGTACACACGTTCACACGTGTTCATGAATCCCCTCCACACACTTACCTCTGTCGGCAAATCGTTGATATGTTTGCTGGCCACGGTCATTTCGTTCCGGGAAATTTACAATTCAATGCCTGAAAATATACAAAAACCATAGAATGCACCCATTATTTAATGACTCGTTATTGTAGAATAATTTAATCTGGCATATTTGAACACACACACATGCATACACCACATTTCACATACTGATGCAAATCCTTTCCCACAATTCCCACAAGCAAAGTTTTCCTGTGGCCAAAATGCTAAACTCTTGTTATTCACACACACACACACACACACACACAAGTACAATCAGCAACTGCTGCTCGTGACATGTGTGATGGTGCGCATATGCAAATGATTTTGTTTTGCGGAAAAGCCGACTCTCAATAGCAAATAAATTATGGAAAACATCGGTGAAACCTGATTTGTTGAGTGTGTAGTAGAATTGTGTTAAAACAATACCCCCCAACAGCAAACAACATCAGCAAACCAATGCCACCCCCCACTAATATACATACAAACGAAACGAGAACAAAAACATCGAAACAATTGAGCAACAAAAAGAAAAAAACACAAACAAACATTTGTGAGGGGTCACAAAGCTTCTCCATTCAAAACGCATAATCGAGAGTCCCATGTTTTTGGCCGGAAAAGTACCATTCATTGAGAGGGAACTAACGAAAAAAAAAGTTATAAAAAACTTGCATCACCAAACGAACAGCAAACGGATGTCAAGCACACAGAGAAATAAATAAATTGTGACAAATTGAAACATATGGCAGGAGCGGTGACATTGCCCCCCTCCAGAAGCATCTGGTGCATATTAAATGCAGCAACATTTATTCCCGCGAAATTTGCAGGTCAGGTAACGTCATGATTCGAAATCCGGACACTTAGTACCATATTATTTTTGTTATAGCTGGCAAAAAATCATGTAATGAGTTGGAAATGTTGAAATATCATCAGGATTTAGTATAAACAGTCAGTTTTAAGAGAATGCATGCAAAATATGTCTTTTCTAACAATTTTTCATCAGAATTTGAAAATTAAAATGACTTGTTGTGCTTCGAATCCCGGACACTTTTAAAAGCTGATTCGAAATCCGGACACTTTTGCTTCGAATTCCGGACACTCGATTTTGTTTATGAATCTCACAAATTTGGACTGAAATGTTAGTGAATGGCATTATTTAGGTCACAAATAAGCTGTTAACATCAAAACAATCGATAGTTTATATAAACATATGCTAGAATTTAAGGAAATCAAAAACATAAATTTTTGCTTTGCCTTCCCGGTGCTTCGGACGCCTATGAAATATTTCCGTTGAAATGTTTCGCATTTTTGATAATCTTATTATTTTATTTTATTTTATTGTTTTGGCATTAACTACAGCGTTCCAACAAAATTTAAATGAAAGTTGATGTTAGAATTCATCAAATAACACAGTTTTGACATTCATAATGCGAACTTATATCCAAATAATTGATAAAACAAGTTGAAGTGTCCGGGTTTCGAAGCGTCCGGGAATTCGAATCATGACGTTATCCTCTCGAAAGAGCGAGCGCGCCACCCAGTGTGAGGCAATGAAAGCTTTTTACGAAATGAGCTTTTTTGTTCGATTTTCGAAGGATCTCTTATCTGATGAATTGACAGGAGGCTGGCTGTTCGGGGAAATGGTCGGAGCAAAAATTTAATTTAAACATCATTTGCACCGAGTACAAAGAGTGAGAGAGAGAGACGTTAACAAATTCATACAGGGTATTTGTTAAACTCCCCGTGAAATCACTCGTAAAGAGGTTCGTTTTGGAGGAAAACGGCGTTGTACCGATTCAACACTGCATAAATTTGATTGCGATGCAATTTTTAAGCACAAATTATTTCCGTGATTAAATATTTAATATCGCTCGTTATTTACAATCGCTACAGTTTGTGGAGAGCAGTGCAGGCAGGAAAAAATGGATGTTGTTGGAATGATTTTGTTTCAAGCAGAAATTAAAAAGCAAACTTTAAAAAAACATGATATTTTAATGAATTTTGTGTCATTGGATAACCCATGCAAGTCTCCATACAATTTTGGCAGCTGTCCATACAAAAATGGTATGTAAATATTCAAACAGCTGTAACTTTTGAGTGAATTTTCTGATCAATTTGATGTCTTCGGCAAAGTTGTAGGTATTGTTGAGGACTTTTGAGAAAAAATAGGTACACGGAAAAAAAAATTGCAGATTTTTTTATCAACTTTTTTTTCACTAAAACTCAATTTCCCAAAATACGTATTTTTTGATTTTCGAGATTTTTTGATATGTTTTAGGGGACAAGAATCCGCAACTTTTGAGCCATAGAGAAACATGGTCAAAAAATCTGCCGCCGGGTTATTAATTTTTGAAAAAATAGTGATTTTTGGAAAAAATCGAAGTTTTATGCAAAATCAAGTTTGACATTATTTTTTAATGCAAAATTGAATTTGCAATCGAAAAGTACTTTACAGATTTTTTGATAAAGGGCTCCGTTTTCAAGATATAGCCACCGAAAGTTTGATTTTAGCGAAATATTTGCAGTTTTTCAATTTTTAAAAATAGTGACCATGAGTGACCATTTCTAAAAATATTTTTTTTGAAAAGTTCAGAAGATTTGCTATAAAATTGTCTAAGAGACATTGAAGATTGGACCTCTGGTTGCTGAGATACAGCGGCTTGTTTCATATATTCACATTGAAAATCGGACCAATAATTGCTGAGATATCGTCATTAGAAAATGGTGGGCTGATTGGGTGAGACTTAGAAAACTTCAATTTTCGTGTTTCTTTTTCTTTAAGCCGCTGTATCTCAGCAACCAGAGGTCCAATCTTCAATGTCTCTTAGACAATTTCATAGCAAATTTTCTGAACTTTTCAAAAAAAATATTTTTAGAAATGGTCACTCATGGTCACTATTTTAAAAAATTGAAAAACTGCAAATATTTCGCTAAAATCAAACTTTCGGTGGCTATATCTTGAAAACGGAGCCCTTTATCAAAAAATCTGTAAAGTACTTTTCGATTGCAAATTCAATTTTGCATTAAAAAATAATGTCAAACTTGATTTTGCATAAAACTTCGATTTTTTCCAAAAATCACTATTTTTTCAAAAATTCATAACTCGGCGGCAGATTTTTTGACCATGTTTCTCTATGGCTCAAAAGTTGCGGATTTTTGTCCCCTAAAACATATCAAAAAATCTCGAAAATAAAAAAATACGTATTTTGGGAAATTGAGTTTTAGTGAAAAAAAAAGTTGATAAAAAAATCTCCAATTTTTTTTTCCGTGTACCTATTTTTTTCTCAAAAGGCCTCAACAATACCTACAACTTTGCCGAAGACACCAAATTGATCAGAAAATTCACTCAAAAGTTACAGGGGTAATTCTCCGCCAACTCACACAGCAGTTGTCCCGACCCCTCTTCGATTTGCGTGAAACTTTGTCCTAAGGGGTAACTTTTGTCCCTGATCACGAATCCGAGGTCCGTTTTTTGATATCTCGTGACGGAGGGGCGGTACGACCCCTTCCATTTTTGAACATGCGAAAAAAGAGGTGTTTTTCAATAATTTGCAGCCTGAAACGGTGATGAGATAGAAATTTGGTGTCAAAGGGACTTTTATGTAAAATTAGACGCCCGATTTGATGGCGTATTCAGAATTCCGAAAAACGTATTTTTCATCGAAAAAAACACTAAAAAAGTTTTAAAAAATCTCCCATTTTCCGTTACTCGACTGTAAAAATTTTTGGAACATGTCATTTTATGGGAAATTTAATGTACTTTTCGAATCTACATTGACCCAGAAGGGTCATTTTTTCATTTAGAACAAAATTTTTCATTTTAAAATTTCGTGTTTTTTCTAACTATGCAGGGTTATTTTTTAGAGTGTAACAGTGTTCTACAAAGTTGTAGAGCAGACAATTACAAAAATTTTGATATATAGACATAAGGGGTTTGCTTATAAACATCACGAGTTATCGCGATTTTACGAAAAAAAGTTTTGAAAAAGTTGGTCGTCATCGATCATGGCCGTTCATGGTCACCCGCGACAGACACGGACGACGAAACAAAGAGAAACGCAAAAAGTAACTTTTTCAAAACTTTTTTTTCGTAAAATCGCGATAACTCTTGATGTTTATAAGCAAACCCCTTATGTCTATATATCAAAATTTTTGTAATTGTCTGCTCTACAACTTTGTAGAACACTGTTACACTCTAAAAAATAACCCTGCATAGTTAGAAAAAACACGAAATTTTAAAATGAAATATTTTGTTCTAAACGAAAAAATGACCCTTCTGGGTCAATGTAGATTCGAAAAGTACATTAAATTTCCCATAAAATGACATGTTCCAAAATTTTTACAGTCGAGTAACGGAAAATGAGATTTTTAAAACTTTTTAGTGTTTTTTCGATGAAAATACGTTTTTCGGAATTCTGAATACGCCATCAAATCGGGCGTCTAATTTTACATAAAAGTCCCTTTGACACCAAATTTCTATCTCATCACCGTTTCAGGCTGCAAATTATTGAAAACACCTCTTTTTCGCATGTTCAAAAATGGAAGGGGTCGTACCGCCCCTCCGTCACGAGATATCAAAAAACGGACCTCGGATTCGTGATCAGGGACAAAAGTTACCCCTTAGGACAAAGTTTCACGCAAATCGAAGAGGGGTCGGGGCAACTTTTCCCGATTTCGTGTGAGTTGGTAGAGAATTACCCACAGCTGTTTGAATATTAAAGTACCATTTTTGTATGGACAGCTGCCAAAATTGTATGGAGACTTGTATGAAAGAACCAATGACACAAAATAGCATATTTGGTCATAGGGAAGGCCCCCACAAAGTTTGAGCCAAATCAAAAAATACAAATAAAATCCATTTCCGGTTTTGGTAGAGAATTGCTCATCTGTCCATTAGGGAGACAAGAAAAATCGAAAATTTGGAAAATCGTAAGAGATGTACCCTGCGGCTCGACTCTTTAGGTAAAAATAAGTAACTGTGCCAATTTTGAGCCCAGTTTTTTAATGATTAAGGGACACTTTTTATCGTTGAAAGTTGTATGGAAAAATTCAAAAAATATATGGAAAAAAGCAAATCTTTCAAAATTCCGCCAAAAGGTGGCGTTTAATCTGTCGGGTCATTGTCAAGTGTGAGATTCTAATTAAAAACTGTATGACAAACCACTTAGTCCAAGACCGCACAACGATCCGCGTTTTCCCTGACGAGTTATCATCTATTTAAAGAAGACGTTTTTGTATGAAAAGTTTTTTTCACCAACTTCGACAATAACCCTTAACCGATTTTGTAGTTGTAGGAGAGGCCTATTCAGAACAACAGTTAAAAGGTACACGAAAAAAGGGATTTTTTATTAAAGTTTTTTGACAAAACCATCAATTTCACAAAATCCTTTTTAAATTTTTGAATCGTTTAAAGGGGCAAAAACTCGCAACTTCTGAAAAGTACAGTCCAAAAATTTGCCACCGAGTTTTGATTTAAAAAACTAACTTAATTCACCTATGTGGTTGATGCCTTCCTCACTCTTTGCCAACAATTGGAAATTCGATGGGATTGGACAAATTTTTTATCTAGTTTTTCTTAAGATCAGCAAAAAAAAAGTTCAAAAATATCACTTAAGTGGCCAACACATGAGACAAGATTGCCAGATTCTTAATGTTTTGGACTTTTTGTAAGGTTTTCCGATTACCTAACCAACCATGTATAACATGATGGTATTTGAGTCGATTTCCGATCACTTATCTAACATCCGGATAAATATAAAAAACTAACTTAATCCACCTATGTGGTTGGTGCCTTCCTCACTCTTTTCCAACAATGGGTGATATGTAATATGATGGGTTTGGACACAAAATTGATCCAAAAAAACACACATATAACTCTAGGGCTCATAAGTGGCATTATAAGTGGTCAGAACTCGAGACAGGGATGGGTCGGATGATGGATCCGGACATTGTTTACATACATTTAAATGAGATCCGGCTACAAAAAAAGTACATAAATATCACTTAAGTGGTTATAACTCGAGACAGGGTTGCCAGATCTTCAATGTTGTAGATTCGTTGGAAAGGTCTTTCAATTATCTAACCAACGATGGGTCGGATGATGGATCCAGACATTGTTTACATACATTTAAATGAGATCCGGCTACAAAAAAAGTACATAAATATCACTTAAGTGGTTATAACTCGAGACAGGGTTGCCAGATCTTCAATGTTGTAGATTCGTTGGAAAGGTCTTTCAATTATCTAACCAACGATGGGTCGGATGATGGATCCAGACATTGTTTACATACATTTAAATGAGATCCGGCTTCAAAAAAGTACATAAATATCACTTAAGTGGTCATAACTCGAGACAGGGTTGCCAGATCTTCAAAGTTGTGGACTCGTTGGAAAGGTCTTTCAATTACCTAAATAACGATGTATAACATGATGATGTTTGGTTCAGTTTACTGCCATTTATTCATCTTCCAAAAATATGCGAAAACACATTTTTATACATAACTTTTGAACTACTTATCGAAACTGCAAACAATTCAATAGCACCGTATGGGACCCTAAACCAAGTCAAATGCGACTGGTTTGGTCAAAATCGGTTCAGCCAGTGCTGAGAAAACTGCGTGACATTATTGGTCACATACACACACACATACACACACACATACACACACACATACACACACACACACACACACACACACACACACACACACACACACACACACACACACATACACACACACATACACACACACATACACACAGACATTGGTTCAGTTTTCGATTCTGAGTCGATATGTATACATCAAGGTGGGTTTTCGAGCTTTTAATAAAAAGTTCAATTTTAGAGCAGGATTATAGCCTTACCTCAGTGAGGAAGGCAAAACTAACTTTATCCACCTAAGTGGTAGGTGCCTTTCCACTCTTTACCAACTATTGGTGTTTCGATGGGTTTGGACACAAATTTCATTTTTCTTTAAATCCGCCAAAAAAAGTACACAAATATCACTTAAGTAACTCATAACTCGAGACAGGGTTGCTAGGTATTAAATGTTTTGGACTCGTTGGAAAGGTTCTTACCTAACCAACGGTGGATATATATATATATATATCCGGATCCATCATCCTAGCCACCGTTGGTTAGGTAAGAACCTTTCCAACGAGTCCAAAACATCAAAGATCTGGCAACCCTGTCTCAAGTTATGACCACTTAAGTGATATTTAGGTATCTCACTTAAATGTATTAAAACTATAGTTAAACTTAAATGTATTAAAACTATAGTTTTAATACATTTAAGTGAGATCCGGCCTAAAAAAAGTTAAGTATATCACTTAAGTGGTCATAACTTGAGACAGGGTTGCCAGATCTTTGATGTTTTGGACTCGTTGGAAAGATCTTTTGATTACCAACATGACGATATTTGAATCGATTTCCGGTCACTTATCTAACATCCGAATAAATACAAAAAAAAAAACATTTTTATACATAACTTTTGAACTACTAATCGAAACTTTATAAAACTCAATAGGTACGTATGGGACCTCAAACCAAATCGAATGCAACTGGTTTGACCAAAATCGGTTCAGCCAGTGCTGAGAAAACTCAGTGAGAATTTTGGTCACATACAAACACACATACATTTGTTCAGTTTTTGATTCTGAGTCGATAGGTATACATGAAAGTGGGTCTACGAGCTTTCCGAGAAAAGTTCATTTTTAGAGCAGGATTTTAGCCCTACCTCAGTGAGGGAGGCAAAAAAGAAAAATAAAAAAATACCCATTCTTGAAAAAACAAATCGAAAAGAAAGTTGTTTTAATTTTAACCCTATTTGCTGAAGCCAATATCTGCCAATGTTCCAATTTTCAATGTTGAAAAAAAACTATTTTGAAAAAAACCTTATCGAATAAAACATTTTGAAAAAAATGTTTTTACTTTTTTTATAAAAAAAAACCATGATAAAAAATTTCATTATTTTATGTTTGCTTAGAGATTTGAATTGCTATGAATGTTCCAGATACTGGTTTAGTAGCACAGCAATCTTTTGTACTAAAATTTCAGATAAAGGAAAAATGGGATGTTAGAAAAAGTACTCCTAAAACCAAGCTTAACATACCTTACAAATCTAAAATACATTTTCAAGTTGATTTATTTTTTATCAATGCTTATCATAATGTTTTACACTAATTAAAATTTGACTAATAACCTTGGAATCTAATATTCCTCTTGATAAAATGTGTATGTAGAAAACAGCCTAATGATGCCCTGTGTATTTTGTAATCAAGAAACTACTTTCTCCAAGACTGAGTTGGTGGTAAAAATCTCGAAAATATGAATTTATTCCACGATTTTTGGAAAATGTCGCATTTGATTTCGTGAAGCTGCGAAATTCTTGTAAAATCGATGCTTCTGTGTTCTGTTATGTTCACTTAGAAATATGCTTAAAATCTGATTTATGTTAAGGATTTCAAAGAAAATGATTTAAAGTGCTATGTTTTTTTTTCTCAACAAAGCTGTTTAAAAAGTCTTAACGGTGCAGCAAAAAGTTTGAAAAATAATGGTTTTATTTTTTTCAATGTTATGGGGAAAACAATTTATTTGCTTTTATTAAGCTGAAGATGATGTTTTCATACAATTTATTTGAATTGAGGTGTACTAGTTCTATTTTAAATAACAAAGAAAACGCATTATATTTATTTTTCAAAATGCTTTCTTCGAATAGTACTTTTCATAAATTATGAATTTATATTGCTTTGAATTACATTAAAAAAAAAATTGTCAAAAATATAAATCGCTTCATGCTTTAATTTCCGTAATACAGGTTGATGAACCAGTGACAGGCGAATAACTTTTAATTGCAATAAATTGAAACGTATTCGAATTAAAATTTTTACTAACGGTTAAACTTCTTCAGCAATTGACAGTCAACCTAAAAACTATCGTATCATTCATAAAGTACACGAATTAAGAACTAAAAAAACTTCTTTAACAAAAAGTTTGAAAACTTGTATAGCGCAGTTCTTTACCAAAACCGGAAATGGATTTTATTTGTATTTTTGTTATTTGGCTCAAACTTTGTGGGGGCCTTCCCTATGACCAAAGAAGCTATTTTATGTCATTGGTTCACCCATACAAGTCTCCATACAATTTTGGCTGCTGTCCATACAAAAATGGTACGTAAATATTTAAAAAGCTGTAACTTTTGAGTGAAATTTCTGATGAATTTGGTGTCTTCGGAAAAATTGTAGGTATTGTTGAGGACTTAAGATAAAAATAGATAGATGGAAAAAAATATTTGACGATTTTATAATTAACTTTTTTTTTCACAAAAACTCAATTTCCCAAAATACGTATTTTTATTTATTTTCGAGATTATTTTACATGTTTTAGGGGACAACAACCCACAACTTTTGAGTCATATGGTCAAAAAATCTGCCGCTGAGTTATGGATTTCTGAAAAAAAAATGATTTTCGGAAAAAAATGAAATTTCGTACAATAAAAAGTTTGGTCTATTTTTTGAATTTGAAATTGAATTTGCAATCGAGAAGTACTCTACAGATTTTTTTAATAAAGGGCTCCCTTTTCAAGATATTGCGAAATATTTGCAGATTTTCAATATTTAAAAAAAGTGATCATGCGTGACCATTTCTCAAAATATTTTTTTTTTTTTCAAATTTCAGAAAATTTGCTATAAAGTAGTCTGAGAGACATTGAAAGACCTCTGGTTGCTGAGATACAGCGGTTTGATAAAAAACAGAAAAATTGAAGTTTTCTAAGTCTGACGCAAATAATCCATTATTTTCTAATGTCGATATTTCAGCAACTAGTGATCCGATTGTCAATGTTAAAACATGAAACATTCGTAATTTTTTTCATTTTTTTCGAAAACAATAATTTTATTTTATTTTTTTAAATCAAGACTAACATTTCAAAAAGACGTAATATTAAATGTATGGTTTCACTGAAAACATCAAAACAAAAAAGAAATGGCAACACTGTTGCCAATCTGTTTATTTATTTTCAAAACCCTCATTTTTCCGTTTCATCATAATTGTGTACCCCTCATTTTTCCTCAGGCCACTCTGTCATTCCCATTAATAATAATTTCATGGCGGTCGTCGCGGTGCTGCCAACGATATTATGTGCCAACTGGCGAAGATAATTGTTTGATTAAATTAGTCAAAACGGATTTAAATTAAAGCTCACTCTGCCCTCGTCGCGTGAACCGTACCCACAAAACACAGAAACGTCCCGTTGACACGCAAAATAAAAGAGCATGTGCCAGCGATTCCCACCCTCCGGGTGGGTCATTCCCCTTGAACCCATTGGTCACTGAAGCCGAAAGTAGTGAGGTTTCATATGTACTACTAACAAATGGGACGTTTTCCGGCTGGATTTTCATAATGATTCCACAGGATTATCGAAATGAAAAGCGCAACAAAAAAAATGGCAACCTGTGGAACTTTGAACCATGTCATTAATTCGCGTGCCCTTTTTTTCTTCAAAAGTATGTGTGATTTTAATTAATCCCATCGAGTGGCCGCAAATGTTTGTGCGTGTGCGTTAATTAACATTCCGGTGCGGGGACAGATTGAACGACAGATTTCATTAAAATTTAAAATCTTTTTCAATCATTGTTGCATTTTGCGCAATTGTGTACGACTACTTTAATTTAATTTTAGTGTAATTCCAAATAAAAACTGAAATTAAAATAAACGAGATCTTGAGAAAATTCATCAATACCCCACTTCCACTCAGCAAATCAGCGCACTTCGGACCATCTCTAATCAGTTTAATGCTGCCGCAGGAGTGCAGCGAGCAATTTCCAGCGGTTCGCACTGAATTGCAGCAAATAACAGAAAATTCAATCTCATAAATATCGGGCCCGGAAGATGGCAAGTGGAAAAGTACGACGGAAGCGGAAAAAACGCAATGAAGCTGTTCCTCATCTGGCGAGATTTCTCGGTAGATTTTTTTTGTAGTATCTTTGCAAATAGGGTGATTACAACCAAAAATGTTGGTCTTCACGTCAAAACCATAAGGACCAAACGTCTGTAACTGAGGCAAAATTCAATTACATTCCAAAATTCAAAAGCACCTGAAAAAAGCTCATAAATCCAACAAACTGAAGGATGAAGCATTCCAGTTTGGCTTAGTCTAAAGCGAGTTATTAGCATTTTAGTGAAAAATAGCAAAATTTTGAAAATCGAATGAAAAATTGTTCCATCCAGATATCAACTTAATTTGAGTGTATTCTTCAAGTGTATTTTTTTTCTTTTTTTTTCAATAAAGACTTACATTTCAAAAGGGCGTAATATTGAATGTTTGGCCCTTATGAAATGTTAATCTTGGTTTAAAAAAAATCGAAATATTTTTTTAGAAAAGATCGGAAAATTTCACAAATGTTTCATGTAATAATATTGGAAATCGGACCATTAGATACTGAGATATCGACATTAGAAAACTGTGGGTTGTTTGGGTGGGACTTGGAAAACTTCAATGTTCATGTTTCATTTTCTTTAAGCAGCTGTATCTCAGTAACCAGAGGCACGGGTATGAATCTTCAAGCAATTTCAGTATGGCGACTTGTATCAGAAGAAAGTGATGCATTTTCGCTAGTTCTCACTGTTCTGTGTTCTGCGTGCACGTCCGAAAATATCGACCACACACATACTAACACAAAGCACCAACAAGAGGCAAAAGGTAGTTACGAATATTGTTGGCAATTTTGTTAAAAAATATGCGATTTTGCAAAATCAAATAACAAAACCAACTTTTAAGTGTAGTTCGACTGTCAAACTTATAATTCGTTGCTGATTTGTTAAGAATTTTTTTAAAATAAAAAGTTTTTTTGTAGCACCCCTTTTGGGCGGACATTTCTGTTGTCACCTTTTGGTTCCTTGGATTAGCCATGGATAATTTCACAGTGTAATAAACAGGGCAGCTACCACCACGCGGCGCCACCGTTTTTAATTGAGAAAATGATACAGGTTTTTCAGAAGAATTTCAATCCCGTGCCAGAGGTCCAATCTTCGATGGGTGGATTTTCATGGATTTTTCGATGACCGACATCGAAAGCGGCTTTCGATGCTCGTGGTTAAATTTGGTCGAAAACTCATATTTTTCGACCAAGTTAAGTGGTAAAATAGTTTAGATTGATTGTTCATGGCAGTGCGAACAATAAAAACAAATACTAATTGCCGGAAAGCCCCGAAAATGTGATTTTCCGACTTTTGATTTTCGATGCACGAGCATCGTAAGATGACCGACATCGAAAGCATAGTCACTACCATGCTTTGCTAAAATGTCAGTGCATCGTAGTTCGATGCCTGTCCTGTCAGCCATATTGCTGCCGCGACACCATGGACACAAACCAAATAACGCTGTGAAATATTTCCGTGAATATTTCAAGCAGGCAAGCGTTTCAAGCGTTTTGTGGCAAACACATGAGATTTTTCCGAAGCCAAAATGGCAACAATGGAATCGGCTGATGTTGATGTCGACAAAGTTTTGAAAAGAGGCGATAGGCTACCTCAAATTATTTTAAAGTGGGTTTTTACGTTTTCAACTAACAAGAAAGAATTTTGATTTTATTTCACAGCATGAAATGTATGTAATTCAAGGAAAATGTTGATTGCCATCTATGATACGAGTGTTTCCCATAAACATAGAACATTTTTAAACAGTACGCTAGATCAAAGTGTGTACGGTTTACCATGCACGGAATGTTGAAAACATGGAAAAAAAATAGATTTTTTTTTCATATTTATCTTTATGGAATAAAGATTTAATAATTGCATCATAGTTCTGGCTGAAGGTTAGAAGGGTGGGAGAAATTAAGAAGAAAAGCAAGTAATGGAATGGAATTGATGTTATTTATGAAAGCAGGAATGTGTAGTCGTGATTGGAGTTATTGGAGTCGGGTGATTTTCGTAGCTAGAGTTGTAGCTAAAACCGTCAAATTCTTAAAAACCGAAGTGGTAGTTGACATATTTTGGACAGCCCCCAAACCAGGGCAGGTACATTCGGGTGGAAGAAAAAAAGAAATAAAAAAATAAAGAAATAAAGAAATAAAGAAATAAAGAAACAAAGATATTAAGAAATTAAGAAATTAAGAAATTAAGAAATTAAGAAATTAAGAAATTAAGAAATTAAGAAATTAAGAAATTAAGAAATTAAGAAATTAAGAAATTAAGAAATTAAGAAATTAAGAAATTAAGAAATTAAGAAATTAAGAAATTAAGAAATTAAGAAATTAAGAAATTAAGAAATTAAGAAATTAAGAAATTAAGAAATTAAGAAATTAAGAAATTAAGAAATTAAGAAATTAAGAAATTAAGAAATTAAGAAATTAAGAAATTAAGAAATTAAGAAATTAAGAAATTAAGAAATTAAGAAATTAAGAAATTAAGAAATTAAGAAATTAAGAAATTAAGAAATTAAGAAATTAAGAAATTAAGAAATTAAGAAATTAAGAAATTAAGAAATTAAGAAATTAAGAAATTAAGAAATTAAGAAATTAAGAAATTAAGAAATTAAGAAATTAAGAAATTAAGAAATTAAGAAATTAAGAAATTAAGAAATTAAGAAATTAAGAAATTAAGAAATTAAGAAATTAAGAAATTAAGAAATTAAGAAATTAAGAAATTAAGAAATTAAGAAATTAAGAAATTAAGAAATTAAGAAATTAAGAAATTAAGAAATTAAGAAATTAAGAAATTAAGAAATTAAGAAATTAAGAAATTAAGAAATTAAGAAATTAAGAAATTAAGAAATTAAGAAATTAAGAAATTAAGAAATTAAGAAATTAAGAAATTAAGAAATTAAGAAATTAAGAAATTAAGAAATAAGGAAATTAAGAAATAAGGAAATTAAGAAATTAAAAAATTAAGAAATTAAGAAATTAAGAAATTAAGAAAAAATTTCAGAATTTCTTAATTTTTAAATTTCTTAAGTTCATAATTTCAAAATTTGTTAATTTCAAAATTTCTTAAGTTCAAAATTTCAAAATTTCTTTATTTCAAAATTTCAGAATTTCAGAATTTCTGAATTTCTGAATTTCTGAATTTCTGAATTTCTGAATTTCTGAATTTCTGAATTTCTGAATTTCAGTATTTCAGAATTTCTGAATTTCTGAATTTCTGAATTTCTGAATTTCTGAATTTCTGAATTTCTGAATTTCTGAATTTCTGAATTTCTGAATTTCAGAATTTCAGAATTTCAAAATTGTAGAATTTCAGAATTTCAGAATTTCATAATTTCAGAATTTCAGAATTTCAGAATTTCAGAATTTCAGAATTTCAGAATTTCAGAATTTCAGAATTTCAGAATTTCAGAATTTCAGAATTTCAGAATTTCAGAATTTCAGAATTTCAGAATTTCAGAATTTCAGAATTTCAGAATTTCAGAATTTCAGAATTTCAGAATTTCAGAATTTCAGAATTTCAGAATTTCAGAATTTCAGAATTTCAGAATTTCAGAATTTCAGAATTTCAGAATTTCTGAATTTCTGAATTTCTGAATTTCTGAATTTCTGAATTTCTGAATTTCTGAATTTCTGAATTTCTGAATTTCTGAATTTCTAAATTTCTGAATTTCTGAATTTCTGAATTGCTGAATTTCTGAATTTCTGAATTTCTGAATTTCTGAATTTCTGAATTTCTGAATTTCTGAATTTCTGAATTTCTGAATTTCTGAATTTCTGAATTTCTGAATTTCTGAATTTCTGAATTTCTGAATTTCTGAATTTCTGAATTTCTGAATTTCAGAATTTCAGAATTTCAGAATTTCAGAATTTCAGAAATTCTGAATTTCTGAACTTCTGAATTTCAGAATTTCAGAATTTCTGAATTTCTGAATTTCTGAATTTCTGAATTTCTGAATTTCTGAATTTCTGAATTTCTGAATTTCTGAATTTCTGAATTTCTGAATTTTTGAATTTCTAAATTTCTGAATTTCTGAATTTCTGAATTTCTGAATTTCTGAATTTCTGAATTTCTGAATTTCTGAATTTCTGAATTTCTGAATTTCTGAATTTCTGATTTTCTGAATTTCTGAATTTCTGAATTTCTGAATTTCTGAATTTCTGAATTTCTGAATTTCTGAATTTCTGAATTTCTGAATTTCTGAATTTGTGAATTTCTGAATTTCTGAATTTCTGAATTTCTGAATTTCTGAATTTCAATTCACCCCATGTTTGTACAATTGACTCTCTGGCTGTCAATTTTCTCAATATCAATATGGCTCCATCTATCAATTATTTTTCAGTCCCTTCAAATAGCATACTTTGATTTTTCCATCTATAATTAGATACTTCCCGTTCTCGCCGGTCTCATTTTGGTCTATTTAGTCGTGCTCTACTTAATGCTGCCAAACATTATTAATATTAATATTATTTTGTGCTATCCGGAAATAAATTTTGAATGGTTCTAAATTAAAGTTCCCCAACATTTGTCTAAAATTTTTATCTTTGGTTTTTCCGTGCACGTGTTGCTTTGTGTTGACGTTTCCCCAAGCGTTTCTCTCCCATTTTCTACCGTTCCTTCTTGAAACGCTTGCGGGCAAAATGGCGGTCTGCCTGTTATTTAGGTTTGAGTCATAGCTAAGTCATAACGCCATCCAAGAGCATCGTAAAAATTTCGATGCTCGTGCTTACGATGTCGTTGCGTGATCCATGAAAATCCAGCCTTAGACAATTTCATAGCACATTTTCTGAACTTTTTAAAAAAGTATTTTTTTTAAATGGTTACTCATGGTCACTATTTTAAAAAATCGAAAATCATAAATCAGATTTATTGAGAATTTTTTTTTCTAAGCCTTATGACCACAGCAATAAATTCGAGGAATATTATGGTGTGACGTTATTTTTATTTTATTTTTTTATTTTATTTATTTTTTTTTTGTGGCAAATCAGGCTAACCAAACACTAGAGCGTCCAATTTCCCGGGGTTACAAATTTCCTGGGAAACGGGAAATTTTCAACCAATTTCCCGGGAAATCCCGGGAATTCCCAGGAAATTTTAAATGTATTGAAAATTGTTTCTGAACTTGTTTCTGATTAATATTATGCAAAAAATATAAAGGTCAGCGACTTTAACGGTTGAAATAAGTGTCAATTACCTGCTTGACTTCATGTAAAATATCATACAGCTACAAGAAAATGAATATATTTTTTAACTTGCAATAAATCAAGTACAATAAATCAAAAAAATATCTCCGGTATTTTTTAATGGGAAGTATTTTTTATCAAGTGAGTAAAATGAATCCATACTAAGAAATCACATTTCTTTTGAACTTGTTTGAGAGAGTGTGGTTTGACCCATACCCAACCCATATTTGAAATGAAAAAAAAGCAGAAATTATGATTTCCATGACAAATATCTTTTCTTAAACAAGTCATACTGGTTTCAGCCCTTGATCAAAATTGTACAGCTTTTTATAATTTCCTTGTATATTTTCCTCACCTCTAAAACCATGCAAAGCAGTTTTTTAATGATTTTTTAAAAGGTTTTAATCTTGTGGAATATTCAGGTTTATAATTGACTTCGTTTGAAAGTTTTTTCATGGCACAAAAACGTAATTCAAATTGTACGAACATCTCATTTGATCATGGTAAACAAAAAATGTTAAACAAACTCTCTATTTTACTTTGGCAGTGAGGGGTTTATACATTTTTTACACGAAATAACACCAGTAATTCTATTACAAATCATATCTACATTGTAGTAGATCATTTTCATTATGCAAGATCTTTTTCAAGTTGTTTCAAAAATTAATATCATCAGAAAATAATGTCGATATCAAAATTTCTGATAATTTGATACATTTATGAAGTTTTCTCATAAATTTATTTTTTCAGAGCATTTTCAAAATATTGGTTCCAAAATGTTAAAAAATTGTATGCTTTCGCTTGAATTTACAATTTCCCGGAAAACGGTAAATATTTTTTTCCGGGAAATCCCAATTTATGCTCTACAAAAAAATCACATGTTTTTATGAACACTCTTTTTTGGATTTTTTTTACATGTTTTGACACGGAACTAAATTACAATATTTCCAGATTTTTTTAAAGGACCTATAAACGTATGAAAGACTACAGCTTACAAGTCCTTTTCAAAAAAACACCCTAGATTTGTAGTTTAAAAACATATTCAGGGGGGCAATTTTTTTTTTCAAAACACTTCAAAATTTCAAAATTGAACTGCAATCAGCTGATATCAATTTAAAATGCATTCCCCTGCGTTTGGAATCATTTTTGGCATGTTTGGGTTGATTTTAAAATCTTTTGAATTTTTGAAAATTTTCGATGTTTATTATTGCAAAATGTTTTTTTTTTTGTTTTCGTCAAATCTTACATTTTTTGAAAACTAATGATTGCAAAACAACTGAACTAGTGGTAAAATGCATTTTTTGCAACTCCGTCGTGAACCTACTTACTTTTTCCGTCATTCTATAATATACAGTATGGCCCATACAAAAATGCGACATTGTTATTAGGTGGAAATCGGGTCTGTTTTGACTATTTATGATGCATGCAGCATGTGTACATGTTAAGTAGGTTCCAAACAAACAAATAATGCATTGAAAACTTTTTCTTTAGCTATAAAAATGTCACAACACATTTAATCTTAAAATTCTCACATTTGCTTCCAGCCCATGCCATATAAAGGAAAAATGAATTTTCTATGTTCACAGTAAAAAATTTCTGTGTAAAATCGCATGCAAAAGCATGCACATCGCCTTTGTGAGCAAAAGCATGTAATATTGTATGAGAAAACGTGTACACAAAAAGCATGTACAAAAGAAAAATAAATAAATTTTGCCACCCCAAAAATAACATCAATCTGGTGAGAGTCATATCCAGATTACAAAGTCCGCGCCCCAACCATCTCGGCTATCTCGCCGCTATTAATTTAGCTTGATCAACACCGATGTAGCTGTACGTTCCCCATACATCGTATACAGTTAATTCAGTATACGACGTATGGGGAACCTACTGATACATCGGCGTTAAACACAATATTTACAAGACGGCGAGATAGCCGAAACGGTTGGGGCGGTTGGGGTTAATGTTATTTTTGTGGTGTGCAAAATTTATTTATTTTTCTTTTGTACATGCTTTTTGTGTACACGTTTTCTCATACAATATTACATGCTTTTGCTCACAAAGATGATGTACATGCTTTTGCATGCGATTTTACCATTGGATTTTTTGCTGTGTTGATCGTTCTGAAAAGCCACCTCTGAATTTTTGTATGGATTAAAAAGTAAACTGCCTTCACAGCTACTGTTTCTGAGAGTTGTAAAAATCAATTACACTGAACTTTGCGCATTCTATTAACCAGTTGTACTAAAACAGTGAACTTTTTGGAAATATACCGATTCTGAAAATGCTTTAATTTTTAGGAGTTTTTGGAGCCTGCAATGGTTTAAGGGAAAAAACAATGCCACAAACGATGGTAATTGACTCTGCCCTGATATGACTTTTAACAGTATAAAGCCGTGATCAAATGGCATGTTTCTTTAAAATGACCAATTTTATTAAAATTTATAAACTTTTTTGATTGGGCGTATTTAAGTGGGACTTCTAACGATGTTTTTGACACAGGGTTGGATATTTGAAAATGTTACGTTTTTAAGATAAAAGGTATGAAATAAAGGTAAAATTTGTACCAAAAATACATCCATTATTGTAGCCCGCCAATACCCAGTTTTGGCGAACTACAAAAAACTGTCATGAAAATATCTTCAAATCATACTAAACCAACACCAGGAAAAAATCAGTTTGTTAAATACATTTTAGAATGGAACCAATTTTCTGTGAAAATATGCACATGTCGCTTTTTTTATGGGCCATACTGATACGTACGTGATAACTAAACAGCCTACTTTTCTGTACCAAAAATAACAGAACTGAATAGTAACCCAATTTAAAACAAATGCTGAAAAGCTCTTCTTTTTAGCACTGAAATGGAAAAGAATAAAGAATGTTGTGAAAAGTTGTTCGATACCATATTTTTTTAATATTTAACTTAGTCGAACGAAAGCCGATTGTTTACTGAACCCCTCAAGAGGCTGCCAGCTTAAGCCAGATCATTTAACAAGTCCAAATTCCCATAACATTAACAACAAGATCACCCTACTTGCGCTCTCCCAACCGACAAACCAATCCGCTTGAAATGCACATCGCCATGACGGGGTGATGGGCAGAGAAGGAACCCGCTCCTGGACCACAACTCGTCGAGCATCAACAGCATCAGTAGTAGCAGGAAGAAGAAAAAAAACCGACCGACTGACTCACGGAGGGCGAAGCAAAAGCTTCCTTCCGCTGCCGCAGGACATGACTGCAATTCTAAACAAGAAAAAATAACTCTCCCTAGGAAGAGCATCCGGGTCTGATGGCTGCATCTCAACACCAGCAACGTCAGACACGCACAAGATCCGGAAAAGCACCGGTCTGGGTCATGGCGTGGTTCGTTGGCAAACATGACCTGACGTCGTCGGATGTTGGTCGGCCGAGGTTGGCATACCTTTTTGAAGAAAAAAAAATGTTGCTGCTCAGGTTCTGGAAGCACAGTTGCAGAAACATTTCTCTGTTGAAATGAGTAATTGAAAAAATAAGGCTAATATAACTTGAATATGATTATATTAGTTGTAATTTTGAAATAAAATCGCCAAATATTGATACAATAATTAAATTTTAGTTTAAAAATCTGAAATGTCTGACTTCCAAGAGAATTTCCCAACCAAAGAACACGTGAACAAATTGTGTGCTTTCTTGGTGCATTCCGTTGTGGTAACAACCTGCATGATCCGTTGTTGGGCATTCTTGGTGGGCATTGTTGGTGCTGTTGCTATTGTTCAACAACGCGACCGACCTTGCTGAACCATCAGAAATTCCCGCTCCTGGGAAGAATTCCTCATTTGAGGTAAAAGCGGTTTACGGCGGAGTGATTTTTTTCTTGTCTGTATTGCTCTCGACCAGCCAGCATCATGGTGAGGTGTGGATTTCAGCGAGTGTTACGCGGCTCAGGGATTGGCCAAACACTCACGTAGAGCTGCCTTTATGAGTAAGCAGCTTCATGGAGGATAGTTGTTTTGATGAGTGTCGTAAAAAAGTACTCGAGAGCACTAAAACAGCAATTTTTGTGCATTGTGCAACGCTTTGGGGTAGTTAAAATTTTTGAGGGAACGATCCAGCAATATTTCTGCACTTGCATTGTGATTTATGATTGCTTAGTGACAACCAGTAGCTTTAATATGACTGCAACAGTCACAAGACAGCTAAAATCATAGCAACTATAAAACAAAAAAAACTCATTTCAATATTTTCACTTTTGTTCAAATCTGTTAAGAGTTAATATCAGATCTAAAAACAACTCCAAGAAAAGAAAGAAAGATATCCATCGAAACCTTACCTGAAATCTTTAGCTCAAATATTCTTGGTGTTTTGCATTCCAAATTTTGAATATTTCTATGAGAAATGGATCATTACAAAGAAGGTTGCAGATGCTATGTTATGCTATGATTTAAAACTTAGCTTAAAAATCAAAATGAAAAGATTTTTTTCAAATTTTGAATGCTTGCATTAAAAAACTCATTTAATAAAAAAAATTATGTACAGCCATGTCCCGGTTTTGCACGCCTCGGTTTTGCACTGCCCCGGTTTTGATTCGTTCAGCTGCCTCGGTTAAGCACGGCCCAGTGCTTAACTGAATGTGATTTTTCACAGATTTTGGCTATATGGGGTACATTATCTATAATCGTATGAAAAATCATGCAAACATAAAAAAAATATATTGTTCTGGAATCGGGATGATGATAGCAGCTATCCATTGCAATGAAAAAACATGAAAATCTCACAAAAATACCTATTTTCCTGTATTTTGAAAATTTCATGTTTCTCGAAAAAATATTCATAATTATGTATTTTTACTGCATATGGGTATCAAATGATCGGATTTTTTCGTACATTTCAAATGTTTAAAAAAATCATAAAACTAACTAAACTAACTTTTCTAAAAAAATACTCAAAATTTCGGGATTTTTCCATACATCTCGAATGTATAGACATTTTTTGAAAATCCTAAAAAGTTTCACAAAACTACGTTTTTTTTTGGAAAAAAACTCAATATTTATGTTTTTTAACAAAATGGATTTTTACATACATTTCGAAAGTTATAACACAATTTTTTGAAAATACTCAAAATTGCCACACAACTACGTATTTAAAAAAACTCAAAATTTAATTTCTTACAATATTGTTATCAAACGATCCGTTTTTTTCATACATTTCGAATTTAATAACAACATTTTTTGAAAATACTCAAAATTTCACACAACTATGTATTTTTCGAAAAAAAAACTTTAGAAAATTAGTTTTTTTACAATGTCGGTATCAAACGACCTGGATTTTTTCATACATTTCGAATGTAATAATTTTTTTTTGAAAATATTCAAAATTTTTGCAAAACTACGTTTTTTTGTAAAAAAAAAATACTCAAATTTTCAGTTATTGCTACCCATATCATGAAAAACTGAAATTTTGAGTTATTTTCTCGAAAATACGTAGTTTTGTGAAAATGTTGAGGATTTCCGGAAATGTTGTTATTACATTCGAAATGTATGCAAAAAATCCAATCATTTGATAGCCATATCGTGAACAACTGAAAATTTTAGTATTTTTTCGAAAATACGTAGTTTTGTGAAAAATTTGAGTATTTTCAAAAAATGTTGGTTTTACATTCGAAATGTATGAAAAAATCCCGATCATTTGGAATTCATTTCGAGAAAAAAATAACTTTGATTTTTTTTTTCAAAAATACGTAGTTTTGTGAAAATTTTAGTATTTCCAAAAAATAATTATTACTTTTGAAATATATGAAAAAAATCCGCTCATTTGATATCCAAATTGTAAAAACTGAAATTTTGATCATTTATTCGAAAATACGTAATTTTGTAAAAAAATTTTGTATTTTCAAAACATGTTGTCTTTACATTCCAATTTTATGAAAAAAATCCTGGTCATTTAATACTCATATTGTAAAAAAACTGAAATTTTGAGTATTTTTCCAAAATACGTAGTTTTGTGAAAATTATGAGTATTTTCAATAAATAAATGGTATTACATTCGAAATGTATGACAAAAAACCAGATCATTTGATAACAATATTGCAATAACAATTATTATTTTGAGTTTTTTTTATAGAAAAAATGGCATTTAAAAAAAACAAGAAAAACAAAGTATTTTGGCGAAAATGTTCATGTAATTATGTAATTTGCATGTTATTATTTATTATGTAATGGATAGCTGCCGTCATCCCGATTTCAAAACACTATAATTTTTTTATGTTTGCATGATTTTCCATACGATTATTGCCAATGTCTCCCATATAGCCAAAATCCCATAAGCTCTGTGCTTCAGTTATGCACGCCTCGGTGTTGCATCTCCCATATGCGGTGCTAAACCGAGGCATGACTGTACTGAAAAAGAAAATGAATTAGAAGAAAATTTAAGTATTTAAAAAACATCTCCTACATTTTTTTAATGTGTTATAGGACGAAAACTGCAATTTTATGTTCAATTTAATTTAAAATTGCTAGGAATTTTGGAAATTGTATTTTTTTTTAAACTGTCAAATAACATTTAAAAAGTTTTCAAAAACTTTTTATTAGACGTATAATTACTATCAAAAAAAATGTCTGTTATAGTTGATGAAAGTACATCGTTTTCGAGCCTTAACTTGTTTTTTTTTTTTGGTTAAAAAAAGTCCTTTCTTTTTTCATTTCTGAAAAAATTGAATGGTTCAGAAATTTTGTACTTTTTTCTGTACAATTTTGATGCACTCATATACACAAAAATATCTGTGTTTTCAACTTATGTATTTATTGTTTTGGTTTGTTAAGATCTATGTTTTTCAAAGTTTACATTATTATAACCATATTTGACATGTTTGGTTTCATTTAAACATTTTTTTTTTGTGAAATTCCGAACCAGAAAAATTGTGTTTTTCTAGAGAAAAAAATTTGTTTGCCAATACTGAATTATTTTGATAATAAATGGTTGTAAAACAGTTAGACTGATGTAAAATGCACATTGCACACATTTTCATTTGAATGTTGAGACATTTATGAATCATCTTGAAAATAGTGCATAACCACTTTTCTGACACAAATTAAAAAAATCATATAAATCATTCTTCTGGGAATGTCATTTCTAAAAATGTGTAAGTTTGAGCACATGCAATAAAGTAAAATTATTTCGAAAAAAAGGTAATTTTAACAGAAAAAAATTATCTTACAAAATTGAACTTTTATTATTGTGTAAAACAGGTTTGAAAAATAATCAAATTGGGACGTGCGATATAATCAGATTTTTTTTTTGAAAAACACATAGAAATGCTTTCAATGTCAGCTAAGTTCACGGCACTTCGAAACCTAAGATTTTGATCATTGATACGCTTTCAAAAAAATATGATAGATGTTATGAAAAAATCATTTTAAATTTTAGACAAGGAACTAGGAAGGATTGCTTGCCTAATCTGAGCAAAATTACTTTACGGTAAATGAACTTAGATTTACCAGGTTTTTTTTTATAAAAACACTGGGCCAAAGGTGAAAAAAAACTTTCAAGAATTTTGAGCTCCAACTCCATCACAACATAACTGCAAATTGAGTTAAACAAAGACACATCTACTTGAACTTTTCTTCCTCCTCGTCCTAACGACCTACATTTTTTCCCAGAATCAATCAAGCATCTCTTCTGTAAATCCCAGTGCGTTGTCGTACATTCCTCAATGACCTCGACCTGATGCAGCTCACGTAGCAGAAATATTTGTGTTTAACGCTGGCTTTCCCTGACCTAGTCCACAGAGCCCCGGGGAAAAACGAGCTTGGTGATGAAAAAAAGTGAAACAAGAACGTTGGAAAATTGATCCATTTCCCATTGGCGAAGATGAGTTTCTACGCTCGTCACAGTCCGTGAAAGCAAGCAGGGAAAACTTCCCCTTTTCACCATTCGCAAAGTCCAGCTCGAAATTTCATCATCATTTCTTCGTTCGTGTCCACAAAACACCAACCAAAGTTTGCACCCAAGTTTCGTGGTTTCTTGGGAAAAGTTCTGTCCGCCCTTGCCGTGTACACAGTCGCGTGGTTGTCGGCCGGAACTCACGCTAATCAAATCGGAAGCCGTGTCCACCGCAACTGTTTCCGTTGAAATCACAGGAAAAATGTGCGAAGTTGTTCAGGGAAATAAAAGTGACGTGAGTCATGTATTCATTTGCTCCGATTTCTAAAGTGTAAATTACTAGCAAATTTTTCAGAGTGTACCCAAAAAAGGCTGCCAACTTCTTCCAGAAGCAAACATAATTTTAAAAACATTCACGTAGCGCCTTCTGGCGGGGCCCCCGAGGACGACACCAAACACGACTCATTAAAATTTAAATTGAAACTTGACAACTCTTGCACAAAACCCAGCAGCGGCACCAATTTTCAAGTTTGTTACAGTCAACCAACAAAAGGAGGTCTGCACTGCAATTGTGTGGCGTAGCTTTTAAATTGAATGAAAATGAAGAAACACAAACCGACAAAAATGAACAAGATGAAAACTGTAGTTTGAAGTTCTGGTTGAAATTTAAATCTCTTCCACGCAAAAAAAAAAACTTTGGGTGCTGAAAAAGGCAAATAAAAAAGACAGAAGAAAAATGCGAGTTCCATAAAATACTAAAGTTTCAATCACTGTTTCGGAAAAGTTTCGGGCAAGTACTCGAACTGTCATTCGATACTGTTGAGAGGTCTTTCGGAAGACTTAATTTGAATTCTTTATTGCTGCTTCAAACTAGTTCGATAAATTGAATTGAATTTCTTTCACCACTTTTACGATTAAATTGAAAGGAAAGTGATTTTTTCCCTTTCAAAAATGTTGGTATCTATCAGATGTGAACAATCACTTGACAGTTTTTCATCAATTTGCTTCTCCATAGAAATAAATTCCCCAAATATTTTTCTGGAGACGCATTGTGCTTTAAGTTCGATCAAAGCATTTTGTCCTCCCCTCACTGAGGTACGGCTATAATCCTGCTCTAAAAATGACCTTTTTATGAAAGCTCGTAGACACACCTTCAAATAAACCTATCGACCGGGCCGGTCTCGTTTCCATTTATGACAGAACTTTATAAAAAACTTCAAACGAAAAAATTGTCATCGCCAGGATGCACATCATCCAAGAACGAGTCTTGAATTTCACCTTTCTACTTTGTCTCCAGGAATAATGTTGTTTGCATTCGCGTCCGTCCAGGTTGGACGGTCGGACGGAACCAACGTGGTTCATGAAATGAAACCAACTTTATTGCCTTCGGCCAGAGAAATTCCAGAAATTAATAACAATGTTTCGCGAAAAGCTTTCAGAACTAATTGAAAAATGGTCACCATCCTGGGTAACCGCTGCACTCATGCTCGTTCTCTTTATCTATGTCCGGCACAACAAGACTACGAGGACGTTGGCAAGGATGCATGTTTGCTGGCTGTTTAGCCCGCGATGATGCAGGCACCTGACCACTGTGTGCACTGCTCCAACTCCGGGCACTGTCAACCAACTTTACCACATTTTCCCCGGAAGGGACGGACCACCACCACCGCCAACTTTGAGCGCGCAATTCTCGCACCGTTGTCATAAACTGCTACTTGGCTGTGTACAAAGTTTCAATTTTCCAACTCGCAATCTAATTGCTGTGGCTTAGCGGCTCTTCTGCCGGGGGTGGTCTACCTCCGAGGAGCCCCGCGATTAGTACTGACAGATTCCGGACAAGTTCAACTCGGAAACCTTCGACGGCAATCACGCTTCGCGAAACTTGTCGTAGACATTGTTATTCCACGAACGTTGCTCAACTTCGGACCGGCAGGCTTTCACGTCCCACAAAAGCAGCAGCCCAAGTCTAAGAACGAACAAGTGAAAATTTGTTTTATGGCACACCCGCACACATACATAGTACCAAAGTGTGGTATTATGCAAATTAATAGCTGACATTTTGGCCCCGAAGCGCATAATACAAATTTTGTTGCTTTTATCAAACGGTTCCCGGTGGCTGCGTCACTGCACCGGGGCTATAGTGCTGTATCGATACAGTGCTACGAAGCCAGCACTGGATACGGCTTTTGTTCGGCAAAGAGCTATGGCTTTGGCTGCAGGAACCTCAGGTACGGCTTTATATGGAAAGTCCCGGTGTCATTCTATGCTTTGATCACAGACAAATATATAAAAAAAAACTGAAATATTATTAAAATTCTTCTGTTTTTAATTTATTTATTTATTTATTTTTAATGCTTAAAGGATTATTCCAAAAAGATTTTTTTCAACCACCAGTATCAAGTTGCTGTATGCATAAATTAATAATTAAAAAAAACATTTTCCAACTGACCAGAGATGATAAATAGGCTTAGTGATTTTTCACACTTAAAAATTTCTAATTTCTCGGGGACCTCAATTTCAAAACACCAAATTTCACACAAATTTCACGGAACGTGAAAAATGTTAAATAACTCTGAAAATCTCATGTTAAAATCACAGAAACTACTTTTTATTCATTATATATATTATTCTTTAATAAACTAAAAAAAATCTCCTAATTTTCAAAAAGTTTCCTGTTTATGGATGAGCTCTATATATTTTTGAAACAAAATGAAGTTTTCTCATTTACAGGACTGTTTTTATAATATTCGACTAGTAAAGCTAAAAAGTTTTCGCTGATTTGCTTCTGTCTAATCATTTGACGTTTTATTAAATTTCATATCAAATCATTATTAAGCAATCTTGTTCGCCCAAAATTAGTAAAATTATTTGAATTTTCTGCGACAGTTAGCCCATTAAAAATATTTTTTAAAGTTTTCATCTCACTTATCGAAAACTGTATTTGAAATTAATACACAAAAATAATATAATTTGAAGCGAAATCGAAATTTTCAATTCAAAATGAAAACAGAAAACAAAAAAAGTAGTTTTTTTACTTTCACGAGAATCATCCACCCAAATAATCATATACCGTAAAACGGGGTGACTTTGATAGCCGGGGTGACTTTGATAGGTTTGAGATTTTTCCGCAAAATGAACAGTACAATTAAAATACGTACGGAATGGTTTAGAATCATACTGACCTTGGTAGAGAAGTGTTCAAAGTACCTCAAAAAGAACTTTTCATGCAATTTTGAAAAGTTTAAAAAGTTAGTTTACTATAGTTAAGAAAATATTGATGAAAGTCATTATTTTAAACTTCTCAAAGTGTCATAATTTTCTCAATGAACATGATTTTGAATCGGAAAACGGAATGCATTTTCGAATGCTTTGGACAATTTTCTACTAGGCGAAGATTAAAAAAGTTTATAAATAATAAATAATATGTGTTTTTGAAACACAATTTCAAAAAATCTCCAGATTTACAGGCATTTTCAGTAGAACAAATTTTATACAAAATGTGAAAACTTGTGATTCGTGCTTCGAATTCAGTATAAAATGCATGTATCGATAATTTTATAAAAAACAAACTAGTTTTAGCAAATTTCAGATAAAATTCCGAATTTTTAACAGTCTTAACTAAAATTTATATGTATTTTGTTAAAAAGCTCATAAACTTAGTTAACTAATTATAAACTTTTTTTTTCTTAAAAACTATATCAAATACTCTAGCGATGGTACATTTAACGTACAAATAAAGTTTGAACATTTTAAATATGATTTTAACAAGAAAAACTATGACTATCAAAGTCACCCCGAGATTCAAACCAAGAATTTTTAACGTAACTATTTTTATAAACACTATTGAAAAAACTTTTTTTCCAAAATAATGCATGGACTTTGTGTAGCCTACCCCAGTACATGTTTTAAAATTAATAATCTTGAGAAAAAAACTTACCTGTTGGAAAATATTCCAAAAACAAATTGAAATCCTATCAAAGTCACCCCGGTTTACGGTATTGTTCAGACAGACAAAATATCTGAAAAGTTTTTAAAAGGTAATTTTAAAGATAAAAAAATATATATTTATTTTGAATAAAACAAAGCTGGATTATTTGAATTTCTATTGAGCAGCAAAATGTGTATTACAACGAATGAAAATATTACTAAATTAAGTAAGTAAAAAACTGAAAAACTAAACAATTCTTCAAATGATTCATATCAAGCTTTTAAAATGAAAACTAATATAATTTACTTAATTAGTCTTTATGGATCAAATATTTACGATATGTTATTTGAAAAAATGATTTGAGAAAATTGATAAATTTCACGAAGTTTAAGCCGTTCACGAAATCGTTAAAAATCACTAACCCTATATAAGTAATTAAACCAGGGTACTCACTCGCTTAACATTACAGTAATTGTTGAAATTATTTTTATTCCTTTTTGAGTTTGATAAATTATTTTGAGAAATATCATTACAGTTTTAAACCAACATACAATTTCACGGGATTTTGCGGAAAAAGCGCTATCGGCGAAATCGTGATATTTCACTAACCCTAAAGATAAAAACAATTACTTACTTAAAAAAAGCCCCAACAGCATAGGAAACTTATGGCGCATGGAACCTTTTAAAAAGTATTTCGTTGAAATTTTGTTCCATGTCCGTTAGAGTGTCATAATTAAATCAATTTTCAGCGCAGTGATATGTAGATATCTTTTTGGGTTCTTGACAACTCCCAAATAATTTGGAACGATTGGGTTAGTCACATTTTTACGAACGGATCAAAAGTTTGCATGGGATTTTTTATGGGAAACCAAGTTTACGCATTTTTTTTTTGAAAAATTGAAAAACGAACTATTGGTGTAATTCAATATCATAACTAATTAATTAATTAATCATAACTAACTAATTAATTCAATATCAATAATTGTGAAAAACACTCAAAAATCTTCAGAAACAAAACAAAAAATTAACATGATAAATGCGAAAAAAATAAGAATGTAAGAAAAAAATAAAATAAGAGCAGTAAAGTTTATGTTGCGACATAAGTTGCTCAAAATGACCTCTTGAACACGTAAAAAATAAATGAATGGACATTAGAGGGTTAAAATATGAGAAATAAAAAAGTTAACTTTAGTCGTGATTTTTTCAGTTAAAACTGAACTTTTAGTGGCTTTACCTTGAAAACGAAGCACTTTGTCGAAAAACCTGTTAAGTACTCTTCGATTGCAAAATTCATTCGAGGAAAAAAAATCTATTTTTTCAAAAAAAAAAATAATAAAAAAGGCCTGAGCCTGCCGCTGGGTCAAATATGAGCAAAATCGGTCAACATTTACCCATTTATACTCGAAGGTGAAGTTTGTATGGGAAAAATCGGAAAAATGTCTGAAATCCCCAATTTTCATACAGTTTTGTCTGTAGGGTGCGCTATTTCCATCCAAATATTTCCAAAAGTGAGATTCTCATTGTAAAGAAGAATGGGCAAATTTGTATGGGAGCTGGTCCAAGGATGTACACGAACGGGACCAACTTTTTTTTTCTGATGAAAAATGGCTAGAAATGACATATTTTGCATCTATTCTCTTAAAATTGACTGTTTATACTACAACTTGACAATATTTCCACATTTCCTACTCATAACATGATTTTTTGCCAGCTACACGGAAAAAAGTCAATTCTCAAAATCGTAAATTCACGAATGCGAGAACCACGAAGGAATATATTCACGTTTATAGTGCAAATGCACCATACTCAGGAATAAATTCCTTCGTGGTTCTCAAATACGTGAACTTAATTCACGATTATGAGAATTGATTTTTTTCTGTGTATAAAAAATTATATGCTGTGTCTGGATTTCGAATCATGATGTTATTAACTTTTGAACCCCGGGCTTTAGAGAGTTGGTACAGAAGACTTTTTATCTCAGCGAGATCTCTCGAAAAAAGTTGGTCCCGTTCGTGTACATCCTTGGATCAAATCCACCCAATCTCCTTCTATGTATGTAAAACTCAATCCTGAAAAGTTATTTTCGGGATCATTAGCTGAAAAAAATGTATGGAGCCTTGTATGGGTGAACCAATGACACAAAATGACATCTTTGATCAAAGGGAAGAACCCAACAAAGTTTGAACCAAGTAATAAAATATAAATAACTAAAATCCACTTCCGGTTTTAGAGGAGGAATTCTTTAATGTTACTTCTAGTTATCTGTGCTATACTTTCACATATCAACTGAAATAGCTTTTATTTAAATAACAGAGAATAACGAACGGTGTACAAATGCGAGAATGCTTCTGAACTTTTAGGATAATTGAATCAAATATTCCAAAATTCTGTTTTGTATCTTGAAACAAGTCTAACTAGACCCGCAGCATCACAAAACACATCTGTCAAATTGAAATTCAACATCAAAAATTTAAACCCAAAAAAACGACGCCGGTGCTGGCGACACACTTGCAACTCAACCGGAAGTGCGGTTTTCAATCCGCATGCCGATGATGAAAAGCCTTGATGGCGCTAAGGCAACAGCGACTATACGTTTACCTCAGGGGTGACCAAAGTATGGCCCGCGGGCCAAACGTGGCCCGCGAGGTGATTTTTTGTGGCCCGCAGACCCATTTTGAATAATTATGTAAAGTGGCTCGTTGATCAATAGTAAAGTGATTTAATATTTCTTAAAATAAAGGTTTATTTCAAACTATTTTATGTTCTTTTTTTTATTCTGTGTTATTATAAAACTGATTATTTATCCATATTTTGATTCCCATTTTACTACATGAATATATTGTTCAAAAATCTTTCTAATTTAAACAATTTGAATTAAATATGTACATATCAAAATTATTTTTATCAAATATTTATGGAAATGTTTATGAAACTTTCAAATTTAACTTAGTTAGGAAACTGTAATAAATCCAATAATTTAAACATTACATATTAATTTAAAAGTCATAATGACCCTTTTCATGAACTGTGTTCAAACTTACTTTGCACTTAGAAATCTTCCACCTCGGGATTCGAACTCATGACAGTTGGATAACGAATCTGATTGACTACCATCTCATTCAGACAGACAAAATTTATAAATTTCAATTGAAAATTAAGTGCAGTCGGCTGATATCAATTTGAAATGCATTTCTCTGCGTTTAGAATCATGTTGAGCATATTCGGGTTCATTCAAAAATAATTTGGATTTTAGTAAATTTTCGATAAACAGTTCCACAGATTTCATGTCGGCATTTTCAAAGTTGAAAAAAAACTTTAAAATTTCAATGAGAACACATGTACATTCAACTATAATCCTTTTTTCAAATCGCTTAAAAAATTAAATCAACAAATCTGATGGAAAACATTTATTTTCTATTTTTTTATATTTTTTAATAACGAAAATATTCAAAAAATAACAAAAATTTCTAAAAAATTTAAGTATTAGATATATTTTTAAATCTTTTTAATGAAAATAACGCAATTTAATTTTTCATTACACAGAAAAAATGATGGTAATATTCATCAGAAAATGGTGACAGATTTTGTGTCAAAAAAAAAAAATGATTAATTTTACATCAGGAATTGGTGAATATTCATCAAGTTCACATTTTTACACATTTGTTATGTAATATTACACAAAAAAGAGTTAATATTCAACCTAATTTTCAACATTCCAAAATTCAACTTTTTTTGCTGTGTATTTTTTTTTTAATTTGGCCCGCAAGCTCATTTGAGTTTGAAATTTGGCCCGGCATCCAAAAACTTTGAGCACCCCTGGTTTACCTGAAAGACGGCACCGAATTTCACTTTTGAGTAAAGCAAAAATGCATCCTTAGGGTGATCTTATCTCAATGTCATTCTTGATTTGAAAATTTCAGACTATTTCTCACTGTTTCAGACTGTAGAGCACAGGAAAGCAATCTATTTCGCTGTATTGAACAGATTATCAAATTACACTTCATATGATTTCGTACTGTTTAGTAATCAGTATTCATCTTTTTGACAGATGCTTTAGGACCACCCTAACACGATTACCCCTTGTCAGGCAAAATAAACGCGTTCATGTGTGTGCTCCCAAATGCGATCCGACGCCAAACCTCAAACTGACGGCAAAAACAGAGCCAATGCGGGTGTGGCACCGGCTTCTGGGAGCATTGATTTCAATTTCAGCTCACAAATGGTGCACAAACACACACAAGGCAGTGTCTGTCTCAAAAACAATAACCTGCCACACACACGGCTGTGTGTGTGTGTGTGTGATGATGAGAACGTGTTTTGGTGGCGATGCTTTCTCGTCACACAAATATCACCCCAGCCACACATTCGCCCTCTCAAGATGAATGACTTGGGTTCAACGTGACGTGCGCATCCAACTGTTTGACAAATCGAATCTTTTTGATCCTTGTTGATTGTGCACCATCAATCGGGGTGCGATTGATTTTAGAGGCACAGATAAGATGATTTGGAAGGTTGATTTGGTTTAGATATGGCAGGATTAAGAAACCTCTTCTCTGATTATCTGAAGGAAGTATATCTAAATCTAAAAATCGCCTGAAAAAACTCTATTTCAGAACATTTTTTCCCTTTTTGCAAAAAGTCGATTCTGCATGCAAAATTAGGCCGATGGGCACAATTTGAGCCAAATCCATGCAGCAGAACCCGGCCTACGGGATTGAAGTATTTGACGTTGTATAGAAATCAATTTAAAAGATATTTCGAGTTTTCAACTATCGATCAAAGTAACTGTTTTTAGGGTTAAAAAACACCCTTGTACATTTTTTAATGAAATTGGTGCAGATTTGGCGACGACTGTTTTGTGATTCCCGGAATAAAATGACCACCTAATGTTCAGATCGACCTGGGATTTTTTAATAGCATATAATTTCTGGATTGTTTGCAAGTGCGACGAACCACCCTAATTCTCCATACAAACTTAGGAGAAAAACCATTTGCCCCTGTCTAAATATTTATGAAAAATCAATGTGCACGTGTTTCGAACGGCTCAAAATATTATGTTGGAATAAATTAGATAAGACTAAATGCGATTAAATTCAATAAGATTCAATTAGATTCGATTAGTTCCGATTAGATTCGATTTGATTCGATTAGGTTCGATTAGATTCGATTAGATTCGATTGGATTCGATTAGATTCGATTGGATTCGATTAGATTCGATTAGATTCGATTAGATTCGATTAGATTCGATTAGATTCGATTAGATTCGATTAGATTCGATTAGATTCGATTAGATTCGATTAGATTCGATTAGATTCGATTAGATTCGATTAGATTCGATTAGATTCGATTAGATTCGATTAGATTCGATTAGATTCGATTAGATTCGGTTAGATTCGATTAGATTCGGTTAGTTTCGATTAGATTCGGTTAGTTTCGATTAGATTCGATAAGTTTCGATTAGATTCGATTAGATTCGATTAGATTCAATTAGATTCAATTAGATTCGATTAGATTCGATTAGATTCGATTAGATTCGATTAGATTCGATTAGATTCGATTAGATTCGATTAGATTCGATTAGTTTCGATTAGATTCGATTAGATTCGATTAGATTCGATTAGTTACGATTAGATTCGATTAGTTTCGATTAGTTTCGATTAGATTCGATTAGATTCGATTAGATTCGATTAGATTCGATTAGATTCGATTAGATTCGATTAGTTTCGATTAGATTCGATTAGATTCGATTAGATTCGATTAGATTCGATTAGTTTCGATTAGATTCGATTAGATTCGATTAGATTCGATTAGATTTAATTAGATTCGATTAGATTCGATTAGATTCGATAAGATTCGACTAGATTCGATTAGATTCGATTAAATTCGATTAGATTCGATTAGATTCGATTAGATTCGATGAGATTCGATTCGATTAGAGAAGAATAGATAAGATTAGAATAGGATAGAGTAGAGTAGAGTAGAGTAGAGTAGAGTAGAGAAGAGTAGAGTAGAGTAGAGTAGAGTAGAGTAGAGTAGAGTAGAGAGTAGATTTTGTCATTATTTGAACAAAATACATGAATATACATGAATTTAATTAAATTCAATTTAAAAATGTCATTCCAAAATTAGGAAAACGCATACAACATATAGAGTCCAAAAAAAGGCAACATACATACAATAAAGCATGTTATAAATTTTCAGCGGTAAAACGTGAAAAAAGCAACATGGATAACACTTTCATTTAAATCACTCATAACTTAATAAAACACGACATATTATTTGCACTCATCAACCAAATTACAATCTACCAAATTTATCTTTCCTCTCCTTGTGACGATTACCGTCAAATGTCAACCATCAAGTTTACGACACTTTGCCCAAAGTGGATAACTTTTGCCCAAGCTCAACATGCTCATATATCTGTACACAACCTCTTAAAATAACGTTGATAGCTAATTTGGACAGCGACTCCGAGTCCTCTGCAGCTTGCTGCTTGGACCCCACTTCACATAAACTAGCAGCAGCAAAAGGGGGTAATTAAAGCGCACAGTTTACATTTCTTGTGCTGCAGTCTCTTCTTGGATGAGTGGACTGCAGGCTTGCAGGAAGAAGAAAAAACACAACAACCAACATGCACTCACTTGTTTGGACGAAATTGTGCAAGTTTTAGCAAAATAGAAACATTCATCTTTTCTCTGTGGGGGAAGGGGCACTGTTAAGAAAAGTGTAAGATTTTTGTTTGCTTTTACATGAAACTGTATGTAATTTTACATGGTAATGTTTTAGGAAGTGCAATTTTACATAACTTCCATGTAAATTTACAAGTTTTTCGAACAGTGCAGCCAGACATCTCCTCACAGTGTCAGAATATGGTAAAGTGTCTTCGAGAGACACATATTTCAGCTTAAAGTATTTAGTTAAATAATTTCGTGTGGGAGTCAAAGTTGTTTGTGCAGAAAGGACCAATTTCTCGTCCAAGGCACTCTCTTTCTGGGGAAGGAAAAGTATGCGAGAGGACTCCAAGTCGGACAACTTGAGTATGTTTGAGCAGGTTATATTGGTCGCTGCCCTGGGAGGTAGCAGTTGGGGAGAAAGGATTAGATTTCCATTTATTTTCGAGAGCAGCTCTCTTTAGACTGGTAGCAAGACTTGCAGGCGTAAGTTTAGTTGTTCAACAACAGCCAGCTTATCTAATCCTGCTTGCAGTCCCGTATTTCGGGGGGGTGGAGGGTTGAGGCGAACATATTTTCGAAAGCTCTGGTTTAGTATGATAAATAGCTGCTCAGCTCAACTCTAGCCTCTGAAGTTGTATACGGCATTCCCGGGAATGCCAAGGAGCAAGAATTTACATTTTTTAATGAAGGATCATGCCCTGCTGCTCCGCTTTGCGGATCTTTGGGTTAAGCTCTAGAACTACCAGAACCAGAACTCGCTCACTCTCTCTCTCTCTCGCCGTAAAATGTAGCTCGTTAGAACCGTCCAAAAGTCCCGCCGGAGAAAGGGTTCGTTAACGACGGTGACGACGATGCACTTGCACATCCGAATCTGGGTCAGTTATTTGCTGCAAACGATGAAAGTATCAAATTTACTCTTGATTGCGAAGCCAGGTGAACTGGCTGAGCTGAGCTGCGAACGTGTCGACACTCTGCAGCTAATAGATCTTCGTTCGCTTGACCCTGACAGTTCCACAAGAAATTGTTGTTATTTTAAAACAATTTTGAATTTCAAAGTGGGCGCAAAGAACTGACTCCTAAAATTTTTTACATAATAATTTTCGAAACATGAATCTAAAACTCAATTTTTTGGGATTTCAAAGGGTAAACCCATTGTTAAAACGCACCGAACAATACGGCAAACTGTACCTTAAGAAATCTTGGAGTCTGAACAAGAAAAGGTAAGGGGGAGGACTAAAATATTGATTTATTGCACCGTTTCTGTAAGAAACTCCGGTTGCTGCTACAACAGCAAACCCAAGAACATCCGGTCCTTTCTCGGTGTGTAGCATCCAATAAATCATGTGCCAAAGTGTTGCTCTATTTACCGGTAATGTGTGTCTTGGGATGTTGAAAACGGTGGTGGTGGTGGTGGCGAAAACGGTTCTGAGTCGTACCTCCGGCAACTCAAGGAATGTTCGATATATTGGGAACGATTCTCGAATACCTGGCCAAGAGTTTTGGGTATCAGAGGTAGTAACGAAGTGGCAGTAATCGATTTGCCTCAGAGTCGATGATGATTGTCGGCTGCATTATTTATATCAATTGGGAGCGGGGGTTGTATGATGTATGGTTATGTGCGTCGATTAGAATGGTTTTTTGGTGCAAATTTTCAAATAAATTCCTCACTATTGTAACCATTTATCATTTACTTTTATGGGTTCTGCGATGTATCTACAATAAAATATATGAATTGACAACAATCTATAGACATTTGTGTAAGCAAACATGCACAAATAAGTCTTCTCATGCAGAAAATGAAGAAGATAAAACATTTAAACTACTCGACTCGACTAGATTATCCGAAGGCTTTAGCAAAATTTCACTTTAGATAATCGAATCAGGAAAAAAATCGTGTTGTCTTATTGTTTATTGTTAAGTTTTAGTATGACCTTAAAACTACTCTTAAGTGATTTAGATTTATTTATCCAAGATGGTGTCCAAAATGGCGATGATGAATTAATGAAAATATGCATTTTTCAATTTTATACGCAATCAACCGTTCAAATTTAACCAAAATGGGGTCGCAGAATTCGAATTTGATGTTAAAAGAAAGAAAATTTAAAAACGAAAAAAATGTATCCATGGTTCGATTATTTGAAGTCCCATACAAACCAAAAAAATACAATTATTTAAAAACAAAAGTGATTTTTGCAGACCAGCGCACCGCTTCACCGAGAAACCGACAAATTCGAACGATTAAAAAATTTCACATAATAACAAAAAACACAATTGTATTGTCTTCTTCGTTTTTATTTATCAAATTCCCAAAATAAGTTTTTTTTTATATTATTTTTACAACTTCTGAGCCATAGTGTGTGATGTTGCAAAATCTGGTTTGGGAGTCATGATTTTATGAAAAAAAAACGTTTTTCCTACACCCACAGTTGGGCGGCGCCATCCAAGAGAATAAAGAACACGATCTGGTAGTATAAAGGTACTGTGAACGGAAACAGAGGATACATCCCGAGATTGGCGAGAGCGTTATTCTCATGAGTTCATTTTCAAAGCAGTTCATCAACCAAAAAAAAGTGCTGATATCTTGACTCGAACCCAAGACCATTGACATATCGGACCGCGCCTTTGCCGTATCGGCCACCAAAGTTCGGTGGCTATGAGATGGTTATTTGGCAATAAAAGCCACTCAATGGGATGAACGCTTCCAATGAACAAATAAACACAATTTTGTGGTGATTAACCCGCGAGAGGTTTATTCTTTTATTTAATTTTGGTAGGGTTTTTCTCTAGGCAACATTCACAATTATTTTTAGTAATTAAGAGCGAGTCCACGAACAGGGCATACCCCTTTGTATGGGACGTCGTTTGGACCTCACCAATCTGCCTGAAATTTTCAGGGGTTGTTTGTACATATAAAACTAGCATCTGGCCAAAATATGAGCACTCTAGGTCAACGGGAAGTGGGGCAAATCGGGACACAAAGTTTGAAGGTTCAAAAACGTAAAAAATCTTAAAAAGGCTATAACTTAGGCAAAATTCAATTTAATTTCAAAATTCAAAATGCATCTTAAAGGGCTTCAAAAATGCAACAAAATGCAGGGTAGAGCATCCCAATTGGTTAATTCTAAAGGGAGTTATTGGCATTTTAGTGAAAAAATAGCATAATTTTCAAACTCAAATAAAAAAGTGTTCCATCCAGATATCAACTCGGATCGACCTGCAGCTTGTAGGGGACATCTGGAACTACCATCTGAGAGTGAGACCGCTTTGGGTAAGGCAGTTCAACATATTGAATAGACACTTTTACTTTTAGTGAATTTTTTGGTTGTAAATTTTTGCTCGGGGGACCACTTAGATCCCATTTTATGGTGATAATTCTATCATATTCGTGTTCCTGAGACAATTTCACCATAGAAACATACATAAAAATGTATATTATCATCCATTTTAACCCTTTAAAAATAAAAGATAAAAAAAAAATTAAGAGGCTGCTTTTTTTCTGGTGTCATCTAGTATTCTTGGAAACGAACTTGATTTTCAATAAATGTGAATCAAAGTTTTTTTTTTGTGATCCATTTTTTTATTTTTTGTATATATAAAAGTAAAAATTTATCACTGACTGCTTTGATCCTGATTTTACGACACAAACATTTCGCTGCAAAATCTGTCTTACAGTTCAAATGTGATTGATAATTGTAATTTCGTCTAAGTTTCCATCAAGCATTTTTGGAAATGAGTTTTGAAACGTTCTAATTTGACTAAAGTAGAAAGCTGTTAAAATAGCAAAAACATAGGTATTCCAAACATACTTAAAAATACTTAAAAATGGGCTGGGTCTCGAACTTATTTTAAGCATAGATAATATAGACATCTTCCATATCTGACATCTAATCCAGGCAGACCAACATTTATAAAAAAAAATATCGATATTGTAGGAAGAATAGATGAAAAATCTATTGGCAGAAATTTATTATTAAAATTGCACTTTATTCTAAAAAAAAATTAAAAAAATTAAAAAAAATTAAAAAAATTAAAAAATATTTTATTAAATAAAAATACAGGTGCACTAAATTAAATACCTACTATAAAATCATAACGATTGTCTTAAGCCACAAATGTCCGTCCGTGGTATATTAACTTCTTTCAATAATAGTTGTAGCAGCCAAACCTGATTTCAATGTTTGTTGAGGCAAAAAAAGCTTATGGAAAATATTTTTTAGCAATTTTTTGGTTTCATTGATTTGAATAAATTTTAACCAACTGATTAGAAGTTCTTTGTACAAAACTTTTGGAAAGTGTATTTATTTGTTCTCTTATATTTGACGGAAATTTAAAAAAAAATACTGCATGGAATTGAAAAAAAAACATCAGCTTATAAATGCATCATTCAGTTTCGTAGGTTGTAATCCGTAACTTAATTTCGTTTAAATAAACAATTTTTAACATTTAGCTTAATGTGAGCTTCAAATTTGGCCCGCCATTCAACAACTTTGAGCACCCCTGCGGTAAAGGAAATGATACTAATGAATCAGGAACCATGGGATTGATTTAATTTCTCTAGACCTCGCTTCATTCGTTACTCTCTCAGAGTGCACAACTAATTTGAGAGCTTTCGCCTCTCGGCCGGGTGCTGCGCATCTTTGGGTGCAACATTAGCTTAAGCCCGCCACATCTGTCTTAATTTACGACGACAGTCGGACGCGGCGAATCCGCGCCTAAATCCCATCCATCAAAACGGCCTTATTTAGACATCCGCCGGGAACAACAAATCACGGCGGCATCCTTGCACCGCACCGCATCCGCGTCACAGAATGCTGCTGTTGTAACCCCAGTGAGAGTGGTCGCGGGCATCAATCTGGGACATGGTCAGTGGAGGATTTCCCGCCCCGGTGGTGTGGACGATCCTGGCGAATTCAATCATGGATGGAACTCCTCGCCCCCGCTTGAGCGGACACTTCAGTCTTGGGGTTAACCTCACGCCCGGTCCGTTTCAAAGTGTTGACACGTTAAATTAAATTCCGGCATCGGTGGAATTTGCCTGCCATAATCTGGGCAAAACCTCAAAATCTACCCAGCGCGATCCATAATCACGGAATGTTAGTCTCTAATTGACAGATATTTATGGGCGGTGGCTGGCACGCGTAAGCCACCACCAACTAATTATCCGTCAATTTAGTGTGTACCAGGCCGGGTTCAGTTTGGTGGTTTTGGCCAAAAGCCCACCCTATTAATTAAGTACATGAACCCAGCGGAGCCTTCCCGTTTCGTCGCGCCATGTAAGGACTTAGCGGAACCAGCAAGTCGGCTCTAATGAATACTGCGTCCGCGGTCTTTGTCCGGCAGTAACCCTTAATGCAAACTTTAGATTTAGATTTCAGCCAACCTTGGCAAGCCAAGGGATAGCGAAGAAAAGGGTTTAACCAACAAATCGGCCCACGTTACGCTCTGCACGAATCCCACCGCGTTGATTGAGACAGAAATCGAGAATTAATGCAGTCGTTGTCGGACACATTTGGTCATGGGCAGCGGAGCTCCACACCGTCTTGCGAGGGATCGACTGCGGAATTAGTGCGAATATCGAGCAATTTAATTAACATCTCTCAGCAGCCTGTAGTCTGAGGTCTTTGTCAGAACATGGGAAAATCGATGGCGATTCCATATGGGTGGAGGATTATTGCTGTGTGTTATGGTCTGTGTTAACTGCAACGACGTGATAATTTATTACTGAGGCATCTCATTGAACTAGAGAGCAATTTTATTAGGAACGTCATGTATGGATGAGCCAAGTTGTTCACGCACAGAAATTAATCAAATTTGCAAAAAGTAAATATTAAAATGGGTTAAAAAAACCTTGATAACATTCTGGCAACACGTACAGAACCCATTCCGTCACTCATTGTCACACAATCTTGAATGGTTGGAAGATCCTCTGCTAAATGACTTTATTGCTAGCCATACCAAATACTACAAGTAAACCACTGAACCATTTGCTTCTCGTGTAACGTAAAGCTACATGCGTTGCCCTAGTGTTCGTACCAAACCCTCATGCTCGAACAAACATGACAAGAAATGGCAAAACTTTGGACCCGTCAATCAGAAAGCTCTTCTCTCCTCGTTGAATCAACTTTCCTTCTACCAGACTTCCACAAAAGTGAAATTTTTACAATTTTGACTGATATAAAATCAAAATAAACTCATCTCTCTAAAATTATTAAAATCGTAAAAAAAACAATAGCTCAAATCCGTACTATTCGCACCTGACTGTGCTGCACTCCCCCACCACTTTTCTACGCGCGTTCAAATTTCCTCTCACCGCTAATTGATGAAGAACCGTGTTACCTTTCATTTAGCGTGCACACCGAAAAATGACACTTTCGCACGGTACCGATGACATGTCTTTCAACTTTTTGGCACAATGACGCGAAAACACACATCCCACAACCCTTTTGTCCTTTTTGCATTAGCGTATGTGTGCATGTGTGTGTGTGTGCACTCTCCCATTCCATTCATCTTCCACTTTTACCCCTTTTGTAACGTAATTTTCCACTTACCCACACACACACCCACACACTGACACACACGCGGCAAGGGTTTAATTTATTCCCTGCTACGCCATTCATCCGGCGGCGGTCCTCGTCCATGGTGGAAAAGTTTTCGCCCCGTCTTTTGATGGGACTCTCGCGACGAACGTCGACGCGCGGGAAAGAACATGTTCCAAACATCAAGCATCCCCACCATCTCCCACATCAACCAACTTTTGCAGAACATGAGTTAATGCATTTTCCAGAGCTTGAGCAGCGCCGCGTGTAAATTGGAGTTGGGAGAGCTGTAGTAATAAAAATGAAGAGAATTCAAAAATGAGCTTTTTTATCAAATATCGTAAAAGAAAATGTTTGGAAAAGTTTACATAGAAAAGCTCATTTTAATATAAAGAGCAATTCCAGCTCAAATCAGGAATTTTTCTGGTACTTTAGTACCCGACCCATCAAAACATCAAAAAATCTATTTTTTCAACATTTTTGCCTTCCTCACCTTATTGAGGAAAGGCTATAAAATCACTCGAAAAATGAACTTATTAATTTGACCTCGTAGACCCACCTTCACGTATACATATCGACTCAGAATCATGTTCTGAGCAAATGTCTGTGTGGATGTGTGTAGGTGGGTGGACAAAAAAATTGTCACTCGATTATCTCCGGACTGGATAAACGGATTTTGACCGTATTAGTCTCACTCGATCCGTCTTGAGGTCCCATAGGTCTCTATTTAAAATCAGCAAGTTTAGTTAAGTATTTCAAAAGTTATGCTAAAAAAACAATTCTGGCATAAGTCCGAAAGATTGTAAAAAGGGTGGTTTTTGCAAGAAAACCTATCATGTAAAACATTTTTAGAAAGGTATTAAAAAGACCTTTCCAATGAGCCCAAAACATTGAAGATCTGACAACCCTATCAAAAGTTATTAGCACTTAAGTGTTATTTATACACTTTTTGGAGGCCGGATCTCAGATATGTAGATGAAAACGTTGTCCGGATCTCTCATGCGACCTGTCGTTAGTTAGATAATCGAAAGACCTTTCAAATGAGCCTAAAACATCGAGGATCTGACAACACTATCAAAAGTTATTAGCACTTAAGTGTTATTTATACACTTTTTGGAGGACGGATTTCAGATATTGTGATAGAAATATTGTCTGAATCTTCCATGCAACCCGAGCAGGGGTAAATAACACGGGAATACCAAATTTTGGTATTACTTGGGCAAATAACAGCGACCAAAATGTGCCCTTGGTTGCCCAGTAATAGATGGTAAAATACCATGAAATCATACCAAAGTCTTGTTTGTGGAAGGGCACAACAATACCAAACCATGTTATTCCAAGGGTAAAATAATACCTCAAAATAAAACCATTTCAATACCTAGTTGAGGTCTTCTGGATTTTTGAACATTGCTTGAATACCAAAACTTGGTATTGCCATGGTTTAATTTTTAGGTATTCCCGCGCCCTTGGAAAATCATATTTTGGTATTTCTGTGGTCTTTCACTTACATGATTTTGGTATGATTTCATGGTATTTTACCATCTATTACTGGGCAACCAAGAGCACATTATGGTCGCTGGTATTTGAACAAGTAATACCAAAATTTGGTATTTTCATACCATTTTCAGTGCAGCAGTTGCAGTTAGTGAAAAAACGGAAATTATTCATATGCAACAGCCAAATCTACTCACCTGATGATTCCATGTTGTTATTAGTGATATTCTTCACCACACCGAATGCATTTGTCATTGATGAACGGCCTGTGCTTGAAGTTCTTGAAGCTTCTGAAAAATAACAAGATTGAAAAATATGTATTATTAAAATGAAACTGAATTAAAATTCACCAAAATTCATTAATCTGTCGATTGACTCGTTTTTCAAAGTATTTGGTTATCCCGACTTAGAGATATTTCAACGTCTTTGAAAAAAATATTAGTGGGTATATTACACTAATTTTTAAAATCATCTTTAACATTTTTGGGTTTCAAGTCATTTTAGCGCAAAATAATAAACTCGTAAATTTTTTTAACAAATATCCCATAGTTTCAGAGAAAATTGATGAAACCTTTCAATATTCAAATAATACCAAAATGTGCCATCCTGACTTAGAAAATTTTCCACAATTTCAAGTCATTTCTGTAGGGGGTATATCAAAAATGTTTAAAATCAAGTTTGAAATTTCCGGTTTTGAATGAAAGCATTCGCTTTGAGACATGATTTTAGCGCAAAATTAATTATTTTGTCAAAACTGGTCAAAATTTTCCCATAGTTTCAGAGGAATTTGATTAAACACTTAAATACCAAAATAATACCAAAATGTGCCATCCTGACTTAGAAAATTTTCCACAATTTCAAGTCATTTCTGTAGGGGGTATATCAAAAATGTTTAAAATCAAGTTTGAAATTTCCGGTTTTGAATGAAAGCATTCGCTTTGAGACATCATTATAGCGCAAAATTAATTATTTTGTCAAAATTGGTCAAAATTTTCCCATAGTTGCAGAGGAATTTGATAAAATACTGTAATACCAAAAGAATACCAAAATGTGGTGTTCGATCATTGACAAATTCTGCAATTTTGCAATATCAAAACAATACCTTAAATTGGTATGATACCACATTTTGTTCTTGCATAATCCTTAAGACAAATTTTAAAGGGTCCAGGAATACCAAAATTTGGTATTGATACCAGAGAAAGGTATTATTACGCATTTCCCTTGTTATTTACCCATGCTCGGGAAACTATCGTTGAATATGTTTTTTATCAGACCTTGCCGATGAGCCAGATATATTGGAGGTCTGCGAACCCTATCAAAAGAAATGAGTAATAAAGTTGATTTGTTGAACATGTTAAGGGGGAATGTTGCTATTTTTACTGAATGTACTGACTATATTAATGTGAGGAAGGCACCAACCACCTAAAGGTGGATTAAATAACGTTCTATTTTTAAAACCACTTTATCTTCACAAGGATTGGACATAGGACAATGGTCAATATGGAGACTTTTATGTAAAATTGTCTGGGAAATCGATTCCCACTATCGGTTTTTGAAAAATTTCACGTTTAGACCACTTTTCAAAAAAACAGGTTTAGTAAATGATTTTTGTATTTTTTAAGGAGAGACATACACAGCAAAAAATCCGATGGTAAAATCGCATGCAAAAGCATGCACATCACCTTCGTCAAAATAAACACTTAATATTACACGCTGCATGTACAATTTTTGCAAACACAAAAAAAAAGTTGCAACCGACGGGATTCAAACCCAGCACCATCAGTGAGGACTGGCGCCTTAGCCCGCTCGGCCATCAGACCGATGTAAAATGGAGAGGATAAACGTATATATGAGCTTGACATTTCGGTCAAGTAGGTTTCCCATACTGATGGGCTACATATTTCAGGGTGTAATATTACACAGAATTTCATAAAATAATGCAAAAAATATTTTACACCCAGGCATTTTACACGCAACTGGATTACTACTTTTTTAGCTGTGTACCATCCTCCCTTTTCGTGAGTCTTTTTGTAAAATTTTAGGCTATTTCTTCAAAAAATTTGAACGAAAAAAAAATCGTGACATCACCTTCAAAAATAACTTTTAAACTAAAAAATTGAAAAATCTTATGAAAGTGGCGTGTATTTTTTGTTTCAGTGTATTTTTTTCAGAAAGCCCGTCCAATTTCCTACAAGTTTGTGGTTGACCCCTTTTAGATATGATGAAACGGCTTTGAGTTACAGTAATTTTTAAATTACAAAATACAAAAATATTTAAATTACCTACGCCCTTCTCAACGGTCATTTTCGAGGACAGTTGACTCCATATACACAAAAATGGCATGTCTAAAAAGTTTCATTGAAATCGGAGAGGGTCGGGTAAAAAAGTACCAGAAAAATTCCTGATTTGAGCTGGAATTTCTCGGAACCAAACAAAAACAATCTTGTTATTACCAGAGTCATCGATTCCTTAGTTCAGAAAAAATTACCTCAAATTAGTTAAGATTAACCCATTGATACTTGATTAAACCATTGAACTTTTCAGGATCGAGTTTTACAGCTTTTTTATGCACGACAATGGTGTAGAGCATAACATTTCCAATGAGAATTTCTCTTTTGGCAATATTTGGATGGAAGTAGTGCGCCCTGCAGACAAAACAGTAAGAAAAATTGTGGTTTTCATTTAGAGGTGGGCAAAATCGCTCTTTTTGAGGATCTGCTCATTTTCGCTCGTTCATTAAAATTAACCGTTCTTTTGCACTCTTTTAGTGAAAGTTTCTACTCAAACCTTAACGTTCAAATAATAGGATGGGGAAAAACCCAAACATAAGTCATAAATGCCGGAGATTTGTTTTTTACGAAATTGCGTTTATTTCTACTTAAATAGAAACAAGCGCTGATATTTTAGTATGAGAAAATATGCTGCGAACTTTTTTCTACATTCTTATTTAATTCATAAAGTGTATAAATTCTTATGTTCAATCAGGCTAGGGGATTTTTATTTCCAAATCTCATGGGCACACTTAATAGTTCTTTGGTAAAATGTTCCTGGTAAAGCATTTTAAAATGCTCAAATTGGTATTCGGGTAGAACTTTAATATATCTTTACAGTCAGTTGTGCATTGAAAAGTTGTTTATTTTGTTCAGAAGATCATTCAGCCGTTATTAGACCAATTTCTAAGAAAACAAGGAAAGAAAAAAAATTTAAAAACTAGAAAAGGAAAGAAGAAAACATGGATTTCAAAACATTTAAGCGGTGAATATTTATGAGAAAGATGCAATAGAATCCTAACGAAATATATCGATTCTGCTCTCAAAATTTCGCGTTCTAGCCCCTCTTTAACATGAAGACTTCCATCATTGTCATGATTTTTCGTTCAAAGATATAAATTTTGCGTCGCTTTCAATATTTTGACAAAATTCCTTCAACAAGTTGTTTAGAATAGTGCCCTACACATGCTGATTCCTTTTGGTAACGATTATCCCATTCCTTGTAAAGTTATGGAAATCGTCATTTATTAATGATTGCCAACTAGGACGTTAATGATTGTACCACAAAATTATATAAATTTTGAAACACAATTGCTTTAGATAAAAAAATCTTTCAGTGGCTTCAAGAAGGCAACAACCGGCCTATGCTGATTCATTTTGACGCAGAAATTCGTTAAATTGAATTTAATACAGGATATTTTATAGTGATGATCAATTTTCTTCGAAAATGATCAACGGCTTCACCTTAACCTTTCTTTAATTTAAAGTTTTCGAAATAGTAAACCGTGCGACAATTTTGACAAATTTGGCATTAATTTATAAGCATTGAAAAAATACATTTTTGCAATTCCTTCGTGAAACTACTTACTTTTCCTGTCATTCTTGAACGACGAAAAAGCCTACTTTTCTGTACCAAAAATAACAGAATCGAATAGCAACACTTTTCACTATAAATGCTGAAAAGTTCTACTTTTCAGCACTGAAATGGGTGCTGAAAAGTTGAACTTTTCAGCACTTGTTTTGAAAAGCAACACTTTTCAAATTTTTTTAGATTTAAACGATTTATTGACAAAATACATGGAAATTTTACTTAAAATTTCACTCAATGGGTGCTTTTCGGAATTGCAAAAAATGTTGTATGGAACTCGTTGCAAAACTTCATTTTTTCAGCACTCTTCGTATTTATCCAACTCGGTGAACCTCGTTGGATAAATGTACGACTCGTGCTGAAAAAATCCTATTTTTGCAACTTGTTGCATAAACTACTATTTTAACTCCTTAAAACGAATTTAATCCTACAATATGTTGGAAATTCAATGAATTATTTTTCGAAACATAGAAAATTCTAAAAGTATAAAAAAAACATTCCGTCTTGAAACGGTTCAAAAGCTGAAATTTCAAAAAAAAAACCGCGGCTCATTTTTCGTGAGCCATGGTTTGTTCGCTCTTTTTAGAGAACCGGCTCTTTGACCGGTTCGCTCTTTTTTTACCCTCCTCTATCTCATATAGTTTTTCATTTTTTTTTTCCAGACAAAGTTCAGTTTGGAACACCAATGCGCAAATTTTGTTTTTTAGATGATTTTGCTCAAAATTGACCAAGATCCCCAAATTGCTCAAGAAACAATATTTAGCGAGGTTTAAAAAAAGTCCCATATTCTGGGCATCCTAGTCTACATTCATAGATTCATGTCCATAGAAAAGTGCTTTGCAAATATTCCAAAACCTGTATCTTGAGTAGGGATTTTCTGAAACATTTGGTTTCTTGTGCAAAATTATAAGTATAGTATAGTAATAGTGTTAAAAAAATATTTATTATCTAATTGATTTTTATCACAAAACTCGATTCTGACAAACTTCATACCCTTCAATTTTATTTTTCAATTTTTGATGTAAAACAGACACACAAAAATGGCAAACTTTAAGCTTTACAGTTTTTTACCAAGTAATTATATGCATTTGCAAAACAAAATGTGACTTTAAAAAAAAATTCTCCGAAAAAAACTTTTGTAAAACTATATTTAGAATCAATCAATACTTTTGTGATTTTTTGGTAAGATACACCATTTTGATTAAAAGACACCATAACAATCAAATTATGACCCTTAGATAATAAATGTAATTTGCGTTCAACGATATCCACCTCAGATTTTTTTTAAATATCAATGAAATTCTCTACATTGTTGATCTGTGTTTGGCTGGTAAGATTTAACCCTGTAAAAATGTGAAATATCGAAACAAAAAAAATGAAGTTTTCCAAGTATCAGCCAAACAGTCCCCCATTTTTTATGTCAAAATGTCAGCAACAAATGGTCTAATTTTCAATCTAAAAAAAAGAAACATTTACGAAATTTTCTGATATCTTCCAGAAAAATATTACACAGAGTAACCCAGAGTGACCAGTCCCAAGAAAAGTCATTTTATTTTTTGGCTCCTTAAGGTTTACTGGTATTGGGCGTGCGATGTACCACAAAGTTGAACCAAAAATCAAGAGGCAGTGGTAACTCTGTGGTGTTATTACTTTGTGATGAGTCCCTAGATGTAAACAAGAAGCCTATCACTTCATACTCAACGTGAACTGTCACTAGAGCAGGGAACTAGAATTTTTTTTTTGAATTAAATATACTTTATTGAATCTTTCTTTTAATAATTACATTTGGTTTACATAATAAGTGGTCAGCTGTGGCTCTTCAGCTTTAGTTTACTTTTCGTGATTTAAACACTGTTCATTTTTATAACTTTAAAAGTATATGATTTATCATTTTTGTAACACTAGGTACAGCAGGGAACTAGACTGTTTGTTTACAACTACAGATTCGTCCTATTTAAAAATTGATACGGATATTGAATAAAAAAAAACAAAAGTATCATTTTCAGAGAGATCAGAAAATTTCATAATTGTATGATTTTTGACATTTGACAATGAGCGTCTGAGACATAGAAAACAAAAAAAAATCCTACAATATTCCTTTTTATTTTCTTTTATCTGCAGCATCACTGGTGAGTGAGTGAGATTTCTTTTGTTTCCAAAAAAACACAATTACAAAAAAAAATTGACTCGGCGTCAACATGTCGATGCCTCTGTGCTCTTATATCTAGTTCAAGAGAGCTCAGCGGCATCGATTTTGAGGGAGGATTACTCATTTGCAACATCACTTTCCAAGGCACCAAAGCTCCAAAACCGCACATTTTTTTTAACCCTCTCACGCCCATGGTTACTCCAGAGCACCAAAACTTTGAACTCAAATATCTCGGAACTGACACAACTTTTCATGGTGCTTTAAGTTGCAGGTGTTCATGTAGAATGTATACTAACATCTTCCCAAATTTCATCAAATTTGGTTAAGCATAAGCAAAGTTACAGTGTGAAATGTAAACAAAAATGGGCCAATTTTAGGGAAATAAATAAGACCTGTTTTCGAAAGCCCGTAAAAAATACCAAGCACAAAATTTTATGAAACAAAAAATGTTTTGCTATCATTTGAACCTTGGACAAGTACCCCTGTGAATAACATTGTGAGTTTGACCGGTTTTAAGTGTTTTTCAACCTTTTTCATTTGGTGCACCAGAGCACCACCAAGGCATATGAGCAACTAAACATTCAGGAGCACTTTTTCTAAATTACAGAAAAAGCTTATTTTTATCAAAACAAAAGTTTATAAACGTTTTGACTATTCATAAACAAGACAAAACATTGTTATTAGACCGATAATTGTATTATTTTCCTCATTTTTCATGAAAATTGTTGTTTGTGTGTTTTGAATGAGCCAATCAAAGAAACCTGAAAAAGCGTTTTCAAACAAATGAACCAATAGATTTGAAGAAAATGAGATTTTGTGGTTTAAAAAAAGTTGCTCATCTTCCTGATGGTGCTCTAGTGCACCACTTCAAATTCTACTTTTTGCCCCAATTCGATGTTTGTGGGTCAAAGTAAAGTATTTCCTGCATTATTGTACCAAAATTAAGCCATTTACTATTTTTACGATAAGCCAACAGCTCTGGGCGTTAGAGGGTTAAACTTCAAGTTCGACTTAATTTTCCAATTCCGACTGTGCATTAGCAATACGATTGCAAAAACTGGATTATCACTCCATTTTTCGAAGGAAATAAATAAGAAAAACTAGCAAATCTGGAGTTTTTTTTTTTTGAAAGGACCAATAAACCAAATTTCCAGTTTTTGCTTTTTGGGTGTTTTTCAATACCCCTTACTCAAAGCGGTTTCAAAAACACCCAAAAAGCAAAAACTGGGAATTTGGTTTATTGGTCCTTTTAAAAAAAACTCCAGAAATATAAAAAATACTCCGACCGATTTACAATTTAAATTTTAGAAAAAAAACTATTATTTATCAATTTTAATGACATCATTTAAGACCCAGAAACAAATTTTTAAAGTCTTAAATGTGAGGAAATTGATTTTTTTTTAATTTGATACTTGAAGGGAAAAATTATTTCAAGAGCCCTTTGAATAATGTACTATTATTGATGAGACAAATCTACCAATAAATGTAACTCATGATTCCAACCCCTAAAGCAACCAAAAGTCTTTCATCAGAAACACGGCAAACTGGTTAACCAAACTTTACCAAGAAACTTTCCCGCCCTTCATCCCAGAAGCAGTCACAATTAGGTTAACGAAATGACACTCGAAAATTCAACAGAAAACATCAAACAACTTCTCACTCCCGAGAGGTAAACTTTTCCTCAAAAACAAAGCTCCACCGACGTTTCGGTGGGTGGTGGTGGCGAGGGTCCATAAATAAATCTCATGAATATATTTCAAGTTCAGCGGAAACCCAAGTGGAAAATTTTGTTTGTCCAACAATTGTGCGCGGCGAAAAATTGAGAACAAGACAACAACGCGGCGCGCGCACCGCCGGCAAACATAATTCGGATCTTTGTTCTGTTCTGTGTTGTTTGAACTTGAAAACCACTTCCGAACAAAAGGCGAGTGACTGTTGTTTGTTTGGCCCACCCGCGCTTATCGGACAGTATCAGCTTAGCTTTTAGGGTTGGTGGGAGGAGAAAGAGCAATTTCTGGGCCGAACTTGGCTGTTTGTTGGAAACTTGTTTGATAAGCAGTTTAGAAACTAGAAACAACAGGGAGACCATTCATGCTGGGAAGAGCTGGCTGATGGGAACAAACAATTTTCCGGTAGATATTTTATTTGGTATTCAAATTATAGACCCTAAACATTGAATTTTGCACCAATTTTAAGTAAGTTATTCCATGAGTATATTAAAGAAAATGAAAGCATATTCACAAAAATCTATCCAAATCAATGAACCAATTTCATAGAGCCACGTTCCAAAAGAAAGGTTATTAGGGGAAATATGCCCATTTTAAGCCTAATAAGCGGTAGCGTTTGAATGATGCTGGATAATCTGGAATACATTAACGAATAGAGCAACTTTTTGTGAACATTTCTGTTTATATTCACTTTTAATAAAAGTAATTCTATTCTTTTAACAAGCATTTGAAAAAAATATTTCCCAAATTTATTTTAATCAAACTAGAATGCATTGAGCCACGCCCACTTTTCTATTTTCAGCTTAATTCTTTTTTCTTCCAGCACTCTTTTTGGACCTGCTTAGTGCTGCCAATTGTGATGAAATTTTAAGCGAACACTCACGAGCGGTAGCATTTATAGAGAAAGTTTCCTGGCATCACTGGCATCACTCCAACAGGCGCTGTTGGTGGTGTTGGTGGCCACCCTACGTTCTTTATTAGCCTTCGCTTCTCGTTCGGTTTTCTTCAGCCTTCGATTGGAATGGGTCGTCAAAAGTCAAACGTCAATAGACTTGGCGCGTTTGTTTTTTTTTTTTTTGATGGCGCTTGCTAATTATTTACATGTTTTGGGATTATTTTTCAAGTGAGTCACTAACTAATGTTCAAAAGAACATGTTGCCGGTAGTTGGAAGCAGTTTCATATCTTAAGCGCTTTGAAAACGTTAGCGCAAGTGAAAAGATATTGATGGCGACTTTCGTTAAGCAGTTAAGCTCTCATCTCGCGTGTGGATGTGTGTGCCAACAAAATTATGAGAAATGGTATCGTCCAATTTCCCATAAGTTTACCTTTGACAGCTTTTCAATTGGATGCATGGGCTTACAGATAAAAGCTTAATTGCATTGCTCATAACTGAAAACAAAATATTTTTTTCAGTGTGGTAAAAATCTGGATAGTAAATCATCTTACGTCAATATTAAAACAGGTCAAATTGAAAAGCTGTCAAAGGCAAACTTATGGGAAATTGGAAGAGCTTTCCGGTAAAAATATTTTCGAGACTGAAAAATCAAGTCACCAAAAAAGCTGTTTTTCAACATTTTTTATTTTTAAAACCGCTGTAACTTCGCAAGGATTGGACTTAGGACAATGGTCAATATGGAGACTTTTATGTGAAATTGTCTGGAAAATCGATTCCTACTATCGGTTTTTGAAAATTTTGACGTTTAGACCACATTTCAAAAAAACAGGTTTAGTAAAAGATTTTTGTATTTTTTCAGGAGAGACATACCATTCTGCATTTTTCGTGAGTCTTTTTGTAACATTTTAGGCTATTTCCTCAAAAATTTTGAACGAAAAAAAATCGTGACTTCACCTTTAAATTTAACTTTTAAACATAAAAATTTAAAAATCCCATAGAAGTGGCGTTTATTTTTCTTTTCTTTCCCGTCCAATTTCCTACAAGTTTGTCTTTGACCACTTTTTGAAACGATGCAACGGCTTTGAGATACAGTCATTTTTTTAATTACAGAATACAAAAATATCTAAAAAAATTACGCCCTTCTCAAATGTCATTTTTGAGTACAATTGGCTCCATATATACAAAAATGGCTTATATAGGCCTAGGATAACATGTCTATAAAGTTTCATTGAAATCGGAAAGGGTCGGGTACAAAAGTACCAGAAAAAATCCTGATTTGAGCTGGAATTGCTCTTTTATAATGTCCGAAAAAAACGAGCTGAATATTTGAAAATGTCCTAGGAAAATTGAATTTGCTGATTTGAAAGACCCGGGACCAAAGAGCTCATGTCTGAAAATAGGGTATATGACTCTATTTTGGACCTAGTACCTATTTTGGACCTATTTTTATTAATCGAGGTGGTTTAGGCTTTTAAAGTACGAATTCACTAAATCCAACCAACAGAAAGTGTAAGCTGGATCGTTTTGTAGCTTACCTCTTCCAAAAATGTTAACATTTTTGATTATTACCGCTTTTTCAGCCACTTTTTCCAACGCCATTCGAACTTCCTTTCATTTTCCTACCACATCGATTAGGTCCAAAAATTCCGGCCTCGTTGCTTATCAGATGTGGCTCGCGACACCTTGATGATTTTTTCTGTTTTGCACTGACACCAAGCAATTTTGCTCGGTTTCCGAGCAATGTAACTGTTGTTTATTTAATTCTTTTATGTTTTTCATTACTAAACCATTGAAATAACTATTCTATTATCGAAAAAAAACACAAATCAAAATATTTTTTCAAATCAGCCGCGTTGGATCAGTTTTTAGACCTACTTTGCCGTCGGTTCAAGGCTATCACCAACACATGTATAACAAGGTGTTGCCAGTTTAGTTTATCAATTTATTTCGATATTTCATTGAAATTAATTGATAATTTTTAATTTAATATTTTGAATTGAATTTCTTAACTGTAATTATTTGAAAGAAATCTAAGTTTTAAAATGCAAATGATTAACAGAAACAACGAAAATATGTTTTTTTAAACGATAAAAATGCAAATTGATGACAGAGATTAAGATGATTGTTAGGACCGATTGCAAAGTATCCCAAAATTTAAACTGATGTTGATTTATTTTTGTCTTAACATAATTATCACCAATTTAGCTGCATATATTTTTAATTTTTGCTTCAAAAACATGCAAACTGGCTACCCTGTTGGAATTAAAGGGGAAACGATTGAAAAACCTAAAGGGTCTAGTTCATTTAATCGTTAGCTGTCACCGTGACAGAAGCTGTCAACATTGCTTACGAGTGGTTTTGGTTTTTGAAAAAGTCGTATGAACTAAATTTAAAAAATCTTGAGTTAGTTTTAAAAAGATCCTAAGAGCTAGTTATAAACAAATCAATTTTTCGATCAGCTCTCGATCAATTTACGTACAATAAATAAAAAATCCACAACTTCAAAATGATCTTTACTGAAAAACAAACAAAATTTGGTTTGATTCAGAGAAAAAAATCAAATAAGTGTCGGAGATCGTGATGGCTGTTACGACTTATTGCAAACTAATCAGAGAAATATTCATATGGAAAAAATTGGCACCATGTTAGAAACACAATTGAACCAGCTAGAAAAATAAAAATCATCGAAAAAAAAAATAGCAAAAGAGGTGCGATCTTAACTTTATGAAGTTTATGATTTGAGACATATCTGATTACCGTAAATTTGGGTGACTTTGATAGGTTTGAGATTTTTACGCAAAATGAAGAGTACAAATCAAATACGTACGGAATGGTATGGAATCATACTGACCGTGGTAGAGAAGTGCTCAAAGTACCCCATGAAGAACTTTTCATGAAATTTTTAAAAGTTAAAAAAATTAGTTAACAATAATTGAGAAAATTTTGATAAATAGCATTATTTTAATCTTCTCCAAGTGTCATGAAAAGGTAAAATAAGTTTGTGAATAATAAGTCTTATTGAATATTATTTGTTTTTGAAAGATAATTTAAAAAAAAATCTCCGAATTTAAAGGCATTTTCAGTAAAGCAAATTTCATATAAAATGTGAAGACTTTTGATTCGTTCTTTGAATTCAGTTAAACATGTAATATAAATCTATAATTTAATAAACAAAACTAGTTTCAACGAATTTCGGGCAAGGTTCTGAATTTTTAACAATTTTACCTAAAACTTATATAGGTTTAAAAGCTTATAAACTTAGTTAACTAAATATTGACTTAAACGATTTTATTAAAAATTATATCACCAACCTAAGTGATGGTAAGTTCGAAGTAAAAATAATGTTTGAACACTTCAAATCTGCTTTTAACAAAGCAAACTCACCCTGGTATTCAAACAAAGATTTTTTCAAACCTTTCTGGTTTTGGCGAGCAGTCTTGTCGAAAAAGAAAAACAGATTTTCTCTACTTCACCGACGTTTCGGCCTTTATTTTGAGGCCTTCTTCAGGGGGTTTACTAAAAATGATCAGTCGTTGCGAACCCGGATTTTTTCAAATATTACATTGTTTTTAAAAGTGCAACATGTAGTTAAACTTTTTGTCAAGCAACTGTAAAGTTTAACATGACAGATGAGAAAGTTTCACATCAAGTTACAAGCTATTATCTCCCTTTAAAATTTCTTGATTGTTTAATAATATTTGAACTTAAGCTCTGCGTAAAATTTAGAACCTTTTTTTATTGTAACTTGTTATGTATTGTGTATTTATCTCTCTCATTCATTTCATTTTAAGTTAAGGTGTTTTATTGCGACTAATAACGGGTTGTCTTATATGTTCTAATGCTTGAACAATTAGTTCGTAAGAATACGCAAATTGTAAATAGGACAGAGACCTGCTAAAGAAGCGTGAGTTTCCATTCAATATAATAAAAACACGTTTTCAAATTCAAATCCATTGTTTTATCATAATTATTTAATTTCTGGAATAAATATTTTCCAAATTATAATCGTGGATAGGCCCTTTGGTTTATCAAACCAAGTTTCTGTAAGTGTGCGTGTTGCCACCGCACGCCGCAATTCGAGTTGTCCAAATTTCAACCAACCAGAGTGTAGGTCCAAAATAGGTTCAGCGATGTCTCCAAAATACATTCAATAAGTCCAAAAAGCATCCAAAAAATGTTTTACTCGAAATGCTTATAACAATGAAATGGTTAAATTATTTCCAAATTTCAATAGTACACTTTGTTAAGCATAAATTAAGGCACAAAACAATCCTGAAACGAGCCAAATTAGTTAGACCGTTGATGAAAACAATGCGAAATATGTTGACGCTTTGCATAGTAGGTCCAAAATAGGGCCATATACCCTATGTATTCCTGATTCCTTATAATATTTTTCATAACAAATACAAAAATTGCAAATATCCATTATCTAAAGTATGGTTTTTTGAAAAAAAAAAATCTGAAAAAAACGCGTCGCGCTCAGAAACAGAAATTTACGAAAACGGATAAAAAACAACTTTGTTACGAAAAACTACGGTTGCTTTAACTAAACTACCATACTTTTTTGGGTGCCAAAAGTTGCGTATTTCAATTCAAAAAAAAAATAGTACCGGAAAATTCACAGGTCATCGCATAAATCTTAAAGTTTCGCATAAGAGTATTTCTGATCAATATGGCGTCTTCTACAAACTATTAGATTGTGTTTAGGGCTTTTTTATTGCTTAGAAGTTTTATTCCCTTAGGTCGTCTTTATTACATTTTCGAGGAATCGTTTGCCCCAGAGTGAAGAGTTTGCTTAAGTAACAACTGGTACTGAAGTAATGATTTATCTATTATAACCCATTTCTAGATTAAATTTTCAAAATATCTTATAAGTCATAGGTTTCCTATGCAGAATTTAATTTAAATTTTAAAGTTGTTAGTTTAAAATTGGCCGTAACAGCCAACACAACCTTCGACTTTTTTGATTATTTTTTTGTTTAAATCAAATCGTTATTTCTTTATTTTACAGGAATTCGCAATTTCATTTGTTTTTATTTTTTATTTTTTCAAAATATCCAAGTCAGGTCTATCCTGAGAAATTCTGTACCAAAACCGGAAATGGATTTTATTTGTATTTTTTTTCTTTGGCTCAAACTTTGTGGGGTGCTATATGCTATTTTGTGTCATTGGTTCACCCATACAAGTCTCCATACAATTTTGGCAGCTGTCCATACAAAAATGGTATGTAAATATTCAAACAGCTGTAACTTTTGAGTGAATTTTCTGATTAATTTGGTATCTTTGGCAAAATTGTAGGTATTGTTGAGGACTTTTGAGAAAAAAATAGGTACACGGAAAAAAAATTGCAGATTTTTTTATCAACTTTTTTTTTACTAAAACTCAATTTCCCAAAATACGTATTTTTTGATTTTCGAGATTTTTTATATATTTTAAGGGACAAAAATCCGCAACTTTTGAGCCATAGAGAAACATGGTCAAAAAATCTGCCGCCGAGTTATGAATTTTTGAAAAAATAGTGATTTTTGGAAAAAATCGAAGTTTCATGCAAAAACAAGTTTGACATTATTTTTTAATGCAAAATTGAATTTGCAATTGAAAAGTACTTTACAGATTGTTTGATAAAGGGCTCCGTTTTCCGATATAGCCACCGAAAGTTTGATTTTAGCGAAATATTTGCAGTATTTCAATTTTAAAAAATAGTGACCATGAGTAACCATTTCTAAAAATATTTTTTTTGAAAAGTTCAGAAAATCTTCTATAAAATTGTCTAAGGGACATTAAAGATTGGACCTCTGGTTGCTGAGATACAGCGGCTTAATGAAAAATAAACACGAAAATTGAAGTTTTCTAAGTCTCACCCAAGCAGCCCACCATTTTCTAATGACGATATCTCAGCAACTAATGGTCCGATTTTCAATGTTAATACATGAAACATTCGTGAAATTTTCCGATCTTTTCGAAAAAAAATATTTTGAAAATTTTTAAATCAAAACTAACAAGGGCCAAACATTGAATATTACGCCCATTTAAAATGCAAGTCTTCATTTAAAAATTTTCAAACAATTTTTTCGAAAAGATCGAAAAATTTCACAAATGTTTCATGTATTAACATTGAAAATCGGACCATTAGTTGCTGAGATATCGTCATTAGAAAATGGTGTGTTTTTTGGTGAGATTTTGAAAACATCAATTTTCGTGTTTCTTTTTCTTAACGCGGCTCTATCTCAGCAACCCGAGGTCCAATCTTCAATGTCTCTCAGACAATTTTATAGCGAATTTTCTGAACTTTTCAAAAATAATATTTTTAGAAATGGTCACTCACGGTCACTATTTTTAAAAATTGAAAAACTGCAAATATTTCGCAAAAATCAATCATTCGGTGGCTATATCTTGAAAACGGAGCTCTTTATCAAAAAATCTGCAAAGTACTTTTTGATTGCAAATTTGCATGAAACTTCGACTTTTTCCAAAAATCACTATTTTTTCAAAAAATCATAACTCGGCGGCAGATTTTTTTGACCATGTTTCTCAATGGCTCAACAGTTGCGGTTTTTTGTCCCCTAAAACATATAAAAAAATCTCGAAAATAAAAAAATACGTATTTTGGGAAATTGAGTTTAAGTAAATAAAAGTTGATAAAAAAATCTGCAATTTTTTTTCCGTGTACTTATTTTTGTTCTCAAAAGTCCTCAACAATACCTACAACTTTGCCGAAGATACCAAATTGATCAGAAAATTCACTCAAAAGTTACAGCTGTTTGAATATTTACATACCATTTTTATATGGACAGCTGCCAAAATTGTATGGAGACTTGTATGGGTGAACCAATGACGCAAAATAGTTTATTTGGTCATTGGGAAGGCCCCCACAAAGTTTGAATTAAATCAAAAAATACAAAAAATTAAAATGGTCGAAATCAGCCGATTTCGTAGAGAGTTGCTCATCCTATGAAAATGTGCTAAATAAGTGTTTCAGCCATTATCTAATGATGAAAATGATGACACTGAGAAAAACTTATTTTTCAAAACATTAAAATATAAACTAAACTAACTGTCACTGTCATTGACGCGATCAAAATTTAATTTGGAAAAAATGCAATAAAAAGGGGTTTCCCAACATTGATTAAAATTCATTTACAGGTGAACTATAAATCACTTCAAAAATGTCCTTTTCGTCACGACACGTGACACACCACACTTCGTTTCAAACGTCACAAGGTTGTGGCCGACTCTTTTCAGCGGGTGCCAGTTTCAACGCGAAAAAAGCACACGTCTACACACACGCACGGCACAAATTTCACCTGTCATATTAATAACACGTAACCGCTAAGCGGTTTGCGTTAAAATATTTAAAAACATGAAAAAATCGTACACGAAAAATAAACTTTATCACGCGATCGTGCTGGTATTGCATTTTAAATGTGTAGGTGTGTTAAGCATATCACAATCCAATCATACCCGTCCGAAACAAAGCTCGTTTCAATTTCCAGCAACATTTTTCAAACGCCCACCCAGCCACCCACCGTTTTGCCACACGTGCTACAGCGTGGTGACGGTTAAAGTGAAAAATCGTCGTGATTGAACGCAACAAAAAAAAACAGTCTCGTTTTTACTCACATCCCTCCCGCAGGGGGAGAGGGGACCGGAGTGCAATTGAAACATAATTTTCGTGACATATTAGCGTGCTCCGGGTGTTTAAATTTCGCGTCCATTTAAACGATATACCACTCAACAAAGGCTTCCAGAGTCGAGAGAGAGAGAGAGAGAGAGGTTGCAAGTGGCAGCTTTTTATATTAAACGAAAAAAGAGAGGAAGAGAAAAACAAAGTGCTTCAAGTGTAGTCGATAGCACACGAAAAAGTGACTACACTGAAATATGTGTGTTCAGAAGCCTAGTCCCTTCCCTTATTCTAACCTGAAATGTGGACTACGAAAGTGCTTGAACCAGGTCGGGAAAACTTTTTTGGTTAGGCTGAGAGGCGGAAAATGCATTTCAAAAGGAAGACAGACTGCGCCAATGTGGGAAAATTTGGAAACATCTTGAAATTGTTTAGCTCACCAGTGTAGATGGCAGCACTGTAAAGAGTTGCCCACTAACGCTTGAAGGTTTGTGTCTCCGTTAACCTAGCAAGCGCTAGCGTTAACTGTGCTGGTTAAACGATTTTTAACATCTATCAGTGTTTCAAAACCAAATAATAATAATAATATTTTTGCAATTCCGTCTTGAAACTTCCTACTTTTCCTGTCATTCTCGCGTAACGAAACAGCCTACTTTTATCTACTAAAAATAACAGAATCGAATAAAAACACATTTCAAAACAAATGCTGAAAAGTTCTACTTTTCAGCACTGAAATGGATGCTGAAAAGTTGAACTTTTCAGCACTAGTTTTGAAAAGTAATACTTTTCAACATTTTTTTTGATTAAAACGATTTATTGACAAAGTACATGAACATTCGACTTATAATTTCACTCAATGGGTGTTTTCAGAAATGCAAAAAATGTTGTATGGAACTCGTTGCAAACCTTGATTTTTTCAGCACTTGTCGTATTTATCCAACTCGGTGAACCTCGTTGGATAAATGTACGACACGTGCTGAAAAAATCTTCTTTTTGCAACTTGTTGCATAAACTACTATTTTAATCATTCACATTGTTTTATTCCGCAGAAGTGCCAAAAATATTTGGCAGTGCAAAATTAAAGAAAATTTACGAAAGTTATTGAATAAAATACCATCGACTTAAATTTGCATTTCACGTCGACCTATTCAAATTCATTTCAGAGCCATTTTTTTATTACTAGTAGTTTATGCAGAAAGTTGCGAAAACAAGATTTCTCCAGCACAAGTCGTTCTTTTTTAACAAGGTTTTCAGGTCACAATGTCCTAGCAGGATTTTAGCAGAGTTCTCACAGAGCTGGATATTCTTACAGCATTCTAGCAGAAATGTTTCACCGTTCTAGCAGAATTCTGGCAGAACCAGCTCTGATAGAATATTTCGTGAATGGGTTTAGCGAGTTAGATAAATATGGCAATTGCTGAAAAATCCATTTAAATTCAATATTTCAGTGAATCATTTCTAGAGTTTTGCCTTCCTCACCTCACACTGGTGAGGTATAAAATCACTCAAAAATTGAACATTTTGAAAAAGCCTCCAAGATATACCTTTACGTGGACATATCGGCTCAGAATCAAATTCTGAGCAAATGTCTGTGCGTGTGGTCCTAAAAAAATATCAAACACTACGGTGTTATTTGTTTGATTGTAAAAAATGAAGTAGTCCAAATTTAGGGAGTCCTAAGTCCAAATTTAGCGGGTCCTAAACAACTCCCCAAAGTTTGGGAACGATTGGTTTAGTCCTCACTGTGCGCAAAGCGAATCAGTTTTCTATGAGCATTTTTGTCGAAAAAACCTATTTTTTGGATTTTGATATTTATAAAATTCACGTTTAACGCTATATTAAAACCGGACTCATAATCTGATGCTCTGGAAGGTGCTCTACAACTTTCTCAAAGAGAGTATGGTGCTAACTTGCTCTTTAAAAAAGATACATCGTGTTAAAAACTCGTCTTAAATGTGTATTTTGCTCGAAAATTACGTGTTTTTTTGTCTATACAAACATCATTATGGAATCAGTTTGAATTAAATTTAGTTAATGACAATTTAAAAATTATAAAAAATATACGTAGTTCCGGCAAGAATATTTTCTGTTCTAGAAAAAAAAAACCCCTCTCAAAACAATTCTTACTATGTTAAATAAAACTATTGCCATTCCCTAAACGAATTAGGCTTGCATAGATATTTTCATTTTCATGTTACTTTTGATTTTAAACATATTTTTGCATGTTTTTCTTCTATTTCAAAAATGTAATGTAAATTTTCTAAAAAATTTGCTATGGGAATAACATTTATAGATGTTGACACAGTTACCAACATAAACATATTTTAGCACCAGTTTATGATGCCCAGTTGTGTTTTTTTATGAAGGTAAATACCTTATCTGGAGTTTTTTTTTTAAAGGACCAAATAACCAAATTTCCAGTTTTTTGCTTTATGGGTGTTTTTCAATACCCCAGACTCAAGGCGATTCTAAAAAAACCCAAAAAGCAAAAAACTGGAAATTTGGTTTATTGGACCTTTTCAAAAAAACTCCAGATGTAAATTTATTCGAAAACATGGATACAAAAATTTATTATGGAATGCACTATTTCATGTTTTTGATAAAAAAAATTTCAAATAATGATTTTTAGTAGCTGCCACATCTTGTCAAGCTACATAAAAAAATCCCAAAAGTTTCTATAAAATTTCTTCAAATAAATTGATGTTTAAACCTAACTTTGCCGATTTGCTGACAAAAAAAAACAAATAGAAAATATAAGTATTGCTCTAAGTTTCACTAAAAATTAAGACTGTCCAAATGCATGTAAGGTCGTTGGCTGTTTTTTAAAGTTGATGTTGAAAAATATTTCAAATTTCAGTTTCATTTTCCATTAATAAACAAAATTAAGAAAAAATCAAACTCAAAATCTAGCCCTTCATTTATAGGACCATCCATAAACCACGTGGACACTTTTTTGGAAATCTCGAAATTGATTTTATAATATTTTGCTAAATTTTGTACAGCTGTCCCAAATATTTCACCTCTCACTGTAACGGTAACTCACTCTCCGCCAGACAAATCAAAACGAAATTTCTGTCCAGACGCCCTGTTTGAAAAATGTCGCACGTCGTACGAGTTGTCGCACGCTTTTGATTTTACCGTTTCGATATCGATTGGTCGAAAGTACGACAAACGGACGACAAACGCTCGACATGCATGACACCGTTTTTCGCATCAATTTTTTGACAGATTGACGATTTGGCGATGTCGACGGAAGTACTCTGACAAGCAAAAACATGTTCTGACTGGATCCAAGAATTAGTTAAAAGTGTTGAAAAAAATAAATCAAATAGGAGCAAAACAAAGTAAGTTTGTTTGAGTAGTTAGTTTTTTTCTATTTTAATTCATGAGCATTGGGCACTGTTCTTTGTTTATTTTTCAGATGCCATTCGCCGAGTACCGGCCCAGCAGTGGAAACATGGTTCGATACCGGGCATGGCACCGATCTTGTCATTGTAAATACATGCAACCACATTTATCATCCGGTCAGTGCCATTAGTTCACGTCATCCGATTACGGCCGGAATGAGCAAGGGATCTAATCAAAGTTTCTGTTGTTCCAGATTTCGGTCGGTGGAGGAGAAGGCGGACGGAAAGTGTCGTGAACCCGGCGGGCTATGCCGGAAAATGGGAGGGCAAGTAACCGGTCAGCGATCGCGGAAGCAATCCTCCTTGCAGAGGAGAATGAAACGTCAAGTAATAAAAAGGTGGAGGAGGACGAAATAAAAAAAACTCCCCCAATCCGCCAAAAATTGTTATCAATGGAACTGGTGAGTAGTGGTTTTGGCGGAGTTGTGCCAGGAGTGCATTTGGATGACGAAATTTCAAGAATTCTAAACATCCAATATGTCATAAATCAAAAATTCTTTAATTTCTAAAATGCTACAGTTATAAGATTGTACACTCCTCAACATCTTCACATTCTAAAATTTAAACATTGTAAAGTTCTAAAAGTTTAAAATTAAAAATAAGTAATATTAACATTTAAATTTTTATTAAAAAAATCTTTAATTTTTAAAATCCTACATTCTAAAATTCTAAAATTCTAGAATTCTAAAATTCTAAAATTCTAAAATTCTAAAATTCTAAAATTCTAAAATTCTAAAATTCTAAAATTCTAAAATTCTAAAATTTAAAATTCTAAAATTCTAAAATTCTAAAATTCTAAAATTCTAAAATTCTAAAATTCTAAAATTCTAAAATTCTAAAATTCTAAAATTCTAAAATTCTAAAATTCTAAAATTCTAAAATTCTAAAATTCTAAAATTCTAAAATTCTAAAATTCTGAAATTCTAAAATTCTAAAATTCTAAAATTCTAAAATTCTAAAATTCTAAAATTCTAAAATTCTAAAATTCTAAAATTCTAAAATTCTAAAATTCGAAAATTCTAAAATTCTAAAATTCTAAAATTCTAAAATTCTAAAATTCTAAAATCCTAAAATCCTAAAATTCTAAAGTTATAAAATTCTAAAATTCTAAACTTTTAAAATTCTAAAATTATGAAATTCTCAATTCTACAATTCTTAAATTCCACAATTCTAAAATTCATTAATTGTTTAATTATATTCTGTAATTCTTCAATTCTCGCTTACTTTTTCAAAATGTCCTATGTACATAGGAAACCCATGGCTCATTGGTTGTTTTGTAAAAGTAATCTAGAATTCTTTAATTCTTGGATTGTTAAATTCGCAGCATTACAGAACTCTTAAAATCTAATTGTACAAAATAATTGCTAATATTCTAAATTTCAATAAAATCTTTTTTTTTAATTCTTCGAGTTCTAATATACTACACTGGTTGGTCACTTTTTCGTTTGACACTTTTTTAGTTTGTACCCCGTTGGTTGGTCAAAGTCAAACTAAAAAGTGACGAACTGTCACTTTTTACACGGCGCTCACGCACACTTTCAAAACAAACGTTTAGTAGTGTTTGTGAACTCCGTGTAAAAGGGGTGTCAAACTAAAACGTGACCCCGTTCGTTTGACAACAGTTGGTGTCAAACCATCGGGGTTTGAGTGTATTGAAGTTTTAAAATGTTTGAAAGTGTAAATATTTTGAAGGTTCTTTTTTTAAATTTAACATCCTAAATTTTTAAATTTCTAATCCTTAATATATTTTTAAGTCTATAATTCTATAAAATAAAATACATGGCTATTAATTTAAATTTAATATTTGTTGCACTACTCTAAATATTTTATATAACACATAATAGGTATCTTAAAATTCTAAAATTCTTGATTCGTTCCAGAGTGCTTTTTGCTGGACGGGAACCAGCAAGTAGAGAAGGACAATGAAAGTGCGTTGGTGGTGTTGAACTTCTAGCGGAATGGCAAAAGCGCCATTATCAAGAACTCATTCTTCTTCCTGGAGATACTTTCGGTCGAGAATATCCTCCAGGTGAAGGCGATGGAGGTGGACGAATTACAGCACTTGAACATTGGCAGGGTAGACAAGCAGAACCCTTCCCACAGCGGTTGGCCATCGTCGAACCAAACGAAGTCGGTTTGTATTTCCTTCTTTTAACAGACCTAGGAAAGTCCAGCGGAATCGAGGGCAACCGGATCAGTCGCCAATGAGCGAAATTAGGAAAGCTGTGGCTACAGTGATAGTGAATAATTCAAAACAATGTGCCAGACTAGTGCAAACTATTAAAAATGAATAAAAATAATCCAAAAGTTCAACAAAGTGAATTTTATTTACAAAATAACCTCAAAATTCCGAAATGACAGCACACGACAAAGGTACGACATCCTAAATAACAAAACCGTGCGACATCCGTCGAATGTCGTACGACAATGTCGAGCGATTTCGATTATCGATCGTACGACAAATACGACATTTTGGTGCAAAAACGTCTGACATTCGTGCGAAAGTCGCGCGACATTGTCGTGTGACGTCGTACGATTGCACGGACGACAAACGACGGACGTCCGACGGACTTTTCAGTCAGGGCGGCCATGGAAGCATCTGACAACTTAGTTGAAATCTTTTGTCAACAAATGAACATTTTTCATTTAATTTTATCCCATTTGATATTATTCAACTCAAAATCAGCATTTCTGTCGAAATCAATCTTAATCAATCTTCTTCTTTATCATTTGATTGGAGTTATCTATTGTCAAACCTCCATAAACAATGTTGAAAAGGATTCTTTTTAACCATGTTTTAGTTCCATTTTTGATCGAAAATACACATTTTTCATTCCCACTTACCTTATAAAACAATTCCAGCTGCTCACCGGCTTCACAACACGTGTTTCGCGCTCCAAATTTTCCACAATTTCACACCAAAATTTCACCTCAAAGCCGCAACACTTTTCAAGCAAAACACGACGTAAACCCCGCACTCGGCCGAAAAGAAGGCAAATTTGCAGGCAATGGCTAATGATCCGGCAATCAGTTGTGTGGTGGAGCCTCTCAGAGAGAAACGTAAACTTTTTCTCTCGTCAAACTATCAAAACACGCTCACTCTCTGTAAACAATGTCAAAACATGTGGCGTTTTCCTACTCCCTTCCGCTTGCTACGGATTAAATGCATTGGCTGTACGCATGGCACTCTAGGTTTTCTGCCTCGCTCTAGTAGAACATGGAATGAAAACAAAAACAGAATGAGAGTTTACTCTCAGTTCAGTAATATGCAGCGAGAATCACTCACCTGGCCATTCAGATGCCGGTGGAAGGTTTTAAGAATGTGGTTTAATGAGTTGATTGAAAAAGCACAGATTTTATTTGTCTGACGGCAAGGTGAAGTTGTACTAAGTTAAGGTAAGATTGTTACAATGTTACAAATTCTATTTGCCTTATTTATTAAGTTTTGAAAAAATAATTTTAATGAAAAATCTCGTGAGAATCATATTATATCCAATACCAACATTGAGAATCTAATAAGAAACTACAATTCTAAGGTAATTTTGAAATAGGACGCAAATGTGGCCAAATATTCAAGCAAGGTTACAACCTTTTGAAAAATAACCTCAGAATTCAGATTGGAGTGTAAAAGTTTCTATTACCCAAAAAGTCTTCTTTGAGATTGTTTTTTTTTCCAATTTGAATTCACCATTTTACTCAATTTTAATGGTTAATTGGCTGTTATTATACAGTCCAGACTCGATTATCCAAAGGCCTCGGAAAAAATCACTTCGGATAATCGAATCGCGAAAATAGGGGAAAGTGGGGCAAGTGTAACAAGCTAAGGAAATGCTTGTTAAAACCCATTAAAAAGTTAAAAAATCTGTCGGATTTTATAATAATCATCTTATTCTAGGTCTTGACTAAGACTTTGTCAGAGCAAGTTTTTAAAAAATCCAGTTTTTTATGTAAAAAATTGATTTAAAAAAAAATTGATTTTCCGTACGTTCTACTCAACTAGTGGGGCAAGACGAACAACCCGTTGGGGCAAGAGGAACAATGCATGAAAAAACATGTTAATTTGCTAACAATTGAACTGTTATCACTTAGATACATCAGATTAGAATGTATTTGAATGGTTTCTTCCATTTTTAGACTAAATAATAATGTTTTACTAAAAATTGTATCGTTTTCACGAAAAAAAATATTATTAAGATGATAAATAGTAAATTTTCATAATATCACTATGTTTTGTATGGACAATTTTTTTAAACAATTGTTCATCAGTTTTTAAGTACTTTCATGTATTTATTTCCCAATAAAATATGTTGTTGCAGCAATTCGTAATTTTTTCCATACTAAAAATCCATATGGTACACTTGCCCCACCTGAACAAGATTTTTTAAAAGTTCTCAACAAAAATAACCAAAAGTTAAATCATACTCTCTAATAGGTGCAAGTCATTGGTTGGAACACTACTGATCTAGGAAAAATAGCATTTTGATAAAATGAGTCTTAAAACGAACCCTAAGCCTTATTTTGTACTTTTCATATATTATAAGAAAACAAAGGTTTTGAAAAAACTTCATTAAATCATATGCCCCGTGGCGTTTACGTCGTTTTGGCGGTTATGTGGTAGTAGAATCAGCTAATTGCATTGCTAGCAACAATTCCTCATACTGGAAATAATCAAAATTGTAAAAATTACGACCGTACGAGCGATTGTTCCTCTTGCCCCGTATGGTCGTCTTGCCCCACCTTCCCCTACATTTTTTTTCGTTGTATTTTTTATTTTGTTGAGCTTGAATATGACCCCAAACATTCTCTAAAATGATTTAGAATTTTTAAATCCAAGATGGCGGCTAAAATGGCGGTGTTGAAATGCTGAGAAAATGTATTCGGTATGCTAAAAGGCAGTCAACAACTTAAATTTGAATAAAACTGGGTCACAGAATTTAATGTTTAAAATAAGAAAATAAATAAAAGCGATTTTTTTCGGGTTATGATTCGATTTTTCGAAGTTTCAGTAATATGTTTTGAAAAGTGAAACATTCTGTCTTTTTTTCAACTTTGCTATCAATATCTTTTTTTACAAATTTAGTTTGACAAGTCAATTATCATTTAGTCAAAATGAAAGATCAAATAAAATGTTATCTAAGGTCTTTTAAAAAAATAATTTGAACATTACATATCAAATGATTTTATATGTTATTTAGTGTACCATTACAGTAAATTATTAAAAATAAAATACAAAAAATTAATCGAAAATATCAACAACAAATAACCAAAAAGGTTCAAGGTATTACGAAAAATTCACTAATCTTTTTGATAACAACATTTTTCAATGGTTTTTTTTTTTCAGGGTCAGCAAAAAATAACACAAATAACTTTGTTTATTTATTGTTCTTTCCAGGACATTGCTTTTTAAAAATTCGGACGTGCCTGGGATAACCGTTTCACCTTTAACACTCTACAACCCAACCCCGCCTTTAGACGGGATTTTTCAACCAATTTTTGATCTACAAAGCATTAGAAAGAAGAACGTTTAAAATTTTAGAAAATTTGTGGGTTGGAAGTTTCACTTGTTTACTTGTAACTTTGCCAATGTTTTTGAAAATGTCATTTTTTTAGAAGTCAACTTTGGCTGAGTTTTTTTACTAACATTTCCTATATATTAAGTGAAAAGAAGTATGCAGTAATTTTTCTAGTGTCCCAGACTATGCCTCTACGAATTTTTAAGCTATTTAAATAATAATGGTGCCATTTTATAGCAGAAAATGTGAAAAACAAGCAAAAAATTGAAAAAGTGACTGAAAAAACATGAAAAAATTAGATAGGCAAAATGTAATGAAAGGAGGTGGTAGAATATGCCAAAAACTACCAAAAAAATCATAATCTAAACAAGATAAATGCAAGAGAAGTAACGTTTTTTGCAGAAAAAAAGTTGCTCAAAATGAACACGGAAAAAATAAAAATATTAAAAAAATGCCTAGTAGAGGGTTAACCAAAACAAACTGTAATTATTTATTTTTATGAAAATGCACCAAAAAGTTAAAATAATTCATTGTTTTGAATTGTGTAATATGATTAACCAATTCTTCTAAAAATAATTTTTGGTTCATAAAAATATAATTTTCTTATTGTTGAAACTCATTCTCTTGTGAGCCAAAATCAGTGCGATTGAATCTCTATGAATTTTACACTCTTTCTCAATTTAAAATTGAGACTAGTGAGATGATTTGAAAAAAAGTAAACATTGCCAACAGTTTTGTAACGTTTGTCAATTTATGTTATTTCAATTATGAATCTTATATTATTTTTTATGAAATTCTCGTAACAAGTAATTTTATTTTAATTAATTTCTTTCTTACGTTTTTTTTTTTTCATCCATGCATATTTTTTCTTGATGAGCCGGCTTTTTCAGAATGTTTCAACGCGATTTCACGCGCTCACATCGTGAGCCTAAAACTCACCAAAACACTGCGTGGCGTCTCACCAAACTCGAACAAGCTGATTCGACAGATCTTTACATCTCGCCGAGAGACGACGACTATTCCGGTCAGTGAGCTACGAGACGTCGCGACGTTCATACCGGGACGTTCGACACGCGCGTCGACTGATCGGCCATTGCGTTCAAGAAGGGAGTGTGAATAGGACGGTACGATTTGTAGTGTGTTCTCTGTTTTGCTCGTTGAGTGGGGTCTATCAGAGGAAATACTGCTTTATAAGTAGATTTTTTTGTGGGGGGATTTTGAGGAAGTTGATTTTCTATGAGTTAAGAAGGATCTTTAGATTGGGATTAGGTGATAATTGAAAAGAATAACACATTCGTAATCTAAAGAAATAATCGTCAAAAAGATAAGCTTGAAACAGCAAAAGATTCACAGTATTGACGTGAAGAAGGAAGAAGTGATTGCGGTTTTAAAACCCCTTCTGACTCAGTTGTGGGAATTTCTGTTCCACAAACATCGACTGCTACTTGGCAATGAACCTACAATGTGGCTGGTTGGAGGTTCAAGAATAAGACTCAGCGAAGCTGTAGCTATCAAGCATATCCACACCGCAGCGAAGAACAACAAACCACGTTGGCAGCTGATTGTCAACTTCTAGAAGAATAATCGTCACTAGCGTTTCACCTCAACGATGTGCATGATGGTCAACAGCTGAGACGTACACAACTAAGCCACTCGTTTAAACAACCTTAAGTTTATCTGCGTAGACGATTGATTCAGACTCGCCTGACTTGACTATAAGCTGCAATATTTTGTAAAATTTCACAAATCAATTAGTACCCAATACATCGGTCGTAGTGCAAATCGCATTCCCAAAAATGCAACGAATCGTGTGAAAATAAATCGGAATTAAGATGCATTAATGTTTATTTTTAGCCCGTCCCGTCTGTTTCCCGTCTCAGTACAGAGAAGAGAGAAGCGTTCAGGGTAGCAACTTTACGGCAGTGACAACGCAGCAGGTGTGAAGGCCAGCCAACCATATTGAACGCGAAATCGACAGGTTCAGACAAACGATTTTATATTGGAAACAGCAACTACAAGACTGAAACAAAAAAACAATCTGGAAATGGATGATGTTAGAGGTGAGTGAGAACTGACCTGGAAAGAAGTTTTTGATTTAACATAGATATTGTTTATTTGTTTACCCTCAGAATGTAATTCAAACTAGTCCATTTAGAACCGTATGTTAATGACATAAAACATTTTAATCACATTTTGTTCATGAGCATTCGCAATCAAAATGAACTCAAAGAATGAACTTACATGCATTTTTAGTTATCTCGGAATTTTATATTTTTCCCTGCGAGCTGCGAGCAAAGTTCAGTTGAAGTGGCTTTAATTGGAAGCATTTGTAAATAATTGTGCGAGTACTTGAAATAATTGTAACTGTTGATAAACTTTGCTTGACTTAATTTGTTGCAGGGGTGTTAATCGGGACTCTCATGCTTCCATATAAATCACGGTAAAGCACAAACTTGTGACCGATTTTGTGGCACAGTGCTACCATATAAACAACAATAAGAATTTCATGATAATGAAGGTTTTAATGCGTTCATATTTCATATGTCAACTCTCTATCGCCAAGTGGACCACTTAAAAAATCTTAAAATTTCACTCTGGGCGAAAAATGATTGTCAATTCCCGTTTTTTTCGTAGTCTTTGCTATAAAAATTAACCAGACATAAAATTTCTGAAATAAATTAAAAGGCAAACCAAAGGCTTTGGTCAAAGGGACGAGGTTAACGGTGCACATCAACCAGAGCTTTTGCACCAAGATTTTTGCTACAGATATTTAAGTCTTTTCAAAACTACGGGAATCATCCAAATATTTTTTTCTTCATCCCCTAAAGTACTGTCTACTAAGCGACAACAAAATTAGCCTATTTTTACAATCAAATTGTTGCAGGATTGGGTCCGTAAGTTTGTCAATTTTGGAACAAGAAGACAACAACTTCTTTGGTTTCTGTGCACTCTTTATTCACGGCGTGTTTTCTGGGCAACCTTAAAAAGAAAAAATAGTCATCACTACTTTCAAAAGTGTCTTATAGGAAATTTTCTCAGCTTTCCAATGCTTCTAAGAGCGAAATGTTTCATCGGGAAATTTCTGAGATATCTCTATTTTAAGTTTTTTCTTTTAAAATCCTTGATCATTTATTGGAAACTTTTAAATAACTGTCCAGGAAACTTGTCAAATGATGTGTTTCATGAGCAACTCTTTACGAAATCGGCCGATTTCGACCATTTTTATTTTTTGTATTTTTTTATTTGATTCAAACTTTGTGGGGGCCTTCCCTATGAACAAATAAGCTATTTTGCGTCATTGGTTCACCCATACAAGTCTCCATACAATTTTGGCTGCTGTCCATACAAAAATGGTATGTAAATATTCAAACAGCTGTAACTTTTGAGTGAAATTTCTGATCAATTTGGTGTCTTCGGCAAAGTTGTAGGTATTGTTGAGGACTTTTGAGAAAAAAATAGGTACACGGAAAAAAAATTGCAGATTTTTTTATCAACACTTTTTTTACTAAAACTCAATTTCCCAAAATATGTATTTTTTGATTTACGAGATTTTTTGATATGTTTTAGGGGACAAAAATTCGCAACTTTTGAGCCATAGAGAAACATGGTCAAAAAATCTGCCGCCGAGTTATGAATTTTTGAAAAAATAATGATTTTTGGAAAAAAATGAAATTTTATGCAAAAATAAGTTTGACATTATTTTTTAATGCAAAATTGAATTTGCAATCGAAAAGTACTTTACAGATTTTTTGATAAAGGGCTCCGGTTTCAAGATAGAGACACCGAAAGTTTGATTTTAGCGAAATATTTGCAGTTTTTCAATTTTTAAAAATAGTGACCATAAGTGACCATTTCTAAAAATTTTTTTTTTTGAAGAGTTCAGAAAATTTGCTATAAAATTGTCTAAGAGACATTGAAGATTGGACCTCGGGTTGCTGAGATAGAACCGCTTTAAGAAAAAGAAACACGAAAATTGAAGTTTTCTAAATCTCACCAAAACAACCCACCTTTTTCTAATGACGATATCTCAGCAATTAATGGTCCGATTTTCAATGATAATATATGAAACATTCGTGAAATTTTCCGATCTTTTCGAAAAAAAATATTTAGAAAATTTTTAAATCTAGACTAACATTTTAAAAGGGCCAAATATTGAATATTACGCCCATTTAAAATGGTAGTCTTGATTTTAAAAATTTCAAAATATTGTTTTCGAAAAGATCGGAAAACTTCACGAATGTTTCATGTATTAACATTGAAAATCGGATCATTAATTTCTGAGATATCGTCATTAGAAAATGGTGGGCTGATTGGGTGAGACTTAGAAAACTTCAATTTTCGTGTTTCTTTTTCTTTAAGCTGCTGTATTTCAGCAACCAGCGGTCCAATCTTCAATGTCTCATAGACAATTTTATAGCAAATTTTCTGAACTTTTCAAAAAAATATATGTTTAGAAATGGTCACTCATGGTCACTATTTTTAAAAATTGAAAAACTGCAAATATTTCACCAAAATCAAACTTTCGGTAGCTATATCTTGAAAACGGAGCTCTTTATCAAAAAATCTGTAAAGTACTTATCAATTGCATACAACTTCGATTTTTTCCGAAAATCACTATTTTTTAAAAAATTCCTAACTCGGCGGCAGATTTTTTGACCATGTTTCTCTATGGCTCAAAAGTTGCGAATTTTTGTCCCCTAAAACATATCAAAAAATCTCGAAAATCAAAAAATACGTATTTTGGGAAATTGAGTTTTAGTGAAAAAAAAGTTGATAAAAAAATCTGCAAATTTTTTTTCCGTGTACCTATTTTTTTCTCAAAAGTCCTCAACAATACCTACAACTTTGCCAAAGACACCAAATTGATCAGAAAATTCACTCAAAAGTTACAGCTGCTTGAATATTTACATACCATTTGTGTATGGACAGCTGCCAAAATTGTATGGAGACTTGTATGGGTGAACCAATGACACAAAATAGCATATTTGGTCATAGGGAAGGCCCCCACAAAGTTTGAGCCAAATCAAAAAATACAAATAAAATCCATTTCCGGTTTTGGTAGAGAATTGCTCATGTGTATTTTAATGACCAAAATGTGCAAAATAAGACAAGAAACAACTTTGTAGAAGGTTGCAAACCGCTAAACATTTTGAAAATTACCGAATTTTTGAATATGTGGGATTTATTCAAATAATAAAATAATAAAACCGTATTGAATTATTATTTTACAAGAACAAATAGATTATTACATAATTGTTGTATACAAATAACACCGGTCTGCTCTGATTCAGCTTGGAATCAGCTGATACAACCGAAATATTTCCTTAATCAAACACTAACTAGTTTCATGGATACAAAACATGTTTTATACTCGAAATTATACTGCAAATAACTGTTGCTAGCTTTAGGGGAAATACTTTTCATTAGTATGAAATGATTGTTTCAGTTTTTTTTTTGTATTAAATGATCAAGGAATTAGCAATATTTTACAAGTTTATAAGACTCTCATCTTAAATCTCATCTTAAAAAAATATATGTCTTGATTTTTGTTCAAATAGTTAGGAAAGAAAGTTTCTGTAAGATTTTTTTTTGTTAAAATACTATTTAATTTTTGTTCAAACAAAAATGTTTGTGACGGTGTTTCCAGCATTCTGAATTGGAAGACTCGAGTTTTATTGCTACTTTTAAGTGCATTTTCTACAGAAAACATTTTATAAAATTTTATCTTTATTTTATACTCATGAAAAATGACTTTTGAAGCTTGCTACAGTAATATGTAGTACATTTTCGATTTCAAATCATATTTGTATTTATGTTCCTGGTTAATGTGGGTGTACCCATATATTCAAAAACTTAGACAAAACATAATTTTCAAAATGTTTAGCGGTTTGCAACCTTCTACAAAGTTGTTTCTTGTCTTACTCATCAAAATGTGCAAACATTTAACAATACAACTCTTATGTTTACATATTATTTGTAATTGTCTGCTCTTCAACTTTGTAGAACATTATAACACTCTAAAAAATAACCCAGCAAATTTAGAAAAAAAAACAAGAATTTTAAAATGAAAATAAAAATTCTAATTAAAAATTACTCTTCTGGGTTAGGGACCATAAAGATTCGAAAAGGACATCACCTTTCCCTTAAAATGACATTGTCCCAATCTTTTTACAGTTAGGCAACGGAAAATGACAGAGTTTGTGAATTTTTTGTGTGTTTTTTTCGGACTTTTCAGTACGCCTCATAAAAGTCCCTTTGACACCAAATTTTCATCTCATCACCATTTCAGGTTGCGATTTATTGAAAAACATGTATTTTTTCGCATGTTCAAAAATGGAAGGGGTCGTACCGCCCCTCCGTCACGAGATATCAAAAAACGGACCTCAGATTCGTGATCAGAAACAAAAGTTACTCCGTAGAACAAAGTTTCACGTAATTCGAAGAGGGGTCGAGGCAACTTTTCCCGATTTCGTGTGGTTGGTATTACTCAATATGTAAATTCAAAGAATATTTATTTTTCATGATTCGAGTACACTCAAACCCCGATGGTTTGACACCAACTGTTGTCAAACGAACGGGGTCACTTTTTAGTTTGACACCCCTTTTACACGGAGTTCACACACACTACCAAACGTTTGTTTTGATAGTGTTCGTGAGCGCCGTGTAAAAAGTGACAGTTCGTCACTTTTTAGTTTGACTTTGACCAACCAACGGGGTACAAACTAAAAAAGTGTCAAACGAAAAAGTGACCAACCACCGGGGGTTGAGTGTACCATAAGTTTCTTAGAAGTCTTTATGTATTGGAGACTTCGAATAATCGATTTGTTTCAGTAGGATTTAATTCGTACAAAATACATTTTTGTTGGAGCGCTTGGAATTTTTAGTGTAAAAACACTGAGTCTAAATGAAACAAAGTGTTTCAATTATCCTCATTTCACCGAAAACAAAAACAGCTTTTTTGAATGAAATTTTCGAAAACTCCATCGCCTCCACAAGAATCGCTCCTCCACCATCACCATCAGCTCCCACATTGTTGCCGGATCCACTACGCCCCAGAAAAATGGTTCGCGTTCGCCGTAAACGCTCTCTAACGAAAGGCAGCCCGAAAACGTGGCTAAGGCGCTTGATGAACAGTTCCCGCAGATGGAGTAGGTTGAACGTTGAAGGTTTTTCGTTTTTTTTAGAAAAAATAGAATGAAAATTTAGGCTAACTTCACGGAAAAATTGGTATTTTTGAAGGTTTCTCAGCACTGTTGAACTCAATTATATTTTTTGTGTTTTTTTTTAATTTCATCAAAATTTCATAATTTTAGACAAAATGATCGGCTTCGGCGACGACGAGGAGGAAATCATCGAGGAGATCGGCATCAACCGGAAGCCAACGATTCCGTCGATGCGGCAGCGAAACTCCCAACTGAACGCCCTGGAGAGCATGCACCACAACGAGGAGCAGGAAAAGATGGACGAGATTCGGTCGGTGCTGAAGGATCGCCGGAAAGGCAAAGCCAAAAAGGGCGTGGCGTTTGACGCGGAAATGGTCCCCTCGGGAGGGGGCGCGGATGGACTGAGGAAGCGAGGCGGTGGACTGTTGAGCAGTAGCAGTGGGGCGACGGGAGGAGAAGACGGTCAGGAAACGTTCGGGGACTCGTACATGGTGGTGGAGTTCAGCGAGGACGCGTCGTCGGAGTCGGTGCAGTGGATCATCGATAAGATCCGGGGGAAGAAGGTTGACGGAGGGGCGGAGCTGTTGGTGAGGAAGGAGCCGTTGACGAAGTAAGTTTGACTTGAACGACATCGTGATTGAGAAGCTTCGGTTAATATCAATATTTTATTTTATTTTCCAGAGAAACCCAGTCCCTCGTCCTGCACATCTCCGCTACGCAGATGAAGTTCCTCGAGATCGCCGACGACATGGGCTTCATGAAGCGCAGCAAAACCGGCATCATCCGGAACTTCAACGTGGCCTGTCTGGATGACTTTTTCTACGACGAAAACATGGCCCTCGAGGACATCCTGACGCCCGCTGATCGACAGATCGTCATCAAGTATGCGCTCGAGAACATTCGAGCAGCGGAACACGAGCACCACATCCCGGGAACAAAGATCCAGCTGTACCATGGTCAGTCAATCATTCAAGCCGCCCAACACAAAGAAATCATCACCAACTTTTACTCACTGCACTGCAAACCACGACTGCGAAAGTTGCGCCACGTGTGGGTCAAACCGACCAAGCACCAACCGATCGACGAAATCCGAGACTACTTCGGGGAGAGTGTCGGCATGTACTTCTCCTTCCTGGGATTCTACACGTACGCGTTGATCGTCCCCACCGTACTAGGACTGCTCCAGATGGTCCTCTCGGAAGAAACGGAAACCGTCCCCTTTTTCTGTATATTCTACGTCGTCTGGATGAAGGTCTTCCTGGAGCTCTGGAAGCGCAAATCATCAGCCCATGCGTACCGCTGGGGAACGATCACGATGACCAACCTGGACGAACCGCGCGTCGGCTACTACGGCAAGCTGGGACGGGATCCAATCACCGGCAAACTAACCCCGCAATTCCCCAAGTGGAAAACCTACGTCCAAATGTACTTCGTAACGGCCCCCATCATCATCCTGTGTATCTCAATCGCAGCCTTCGTGACGATCTTCCAGTTCTACGTGGAAGAACAACTGGCGGAATCGTTCGGATTGGACGCACTGGTGATGTACGTCCCGTCGATTGTGAACGCGGTTTACATTGCACTTTCGACCATTTTGTACGACCGGCTGGCGACGTTTTTGACCGATCGGGAGAATCATCGCACGCAGAGCCAGTACGAGCGGCATCGGGTCAACAAGCTGATCGTGCTCGAGTTTGTGAACAACTTTTTGTGCCTGTTCTACATTGCGTTCGTTTTGCAGGTGAGTGTTGCAAATCTAAATAAGAGCCTAATAAGAGACTAAGCCTCTAACATTTTCTCTTCATGAATTTTGATTTTAAGTTTGTTAAGCACTAAGTCAATGAAAACATGCTTTTGGTGAAATCAGAATAAAATGATTATTTTTTATTCATAGTCAACCAAGGCAAAGTGCTAATAAGTGCGCTAAAACATTTTTTTCTAATATTCAGACTGGCACGGATCATATTATATCTGAAAAATTAGCTACGAAATCGGCCGATTACAACCATTTTTATTTTTTGAGCAATTCTCTTCGAAATCAGTCTTTAATGCAATTTTATTTTTTGTATTTTTTATCCGACTAAAACTTTTTGGTGCCTTCGGTATGCCCAAAGAAGCCTTTTTGCATCATAAGTTTGTCCATGTCGTGATCGGGGACTTTCTTTCATAATAAAAACACAGATATTTTGCAATTAACAAACAACACGTCTTATTCCACACAAATTAACCACAAAACTGATTTGACAATCTTCATTCTCCCTTTCGCCGGCCGCGCGCATCTCGTTGTTTTCTCGCTAGTTGCGCAGCTCGCTAGCGCGCTCTCGCACTCAATCCGCAATCAGCTAACAAGGCAATATTCATGAAGGTGCGCACTTTTTGTTGCGCTCTAAATTCTTGTTTATGAATTATATCAATCTTATAATAAATACTACTATTTAATAATTTATTACATATTCAATCCTGCAACCCAGAATCCCTACAGTCCATATAATTTTCCATACAAATTTGACAGCTGTTCATACAAAAATGATGTATGAAAATTCAAAAATCTGTATCTTTTGAAGGAATTTTTTGATCGATTTGGTGTCTTGGGCAAAGTTGTAGGTACCCTGACTGAAAAGTCCGTCGGACGTCCGTCGTTTGTCGTCCGTGCAATCGTACGACGTCGCACGACAATGTCGTGCGACATTCGCACGAATGTCATACGTTTTTGCACCAAAATGTCGTATTTGTCGTGCGATCGATCATCGAAATTGTTCGACATTGTCGTACGACATTCGACCGATGTCGCACGGTTTTGTTATTTAGGTTGTCGTGCCTTTGTCGTGTGCTGTTTTTTCGGGTTTTTAGGTTATGTGGCAGTAAAAATAAACTTTTTTTTTATTTTTAGATTATTTTCAGATGTATTTTTTCTGTTACTTAATCTTTTTCACTCGATTTCACAAACATTCATTAATATTACTTGTTGTGTGTCGCGATCTTCACGTGGTTTTTGGCGTTGTCTTCCAGTTGGCCTTTCATCTCGTCGCTTCGGCATCTTGATCGGATTTGGTCAGCCATCTTTTCGAGCCGACGCCTGCGTGTAGATACGGCACTGGAACGGCGCTTCCGTTTATTTCCCACGGATTGATGGCCTTCGGAGTACGGGACAACGTCGGTTTACGCACTTCCAGTGCAGGTGTTTTTGCGATCGTGACAGTTTCCGTTCCGTGGGACAACACGGAAACGCTGGGTTGTTAGCAGGATTCGATTGGAATATTTTTGGTTACCTGAAAAAAAGATTACATCATTCGGCTAAATCATCCGAAATATAACTTGAAATGTAAAATTTAACTTTCAATGTAAAATTAAAAAATGTAGTCATTTAAAACTTGTAAATTTTTAGGAAAAATGACAAAAAAATACACAACAAAAAATTTCATTTAAACATTTTAAGTTTCAGATAAAAAATCAACAGCAACGTTATCAAAAATTTGTATGGAGAATTTTGTTTTTTTTTTTTTTTTAATTTAAGGTGCATGTGTTTCTTGGGACTCTGAAGTCCTTGGTTTAAAGAAGCAATGAACTTTACAGTTTTAAACAATTTTGGTATGTTCGAATGTTAGAATCACTAAAATTTTAAATATCTGAATAATTTTAAAATAAAAATAAAATCTTTGATATTTTTAAAAACAGTTTTGAAAATATCAAGAATTTTAAGAATAATACAATTTGAAAATTAATTTTATAATTTTAATTAATTAATAATTTTATAATTTTATAATTTTATAATTTTATAATTTTATAATTTTATAATTTTATAATTTTATAATTTTATAATTTTATAATTTTATAATTTTATAATTTTATAATTTTATAATTTTATAATTTTATAATTTTATAATTTTATAATTTTATAATTTTATAATTTTATAATTTTATAATTTTATAATTTTATAATTTTATAATTTTATAATTTTATAATTTTATAATATTATAATTTTATAATTTTATAATTTTATAATTTTATAATTTTATAATTTTATAATTTTATAATTTTATAATTTTATAATTTTATAATTTTATAATTTTATAATTTTATAATTTTATAATTTTATAATTTTATAATTTTATAATTTTATAATTTTATAATTTTATAATTTTATAATTTTATAATTTTATAATTTTATAATTTTATAATTTTATAATTTTATAATTTTATAATTTTATAATTTTATAATTTTATAATTTTATAATTTTATAATTTTATAATTTTATAATTTTATAATTTTATAATTTTATAATTTTATAATTTTATAATTTTATAATTTTATAATTTTATAATTTTATAATTTTATAATTTTATAATTTTATAATTTTATAATTTTATAATTTTATAATTTTATAATTTTATAATTTTATAATTTTATAATTTTATAATTTTATAATTTCATAATTTTATAATTTTATAGTTTTATAATTTTATAATTTACAATTCTTAATTTTATAATTTTATACTTTTATACTTTTATAATTTTATACTTTTTTAATTATATACTTTTATAATTTTATACTTTAATAATTTTATAATTTATTTTTAAAACTATTGTTAAAAGATAACCAAGATAACTAAAGAAATAAACAGAATTGAATTGAGGAAATCTAATAATTATATTATTTTAATTTTATTTAATTTTCAAACCAAATCATACTTTATTTGTGAAATCGAAAAGTTTGAGAATTTAAAGAAAAATAATTTTATTGTTTAGAATTTTTGATAATCAGGTTTTTAATTTTATTCTCCCCCCCCCCCCTCTCCCCTCCCCCACGCACATTTTCATCGTCCTCATTTATTTTTCAAATGGGAGGCACACCCCCTCCATAGAGAAGGGAATTCAATACTCTTGCCCCCTCTATCGTTTCAACAACAACTCACCGTATAAAAACCTCCGGCGGATCAGAAACGCCACCTCATCAATTACTTGGCGTTTGATCCTCCTCCTCCTTGGGTATGGCACGCACCGCCACCTCCAGCGGAAAGTTAAACGCCAATTCGCTTCCTCGATCGCAGACCGGTTCCTTTCCCTCCCGTCTTCCGGCAAGGCCCGCTGGAGTAACGATGGGTCCCGTTCTCCTCCTCCTCCACCATCACGAAGGCTGAAATCAGGAAATCTGGAATATATTGTTATGATAAAGCCGCTCGCCCACTCCGACCGAAACTTTCCGGTAAAAAAGGAACACAACTTACCAATCAACCTGCCAAAATCCACACGAAACCTTACTGCAACGTAAAACTGGTTCGAATCGATTCAAAGTTTCTCTGATTTGATCAAGTCCAAACAAGTCCAACTAGAGAGAACTGTCAAACTGCGTCGACGAAAATCTTGACTTCAAATTGAATGGAAAATCGATGGAAAAACAATGTCGGTCATGTCAAGTGTTTGTCGTACGTTTGTCGTCCTTTCGACCAATCGATATCGAAACGGTAAAATCAAAACCGCGCGACAGCTCGTACGACGTGCGACATTTTTCAAACAGGGTATGGATAAGGACTACACTGAAAAAGAAATGATACACGGTAAAAAAAATTGGTGATTTTTAACTTAACTTTTTGTCACCAGGTTGTGCTAAAAATTTTTGACCGAGTTACGAATTTTTGATTTTGATTTGATTTGATGAGATAACCAACAGGGCCACAAGGATTACCTATGTAGCGGTTGCCTAGAATTACAGTGGCTCAGACTTAAAGAGAGCATCTTCAAATTACTGCCGTATGAAGGGCCAAAAGGGGGTGGTTGGACGCGAACAAGCAAAATCACTCACGGTGTCCTCAGGGGAAGAGAATCTCCTTCCGACAGTAACCTCCAATAACTCCGAAAAAAGTCTGACAAAGCTGAAAAACAGGGCTCGCACCCTGTTGGGGGCCTAAAAGGGCGCGGCAGACAGCTGGAAACTGACAGAGGTCAATAGATGTAGTAATTAGACAATCCTTAAGAATTAAACTACTAAACTATTTTCCCCTTGCGACGTAGTTATGAATTTTTGCATCAATACTGATTTACGAAAATATTGTTTAGCAAACATCAATTTTCCTGTTTTTAAACCTTTGCATGGAAATATCAACAAAGTTCAAAAGAGAAAAATATTGATTAAAATATTCTCAGCTTTTCAAAATATTGTTTGCAAAAGTGGGCAAACAAAGTGTGCACTAATTTAAAACAAATGAAAAACTGCGACTATTTTCAAAAAAATTATCTAAAAAAAGTTGCACGGTGCATTTTATCAAAATTTCAGTAAAATACTATATGATTGCAAATTTGTTTTGTTTTGTTTTTTTTGCCTTCCTCACTGAGGTAAGGCTATAATCCTGCTCTGAAAATGAACTTTTTATTAAAAGCTCCTAGACCCACCTTCATGTATACATATCGACTCAGAATCGAAAGCTTAACAAATGTCTGTGTATGTGTATGTGTGTGTGTATGTGTGTGTGTATGTGTGTGTGTATGTGTGTGTGTATGTATGTATGTGACCAAAATTCTCACTGAGTTTTCTCAGCACTGGCTGAACCGATTTTGATCGAACCAGTTGCATTCGACTTGGTTTAAGGTCCCATACATCGCTATTGAATTGTTTGAAGTTTCGATAAGTAGTTCAAAAGTTATGTATAAAAACGGGTTTTCGCAAATATCCGGATCTCAATTATATGCACGTAAACGATGTCCGGATCCATCATCCGACCCATCATTGGTTAGGTAATTGAAAGGCCTTTCCAATGAGTCCAATACATTGAAGATCTGGCAACCCTGTCTCGAGTTATTACCACATAAGTTATATCTGTGTTTTTTTGTGGAACTAAACAAAGCTGAAATGTGTATCCAAACCACTCATATCACCCATTTTTGGTAAAAAATGAGGAAGGCATCAACCACATAGGTGGATTAGGTTAGTTTTTTTATTTAAAGATGCTCCCTTTGAGTCTGAGCCACTGTAATTCTTATTATCACATCAAATCAAATCAAATCAAATCAAATCAAAATCAGTATTTATTCAAAAATTAATAACTGGGTCAAAATTTTTTTGCACAACCTGGAAACTTCTGAAAAAAAAACATTAAAAAAATAATAATAAAAATAGTGACACATAGACACCAAATCGATCAAAAAATTCCTTCAAAAGACACAGATTTTTAAATTTTCATATATCATTTTTGTATGGACAGCTGCCAAATTTGTATGGAAAATTATATGGACAAACTAATGATGCAAAATAGCTTCTTTACTTTAAGTTTCAGCCGGATTAAAAAATACAAAAAAAACGAATTACCGAAATCTCAGAGAATTGCTCTTTTCTATATTTTGATTTGGCTCAAACTTTGTGGGGGCCTTCCCTATTACCAAAGAAGACATTTTGTGTCATCTGTTCACTTATACAAATCTACATACAATTTTGACATTCTCTTTTTTATTTTTTTAATGTTTTAAGGGACAAAAACCCGCATCTTGAAGGCCATTCAGAAGTTTGGACCAATGTGTTGTCGACGAACTAAAATTTTTTTTAAGTGATATTTGTAAAAAAAAATAAATCCGGTATATAAAATTTGTTGACCGCATTTTGTAAAGTAAAATCCATCACAAGTTTTTTCATGCAAACTTCCTTACAATTTTGCGGACAGCATATTAAAATTCCAAAATATGTGAAGAAATGAGACGAGATTTTCATGGAAAAAAGTGCCTAGTTTTATTTATTTCACTTTTATTCCCTAAAAGTTAAAACGTACTTTTAAATTTGAATTTTATATGAACGAAAAAAGCATCTTTTTCGCTTTATTATGGATCTGTAATTTTTTTTGAAAAAAAACCCAATAATTGCAAGCAAAATTTTAAAATTAATTAAATGATTTTTTTTTCATTTCTGAAGTTTTTTTTTTTTTTTGAAAAGGTCCAATAAAACAAATTTTCAGTTTTTGCTTTTTGGGTGTTTTTTAATACCCATGACTCAAGGCGGTTTCAAAAAAACCTAAAAAGCAAAAACTAGAAATTTGGTTTATTGGACCTTTTCAAAAAAAACTCCAGATGTGCACTATAAACGTGAACACGATTACTGGAATTTAATTTTTCCGTGTGTATTGCAATTTCATAATATTTCGAGTAGGAAAAGCTTTTTTTATAATTTTCATTGCAGACTTTGTAGAATGGAAAGCTGGTAGATGAGATACAACCTCTTGAAGTTTAAATTTGGTGAAAAACGATTTTTTCTCATTGTCATCTTGCGCCTACATTTTTCAACTGACGATATCTCGGAACCATTGGTTCAATGTTAAAAAAATGAACTTTTGTTGATTTTTTTTTTTTGCTCTTTTGAATTAAACAATCTGATTAATTTGGTGACTTCGTCAAAATTGTAGGCACCGGAAAGGATAAAAAAAAATTAGTTAGTTACAAAAAAATATATTTGTTTATTGCACTTTTAAGCATTAAAAGTTGAATAAGGGGTCTGAGGATTTATGACAATCCAAATATTTATTTTATATGGGAAAATGCTACGAGAAAGAGGGGGTAAATAAAACAAGAAAAAAAGTATTTGTGGATGATGCCTGATGCAAAATGGTTATTTACTCATAGAAAAGAACCCACAAAATTAAGCCAAATCAGAAATCCAAAAAAAAAATCGTTGTTCCAAATCCCACAGATTTGCTCGATAAAAACGACATAGGATGTTTAAAATAGCGTAATTATTTGTGTAACAAATCTCTCCTTTCCCTTACCAGGACATGAAAATGCTTAAAACCCAACTTATGATGCAGCTGATCGTGCTGCAGTTCGTCCAGAACGTGCTCGAAAACCTCTATCCGTACCTCAAGAAGAAGGTAGGCCTCATGACGACGCGACTCTTCACCAAGTCCCACTACGACCGGCTGGAGCGCGACTTTGAGGAACTGGACCAGTTGGGCGTACTCTCGCTGGACGGGGACGACCCGCGGATCGTGCGGAATCGCAAGGAGAACATCCTGGAGGAGTACAACACGTACGACGATTACCTGGAGTTGTACATTCAGTTTGGGTACGTGGTGCTGTTTTCGTCGGTGGCGCCCATGACGGCCTTTTGGGCGATTTTGAATAACGTCATTGAGATCCGGTTGGACGCTTATAAGCTGTGTTCGTTCTTCAAGCGACCTTTTGCGCGTCGCACCAAGAACATCGGCGCCTGGCAGTTGGCCTTCGAGACGCTGGCCGTCATTTCGATCATGACCAACTGTGGCATTCTGTATCTGTCCCCGCAGATGAGGTAGGATTTTTTGGAGGTTAACTTTGCTGGGTTCAGTTTGATATTTTTTTTTCTTGTTCAGGGAACTGGCGACCAACTTTAGTGCAGAGGCGTACGCCATCGCCTTTCTAGTCATCGAGCACGTCCTGCTGGGCCTGACGTGGTTCATCTACAAGGCCATCCCCGATACGCCCCTCTGGGTGAGGGTGGCCCTGGCCAAAGCGGACTACGAATCCCGGCAAGCACTGAAACGAGAGGTACGTTTTGTTGTTTGCAAAGTTTCACTAGAAAGAGTGATTAATTTTTTCTTCCTTCGATTTGATTTGATACTAACCAACCAAGCCGTTTGATTCTTCTTCTAGGACTAGAGGTGCACAGACTTCCAAACCACCCCCACGATGCGCTCGTCATTACCCGCTGAAAAGCAGACACACGTGCCTACACATTACCTACAATAACCATAAAGTATATTTTCGTACAAAACAAACGCTGACCGCCATCATTTAGCAAAGCTTAACAATCGAAACGAGTGCCAATGTGTGATATCTAATATTTAATTCCGATTTTTAAACATTTTTACAAGAAAAAAAAACAGTTTGGAAAAGTGTTACAGCAATTAACAGCTTCTAACCAGCTACGATAAGCTTTCTTAGCAATTGTGTACTTATTTGAATTAAATGTTCAAAGTTTATCAATATCAAATTTTATCGCACAACACCAACCAGAATGCTCAGCGATCTCGAAATCTGCTGTTCCGGCGGTTCCGCAGCGTGTTCGACTCCCATTCGATGCTAACGTGAAAGGGTTAATCGTGCAACAGAACTGTTTAAAAGTACTAGTCTATGTAGAAGTGTTACGTCAAGGGTTTTCTTTTAAACAAACTTGCTCAGATTGTTCAAATACACGCACATCTCACGGTTTTGGAAATTGTGATCAACAGTGTTGTTTTTACTGGAGCTTAAGTGTATAAATCAGTGGTTTTAAGTGAAAAATAAAATGAAATTGTTAAACAAATATAAACAAAGTGGTTTTGCTTGATTCACAATCCCAACAAATTTCGTTCTCTTAAACTCCTCTCTAAATTGTGGTCTCGCTGGTTTTCGATCTTTGGCTATCTAAAATTTCACCATTTCGTCGTGATCGTGCTATCTTGTTGCACGTAGATTTTAGGGTCAAAATGAGTTAAGAACGCAACCGGCATCTTTTGTGCTGGGGTTTAGGGTAGTGCAAATTCTGGAATCACAAAAATTATCAAACAAAATTTCGAAAATAATGTTTAAGATTCAATATTAAATTATCAATCGGACGACAATGACTAAACTTAATTTTTGGTAAAGTGCACCGTTTTCAAGTCGACGCTACCTTGTCGCACGTTGCTTTTTGACGTTCCGAAAAAAACGCATTTTAAACAATAACAAACACGTTTTGTTTGGTTGACCATTCTGTGCATTGCCCCGAAGTTTGGTTGAATATGGTTGGCAGCGTCCCGAGTTATAATAACAAATGTTTACGGTAGTAGGCCTTGAACGTGTGTCAAACGCGTTCTGACCTGAAATCCCTTTGACCAGTTGTCGCACTTACAGCAATTTTCATGGTGTGTCAAGATAGCACGACAAGATCGTAACTTCTTTCATAAGAAGAGTGAAACAATGCACAGAATTTTTCGATTTTTTTCAATATCTCAGGAATATCCATCTGATAAGGTCAAATGGTGAGCTGCACAAATTGGCGATCTTAACTCAATTTTGCCCAAAATGCGCTTGCGACAAGATGCCACGACAGCGAAAATTTAAAATGTTTTCAAAGGTGTTGAAACATGCTAAATATGATTATAAACGCGGGAAAATGCATTTAAACTGGTTTTCAGATGGTTAAACTTTAATTATTATTATAATTTTGAAGTTTTTCGAAAAAAATATTTTTTTTGGCCCCTAATTTTTCAGGCTTACTTTGAAGGGGGGGGGAGGAGGGGTAAGCGACATAAAGTTTGAAAAATATTTGCATAAAAAACACCAAAAGAAACTTTTTGAAAGGGTTGAGCCAATTATTATGGACATTTTAAAAAAACAAGGAAGAATTTTAAATTTCGAGATTATACTATTTTTTCCCAATTTTATTTCTATAAATTTTTTTTTGAAATTTAAAAAATCTATCTATATTTATAAAAATGTCAAAAATATGTGTTTTCGAACATTTAAAAAATGTACTCATGGTAGTTCAACTTCAAAACATGTTTTTTTTAGAAAAGCGCATTAAATTTTACAGCAATTTCAGCAGAAAAATCGGAAAAAATAGTTTTGTAAATTTTTTTAACTTGCATGTTTTTTACTTTTTCAATCCTTTCTCTTCAACTCGCAACATCTCGGAAACTAATGGTAGAAAATGCTGTCGGCTATTTTTAACGTGACTTTAGAAGTTGTGAAAAATGAATTCGTGAATCTTTTTTGCACTTTTCTATAAAAATAATTTCTAAAATTGAAAAACTAGAGTTACTTTTTGAAAGAGTCAACCACTTATTGTGAAATCTTTTGAAAATAAAGCTGATTTTTTAATTTAAAATTATCTTTTAATTAGTTTCAGTAAAAATAATTTCGCAATTTGAAAATCGAGCTTTATATTGTAAAATATCAAAAATATGTAATTTTTGCGCTTTCAAAAGTTTAATTGCTGCACATTGAAAAATCGAATCAAAGGTTTACGAGATATTGCGAGTTGAAAAAGTGGGACTAATGTGCTAGTGTCATCTAGACACTAACAAAACTATTTTCTCGCAAAATTTAAGCAGGTCAACAAGGTTGAGAAATCAAAATTTTCTCAGCTGCTCGGATATATTTTTTACAGGGGTGTTTTTCCTTCATCATGATTTTTTTAATTAATGAAAACCTAAAATTAATGTATAAAAAAAAAATAGTAATCATAAAAGAATTAAATTGAAAAAAATAAAGAGGTGTCACAATAAAAGCTTCCTAAAATTCTAAATTTCCAAATTAACTGAACAATAAAAAATCTAACGTAATATACTGTATTATTAATTGTCTTCAACCGATTTTACAAGTTTTTTTTCTCAGTGCGACAAGGTTTCGAAATGATTAATTTTTAAAATTTAAACATGATAAAATGGATAAATATAAAAAAATTTTTACTTAACTGTTTTACAAACGTTATTGTAAGAACCAACAAAACCATTGTACCGAAGAAAAAACTGTCGAAATAACTTGTAAGGGCATTTCTTTCATATATTCCAAATCACACCTCCTATTTTTCAAGTGAATAATATATTTCGATCTAGCAATTTGACTAATATCGCTTCGGTAACGGTAGCAACAACGCCCGCTCACTAGTAACGTTGAATATTGTCAACGTTGTTTTGCACGAAAACAAAAATAAATTATCGCATTTAGCACCTAAGAAAAATAGCAAATAATGATTTATGTCGATCGACACTTAGTATTAATTATGTACAAATCTAGAAATTTACTATTTTAAGAATTATAAAATAAGAAGAAAAGACACTTTTAACCGGAAAATAAATACTGAAGCAATAGACAGTAAAAACACTCGACCTCAAGCTAACCCAATAATAGATAGTAAGAAGTAAAAGAAAAGTATTCACCAGAAGAAAAACAATATATGTACAAACTTTCTTCACCAAAGGCAATCTCTTGAACTTTAAATGCACTCAATTCCTCACCAGCGAAAAAAAAAATAAACACTCACTCGCGCAAACTGGCCTTTTTATATGAATATTTCGAGAAAACACGCTGTAAAGCTACAAGAATTCTTCTCGAACTGCGTAGAAAGATTAGTGCGAAGCGTTTTTTTTTTGTTTTGAGATACATTAAATGTTTACTCTTTCTAAATTCGCTAAAAGCTAAACTATTTGTTCACGATAGTTGGCGATAGCGCAAGCGCGTAAATCCTAGATCCGTTACAATACACGATAGTGGGTTTCAGTTTTTCCATTTACGTTTGTTGTGTTAGTTTAGTAACTACTGTACAGAGTTGTTGATTTGGTTGGTTTTTGAATATGTTCACAACACTACTCTACTGTAATCTCTGGGGCTAGGAGGGAAGATGGCAATAGTGTGAGGGGTGGGAGTAGTATTCTGTTAGTGGCTAGTAACTCTACAGGTGTGTCTGCAAGAAGAGAAAAAGAAACGGGTAAGTATGGTTTTGAGCAGAGATTAGGGGTCATTTGGGGTTAAGTAGCAATCAGAGTGGGTCATTTCATTTTTGTTTTTTTTTTTTAAATTCCCCACTTAAACGACCTTATTATGCCTTGGTTTTTTTAATATAAGCAACATTATTGGGTTAAAATATCAGATAAATTTAATTTATTTACCTATTTATCATTTAATGAAACTGAAATTTTTGATAAATCTATTCACCCAAACTTGAGCAACCAAATCCTCTAACAAATTTGTCAAAGGCAAAGTTATATTAACAATAATATTAGTGAACTTATCGGACTTGGATGTTATTGAATCGATTCTTTTGATTAAATTTAAGAGATATTTCCAATTTTTTTTAATCATTTAAAAGTTTTTTTTTTATGGACTAATATTATATTTTATTCAAATCCCAGTTCAGTCTATTCCCAAAAAAATAATTATCATAATATAATTTTCGCTATGAAATTAACACATTATAAACGCCTAACCAAAATTATTTAGTTAATTTGACATTTTTTCTGACAGCGAACAGTGCACAGTGGTCCAGATCGCAAAATTAGGCGGAAATTTGTTTTTTTTTTTGAAAAATGGTGAAGTTTTCTAGCTTTTATGTCTTAAAAAGAATTGTTGCAAATGGGAAGGCACAATTTGGGTTTGGTTGAAAATTAGGGTGGTTTGCAATTAAGGTGGTAGATGCTGTCTTTCACTTTTGGGGCAATGACTGTCAATGATGGTTTTGAATTTAGGGTCCAGAAATATTAAATTGAAATGAAAAAATAAAATAATCACTAAAGTGCTTTTACAATCAACACAAGGAAAACCATTTTTTGATTGAAACATTCTGAATCATGATTTGAATGTTTTTCTAAAACAAACATGGCCGCCAAATGGCCGATCGGGAATGATGCATTTCAGACCCTTAATGTGATTTTGAAAATATAACTGTTTAAGAATATATTGTGCGATTTTGTTTGTCTTCTTGAAAGTTGAATTTGACTACATATCTCGAAAAGGAGAAAAAAATGTGTGTCTTCGACAAAGTTGCTTGAATTGGCAAATATTGGCTAAATATTCCTGAAAAGTAAGATTTTTAAAGTCACTCTAATTGTTAACCAACCTAATTTTAAAACCAAATCAAAAGTTGTCCCTTTTCATTCGCAACAACTCTTCTGAAGACACCAAAGCTCCAAAACTACATCACTTTTTTGCGATCTGGACCACTGTGCAGTGTTCGTAACGGCAGAATTAAGTGGAATAAAGGGGTTTAGGTGGGTCAGCGATAGTCCGCGCTCCATACAAAAAATATGTTTTGTATTAAAATTGTCCACGAGGGTGGGGATGGGGAGTGGCGGATAGTTCAAAAAGTGTCCACATCATTTATTGATGGTCCCTTTTTAGACAAATTTATGATCATTTCGCAAAAAAAAGTATGTTTAGAGATGGTCAAGCTTGGTCATCACTTTAACAAGTAAAAAGAAACGTTGTTAACAAAAAAAAACAATTTTTGGATGGGTAATTAGAAAACCATGCACGATGTCAAAATTTTCTCATTCTAAAAATAATGCAAAAAAAAACGATTTTTTTTCTGTGTTATTCGAAAAGTTGAATTTTGGAATGTTGAAAATTTGGTTGGTTGAATATTACTCATTTTTTGAGTAATATTAATCAAAAATGTGTAAAAATGTGAACCTGATGAATATTCATCAGAAACTGATGAAAATTCACCAATTCCTGATGTAATATTACACATTTTTTTCGCCACAAAATCTGTCACCATTTCCTGATGAAATAATTTTTTTTTTCTCTGCATGATTTTTCGAAAAAAAAAACTCAATATTGGGAGAATTGCTCAAAGAGTTATACTATTATCCGGGGGGATGACAAACCTTTCCCGACCAAAGCAAACTGACAACAGTCGACATTAGCATGGTTGTCAAATGAGAGCCCACAACAGAAGCACTACACAGAAAAAAAAAAATGATGGTAATATTCATCAGGAAATGGTGACAGATTTTGTGGCAAAATAAATGATAAATTTTACCCCAGAAAATGATGAATTTTCATCAGTTTTTGATGAATATTCATCAGGTTCACATTTTTACACATTTTTTATGTAATATTACACAAATAAAGAGGTAATATTCAACCTACCAAATTTTCAACATTTCAAAATTCAACTTTTTTTTTCTGTGTAGCTGTCAAATGGTAGCCCATAACAAATCAATGTTTGGGTTGTTGTTTTTCAAATTATTCGCAATTTAAACGATAAATTCCTGAAAAAAACAAGTCAATTGTGTTGCCGATGGCAAATTTCATCATATTAATAAAGATTCCATCCCAATATTGGCTGAAAATTCATATCGAAAAAAGTGATTTTTCTGTTTACCTTTTTTTGCTTTTTTTTCTTTTAGTCGATCAAACATTTGCATGGGACTTTTGAGTTCAACCAGGATAACACACTTCGTGTTACCATAGCAATATGTATAATACTGATTCTCAGTGTTTGTTTTCTGAACTTCAAGGTGGCGGCTTCTTCGCTACCCCCTGCTATTATCCAAAAAGCTTCGATTCAAATCTCAAAAAAATGACCCACTCTTTTTTGCTGTTTAAATTATTACAAAAACACAAACAATAACAGACAAAGGTTAGATATTATACCACCACGGAATAGAAGCGTCGTTATCACACGCACACGCACAAATGAGTTCCCATATTAGACTTCTTTTTTGCTAGATTTTTGTTTTCTTTATTTGAGTAGTCTTACAACCACTTGATACATTGAGATGTATGATATTTACTTGCTTAAATTGTTTGTTTCCTTTTTCTGACCTTTGTTTGCCCTTTCGGTTCTTTTTTTTCATTATTTCGAACGAGGGCGCTTTTCTCCTTCTTTCCACTTTCGTGTGTGACAGCTTGTGAGGGTGTGGTGAGTTGGTGATTTTCTTTCGATTTGGTATTTTCAACAAAGATTTTCGTGTTGTTGGCATCCTTGCTTTCACCTTGTTTTTTTTTGTTTGTTTTGTTTATCGAATATTGCTTGTGATGTTGTAGGAAAACAAAGACACTCCCGCGCTGAGATGCGCTGCGAGCGCGAACAAAAACATTGAAATTGTTCAACAGTTATTGCATCTGATTATGTGTATGTTTAATATATATAATATACTTTTTTGTTTTATTTGTTTGTCTACAACTTTTTTGTGTCTTCATTTTTTTTTTTCGTCACGTGATGAGGTTTTCAGTTTATTTTGGTTGTTTCTCGTAAAAGTACGCCTAACTATCTATTCGAATGAGAGTTTGATTTTAGTTGTTTTCTCGGTCGACGACGGAAACACAAACTGGTTTGCGTGTTTGTTTTGCTGGCGCTCACTCATCTTGTGTTTTGTGTTTTTTTCTCACCCTACCAGAAAATTCTGGTTTCTTATTTGTTCTGAATTGTGACAGTATAATTCACCTTTCTTTTTTGTTTTCTTTGTTTATGTTGCAGAGTATAATGAATGAAGCATAAATTCAACAAAAATTTACACTGATTAGTATATGTTTTCTTGTTTGTTTCTGAATAAGAGTCCCTACGATTCGAGATACTATAATATGTATATTCTGAGAACTGGGTCCCGTTCGTGACCCTCATGCTTCATATTTCATAACTAACTTATTATTGTATCGTGTGTTTTTTATTCTGTTTACCTTTATTATTTGTAAATAATTCCCTTACCTACTATGCATAGCGTTTTACCTCTGGTTTCCCACCCCTTTCAAATTTGTATTTATTGTAATGTCCTCCCACCGTTTCTTCCCCCTCTTGCTATCCCCAATTGTCCAAGTTGTTCGCTATAGCTCACTCTATCAAGCATTTGGCAGCTCTGCAGCTGCCAGCCAGCTTTTTTCCTACACGTAGGCCGATTTATTTTGTTTCACACCAAACGCCACCTTTTATGTACATTTTTTGATGATTCTTCGTTAGATTGTGATTCTTATTCACCAGTCCTCTCCTAATGCCACCGTTGGGAATGAGTTTAGTACAACTTTTACGTCGTTCTGTTTTGTTTTTGACACAATTTCTCGCAACTCTGGCGCGAACTCGTTCGCATTCGAATTCAGCAATGGTTTTGGTTGGATTAGAAAAATAAATGTTGTTGATTGCTTCCTGCAAATAAGCGTGCAGCTGGTGAAAGTTGCTTTAAACTGCACAATGTAGCGAAAATGCACTTTGAATAAGGTATCTTTAAGATAAAATATTTAATTTTGAAGATTTCATATGCATAGAAAATAATTTACCTAATAGAAAACTTTAAAATTTGTATTTGTAATTTAGTGTTTGTCAATTGAACAATATTTTGGTTTGATTTCGTTTAGAGAAACATGAAATAACATCAATAAATCAATAAAGAACGACAACAAAAAATGTGAGCGGAGTTTGATGAATATATTGAGATAAACACTGAACATTTGGACCAACCAAATGAATAAACTTAAACATGTTTTTCGACATAAAGCCGACATCTTCGACATCTCTACGCTTTTGCGAATTGACTTTTCTTCGTATTTTTTATATTTTAATTGAATGCATACAAAAAGAATCTATTTTGCATAATTAGTTACTTCATAAAAGGCCTCATTCAATTATGCAGGCTTTTCAGAAGGGTTTTTCTAATCGCTAAGCCCGAGTCGGACCCGACCATCGGCTTTCTTCGCTGGGGTGCAAAAGCTCTGATCTTGCAAGCATGCTTCTTGCTCGGGGGTTACGGGAGCTCCGATGTGTTGACGGTTTGTCCCCGGATAGGCGAATAGATTGCCAGAGGACAAAGACGACCTGGACGCCGATTGGGGAAAATTCCAGGCCAGCAACAGTCGCCTTGCAAGTGTAACCGAAATAATAACAAAAACAACAGCTGATTTGATAAATATTTATAAACATTTCAGGCAACAGTCAAGTACCTGTTTTAGGACTTTAAAAATCATGCAAATATCCGGAAACACAAACATATTATGTTGTAAATCATAAAAAAGTATGTGTTGTTACGTAATAAAATGAAAAAGTTAAGGAAAGTGTAAAAAATAACTAAAAACAAACAATTTTTCAAAAACCATGTTTATTCCAACATTAGGGTTCAGTACGGTAACCGGTTTTGTGAACAGTGCCGCCACCTATGGTTTTAAACTAGTTTCGTCAAACTACCGCTAGAGGGCAATCGCACATCAAACATGCGAACCTAGCGGCAAAAATGAGAAACATGCCGTCGGGTGTTCCATTATGCGGGCTTTTCAGAAGGGTTTTTCTAATCGGTTTGGTGTCTTAGGCAAAGCAGGATATAATAGGAAAGTTTAGAAAGAAATCCCGATCTTTTTAAAGATGAGTTCCTTACATAAGTAAAAAAAGAAACGACATTGCAGAATTTTTTTCAGTCCTTCGATTTTTTTGTTGTTTTTGTAGGGGCTTTAACCTTGCTTCCTCCACGAGATATTTTTAATTGTAAAAAAAAAACAATGTGCGATAAATTTCACCATAAAATGCCTATAACTTGTAAACGAAAAACTTTATTAAAAAAGCACCCAAATTGATTTTGCATCTGAAAATAGTTTTTTTTTTTTAATTTAATTTGACAACATTTTTGTTTATTTTTGAAAATAAAAAAAAAACTTTTAAGTAGAATTCTCAACTTCTATTATTACCAGCTCAAATAAAAATATAGGGAAATTTTAGCTCTGTTTCTGCTGAAAAGTCCTGATCATAATCTATAACTTTGTTAAAGATACCAAATTGATTAGAAAATCTCTTCTCAAGACACAAATTTTCAAATATTCACTTGCACATGAGGTTTTTATAGAGTTCTCGGATTTTTTTTCCAGAAGAACTTAAGAGCCATTGGTAAACAAAGCTCTTTTTACATCGGTATAAGATTTACCTACGAAAAATCCAATCAAAAATACTTGAGATTGTTCGTCTACACGTCCTTCAAGTGCCCTAAACTAAAATAAATGAAATTTTGTTTGAATTATTAAGCAAATCTCTATGAAATCAGCCGATTCCGTACATTTTTGATATTTTTTTTTCGATGTGGCCCAAATTTTGTGAGGGCCTTCTCTATGACCAATAAAAACATTATGTTTTCAAAAGTCTCCAAAAAATATGGATTTTTCAAATGGCAAATAGTAAGCAAGATTTTGAAACTATGAAAAAATTGTTTTCGGAAGAATCGAGAAATTTATCAAATGTGTCGCTTTGAAAACCTGACGGTCCTCAAGTAAAAACCTAATTTGAGCATCTTTTTGCCCGATTTTGAAATCCAAAAACAGAAATTTAAGAGAGTTTTCTCAGCTATCCGAAAAAGGTATTTTAAGAGATGGACAACATTTAAAAAAAAACATAAATATTACTTTTTACATACTAAATTAAACTTACTCTAAATTTGACAGTTAGGCAGTTTTCTAAAAACAATGTGCTTTTCGATTGCAAATTCGATTTAACATCAACAAGTGAATTATTAAATTTAAGTTCTGTATTTTTTTCTTTTTTTTTCCAAAAATCAAAACATGGCGCAAAATGTTTGCCTGTCCTCTAAAACAAATAAAAAAAAGACTTTGGAAAATTTAATGCTTGTGAATAAATTAATTATAATAATTTATTTATCAGGTTAACAAAAATCTTCGAGTTTAATTGTTTTTGACGAGGAAAAAATAATATATCTAGAGTTTTTTTAATAGGTACTATAAACATATGAAACACAATAGTTTATTGGACCTTTAAAAAAAACCCTATAATTTAAAGTTTCCATTATTCAAACAACTCTACAGATTTCATTGAGAAGGTCCAATAAACATTTTTTTTCTTTTTTACTCGAATACAAACTAGTTTGCTTAATTATTTTTAAGCAAAAGTGTAGTTGAAAAAAATATTTTGGTAGATTGATGCCAAAACAGCTAAAATTAGCTTGGATGATTTTTTTATTTAACTTTTTTTTGACTGCATTTTGATAAAGAAAAGATCTCAGTGATAGCGTTCTTTACACTAGAGATATCTTTACGCGGACAAGTCTTTTTTAAAGAAAAATAAAAAGAAGGCGTGAATTGCGAGATAAATGGTGTCTTCAAAATAAAAAATGCTTTAATTGGCATGCCCAACCACTTCAAGAAGAAAAAAAACTCAAAGCTATTCCTGGAATGTTCAACTTCCCAAAACACTATAATCGTGAACCACCCTGATTTGTTTTAAGGTGAATTTTAGGATATCTTAAACCCGTTTTTTTTTTTTCAAATATTCTGCCATTTGCCATTCTACACCATTTTTGCCTTCCTCACCTTACTGTGGAAAGGCTATAAAATCACTCAAAAAAACGAAATTTTTAATTTGACCTCGTAGACTCACCTTCATGTATACATATCGACTCAGAATCACATTCTGATCAAAAGAATGTGTGTGTGGTGAGATGTTGATCAAAAAAATTTGCACTGGATTATCTCGACACTGGCTGAACCGATTTGGACCGTATTGGTCTCATTCGATCCATCTTGGGGTCCCATAAGTCGCTATTGAAAATTATAAAGTTTAGTAAAGTACTTCAAAAGTTATGCTAAAAAAACGATTCTAACAAAAGTCATGAAAATTGTAAAAAGGGTGGTTTTTGTAAGAAACCCCTTCATGTTATTTTTAGACAGGTATTCAAAAGACCTTTTCAACGAGTTCAAAAGATTGAATATCTGACAACCCTATCAAAAGTTATAAGCACATAAGTGCCCTGAATTATGAAGATCTGACTACCAAATCTGATGGCATTGCTGAAAGGTCCGCCCTTTTGTATCTATTTTGGATAGCATTACCCTCTAAATGTGAGGAAGGCACCAACCACTTAAGTAACGTTTTAAAAATGGATTAAAAACAATAACAAACCCTCAAGGCATTTTCCGCTACATTGTGCATCCTTTTTTGTGTTGCCCCGCAAACTGATTGTCCTCAAGCTAAAACCAAAAGTGCTACCGAAAACCAAAAAAAAAAAAAAAAACTACAACCTAAAACACCCAACAGGAACCTGCTCTACTCACAAGATGTCCCCTTTTCACGTACTGCCGTCCATGGTTTTGGCGTGTTGTTCCTGTTTCGCTTCGCCGCCGGAAGTGGGCCCAAAAGTTCTACTCAAACAATCGTTAAACTCATCTAGCTAAACGTTGAGAAATAAAATAAACAAAGGATGGGGGGACGGGAGGAAAGTGCTTAATTTTTTTTTACTTAACTTGTTTGTTTGTTTGCTTGGTTGGTTTTAGTCTAGTCTCATCACAAATGTGGTGGTGGTGGTGATTTGTGGTTTGTGTATGTGTGGTTAAATACGGACGATTATAGATTATGTAACGAAAGCTCTCACGTTTTTGTTTTTAGTTTGGGGTTTTACTTAACAAGTTTGCAACGACGTTTTTTTTTTGTTAACACAAGTTTATGCAAACAGCGCGCGCATATGTATAAGTGTGTGCTCAAGCCGTAAGATAAATGGATAGAGGGGTTTGGGTATGCATGAGTATAATCATAACTATGTGTCACTCTCACTTTTTAGTTCTATCTTCTTGCCTAGTTCGGGAATATGTCAACGTTTCACAATTGTTAGTCTTTTAATCCTCTTCTCATGAATCGTGGTTGTAACTTTGCGTGTTCAATTTTGATTTCATTCAACGAAACGCGCCTCTTCCTTCGCGTAAGTATTTTAATGGGGTCCTAAATACAATTCTATACTCAAGTGTGAGGAGGGTAAATGCACTTACACGCTACGAGCTGGAGTAATGATATTATTCGCGAGATGAACTGTTGTTTTATTGTGAATTTTACTGTGATTTTTTTTTCGATTACTCTATAATATATATGTACAAAGTCGTAAAACTACATCAACTAAGTTGCATTGGTTTGCTTATTGAACGCGCCGATGATAGTAAGTACTCTTTTTTTTATATGGTTTCGTCTATACACGGGTGTAAGTTCTGAAGATTTTTGAGATTTTTCCTTTGTATATACCAGAGATTTTTGTCTCTCTTTTTTTTGTTGTTTACTTATCTAAGTAATTTCCTGATAACGAACGCTGGCTTTAGAGTACTAATTGTTCAGTTTTTTTCCTTTCTTTTGGGTTGGCGATTTGTATTGAGTACCCCGTTTTCCCACCAGTTCACCGAATTTATGATCATGAAACGGTCAATGATTTGGCCCTCACTTTCAGTTGTAATCGTAGTCTACTTGATATCTCAAGTTCTCCTGGTTGAGAAGGTTTAATGTTATTACCGTAATGCAAAAATCCATGATTTTTTCGAAGTAATTGAAAGCGTGAAAAGACAGAAAAAGCAAGGGTTAGTGAAAGATGTTGTCGCGCGGAAAACCATTAGTAACAAGCCATGTTGTGATATAATCTTGATTGTACAGTAACCGAACGTCGATTTTTTGTAGAAAAATAGACACAACAATTCGATTTTACTGATAGAGGCCATCCAAAAACGATTTAACACTTTATGAAGGTGGAGGTTTGGCGATTTTCTACGCTCCAGACAAAAAGCTTTTCTTTGTGTGGACAATTAGTCCACATGAGGGAAAGAGAAGGGTCAGAAATAAAAAAAATTTCCGCTTGATTAAATGATGGTCCCATAACAATCAATTTAATTTGATGATGATACAATTACATCTTTTTTCGACAAATGTTTGAAATTTTTCCACCAAGACTTAAAAGTCGAAAAACATAACCTAAAATTTGTGATCCAATCGATAAGAAGCACACAATACATACAACAGTATCCAAAAAGGGATTTAATCATCATTATTTAATTTTTTAATTATTATTGAAAGAATTTGATAGGAAAATTTACATAGCAAATATCTAGAGTTTTCTTTTTTAAGGTCCAATAAAAGTCTTATGTCTTTTATATGTTTATGGGACCTATTAAAAAAAATCTAGATATGTTTTCGTTGTTAACTTCAATATATTCCTGCAACAACCCGGGCAGACGGTAATAACAAAATTCATGTAATTTCAATAACAAATACTGTGAAAATAACAGAAAATGTTATGGAATCTTCCTGAAAAATCCATTTTTGCATAAGAGTTTAATAACAGTAAATGTAACAAAACAAAAATTGGTTATTGAAGAATAACTCCAACTGTTATTGGGATAATAGGATTAGATGTTAAAATAACAAAAAATAGTAACAGAGATTTGTTCGAAGAATAACTCCAAATATTATTAGTCTGTTATCACAAAAAAAAAATCCAATAACAAAAAAACATCTTAGAAAAACTTGTTAGAAATAACGTAAAATGTTATTGGCCTAGTATTTTCAAATATCAAAAAATATTATTCATACGTTATTTCCGTCTGCTCGGAAACACCCAGTGTAGCCACTCGAATCCCATTTTCGAATTCCCGGCTTTTTCCAGACCAATTCCAAAAAAAAATAGTAAGCAAACACGAAAAAAGTCACGATTTTGCTCTGTAACTGTAAACCTAAAAGTTGTTATGTAATAGAAATATTCAAAATTGAAAATTCAAAAAATTAAGAGTTAGCAATAAAACAAACAGCTTAAAAAAAATGGTTCATGCAACATAAACAGAATAACAGTTGAATCCACAGAAATCGATAGGAATATCAAAGCATTTAAAGTTTATATTTAGCTTATGTGAGCATTATTTTGGCTTACGCATTAGAAAAAATATTTATATTTATGAGTACAGATTTTCAATATGCCTAGCAATTTAAATATTTTATAAGTAATTTTATATATTTTGAAAAGAAGCCAGCATACTACTGTTAACATAATAACCATTAAAATATTTTATTTTTTTTTTTTTTTTTTACAATGTTTTGGTACAAAATTTGGCAGTTGTCCATACAAAAATGAAATACGAAATTCAAAAAACTGACTCTTTTGAAGGAATTTTTTGATTGATTTGGTGTTTTGGCAAAGTTTTAGGTATGGATAAGGACTACACTGAAAAAATGGTGCACGGTAGAAAAAATTGGTGATGTTTCATTAAATTTTTTGTCACTAAAACTTGATTTGCAAAAAAAAACACTATTTTTAATTTTTTTATTTTTAGATATGTTTTAGGGGATATTGATACAATACAATACTGATTTTTTTCAAAAAATTAAAATATTGGGCGCAACAGTTTTTCAACTTCATTTTTCTATGTAAAATCAAATTAGCAATCAAAAAGTACTTAAGTGAAATTTTTCATAAAGTGCACCGTTTTCAAGTTATAGCCATTTTTAGGTAACTTTTTTGAAAATAGTCGCAGTTTTCCATTTTTTTAAACTAGTGTACATGTTTGCCCACATTTGAAAAAAATATTTTTGAAAAGCTGAGAAAATTCTCTATATTTTGCTTTTTTTGAACTTTGTTGATACGACCTTTAGTTGCAAAGGCTTAAACAGCAGGAAAATTGATGTTTTCTCAGTCTCATCCAAAAAACCCACCATTTTCTAACGTCAATTTCTCAGAAACTAATGGTTCGTTTTAAATGTTAAAATATGGTGAAATTTTTCGATCTTTTCGAAAACAATATTTTCAAAATTTTCAAATCAAGACTAACATTTCAAAACGGCATAATATTGAAAGTTTTTTTTTGCAAATAAAGTTTTAGTGACAAAAAAATAAATTAAAAGACACCAATTTTTTTTTACCGTGTATCATTTTTTTTTCAGCGTAGTCCTTATCTATACCTACAACTTTGCCGAAGACACCAATTCGATCAAAAAATCCTTCAAAAGATACAGATTTTTGAATTTTTATACATCATTTTGTATGGACAGCTGCCTAATTTGTATGGAAATTTATATGGACAAACTAATGATGCAAAATGGCTTCTTTGGGCATACCGGAGGCACCAAAAAAGTTTCTGCCGGAATAAAAAATACAAAAAAACAAAATTCAACAAAAAAGATCGATTTCGTAGTGAACTGCTCATATACATAAAACAAAAGTATTAATTTATCTAAAATTTAAAATTGACTGGATGTAGTTTTCTTTGTTTCTGATGCTTTTCTTTTTTTCAGAAATTATCGAAGACATCAATAATACATTTTCAGGCTTGAAGAAGGCTATTAAGAAAATTATCAAAAGAAATTAATAAAAGACACATATTTTATCTGAATAAATTATATACCAAAAAAATGTGGTTAATTTAAAATCCAATGATCAACAAAGTACGTACAAGTTTCCAATTTTAAATGCTTTTGAGATATCTAAAAATTAATGTCTCTGTTTAGACTGAAGTCTAGATTATTACCAGTTAATGAAAATCAAAACTTTACTTTTCACAAATATCCCAGGATCGCTGAAATTCCCGGGATTTCAGAGTTTTTTTCAAGGTTAAGTTTGTTCCATTCCAAATATATCAGCACTGCATTTTTTCAGATCTTGCTTAAATTTGGTACAGCTGTTGATAACATCAGAGGAAGGAAGAATCCCGATTTTTATCCATAAGTTATGATATCCGAACCCCCCATTTCCTTTGTCACCGCCTAATTTTTATTTTTATTTAAAATGCGAAAACACTATACAGTAGTTGTTCGGTAACTGGGCTGAGAACGTAGCCCAGTCACCGAATGTTGATCGTTAACTGGGCTGAACAAAAAAAAACGAGGGGGCCATCGATGCATAATAAAAGTTACTCAAATTTATTTACAATGCTTCCTTTTCATATTTCTTTAATTGTAACTGGAAATTAATAAAAGTTTGAAAAACGTTTTTTTTATTTATTGAATATGATTTTTGCATCCATCAATCATTTTGGTTTGTTTTGATTTTTTGACGTTTGTCTGCTTTTTAACTGGGCTACGGCCCAGTTATCAAGCGCCCAGTTAAAAAGCAGCCCAGTTAAACAAAGCCCAGTTACCGAACAACTACTGTATTTTAAAACTGCGATATTCCGAAAACCACAAGTCATAAAAGGTCGATCCAAAAATATGTTTTAAAACAAATCATCCGCCTGGGCCCAATTGTTTTGGATTACTAACCCTGTTAAGTATTTTAAATTTTTAAAAAGGTTTTTCATTTAAATTTAAAATACACAACATCATTAGACGGATGAATTACGTTGACTTCGTCAATTTGAAAGTTATTCCTTCTCCTGCTTGAAAACTTGTTTTCATTTTTCGGTTGAACTGTTTCTGCCAAAAAGTCGAAATAAATGGCAGCTTTGCTCAGTAAGCCCAAAATAAGGACAACTACCATAATTTTAGTTCGAATTGGATGCAAATGAATAAGCTGCTATGCTCTCGCACTGTCGATTCCCAAAAAATATGAGTTTATGAAATGTTGCACCTGAAAAAGCCACAACACGCCGCAGCAAAACGATTCGCGCACACAAACAACGCAGCAGCGGCTGGACAAGTGGGTTCAAGATGAATAAAACGAACGAAGGTGGTAGACATTATTTTTCCACACGCACCCACACACGAAAAACACACACATAAAATCGGAGGTTGGTTGAGCTTGAGTTAGCTACCTCTCTAATTTGCTTCGGAAAACAGTTTCCTAAACGCCTCCCGGAAGCTGCCCCTGGAAAACGAAATACAACCGAGCGTGGTATGGTCCACGGTGGTCACGGTATTCCGCTCGATTACCTCCTCCTCCTCCTCCTCCTTTTCCTCCTGCTGGAGAAGAACGTAAAATGACGCTTTTTGAATTATACACACGTGATTGTTTGACGGGACGGCACGGGGGACAAAGCAGATCTCTTAGGCACTAAATGATGAGAGGAGTCGGGTTTTTTAATTGGTTGCGTGATTTTTTTTTTTACTTTATTTTGTTTGATATTACAGAAATGAAGAGGATTACTCTTTTGACCCCTTTTTGCGGAGGAATAGTTACTAATAAATTATTTATATGTATATAGGTAAGATATAACTACATAACTTGCTGAGTAAAGAATGTTCTTTTTACTGACAATATAAAGTAATGATTGTGAATAGTTTGTTCTGTACTTTTGGATTAATCGACGACACTATTTCTAAACAGCAGTTTACAGCGTAATAATATGTTTGTTTTAACGTGGGGGGAAATTGTGGTTAACATGCGGCGTGACCTGTTCCGCGAGGGGAACAAGAGAACTTGCTATCTACAGACGTAACCCGGTTCACGCGATATCTCCGGTGTTTGTGTGTGTGCTACAAATTAATTGAATGCTCGAGATTCCCATATTTTTGTTCTTCGTTTAAATCGTAACTACGTATCGATTATGTAGTATTTTTGCTCGCAAATTACAATTTTATACTTGTAAAGTCGTAAAAGAAGCAGCTTTTATAAAGGGTAGCGCACAATAAACAGACAATAAATAAAAGAAAATTGCTGCTCTTTAAATACAATATTCTAAATCACAATGCGATTACTCGTTTCTAAATCTGCCAAATGAAAAGGGAAAAAAGAAAGGGACGAGTCTCACTCGTTGATTCTGAGCACGGCGGCCAGCGATCCGGAACTACCGTCGAGCCCGTCAACCGACTCGATGGTCGTTACGGATGCCGGATGCGGCTGTGGCGACGGCGGCGACGACGACGACGCAGAAGAACCGTGAACCACCGACGTCGACGAGCTCAGCCGGGTCGTGACGACCGAAAGCTGTTCCGGTTCTCCCGCGCCGCCCCCACCGCCACCGGAACTAGTCGCCGTCTGTTCAATGCTTGAGCAGCTGCTGTTCTTGACGTAAATCAACTGTTTGTGCACCTTTTTGACGGCGAGCGCCGACGCGGACGCCACCGAGGACGCCGACGACGACGCCGAGTACAGGTGCGACGATTTGGAAAAGCTTACCATTTCGGAGGTGAGCGAGTTGAGGGCCTTCTCGACGGTCGGCTTGTGGCGGTCCCGGTCCGAGAGGGTCGTGTGCAGGGGAGACGAATGGCCTGAGAATGCTGCAATAATAAAAAAAACATTGAATTAAGACCTTCAACCCCACAAGATAAGATGCGGTCACTCACTTCCGATATCACCGCTGGAGCTGGACTCGGTGAAGCTGGGCGTGCCCTCGGTCCAGGTCGGGGTCGAGCCCTCGACGGAGGCCGGCGGGGTCCACGCTAGGGCGCCCCGGGAGCCGTAATTGCTATTGGATGATGATTCGACTGCTAAATGACTTTCTAATCTTATTTCTGATATACTGTGGGTTGAGAGTTTTTTTGAAAAATTTCGAGCATTTTTTTGTTCAGAGCACGGCATGCGGAATCGAATCGAAATGATAGGGATAGGGTTGAGAGAGAGAAGAATAAAATAAAATATTAGCGATGATGAATATTAATGGAACATTACTAAATATGTTGAACTGTCGAAACAAAAACATGTTTAAAATAAAATCAAGTTTAAACTCGTTGAAAAGATTATAGTCATGCATAGCTATTACTGAGAACGCAGAATTTATATTAACAAAAAATAACAAAAAGTTCACATATAACGATTTTTCAACAAATTTTGGTTTGAATTTTATTCAAACATAGGAGAAAATCCACTCGGCCATCCGTTCACAAAACGAGAGAAAACCATGATAAGAGAGAACTTTGAGAAAATGTTCATTTTTCTCTCAATTCTCTCCAAAAATCTCATTTGTGCTATTTTCCATGTATTTCAGATCAGCTCCGAGCATGTATTCGAAAAATGAAAATGAGAATAGACAAAATTATTCATTTTTGTTGGCATTATTCGATGTTCTGTGTGTGTTTTCAAATCCAATACCCGCTGGCCAGCAGTGAAATTATGGGAAAGTTTATTTGGTACCAGACGCGGATTATGCTGATAAAAGTTATCTTAGTCCCGTATATTTCGACTAAGATTCAGAAAAAGCCTTTTCGATTGTTTTTTGGCTCCAAAACAACTCCCCAAAATTTTGGAGCGATCGGTTAAATTCACATTTTGTCCATTGCGTTACAATTTTGTATGGAAAAAAATATTTTATTTTTCATTCGATTTTAATCATTGTTGCTATCTTTTCCTTGTCAAAAGATACAGCGTCCTCAAAATTGGTCTAAAACGCAGTTTTCTAGCAAGATGACAAATAGGGTGGTCAAATTCCAAGTACATCCCGGTGCCAGCCCCTGAAACAAAAGGTTTATTTTTCTTAACATTGTTAAGAATCTGTGTCAATTTAGAGCGAAATTGGTTGAGATTAACCTATTGATACCCGAGCCTAAAGTTGGTAAAAAAAGTTTTTTATGCAAAAATGACTTTTTTAAATCGCTGATAACTTTTCAGGATCGAGTTTTAAATTTCATATTTTGAGTTTATTAGGTTATTTTATATAGAAACCCAAAATATGACCAAAAATCGATATTTCGACACATTGTCAAATTCTTAGGGTTGGTTCAGATTCAGCGGGCAGAATTACTTGGAAAATTATAAAATTTTCGAATTTTTTTAGGGTGGTCCCATACACTTTTCCCTTGAAATTAGACATTTTTAAATCAAGATAACTTCAGTTTAAAGAAAAATACATTTGAGACCACCATTTCTAGTGCTAGATCTCCCCTTTCGAATGCAACCTAACGTTTAAAGTTTGGCCTGCGCTTTTTTGCGATCTTTATGTTTTAAATTTGCATATTTTTACCTTCAAATGGTCAAAATAATAATATTTGTTAGTTTTTAGAGCATTAAAAATGCCCAGAACACCACGTTTCTTTAAAATTTAACCCTGAATTGCTCCGTTCAGAAAACTGTTTATTGAAGGTTCACTCAGATGCTTTCTCTAAATTTGGTCGTAGAAGGCGTTGACTGGTGTCTTCGACAAAGTTGCGTTAATTGACAAGCCCAACATTTTTTTAGAATACCGTCATCAGAGGTGACATTGGGTCTGGGGGGTGAGATTGGATCATACAAATTTCAGCATTTTTTTATAGTCCAATATCACCCCCACCCAGACCCAATGTCACCCCTGATGACGGTACGAAAAAATCCCAAAAATATTCTTGAAAAGTTAGATTATCAAATTTACAGCAATCATGAACCACCCTTATCAATCAACCAAACCAAAAGTTTCCCCGATTTCAATTTGCAACAACCTTTCTGAAGACACCAAAGCTTCAAAACTTCATTTTTGGGAAAATCAATTACTGGCCAAAAAATACTACATATGTGAAAATCAATCAGAAATAAAATCTAGATCATGAAAGGAATTTTCTTAAAAAAAATGGACTCTGTGCATTTTACTCTTCAGTTCGATCTTAAAAAAAAGTTCAGAATTGGTATGAATTGGTTGCAACAATAAAACAAGAATTTTAATAAATTAGTTATTTAATGATATTTGAAATACTTATGAATAAGACGAAAAATATTAAATAAATCATACATACAAAACATGAAAATAAAACTATCAATTCAAACATAATTACATGCTTTCAAGATAAAATTTAAACTAAACGATTTACTCATCCTCGCAAAAGTTCCCCCGTCATCCTTTCCCCCCCTTACCTAATTGAGTCTTCCTTGTAGTTATCACTCCGGCAGGAGGTGCTCCGCCGGTCAACCGTACCGCCGCCGCCGCCTCCACCTTCTCCCCCGCCGCTCAGCCCTCCGTGGTGACGTCCGCCGCCGCCGCCATTCCCTCCGGTCTTATTATCGTCCGACGAGTGCCGATGACTACTGCTACCGTGCTCGGAGATATCGTCGAAAGCGGGAGGAGGGGTGGAAGAACAGGAAGGAGATGTGCCTAGCGATATACAACGGAAGAAGCGGTTTGATTTTTTTTTTCATGTTTGAGTGGTTTGAAACGGTTGTTTTTGGGGTGCAGAGTTTGGTAAATGATATGAGGTGCAAATGTTTTAAATCAAGAGACAAAATACACAAAAATCAAGCTACAAAGACCGATATTTCAAGCGTTGAGGAGACAAAACTACCAACAAAAAGTCGAGCGTCACTAGAGAGAGGACAGAGAGGACACGCGCGCGGCACTCAGACGAACTCCCCTTCTAAGCTGAACTGGCTGAGGTAGCTCTCCAGGTTGTGATTTTCGTCCAGGGGCAGTCCGAGTCGTCGCAGGATGTCAACGGGAGGTTCTTCACCATCGTCGTGAGGTTTCGGCTTGAGTCGCGCCAGAAAGCTGTCATTCTTGGTTACTTTTACTGTCGGGATGACCGGTTCTGGGATTGACTTCATACGGACTTCGTTTTCGAGAATCTCTTGCTCAAGTTCGTGAATCTTACGTTGAATTTCGTCCACGTTACGGACCTTTCCCATGGTTTGTTTTTGCTTCACCAGAACGTGCTTTCCAGCGGTTCCGTTGGCGACGGGTTTTCTAAATCGAGGACGATCGAGTGTCGAAGTCGGCGAGTCAAACATCTCCCGTCTGCAACGAACCACGTCCCGTAGCTTGGACAGCACCAGTTCGTCATTCAGCTCCTCCTCAAATTGTCCAACTCGTTCGGCCATCGGGACAAACTTCTCTTCGGCGTTGTTGTTGACGTCCTTCTTAACGACCGGCGCCACCGCAAAACTGTTCCTCTTCACAACCGTCGTCGACGGAGGAGCCACCTCGTTACGTCCGGAGAACTTTCGAATCCGCTCCTGGATCGACTCGACGCGCTCAACCGAGGCTTGCTTCTCAAAGTTCTGAATCATCTTCTTGACGGAGGAGCAACTGTCGTTCAACCCGACGACCACCTTCTTCTGGGCGGGTTGTTCCACCTCCAGAACGGGATTCACAGCTTCCGCCACCTCCAGCCGGTCTCCGTTCTCGGACACCCGAAAGTCGTGGCTACTCAACCAACAGACGACCTTGTTCGGCGATCGGGCGTAGTCGACGACCGGCGCGGGCAATTCCGGTTTTGGCTTGGACGACGATCGCCGCACGACGCGCTTACCTGCGTAGAGATCGCAGATTACACATCTTTCATTATTGTGGTGTGTATTTGTTTGAGTGTAGATGTTGGTGTTCTAGCTGGACGCGGTCGTGACGGTTCTAGCGATAGCGAAGCTCTTCGCAGCCGTTGGTACAGCTCCCGAGACCTGTGACGGTTCAGTAAACTTCTCCAAACTTGCTCAACGAGGCAAAACGAAAAAAAAATCATGCAAAAAAAAAACGAAAAAAAAATACGAAACTCATGCAACAATCTCGACTCTACAGGAACATTTCCGGTTGGGAACATCTCGCACCTGCACTGGACCGTCCCCGGTGGCTGGACGAACTCGGCAACGACCCCGTGCCGCCACCTCCTTTCATCCCCGCCTTGGTCATCTTGGGCGAGCCCCGCGGTGGCACCGGTGGCGGCACGCTGGCCTTCACAATCGCGGTTTTCTTCTTCAGCGGAGGCATCGCCGCGGATCCCTTTCCCTTGCCGGTTCCACCAGTTGGGCCGCCCGCACCGTTGCTGCTCGAAGATGTCGCGGTCGTTGCTGCCGTGCTGGACGCGGCGTCTAGGTCTAGGTTTTCAGCAAGACGACGAGGGGGGGGGTTAGTGAGTTAGTGAACGGAAGACCCACACCACCACACCACAAACACACCCGGTGAGTTTTGCGGACAGGTTGGATAAGAGCAAGAGGGTTAGAGCATAGAGTTAGAGTTTGTGTGAAAAGCCAGCGAAACCGAGCGCAGCGCAATGCAGAGCAGGCGCACACAGTTCGAAAGCGGTTGTATATTATGTTTTTACAAAGGGATGTCAAGCAGAGTTCGAGGATTGCAATTCCGATTATTGGATCAAACTTTTTAATTTTTTTTGTAACTACCTTTATTTCATAGTATAACTCTGCCAAAATGTACAATTAGGGGAAATATACCCATTTTAATCACACTAAGTCGTTCAACCAATTCTCATCACTTTTGCCGTTTTCCGCTATTAAATCAACATTTTCCGATGTATCAACAATGGAAAGTTGCTTGCTCACTTTCATTTGAGCTATTTATTACTTTGGAACAGTCAAAAACTCTTTATGAAAGCTTTAATTCATGTTCAAAGTGCTGATAGACCGATAATAGAAATAGGCTGAGAAACGGTATAGTTCCCCTATTAGGTTAGCAAAACCCAATCGGTGGTGGCATAACTTTATTTATGATTTTTCTCAAAGTCGAACCCAAAATGCCCATAAATCGAAAGCGGAGCACCTCAAAAAATTATTGTACTTTTTTATTGCAAAATCGATGTCGTGAAAAATATTTTTTCTTCACTATTCCTTTAAATATTTAGAACTGTCCGGCAATTTTTTACTAATACTTCTCTATGGCTTAAATGATGCATGTTTTGGTCCAAAAAATATCGATTTTTAACGAATTTTGGGAATTGATTTTTATTTTTATTCAGTCTGAGGCCGATACAAATTTTATTCAAAGCTTATATTTTTGGCAGTGACTAAAGCCAGTTAAGAGGAAGGATGTAAAGATAAACTAAACTACAAATAAACTACAAGCCATCATTTCAACATTTCAATGAAAAAAATGTAAAAAAATGCGTTTCACACCAGAAAAGTTGTCATAACATTATTATTGTCAATAAAATCAAAATTCTGACTTTTTTTTAGCCAGAAAAGACACTCAAACGTAATTTATAAAATATTTTTAATTTTTTTTAGAATTTCAATTTTATCAACAAGTTTCAGCATATAAAAAGATCTTATAAATTTCAAAAAATTAAAAGTTTCTAAAAATATTTAGCTTTTCAAAAATTATAAAAAAAACCAATTTAAAAAAATATTCCTAATTTTTAATGAATTTCAAAGATTTAAACTCACTCACGAGCTACTCAACCATGAGGAAAAACTAAGTTACCTGCGAGTAAATTACTCAACACTCTCGGTGAGTGTGAGGGCCTTCCTCATTTACTCACAAAGAGGGCTTTGAAGGCCCACGAGGTCTATTTTAGAAAACAAATTTCGAGATGTCAAACTCTTTAGTAATTCGGAAATCACACAAATTTAGAAATTCTGAATTATAAAAGTCAAAAATTAAAAGAATTAGGATTTTTTTCAATCTTAAAATTTTAAAATGCTAACACTTAAAAATACCTAATTTTTTTTTTAGAGAATCAAAATTTTTTAAGAATTTTCATAATTTCAATAAATTTGCAATTTTAAACTTTAAAATTAAGATTTTGATTAAAATTTTGAAATTCAGAAATCTTTAACACTCACAACCATTTTTTTTTATTTTAAAACTATTTTTTTTTAAATTACAAAAATATTAGAAAAACATTTTTCAATTTTTAAAAAAATATAGATAATAAAAACGTTTGTAAAAACATAAAAAAATGAGGGGTGGGTGGCAAAAATTTCAATGGAAATTTATGTGCAATCATCTGAAATCAATTTAAAATGCATTCATCTGCGTTTAGAATTATTTTAAGCATGCTTGGGTTGATTTAAAATTTGTGGAATTTTTGAAAATTTTCAATGTATAGTATCGCAAAAAGATTTAAAAAACTTTTTTTTTTTTTCAAATATGGCCGTTGCAAATATTTTTTGAAGTTTATTTCCCACGGCTCTGACCAAAGTCGAGGGGGGCAAAAAATAAAAAATATAAAAATTGAAGTTACAAGCATAGGATTCAACATTTGGATAAAAAAAGTGATTTAAAATGCATTTTACATGCGTACAGTTGCTTTCCAATCACATAACATAAACTTTGCAAAATATTTGCAACGGCCTTTTTTGAAAAAAAAATAAAAATCAATTTGAAACAAAATTAGAAAAATAATATTCTTATTTTTCGAATTTTATTTAAAAAAAACATTTAATTTTTTTGGAATTTTGATTCATTTTAAATATTACTGAAAAAAAACATTTAAATTTAACAAACTACAAAAAATATCAAGCGCTTAAAAATTTCAAAAAATATCAACTTTCAAATATTTAGCAATTTGGAAACTGTAAAACTTTTTTTGCCGTAAAAATTAAATTTTACAAATTCAGAAATTTTATAACTTTAAGAATTTTGGAATTCCAAAATCCTGATATATAGAAGTTTTAAAATGCAGAAACTTTAAAATACTTTAAAAACTGTAAAATTAAGAAATCATAAAATTTTAATTTTAATAAATTTTGCAATTTTAAATTTGAGATTTTTTTTTAAATTTTGAGAAAAAAATCTATAGTTACTAAATTAATAAATTTAGAGACCTTGAAATTTTTAAGTTCAGAAATCATGAACTTAAGAAACCATACAATTTCAATTTTAAAAAATCAAGGAAAATATGTTTTATATTTGAAAAAAAAAACAAACAGATTAAAAAATATGAACATTTACAAAGATTTTTAAACTTAAATAAAAAAATATTAGTTGTTTAAAAAAAATAAAATTGCAAAAATTTTGTAATTTGGTAACTGTAAAACCTTTTTTTTTCTTGTTAAAACAAAATATCAATTATCCAGAAATTTTTGAACTCTGAAAGTTTACAAAAAAAAATTAATCTAGAAATATGAAAATTTTAATTTGATTATTTTTTTTTAATTTGAATATTTTTTTAATTTACAAATTCAGAAATTTTTAAAATTTGAGCTAAACAAAATTAAGATTAAAAATGTCCAAAGTTGTGAAATTATAAATTTAAATTAGAGACTTTGAAACTTTGAAATTCAGAGATCATGAAATTAGGAGGAGGGCCTCGTGGCGCGTTGGTTAGCGGCTTCGGCTACCGATCCCTAAGTCGATATGGGGTGCGGGTTCGATTCCCGCCTTATCCCTTCTATCGGATGGAGAAGTAAAACGTCGGTCCATTTGCGTAAAAGAGGCTTTGGGTGACTCACCACACATAACCTTCGGACGCCAAGAAATAAGCAGAACTTGCAACAGTGACCACCAAAGACCCGGGGGTCGTTAAAGTGGATTGCTTTGCTTTTTTTGAAATTAGGAAATTGTATGATTATAACATTTAAAACTTTTACAACTTTTAAAATTTTGAGTTTATAAATTTTTGAACTTTTGAATTTTCAAACTTTTAATCTATGTTTTTTTAATCCTAAAACTACCTGAAATTTCATTCATATTTTACATCAGATTTAACATAAAATTAATGTGCCATACAATTAACTTTTATCATGTACAGTAAAATTAATGCTAATTGTGCAAATAGTTTTGCCAAATTCGACTTTTTCATACTTCTAAAATAATCGTCCACAAAACATTTTTCCAACGGTCGGAATTGCAATCCTCGATCCCCCAACCCTCACTCGGAACCATCACCTTGATTTAAAAGGGGCATTTAGGGCGACGCTCTCTTACCGGATTTAGGTGTTCCAGTGGTGTGCTGGTTGAAATGCGTCTGGGTCGGATGGAACTGCTGGTCCCGCTGCTGCTGATTCTGCTGTTGTTGCTGCTGCTGATGGTCCCGATCCCTCTGCTGCTGCTGGTGATGCTGGTGGGAACTTCCGGCCACCGCTTTATTAGTTGAAGGGGGAAACCGGATTAGTGGTTGATATTTTGAAGAAGACAAAACTATTGCGCAAGCTGCAACTTGCGGCGCACGCATTTTTGGAAGGCGAAAACTGGGCGGTTTTTAGTTCTTTTTTTGAATGCTTATAGGTACAGATGGTTGGAAGGAAGGAAACTGAGGAGAAATGAGTGAGGGAACATGAAGAAGGTTGAGAAATGAAAGGGAGATTTTTTTTTCGATTGGACACAAACATCCGTGCAAGTTTTTCCGAATATGATTTTTTGTTTTAAGGTTAAAGGGAAAAAGTCGAATTCTGATAGGGAAATAGAAACGCAAAAAAGATCACACTGACAAAAATCAAAAACCGGAACGAGAAACAACGCACAAGGTGAAGATTTTGAAGGGGAAGGGAAAAAACCAAAACCGGTTCCAAAAAAAGTACCAAACTAAAACGTAAAACTCTACTGTTACAAAAATACCTTAAAAACTAAAGGAAAAACAAAAAAAAATCTAAAATCAAAATGATACTTCACACTTACGTTGACTTTCGGTTTCTTCGTTTTTAGTTCTCTGTGCTGCTTTCGAGAGACTTTTTCTCTTCGACGGCGAATGTTTTAGCGCTTTTGTATTGCGGATTTCGGTTCAATTTTTGAACGAACAACAACGACAACACATTTTTCGTACGCAAATCAGGTGGTTTGAATGTTGATTGGTTGGGAGTGATCGGGGTTGAAAATATAAAAGAGAGAAAAAAAAGGTAAAAAATACAATCGGGGGGAGGTTTAAAAAATCGGGGAACAAAACTGGTTTCGATATGTGGTCGAGATTTTTTAAAATAGCTAAGGGCGCAAAACAAAAACAGAAACTCGATTCTGCTCTCGGTGGTGGGTGTGTGTGATACAAAAACAAATCAAAAGTGACTAGATCAACGTTAGAGAGCAAGTTTGGGGTTAAATCTCAAGCAAAATATTACGCTAATTGTGAAGATGTCTGCCTTCCCAAAATGGGCCAGAGACACGTCGGGGGGGAGCAGCGGGTAAAACGGGATCGCAAAAGAAAATTTGGACGAGTGTGTTCGGTGTGGCATTTCATCAAACGGAGTCGTTGCTACAAAATGTTGTACAAAACAAACTTACTAAGGCAAAACTAAAAGCACTCGGTGGTGTGTGGGTGTGTGACCTGCCCTTACGTTTCCGAAATCGGAAGTCAGAGCAAGGTCTCGAAATCATGCCAAACTCAAGATTTGTAACGGAAATCAAAGGCAATTTACTCTCTGTCCTGGGTCACACACCTTTTCCAAGGTGGGACAGATCGAACGGAGAAAAACGAAGGTCAAGGGGGTTAGGGAAGTAACGAAATGTTAAAAATATTTGTTTTGGGGATTTTTCAACGTACGGGGCAGAAGCAGTCAACTTTTTTTATTTTTTAAACTCTCTGAATTTAAATTTTTTACAATTGTGTGTGTTTGATTTTACACTATTTGCAATTTCGGTGTAAGTGTGTTCGTTTGACTCTGTGTGTATGTGTGAGATTTTGCAATATTTACACAACGATTTGACCACTTTGACGGTGTTCGAATTAGCACTATATTAGAAAAAAAACTATTCGATTTGGTAAATGTTCAAAGGGACAACAAATAATAAATCTGTGTGTGTGTGTGTGTGTGTGTGTGTGTGTGTGTGTGTGTGTGTGTGTGTGTGTGTGTGTGTGTGTGTGTGTGTGTAAGTTATTGTGAGTTATTGTGATTATATGTTCAATTGTTATTGTGTGATTTGTAGTGATTGTGTGTGTGATTTTTTGTGATTATGCACCCAAAATTCAGAATCGAGATAATCGTTCTCTCAAAATTTATTGAGGGCTCAGTGCCAAAATCGATAGAATAATGGTACCAACTCACACCATCATAACAAATGAGTTCATTCGTTAGTTGAATCAATAAATCTCCAACAAGTGTCATACATCGACTTCTGACTTCTCCTTGGTCACCAAGCTGTGGTGGCCGAGGCAGCTAAGTCATTGGATTGGTTTGTCAAAGGTCTCTGGTTCGATTCCCGTTGTCGACACTTTTGGTTTTTTATTTGACGGATGAACTTTTTTTGCAAATGAACCTCGAGAGAATAGTTCTATCGCCCATCTCGAGCTGTGTTCTCTGCGTCCGTGAATGGTACCACTATTCTCTCGACTCGATACCATCATTCTCTCGGACTAGCGCTGCCAGTTTTGGGTGTGTGTGTGTGTGATTTGTTGTGGTTATGTATGTATTTGTGTGATTCGTTGTGATTGTGTGTGTCATTTAATGAAATTATGAGTGTGATTTGTTGTGATTATGTATGTGTGGTTCGTTGAGATTCTGGTTGTGATGATTGTGATTATGTGAGTGATTGTGCAAATCTTAACGGTAGTGTAAACTTAAGGGTTTAATTTTTAATTCAAGCTTGCAGCTATTTGGAACACGTTAAGCCGCTCAATGAACGTTGTCATTTTTTTTTGATTTAAACAGTCTGTTCGGGCCGGGGCTCGAACTTGTGCCGGACGTTGGAGGTTTTGCTTCCCACCTTCGTTGGTGGCACCTGAAGACCTCGGAGACAGGTCACACTTTAGCACCGTACACTATGGGCACTCGCACTTCGCACTTTCCACCGTGAAAGTGTCGTTGTTGCTTCACGATCACCTTAACGATCACACTCAGTCCGCTGGACTTGTTTCAGCGGCACTAGAGAACAGATCACTACGCGGCAAATCTTCACGATTTGAGTTAAAATTGTCGAACGATTTCGGATTAAGAACAAACTCGATTTGGTTACTGCACGACTTGTATATTGGGATTTGGCAATGTAAAGAACAAGAAGAACGCGACGTTTGTGCTTGCGAGATGTATTTCGTACTGTCGTGGTTCTCGAATTGATCTTCTGCTAGGCTACGTTTTTTCCAATTCTGCTTCACACGGTAGAGATACAGATTCTCCCAACTGAGAGATATCAGCGAGGATGATGATACCGTGTAGTAGAGCAACTTCGGTATTTTGCATGCAGCTAATTTTTGTGTGTTTAGTTCATAAGTAGATTCAATTAACTAACCCTAAATGTGTGTGTGTGTGTTTGTGTCTTCGAATGCATTCTGTGTAAATTGTGTGCTAAAACTAATCTGGACTATTTACAACTGTACAACACCTTCATGGTCAGTTCAGATCTGACCATTCCGGCCACCTTGAGACAGCCGTGGCTGTTTCAAAACTCTCTTATCCTCTCTCCTTATCTTCGGCAACGTTCGGGAAGACTTCGTGTCGCCATGACACGATCCATTGATGACATTCCTTCAGGACGTGGGTGGTTCATTATTGACGAACCGACCTGCTTGAATCACGTGGCATCATCTGAAACAACAAAGACCCGGTAGACCGAACGTTTGGGTTAGAGTGAATGGAACGGTGCTCACCAGTTCGCATTCCTTATGCGCATCGAGCAGTTTCGGAGTGCTCTACCGGTCTTTGGAGTTTCTGCAGCTCTTGGTGGTGGTTGACTTGACTCGCGTGCATCATCTGGAACAGCAAAGGACCCGGTAGAACGGACGGGTGGAGATGGAGCGAATGGAACGGTACTCACCTGTTCACATTCCAATTTCGCATTGAGCATGTTTCGGACAGCTCGACCGATCTTTGAAGATTCTGCAAATTCGGCTTTCTGCAAGCCTTCTCCTGCGGTTGATACTTCTCCTTGGTAGACGTGCTGTTTGTAGAACTTCTTCTGCCTTGGCACCGGACAGCTTTCAGCTTCGGCCAACTTGCGGAGGTGTGGTTGATTGAAGAACGTGAGCGATTTTGACGGAACGGCACGGCATGTGCGCTTTGGCGATTTGTTGATCAGCCGCATTTCGGTCTGCCGTTCGATCATCTCGTTTCCTGTACCGTTGACGGCTGAAGATGTTTGACCGAAGCACGATCGTAGATCTGCTTGCATGAACGAGCTGGCGAGCGGGTATCCGAAACAACAGTGGGGCTTGGTATTGTTGTCTTTACGCATGTGGCTGAGGCGAGCTTTCTTGGCGGGTTTCGTAGATGGGACTTTTTTACGGCGGCTTGCGTGGGTAGAAACGCGATGCGTGGCACTCGCGCGGAGTTGCCGTGGGTGACTTGCGGATTTTTCGACCGAGGAAGAAATGCGACGTATCTTCCGTTGTGAGTTTGAGTGGGAGTGGAGGAACTTTGTTTGGTAGGATGGCTTGCGTTTGGTTTGGCAGTTTCGAGCTCCAAAATGGGTTGAGGAGCTACTAGTAAAGTTCGAGCGGTGGTGGAGAAGCAGCACAACGTGGACGCTCCGTCGGACTTGGTGGGAATCTTGCCAGTTACTGTCCATCCGAAATGAGTTTCGACAAGTAACGGAAGTCCGTCACCGATTGGCTTGCGTTGTCCGGTGTGAAGTTCATGGTAGAATTCTCCACCAATCAGGATGTCGATCGCTCCTGGCCTGTGGAAGTGAGGATCAGCTAGTCGGACATCGGGCATGTTCCAATGAGCGATGTCTACTGCGCTTCTTGGGAGGTTGACCATGGGCGGTTTCATGATCAAGAAATCGAGGGTGGTGGAGAATTGGCTAGTTAGCGACTTGACTGTGGTGGTAATTTGTTGGTCAATCTTCTTGGCAGATTCTCCTAGTCCAGCTACGGTGACATCCACGTTCTTTCTGCGAATGTTGAGCAAGTCCGCCAGGTTGTTCGAGACGAAGTTGGACATCGATGCCGAATCTAGAAGCGCTCTGACTAGGAGTTCCCTCCCGTGGTGATCGGTGATTAGAAGGTTTACTGTTTCCAAAAGAACCGTATCTTGCTTCGCTACGATTGGAAGGCTGGTTTCAGAGGAATTTGCTAATCCAAAGGTTCCAATGGTTGTAGGCGGGTTGTGTTGAGGAGCTGTGGAATTGGAAGCCACAGCTGCGTCTTGAGTGTGGTCCGGTGCACCTGGGTCGTGCAGCAGCGTGTGGTGCTTCGCTTGGCATATTCTGCAGGAGAACTTCGATCTGCAGGCACGCGCTTGGTGATTTTGGCGGAAGCAATTCCAGCACAGGCTTCGTTGGGTGACCAGCTCGCGACGCTGAATCACTGCAAGCTTAGTAAATGCTGGGCATTCGTATAACAGGTGCTGCTTCGAGCATGACGGACACTGCGGTGTGTACGTCCTTGTTTCCGATGTGGCTGCGTTTGCGATGAACTTAACTGATTGGGATTTCTTCTGGCTAGCGCCGGCCACCTTGACATTGCCGGTTTGACGGTGCTGCAAGTCACTTGCGAAGGACTTCAGCATGCGAACGTGGTTGTTCAGGAACTCTATCAACTCCTCGTAGGTCACCACCTCCTTCTTGCTCGAGTCCTGTTCCCAAGCACGTAGGGTAGCGTAATCCAGTTTGTCGCTGAGAATAAATACGAGTGGTGTATCCCACTGGTTGATCGGCTCTCCAAGCTTCTCCAGGGCTTTGACATGTCGCTGGAAGTCGTCAACCAACGTGTTCAAATCTTGTGCTGATTCACCTTCCATTGATGGCAACTCGTACAGTCTTCGGAATAGGGTTTTTCTCAGCGAGCGTTTGTTGTCGTACTTCTTTAAAAGTTCCTCCCAGGTCGGCGCGTACTTATCTGCTTGAATCTCAACAGTCTCGAATTGTTTTCTGGCGGGATCCTCTAACGATTGTAGCAGGTATTGTAGCTTGTTGACTACGGGGATGTCCTCGTTGATGTGAATCATGGAAACAAAGTTGTCTCGGAATGAAATCCATCTTGATTCGTCTCCATTGAACTTGGGTAGATCAATCTTGGGCAGCCTGTGATGGAATGTTGACGGTCCTTGTGAATGAGTAAAGCTGGAGTTCAACGAAGTATCCGCATGCGCTGTGTGGTGATCCGCCTTGGAGAGCAGGAAACCTTTGGCCTCACAAAAAGCATCCTCGAATTCACATCGCACCGCTAGATGTGCTTTGAAGGCTTCCGGTTTGTCCAGCTGCTCGATTTCTGACTGCACGGAAAGGAATTCCTTGTAGGTCCTGTTCAACGTCTCTAGTCGCACCGGTATTTGGATAGCATGCTTTTCGTGATCGTATGCAGCCACAAATTTCTCAACCACCTCTCGTGTAGCCACAAGTCGCTCTCGCTTCTGCAGCAGATCAGCCAGCTTTTTATCTGCCTTGGTTGTCATCTCAACACTCCACTCTACTCACTCACCATACGAAACGAAACGCGAAACGATTGCGGCGGAATACCACTTACCGTCGCGCGTGCGTGGTACTCTACGCGTACGCGAACGAAAGCGACCGAAAGGGACACAAATCGAAACGTGTTTTCAGCTGTGGTGTGCCCTTTTCGCGATCCGCGAATCCGCTAAACGCCACCACCCAAACGCAAAGTCTCGAGTTTCCTCCTAGAGACAGATTTTTGTTGAAATTTATCCTTCCACCAAAACTTGGCGTGCCCACTTTTGTTTGCGTCACTGTAAGTGCATTCGTTGAGTACTTGCCCACTTTTGCTTTACTTGCCCACTTTTCGCTCTCTGTGCTTCTCTCAGTGAATCAAGAGCACAGCGCGTAGAATTTGAGCTGCGTTTGTCGCTAATTCGTAGAATTATGCTCTTTTGCCTTATGCTTTCACTTTGCCAAACATGCGATTTTGTCATGCAATTCATTCACCATTTGCAACCAGCCAAATTAGTGCAAATGTGGGAACCCGTCAACGGTAGTAGTACTAGATCGAGTGCCTCACCTTTTGTGGTCAAGTTCCATTGACCACTTACCAACACCGCTACAGCGCTATCCGTCCGCACTACAGGTCCCAGGTTCGACGTCGTCCTCCGATCCGGCTCGAAGGACCAAAATGTTCGGGCCGGGGCTCGAACTTGTGCCGGACGTTGGAGGTTTTGCTTCCCACCTTCGTTGGTGGCACCTGAAGACCTCGGAGACAGGTCACACTTTAGCACCGTACACTATGGGCACTCGCACTTCGCACTTTCCACCGTGAAAGTGTCGTTGTTGCTTCACGATCACCTTAACGATCACACTCAGTCCGCTGGACTTGTTTCAGCGGCACTAGAGAACAGATCACTACGCGGCAAATCTTCACGATTTGAGTTAAAATTGTCGAACGATTTCGGATTAAGAACAAACTCGATTTGGTTACTGCACGACTTGTATATTGGGATTTGGCAATGTAAAGAACAAGAAGAACGCGACGTTTGTGCTTGCGAGATGTATTTCGTACTGTCGTGGTTCTCGAATTGATCTTCTGCTAGGCTACGTTTTTTCCAATTCTGCTTCACACGGTAGAGATACAGATTCTCCCAACTGAGAGATATCAGCGAGGATGATGATACCGTGTAGTAGAGCAACTTCGGTATTTTGCATGCAGCTAATTTTTGTGTGTTTAGTTCATAAGTAGATTCAATTAACTAACCCTAAATGTGTGTGTGTGTGTTTGTGTCTTCGAATGCATTCTGTGTAAATTGTGTGCTAAAACTAATCTGGACTATTTACAACTGTACAACACCTTCATGGTCAGTTCAGATCTGACCACAGTCAATCCAGTGTTAAGCACACGGAATCAAAGCACCGCAAACAATCCTAAGGATTATTATCTAAGAAATCATCCGAAATTGACATTATTTCCTGTCTGTATGTGTGTGTTCTAAATATATTTTTAATTGGAGATTCAAACATCCTTCTGATTAACCAATCAGTTACGAAATCAAAAAATCTTCTAATAAACCAAACTTATACAAAAACAGCAACCATTTCGCAGAAGGAGACACAAGGGATAGAGAACTCACGCAGGGAAATTTACAAAAGAACTTGCAAACAAGAAAAGGCCAAACCAAAACAGCGGCATCAGGCAGCGAGCGAGAACTTCAAGCAAAACAAAACGCAACTGTCACACGAATAACTGAAGGTGTAAAGATATCTTAGTAGTAGAGGTAGTAGCATTAGCAAGCAAAGAAGTAGAAAGAGAAAGTAATCACAGAAAAGGGGGGAAGGGAGAAGCGAGCCGGAAAAGCTCACTCAAAGCAATCAAAACATCAAACGCAAGCACTCAAGTTGGGCAGTAAATAGTAGAACACAGTGTAGAAAATGAAGCATTTTTTTTTTTGAGTTTAAAAAAAACGCAGGCAGAATAGACAATAGAAAGAAAGAAGTACGAGAGCAGAGAGTATTAGAGAAAAAACAAGGGGTTTGTTAGATTACCTATGTAGCTGGTGACCAACGTGCGAAATTTTCTATGATTGCCTTTGATCTCGGGAAGATCCACTGGGTATTAGCAAGATTTTTTTTTGTATTTTTTGAACATTTACATATTTTTTTGGTCATATTTTTTGTATGTTTTAATAGTATTTGTTTTGTACACGTTTTGTACATTTAATGCAGCGTGTATGCAAAGAGAGAAAGAGAGAGAGAAAAAGGGAAGAGAATATATGAAATTACCATGTTACACCAACCCAGTTGTTGTCCTACTCTAACGCGCGGAACTTGTTTCAAACTTTAAATCCTCACGTGTTAGTCAACACAACGGTTTGAAGCACTGTTAGTGTAGGTTAATCAGAAGCGCTGGATTTGTTTAATTTCAAAACAAAACAAGGAACTTTTTATTAAATATTTTTAAATAAAATTTACATGTTTCGAGCCTATTTAGAATCAAATCCGGCCAACTATGGCCAATTCTAAAGTAGTTCTAAGAGACCTTCAAAACGGTTTCCTTTTTTCTTGAAAATCCACCTTGATATGATGCATATCAAACTTCGTGAAATTGAGAACTATGATCATTTGTGGTCATACCGACGTTTTATGAACATTCTACACAGAAAAAATATCATGGTAAAATTACAACTGGAAAGGGGTACATCTTTTATGTCAGAAAAAATGTGTAATTTAACCTCTGAAAAATGTGTAATTTTATCACTTTTCTGTTGTAATGTCGCTTTTTCAGTCTAAATTGAGGTTAAATTAAATCATAAAGAGGTAATATTCAACCTTCCAAATTTACACAATTTTTTACTGTCTTAAACACTCCAGAACCGGTTATTGGTGGCCGCATGGGGACACCTCCGAAATTTATAGGGAATCCTATCATGCGACATATCAAACTTTATAAAATTTAAAAATATGACCATCTCTGATCATGCCAACATCAATGACCCAACCTGGTTACTCCGGAATCGGTTACCAGCGGCTACATGGGGATATTTCCGAAATTCAGAAGATATCCTATCATGCGACAAATCAAACTCTATGCAATTAAAAATGCTGTCCAACTGTTATTTTGCCGACGTCATATGAGCACATCTGGCCACTCTGGAACTGTTTACTGGTGGCCACATGGGAACACTTCCGGAATGTTTAGGATATCCTAGAATGTGACACATCAAACTTTATTGAAATTAAAAATAATTTTCAACTGTGGTCATGCCGACGTCATATGACCCAACCTGGTTTCTCCGGAATCGGTTACCAGAGGCCACATGGGGACACCTCCGAAATTTGGAAGATGTGCTATCATGCGACATATCAAACTTTATAAAATTGTAAATACTGCTCAACTGTGGAGTTGCCGACGAGCGATGACCAAACCTGGTCACTCTGGGACCGGTCACAGGTGACCACAAGGGGACACTTTCGGATTGCGTAAAAACCCAATCATGCGACGTATCAAACCTTATTAAATTTAAAATCATTTTCATCTGTGGTCATGCCAACGTTATATAACCAATCCCGTTTACTCTGGAATCGGTTACAGGTGGCCACAAGGGGACACCTCAGACATTTAGGAGATATCTCGCCATGCGACATATCAAACTTTATGAAATTGTAAATGATGCTCAACTGAGGAGCTGCCGATGTCCTATGACCAAACCTGGCCACTCCGGAACCGGTCACCGGTGACCCTTGTGGGAACACTTCCGGATTACGCAAAACCCAATCATGCGACGCATCAAACGTTCTGAAATTGTTTTTTTTTTTGCTCAACTGTATTCGTGCCTGGTTTTGATTCAACCTGGTTACTCCGGAATCGGTTACCGGTGGCTACATGGGGACACCTCCGAAATTTATAAGGAATCCCAACATGCGACATATCAAACTTTATGAAATTAAAAATGGTGTCCAACTGATGTGTTGCCTACATCCTGCGACCACATGTGGCCACTCTGTAATCGATCACTTGTGACCACATAGGGGACACTTCCGGATTACGCAAAAAACCAATCATGCGACATATCAAATGTTCTGAAATTGATTTATGTGCCTAACTGTGGTCGTGCCGAAGTTCTATAACCCAAAATGGTTACTACGGAACCGGTCACCGGTGACCACATAGGGGACACTTCCGGATTACGCAAAAAACCCAATCATGCGACATATCAATCTTCATTAAATTGGACAATTATGACCATCTCCGGTCATGCCGATGTCATAAACTGTTTGCAATGCTCCATGAAGATTTATGTAATGATTTTGGTAGTACAAAAGTCAAAATCCGCGGGTTTCGCAAAACCATTTTAGTACAACTTTCCAATGTAATGGAGGGAGAGAGAAAAATATGGTCAAACGTATTAGCCGATGCTCATGAGTAGTATGTAACTGGCGGGGGGGGGGGAGAAAACCCGGAACTCCGGCAACTCGGCCAGGGCCACGCGTACTTACGGGATGGAATTTTCTTGAAGACGGTCTTCGCCATAAAGTCCTGAAAGCGTTGTGCATAGAAGGAGGGTCGGTGTACCGATACGGTATCCTGCGCGAAAACCGGAAAGAAAGAATCTCATTAGTGTCCTTTCTCGGTACAAATTTGCTACAAGAAAAAAGAAGAAAAACTTACACCGTCGTGTATAATACTTTTCCACGTGTGTTCCAGCTTTTTCCTTAACCTATACGATTGCAGGATGTCGATGATGCCGATGAACAGCAGGAGCCGCTCGCCTTTCTCGCTGCGGGCAGGAATACCACCGGGTCTGAAGGGAGCAGTTAGAGTTGGGGGAGGAAAATCAATTTGGAAACATATTTTAAAGTGACTCGAAGCGGGGAGATGCGATAATACTTACGGTACGTCGTCCTCCTCGTCGATTGGTTCGCTCTCGGCCTGAATACTTTCCATTGCAGTCGAATGCGCAACAAGCCGCTGCCGGTTGATTGACCTGGGGTGAAATTGAACCCGGTTAGTAATGATTTTGAATTGTGGGATCGCGAAGCGAGACTCGGAATGTAATCCCTGTTGAATAAACTTGAAGATGATATGAGAATGATTAAAAGAGAAAGAGATAAATGTTGTTGCTTTTTTTTTGTATCATCAGCGGGTCGATTTTAACTGATTGAACCAAATCTACAGCGGCTTTTCAAAGCAATCGTTTCGAATCTACTCAACTGATAGCATTTTCTTCAAATGTTTAGCACAAACAAAACTAAACGCAAAACAAAAATCATTTTAAAATGTCAATGTCACAGTCAGATCACTCGTTTTATTCCAACCAACTTTGATACCAAGATGAAAATGAGTTCGCGGAGAAAAACCACATTTTAGCGGTAGACTCTGGATGCGGTTTGGTTTTTTCCATCAAACAGCGAAGAAAATGGAAAATGGTGGGGAGGGGGGGTCCATACCTAATGAGCATTTTTCCGTACGTAGTGTTCCTGTGAGTGATTCGGAGAGTGTCGGAGAAGGGGGAAAGTTTGTTAAAGGTTGGTTTAGTTTCGACGCTCATTTCGAGAGACAGAGAGAGATTCCAAAAGGGTTCTACATCTATGGAGAGACAGCGAAACAGAACAGTGAGAGGGGGGTTCTAGATTATGTTCAGGGCTTAGCTTAGGAAAAAATCTTAACAAAAATCAACAATAGTAAAACAGGAGAGAGCTTTAAGGGGCATCCTTAAGGGCAAGGATTAAGCCAGAATCGAGAGAGTTTTTGCAGCTGAATTGAAAACAAAGTTTAAAAAAAAAACAAAACCTAATATTTCTTGGGGAATGATTATCAACAATACGGTACAAGACATCGATGTGTGGTGCACTGGACTGAGAGAGTGGTGAGTGTGTGGACTGAGTGACTGACTGTACTCTGCCGCTGCTGGTGGTGGTGATCTCCAAGTGAGCCATTTTCCTGAAATACCTCAACGGGAACCGGAAGGAGGACATAAGATTGGGCTTGGTATTAAGGGCAGATAGAAAAAAAAAACAGGTAACTTCAAACCATTCAGAGGAACAAGATACAGCAAAAGTTAAGCAAACAATGTAACAAAACGTGTATTTACAGCTGAAACATGGCGGTTTATGTTTTACAGAATGAAAATATTTGTACGCATTTTGAAAATCTGACATCACATTGATGCACGTAACGATTCCATAAAATAATTTTGGAGCCTTATTAAATGGATTGGATCATTTCCAAACAATTATTTTCACTCTGTTTAAGAACTAGTAGTTTATGCAACAACTTGCAAAATGATGATATTTTCAGCACGAGTCGCACATAAATACGACGAGTGGTTAAGAAATTTAGTTTTAATAGGATTTTTCAGTGAAACTTTTGTTTCCCATCTTTAGTTTGGCGTTTTTAACTTAGAAACCAAAACAGTGTCATCAAGTATCACATTTCGATACAAAAACTAAAAAATTGAACATTTTAGCAGTGTTATTTTTGGTAATAATAAGTAGGCCATTTCGTCACTTTAGTACTTATATCATAGATCATATCTCTATATACGATAAAAGGCTTGTCTTTATGTATATTTTAGAATGAAGTTACAAATACCAAAACGCAAATCTAACAAGAGAAGTAAGCATTTTCAATCAGAAAATGCAAAGATACCAATTTCTAAATTGCTTGAGATAGTTGATCCTCCAATCCAATCAATAACAATTGAAATTCGTTTTGTTGTAAAGCAATTCCTATTCTCATTTTCTCATTCAGCAAAGTTTAATGTAGTGATAAGGTAAACCTCTCTTCATATTTTTTTAATGTGTTATGCTTATATTATTTTTATAATCTAGTCATAATTAAATTATAATATAATATAATTTTGTAATCAAGAATAATTTTTCAAAAACCTTTTCTTGATTTTTTTCATGGCCTAGTTTAAAAAAAAATCAAGAAGTTTCACTATTAAACATTGAAAATTGAGCCAATAGTTTCATAGTTATCGCGAAAAAGAGGGCTATTAAGATAACGCTGAGAAAAAAATATGTTTAACTAAATTTAAACTTTAAGAAGCTCTAACTGTATCACAAAAATCAGCAGTTCGATCAAAAAACTCAACAAAAGAAAACATTTGGATTTTGTTTAAGGGTTGCTTTACCTTTATAACATTTTTTTAAATTGCAAAGAAACTGAAAAAAATCAAATTATTCGCTCTACAGCATTGCCTTGGCGTTCTCGATTGCGAGATTCCGACTCGAAACTAAGTGTTCGAAGGCTTGATTGTTGAGGCAATTGCAAACCTCTTTTTACACCTTAGCTTCCATCCACCCCGGGATTCAAACTGACGACCTTTGGATTGTTAGTCCAACTGCCTACCAGCGACTCCACCGAGACAGGACCCAGGGAGACGACTCCTACACCTGGACTGAGCTAACGACCTAACCTTTTTTGGTTAGTCCGGGGCCAACATTTACTTCCCGTCCGACGGAAGGCGTGATCAGACAAATCTCGTCTCGAAAAATGCCACCGGGACCTTCTGGGATCAAACCCAGGCCGACTGGGTGAGAGGCAACCACGCTTACCCCTACACCACGGGTCCCGGCCTAAAAAAACTGAATATTTTTAAATAAATTTCAATTGGATCTGTGAATTTACAGCGAAAAATGATTCTAGCGCAAAAGATGTCTTTTTTAAGTGCCCTAAAACATATTAAAAAAAATCAAAAATCAAAAACTTTATGTGATTAAAAGCCAATAAAAAACGTGATTTTTTCTGTGTAACTTTTTTTTCTGAAAAGTCCTGATCATACCACCAAAACCAAACCAAAATGATCAGAAAATCCTTTATTAAGATACAGATTTTCGAACATTCACATGACTATTTTTCTATGACAAGCCCGCAAAATTGAATGAATCCTTGAATGGCAAACCATGGTGCAAAATGGCATGGACATGCGATTCAAAACATACAAAACTAAAAATTTCAAAAAAAAAATACGAAATCCTACAGAATTAATCTGAATGTTTGGGTGCCTTTCAACAAGTTTTATAATTAGTATCTTAGAAACCATTGGTCCAATTTTCAGTGTCAAAATACGCAATCTATTTGAGATTTTTTCAACTCTTTCCTCGACTTGCAACATAACTGTAACCATTTCGTCGCTTGTATGTTATCTTGTCATACGTCAACTATAAAAAGGCAGGACGTGTCGCAATATTGCACACAAGCAAAGATTTTATAAAACTTTTCTTAATTTTCTCGATTATCCGAAATTCGTTTTATTGGGAACTTCGAATAATTGAATCATGACAAAAAGAACATTTTTTGACATTTTTTTTTATTTTCTCAACATCAAATTAGAGTTCTGAATAACCCAAAAGTAGACAGTCAAATATTTTTTTTGTGAGGACTTCGTATAATCGAGTCTGGACTATAATTTTAAATTGTTTGAAAATATTTTTTACATTAGTTGTGTCAAAACAATAAAATTTTGAAAGACATTTTTTTAAAATGCTCAATGATTTGATTGGATATTGATAATCGAAAAAGGTTATCAAATAAAGATGGTTAATTTTTCAATCTTATATGTTTATATCTAAGTCGCACATAAAAGTACTTGAGTGATGATATTTGCAACTAGTTCAGAGTTCCAATGATTTTATTTTGAAAATTTTTGATAAACATGTTTTTTTTTGTAGATAATAGGACCACTCGCGTACACAGCAAGATTGGGTAGCTGCCTCACCATAGTCAAAAATGTTCTTAAGAAATTCTATAAATTCTATGAATTTTAATATAACTTTATCCTCTGAAGGAATGGATGTAGAAACAATATCCTCAAATTTATAAATGCTGAGATTTTTTTTTAATTTGCAACACGACACGATGGTTGCTCGTACAGTAAAAGTGAAAGTAAAAGTAAATATAGATTGCTACCTTGTAATCATGAAATGATTTTCCACCTGAGTAAACCGAAAAGTAAGCAAAGAAACCCAGAACATGTGGCTCAAACCGCGAAATCAATTGCTTCCTGGGCGCCTTTCTTCGCTTCAATTAGGCTGAAATCAGTTACAATAGCGTAGAGTAGCAGCAGCACGTGTGTCAACCACTGCAAACTACCGAACCACCAGAAGAACGAATCACTTAATCCCAGAAGCGTCCCACTAAAGCTGTCCTAATAGCCGATTAAAATCTCGTTGCTCTTGCTCGCTCTCTAGCTCACTCACATGCACCTGTTCAAGGAACGTCAATGTACACACCGTGTTTGTGTGTGTGTGTGTGTGTTTGTCTCACTGTTTTAAAGTATGTACGCTGTGTGAGAAATCGATGAAAATTTAATCAAACTGTATCCGGGGATGTCGTCTTCATCGGCTCCGAGTTAGTTGCTGCTTGCGCGCCTCCTGGCTGGTGTCACCTGTTTGTACGTGTGTGTGTGGGTGTTTCACTTTGGTTCAGTGTGGGTGCATCGTTTTTAAAAACCACAATTGCCAAAGCCGGTCGTGCATGCGAAGTGTCGTCCCCTTTTCCGGAGTGGGGGGGGGGGGCGCGTGGAGAGAGGGTTCGTGGAACGGTTGGCCATCATATGCTTAATTAAACAAGGCCGGGCCACGATTCCTCAACCATCGGTGGCCACCCACCGACTAGCAATAGAATTGCTAGCGTTTAACAAAAACAGAAGGAAAAAACGATTGAACGAACCAACAGCAACAGCAACAACATTCAAAAAGCTCGGATGGGTTCACCGATGGTCGAGGACGTCCTCCCCAGGCGCGCGCACGCGGGACACCAACAGCTATTTATCGTGGGTGCAAACACACTCACACCAGTTAGAAAACGCGGGGTGGGAACAAAAAGCCAACCGGAGTGGGGGGTTGTGCGGCAAGAGGCCAGTTCAGAGGTAATTCCAGCCTTACCTGCTCCTGTTCAGTGCCGTCGTCCGTTGCTCCTCCCGTTCCTGCACCATGTACTGGTCCGCCTCGGGCGCGTCCTCGTAGTCCGATTCGCCCTCGGACCGGGCCTTGGCCGCCGCTTCCTGCTTTTCCTTGAGCGCCTGGTCCAGATTGTGGACGCCCACCAGCAGCGAGTAGTCCATGATCTTGAACGACTCGAGCACCCGGCAGTCCCGCTGGATGGTTTTGATCAGCGCGTTGCACGTGTCCGCCTCCAGGAAGATCCCGTTCGGGTGGTGCTCCATAAAGTCCAGATCTTTGTACGTGGGCGAGCCCTTGTTGCGCTCCGCTTTGTTGGCCTGGAAGATTGGAATAAATGGTATTATTGAAATTTTTCATATTTAAATATCATAGTCCAGGCCACGAACGAGCTTGATCTCACCTTTCGTTTGTACGTTGACCCCTTCAGATCGTACTTCAAATGCATTTTCACGTACGACGGCAGCAGGTTGTTCATCGCGACTAGCCGGACGTTTTTACTATTGCACTGGTAGCAGTACAGCCCGAAGAACTTGGGCAGTAGCGTGCGCGGGTTTTGATTCAGATTCATGTAATATCTGCAAGGGATTAAATGTTAAAGGTTGTCAGCACGCGCGTATTCCTAGCTTACCCTGGTAACAGCTTCTGCAGAAACTCGCCCTCCTTATGCTGCACAGTCTTGATGATGAACTCGTCGTCATCGGTCAGATAGAAGATCGAACCGGACGCGCCCGGATTCGAGAGCTCGCGCAGTGGAGCTGAACACATTGACATCTGCGGAAAAGAACACGCAAACAGTTATCCACAGGTACTCTCTCAACCCAAAACCCAGATCCTCACCATGAAATCGTCCGGCTGTATGCCGAACAAATCCCGAAAGTACCGGAACGCGATCGGGGCGTAGATTTTAAACTTGAACTCGCTAAAGTGATGGGCGGGCGTCATGCTGGAGCCCTCCGGCGGGAACGATATCGTCTCCAGCTCCCAAAAGTCCATCATCAGCAGGTCGCGCCGCGGTTTCGACGCCAGGCTGCCGACCGTGTGCTGAATGCCGAGCTGGATCGAGCCCATGATCTGCGTCGTCTGGATCTTCTTGTAGGTGATCTCGCCGCCCTCGCCCACCCGCCGATGGCCCAGCTTGCGCTCCTTGTCCGACTTGGGCCGGTGGGGCCGCGAGGCCAGCGGCTGGTCCGCGGACATCTGGAAATATTAGGAAGAAAGGAATCGATTAGAAGCTGTTACTAACATTCATCACATTGAAATTCAGTTCTCGTTCTCTTCAGCACCTCCCAGTATGACCCAATTCTCGAATCCCCAGACGAATAAAAATTTCATTATCCTAGATGAGGCACCACCCTCCAAGAAACTAACCTGGATGCACTTCATTAGCCATGCAGCACGAGTAATAAGCGAGTGCTACCCTTGGGAGGGTCACCACGTAATTTGTCTCCCGTAAATTGCATTGTTGGTGACTGGGATGAAATTAAACGCTGATAAAAAATAAGGTGGTCGGAGGGCATCGCCGGGGGGAATACCTCAAGTGTAACCGCCGCCGTCAAACACAACAAATGGACAATTGATGCAAAATCGCACACTTGATGATGGCAGCGCGCACACACACACAGATCGCATGTAAATCGTTGGCTTTAATATTATGCATACAAACGATAACAGTATGATAATATCACCGGTTGGGACGGGAGGTGGAAGGATGGTGTCTTTTGAATTGCAGAAGAGGTGGGCGTGAGTTTGTGGGATGTCACGGGGAACGAGGGAATCCCTCCCAGGACTACTTTGTCACGGTGGGAATGATAGTGGTATAGTGTGGAAGATATTGAAAAGTGACCCTTAAAAGATCAAAGAATTTGTAAAATACTCCTATTTTAACATGCAAAAAATACTACAGATTCGTTCATATGAATATTCATTACCTTCCTATTTAGGGAAAATATACCCATTTTAAGCCTAATAAGCGGTCGTGTTTGAATGATGCTGGATAATCTGGAGTGTTCCTTGAAATTTACTAAACCAAGAACACCAACGAGTAGAGCAACTTTTTGTGAATATTTCTGTTGATTCTCACTTTTACTAAATGTTATTCTATTCCTTTTACAAGCATTCAAAAAAAATATTTCCCAAATGTTTTCTAATCTGTCGAGAATGCATTAGGCCACGCCCATTTTCCTTTTTTCAGCTTAGTTCTTTTTTTTTCAGCGCTCTTTTGGGTCTGCTAAGTGCTGCCAAAATTGATGAAATTTTAAGCGAACACTCACGGAAAGTAGCATTTATAGAGAAAATTTCCTGGCATCCCTGGCTCACTCCAACAGGCGCTGCTGGTGGTGTTGGTGGTGGTGGTTTGTTCTTTATTTGCCCTCACTTCTCGCTCGGTTTTCTTAAGCCTTCGATTGGAATGGGTCGTCAAAAGTCAAACGTCAAAAGACTTGGCGCGTTTGTTTTTTTTTATGGCGCTTGCTTATTTTTCAAGTGAGTGACTAACTAAAGTTCAAAAGAACATGTTCCCGCTAGTTGGAAGCAATTTCATATCTTAAGTGCTTTGAAAACGTTAGCGCAAGATATTGATGGCGACTTTCGTTAAGCAGTTAAGCTCTCATCTTGCGTGTGGATGTGTGTGCCACCAAAATGATGAGAAATATTCTCGCAAAATGGAAATTATGATCAAAAGGGCATTCAATTTGATCTTTTTAGCCAGTACCTACATGGCATAAATTTGCGTGCTTACTTGAGACGGTGCTGTTGTTGAAAGTTTATAGCCTAAATAGTATTTTTGGAGCTTTAATCGAGCATCAAACTCTCCATATGACGAAGATATGAGTTTTATTAGAAAGGGTATATTTGCCCTAGACTGTCTATAATCAATATATTTTCTAGTAGGAATCTCGCAATGAAATACTGTATCTTGAGAAGGAATTTTCTGATCGATTTGGTGTCTTCGGCAAAGTTGTAGAATATGATAGAGAAAATAGGTAAACGGAAAAGGATCATTTTTTTAATTTAACTTTTCATGACTTAAAGTTGAATTCCTAAAACTTATTAAGTTTTCGGGATCCTAAAAGACATTTTTGTTTGAGTCATAATGTGTGTCTGGTTTATGCATTTGAAAATATCGAAAAGCTGGACGAAAAAATTGTAAAAAACAAAGCAAAATCGAAATTGCAATTTAAAAGTACTTACATTTTTTTATAAAATGTACCGGTTTCAAGTTCTTAATACTATTAGGTATAAATTTTAATTTTTTAAAGGTTTTTTTATTTAAAAAAAAATATTAAAAAAGAACTACTTTAAAAATTATTTAAGAAAGGCTGAGAAATTTTTCTATTATGTTCTCTCTGTAACTTTGAAAATTGGGCAATTAGTTTCTGGGAAACAACCTCACAAAGAATTCGAATCGATGAAAATTAATTTCACTAAGTGTCACCTGATTAGCACGTAGTTTTCAACTAGCGATGTATCGGAAACTGTTGGTCCGATTTTTAATTTACAAATTGATCTATTTAATAAAAATATTTGAAAAATATAATTAGGTCTAAAATATGAAATAAGGAAAAAATCTATTTTTAGACCTTTTCATTAGATTAGCTAGAAAAGATCGGACAAATTCCCAAAAGTACACCCAAAGGAAAAATATATCTCAAAATCTGCAACAGTGGATTTGGTGCAGAAAATGTCATATTTTATAACATTTTTTGCAGCAAGCCCCTAGATCATTTTTGCCCGCGTGTAAACATTTCAGCGATCTGCAGTTCTCACCAACACATATAACGCTGGCCCGTCCCCGAGCAACACTCCAAAGAGAAGCATATATTGGTGCTCTTTCACTCACTTTTCATCAAGCATCCATGGCGCGGTGGTAGCGTGTCGGATCAATAACCAAGAAGTTAGTGGTTCAATCCTCATTCTTTAAAGGGATTTTTTGTGAAATACAACCGGTCGGTAATGTCGATAATTGTCGATAACGGGCAAAACTGTAATACCCCTATATTGCAAAAAATGCATGAGGACAGTTTTCATGCAGATTCTGATATACTTTCATGCCGCCATGCATCAAAATCATGCGACTTCCAGTTGGGTGTACACTCGTAATCAAAAAATGATATTTGGTTTGGCATGAACCGGGAATTCTGAAAATATAAGCTCATTTGATCCTCTACAGCATTTTTTTTTACAAAAAATGTATTTTGGCGTCTAACGAGGTCATTTTTACCATGAATTGGTTGGCTTATTTAGTTTTTAAGGTTATATTACTCTGCTAATTTTGTTTTAAGCACATCTATATTTTCTGAATAGTCCTATAATTTTACCATGACAACAAGTCGATCAGAAAGTTCCTTCTCATAATGTCGAATATTTTGATTACACTTTTGTGTGGATTGCTCAAAAAATAGTATGGAGACTTATATGGATTAAATTATTCAAAATAGACATAGGAAAACGAATGAACAAAGTTTAATTCAAATAACCAAACTTTACCGTTTCATGCCCTCACAAAAATCGGACTCAAATCTACCAAACAAATTCACTTGTTGTTTTGTTTATGTTTCCTAATATAATATTTCGAATTATTTTTTCTAATGCCAAAACAATAAAACTTGTTCGTTCAAAAAACATAACATCTCTTGTTTAATTATTCACATTTTTTTAAATGCATTTATCTTGTTCAATATTCTATTTTTATTAGCTGGTTTAGCAAAATTTTTCATGATTTTCCAGTCATATTTTTCATTATTTTAGTGCTTTCTTGATATAGGTTTTTTGATTTGTTTAAGATAATTACATATTTACATAAATGAAAAATGAATTCTGGTTTTCTCCGCTGGCCGGCAGCGAAATAATTGAAAAGTGTAGTTTATAAGCCGAATTGTCTGGCCACGCGGCTGATCATATTCTATGTTCAATTCCTAACCCCTTATATTAATCTCAGTGATAGATGCATCATTATGCTAAAGAGCCTGATAAATCTACCAAAATAATCGAGCTTTTTTTTGAAAAATATTTGAAAATAAAGAAGAAGAAAAAATTAAACTGCAAATTTGAATTAAAAATTACATATTTTTTTAAAGTAACGTAACCCCACCGTGTTTCTGCTGTAAGGATTATACACTAAGCACGACACAACACACGTGCTGGAATAACAAACAGCAATTAGCGGCCGGCTCTGCCGTGTGTTGTGACATAGTGACAGAAACTGCCAAGTGTACTAGGCGCCGTACTACAACAGCGAGGTTAAAATAATTGAATTACGCTGCCAACTCACGGGCGCCGAAATCGCCCGGTTCCACGAGAAAACCCTAAACCAAGAACGAAATATTAAACAAGGCACAGGATTTCTGAACCATCCATTTCCACAACATTAAAGCCACCCGCATCAACACAAGCCCCGGCAGAAGCCAATAATAAACGATAAACATCTGCTGGGAAAATTCCGGCTCCGGCGAAAATTGGTGCCTTCGGGGGTAGGAAGAAAGCAAAACAAAAGAAAACAACAATAACAGAAATTGAAACTGATTTCGGGGGTGGGCTTTTTCCACCGGCAAACGCTTTTGCAGAGGATTTCCACCGTCGTTGGTTTCAGAACGCCTTTTTCCGAAGCCAATGTTGCGATAGACGATAAGCAAAAAGATAATGCTTCGAGAAGCATCAACGAGAGAGGTGATTTCGGCAAATTTATGCAATCGATGAGCTTTTTTGAGTCCTTTTTTTTACTCAGCGCAGATAGTGTTGTTTTATTCAGACACTATTTCGGCGGATTAAAAATTTATTCGTAACATCAAAGGTGCGAATAACATCAGCGAGACACAATGCTTCAATGGTTTATTGTTCACTGTTCCATCAAGTTGATGGCTGTCACAAAGAGGGACGAGCAAAATACACTCTCCCTTTGACAGGTTGTCTGGCATGAGGTGATGAAATTTACAGTTTGACTGAGATGAGAAGAGTAGAATTCGGGAGAAAACAGAGTTTCACATAAAAAAGTATTCAAAAAGTTAATCAGCTTTTGTTTTAATTTAAATAAAATTTTTATTTAAAAAAAAATAGTATTTTAAGAATCGTAAAAACTTAAGGAATTTAAACAATTTAAAGAATTAAAAAAAATTAATGTATTTAGAGATTTTAAAGATTTTTAAAAATTTAAAGAAAATAAAGAATCAAAAGTATTTGAAGAATTTAAAGAATTGCAAGAATTTAAAGAATTTAAAGAATTTAAAGAATTTAAAAAATTTAAAGAATTTAAAGAATTTAAAGAATTTAAAAAATTTAAAGAATTTAAAGAATTTAAAGAATTTAAAGAATTTAAAGAATTTAAAGAATTTAAAGAATTTAAAGAATTTAAAGAATTTAAAGAATTTAAAGAATTTAAAGAATTTAAAGAATTTAAAGAATTTAAAGAATTTAAAGAATTTAAAGAATTTAAAGAATTTAAGGAATTTAAGGAATTTAAAGGATTTAAAGAATTTAAAGAATTTAAAGAATTTAAAGAATTTAAAGAATTTAAAGAATTTAAAGAATTTAAAGAATTTAAGGAATTTAAAGAATTTAAAGAATTTAAAGAATTTAAAGAATTTAAAGAATTTAAAGAATTTAAAGAATTTAAGGAATTTAAAGAATTTAAGGAATTTAAAGGATTTAAAGAAGTTAAAGAATTTAAAGAATTTAAAGAATTTAAAGAATTTAAAGAATTTAAAGAATTTAAGGAATTTAAAGAATTTAAAGAATTTAAAGAATTTAAAGAATTTAAAGAATTTAAAGAATTTAAAGAATTTAAAGAATTTAAAGAATTTAAAGAATTTAAAGAATTTAAAGAATTTAAATAATTTAAAGAATTTAAAGAATTTAAAGCATTTAAAGAATTTAAAGAATTTAAGGAATTTAAAGAATTTAAAGAATTTAAAGAATTTAAAGAATTTAAAGAATTTAAAGAATTTAAAGAATTTAAAGAATTTAAAGAATTTAAAGAATTTAAAGAATTTAAAGAATTTAAAGAATTTAAAGAATTTAAAGAATTTAAAGAATTTAAAGAATTTAAAGAATTTAAAGAATTTAAAGAATTTAAAGAATTTAAAGAATTTAAAGAATTTAAAGAATTTAAAGAATTTAAAGAATTTAAAGAATTTAAAGAATTTAAAGAATTTAAAGAATTTAAAGAATTTAAAGAATTTAAAGAATTTAAAGAATTTAAAGAATTTAAAGAATTTAAAGAATTTAAAGAATTTAAAGAATTTAAAGAATTTAAAGAATTTAAAGAATTTAACAAAATTTAAAGAATTTAACAAAATTTAAAGAATTTAACAAAATTTAAAGAATTTAACAAAATTTAAAGAATTTAACAAAATTTAAAGAATTTAACAAAATTTAAAGAATTTAACAAAATTTAAAGAATTTAACAAAATTTAAAGAATTTAACAAAATTTAAAGAATTTAACAAAATTTAAAGAATTTAACAAAATTTAAAGAATTTAACAAAATTTAAAGAATTTAACAAAATTTAAAGAATTTAACAAAATTTAAAGAATTTAACAAAATTTAAAGAATTTAACAAAATTTAAAGAATTTAACAAAATTTAAAGAATTTAACAAAATTTAAAGAATTTAACAAAATTTAAAGAATTTAACAAAATTTAAAGAATTTAACAAAATTTAAAGAATTTAACAAAATTTAAAGAATTTAACAAAATTTAAAGAATTTAACAAAATTTAAAGAATTTAACAAAATTTAAAGAATTTAACAAAATTTAAAGAATTTATCAAAATTTAAAGAATTTAAAGAGTTTGTTTTTTTTGAAGAATTTAAAAAAATATAGAATTTAATGATATTGAAGAATTTAAAAAATTTAAAGAATTAAAAGAATTTAAAAAATGTAAAGAATTCCTAGAATTTGAAAAAAATATAAATTATAAGAACATCAGATGCAAACAGTTTTGATATTTAATTCAAAAACATGACTCAGGAAAGCAGCACACGCCAAAGAATGTCACTCATCGTGAAATGCACGGTGCCTGGAGGCATCCAACTCTGCGGAAGCGCTTGTCCTGAGAGCCTTCAAGCGGCTGCCATCGTCATCACAATGGTGTAAAAAGACAGCAGCAAATCTCTCTTTGAAGGCATTTAATTGTCCAAGGTGATGATAAGGAGCGCAGCGACAATCTTGAATAAATTGCAAAAGATGCAGGGGAGTGATTCAGGGTTGACATATTTCTGGGAATTCAAGATTCTTTGAAGAATTTCTATATTTAGGATTATCAACACAGATTTCTATGAAATAAATTGAAATTGCAATAAAACATCCACGCACATCAGCTTCTGACATAAATTTTCAAGGATGAAGCATACACGAAAGACTACACATATTTTTTTAGAAAAAAAAAATTAACAAAAAACGGAGCCAACTCGAAGTGACAATCAAGACTCACAAAAAAACAAACACTTTTTCTTTTCAAATTGACGGAAAAAGAAAAAAAGGGTCAATATTCTAAGTTGCAGTGTATAAATACGAAAATTTGAACAATTAAAAAAATCGTAATTCGTGAGTGGACCTGCTCATCTTAAAAAAAATGACACACCGAAAAAAAAGAGAGTTGAAAATCGATTCCGCAAATGGTTCATACTCGGTGCTCTCATACTTCTCAAGCTCCGTTCGTGTTCTGACACGTGTCTAAATGTCACCCACTTCTGGACTCTCTACCGCACACCTTTCCCCCGGCACTGTCAGTTCTGCCAGCAGCAAGTTGAACGAGTTAGGGAGAAGCTCGCGAATATCCTGCAAAAAAAAGCCAGCCAGAGAAGAAATGCTGCTGTGCAACCCTCTCTGACGACACGTTGTCTGGGTGAAGATTTGAAAGCTTTCCAAATAAAATGGCTATTATTTTGGCTGGTTGGTAGAGCTTGGGAGCCTGCTGCTGCCTTGGACGCGAACCTTGGTTCACGCATACTGGTGTTACCGTTTTCATGGCACGTATTAATGGACATTATATGATAATTGTCTGGTGGTGTCCTCTGGTTAATTGAGTAGAGTAGCTACACTATTGCCATCAAGGACAACTAATTAACTCTTAACTAAAAAAAAGTGGAAAGAATCGAACCAGTTACCTCTGGATTGACCTTCCAATATGATAGATACCTCTACTGCAAAATATGAAACCTTTTTGACCGTTATGACGTCAGTTGTTTTGCTACAATTTTTGCCCAATCAATTTTCAACCAATTTGTAAGCGCTATTTTTAAACTTTTCAGTTGACTGGCGACATTGACAACAACAAGAACCAGAAATATTTGCCTATCAAATATTCGGCACGGAAATCAAATTTCCGCACCACTAGGTTGACGGAATTTGTATTTCGCGTGAAAAGGTGTAAATAACCCACTCGTGTATCCCCATGAAATTTCAAAGCTCTCCAAAATCAAAAGCTTTGTCTGGAATACACGGAAGAAAGCGTTCGAGAAAAAATTGTATTTTTGTATTTTTGTATTTTTGTATTTTTGCATTTTTGTATTTTTGTATTTTTGTATTTTTGTATTTTTGTATTTTTGTATTTTTGTATTTTTGTATTTTTGTATTTTTGTATTTTTGTATTTTTGTATTTTTGTATTTTTGTATTTTTGTATTTTTGTATTTTTGTATTTTGTATTTTTGTATTTTTGTATTTTTGTATTTTGTATTTTTGTATTTTGTATTTTTGTATTTTGTATTTTGTATTTTTGTATTTTTGTATTTTTGTATTTTGTATTTTTGTATTTTTGTATTTTTGTATTTTTGTATTTTGTATTTTGTATTTTGTATTTTTGTATTTTGTATTTTTGTATTTTTGTATTTTTGTATTTTGTTTTTTGTATTTTTGTATTTTTGTATTTTTGTATTTTTGTATTTTTGTATTTTTGTATTTTTGTATTTTTGTATTTTGTATTTTGTATTTTTGTATTTTTGTATTTTGTATTTTTGTATTTTGTATTTTTGTATTTTTGTATTTTTGTATTTTTGTATTTTGTATTTTGTATTTTTGTATTTTTGTATTTTTGTATTTTTGTATTTTTGTATTTTTGTATTTTTGTATTTTGTATTTTTGTATTTTGTATTTTTATTTTGTATTTTTGTATTTTTGTATTTTTGTATTTTTGTATTTTTGTATTTTTGTATTTTTGTATTTTTGTATTTTGTATTTTTGTATTTTTGTATTTTTGTATTTTGTATTTTTGTATTTTTGTATTTTTGTATTTTGTATTTTGTATTTTTGTATTTTTGTATTTTTGTATTTTTGTATTTTTGTATTTTTGTATTTTTGTATTTTTGTATTTTTGTATTTTGTATTTTTGTATTTTGTATTTTGTATTTTTGTATTTTTGTATTTTTGTATTTTGTATTTTTGTATTTTGTATTTTTGTATTTTGTATTTTGTATTTTTGTATTTTTGTATTTTTGTATTTTGTATTTTTGTATTTTTGTATTTTGTATTTTTGTATTTTGTATTTTTGTATTTTTATATTTTTGTATTTTGTATTTTTGTATTTTTGTATTTTTGTATTTTTGTATTTTTGTATTTTTGTATTTTTGTATTTTTGTATTTTTGTATTTTTGTATTTTTGTATTTTTGTATTTTGTATTTTGTATTTTTGTATTTTTGTATTTTTGTATTTTTGTATTTTTGTATTTTTGTATTTTTGTATTTTTGTATTTTTGTATTTTTGTATTTTTGTATTTTTGTATTTTTGTATTTTTTTATTTTTGTATTTTTTTTTTTTCAGATTCATAACTAATATTCAAGAAATCATGATTTTTTAATCACGTTGAATTTTTTTTTTGTAATTCGTTACGTAAACATCGCAATTTTAGGTGTTCATGGTACAAAAATCGCAATTTCCGGAATAGTTTTTTTTTGTGTATCTCTACCAGGACCTCTCAAGTGGAGCCCATCTTCTCGGCTCGTCGACACCCCGGGCACGTGCCCCCGGTCAACTGCAGGGTTCAACCTTATTTCATCCGTATTCTTCGCAGCAGCAGCATCAAGAGTCATCGCTTGTTTTGGGCGCTAAATCACGGGATTTGTGCTTTCTTCTGTCGGTGTTGTCCAAGAGGATCGTCCGCATATAGTTCGTGGTAGGCAGAGAGCAGCAGCAGTTGCGGTCGACTGAGTTCATATTTACTCAACCAAGCGCGCGTACGGAAAGGGGGTAGTCTCGGGGGGTTATAATCATGTGTACGTGATTGCTGCGGGTCTCTCTGTAGTATACATTGTCCAGTACAGTGTACAACAATACAGCTGTGTTCCGCACGTTTTACAATCCGGTGGCAATTTGGCGACGGCCAAGACCAAGAACGGGGAGGTTGAAACCGTTCGCGGTATGACTTCATAGCGTCAAGATAAATATGGGAAAGTTGACGCCATCAGCTGGGTAGGGGCTAAGAAGAGAACAGCACCAGCTACTACTAGCTCAAGGTACGAGAAACTTGGCTTGCAACACTCGGACTTGCCGCGATGAACATAGTGTCGATGTCGTCAATTATTATTACGGACTTCTCTTTTGTCTCTCCTTTTATGTTGGCTAAACATTATTATTCGAAAAGTGCTGACCAAGTGCTTAATGGGACGTGTGGCATGATACGGTACGGGAACTCACTAACCTCACCATCTGTGGTTAAGCTGGCGGACGAAGGACAATACGACGGTCACACCAGCAATTCCGACTGAAAAAGATGTCATGTTGGCATTTTTGAAATCTTTGTGAAATTCTTGTTATGAGATTGCCAAGTTTTTTTTTCGTGGTCTTGACTCACAATCCAGAGGTTCACGGTTCAAATCCCGTGATGCAGTGTCAATACCTTCACACTTAGGAGACCAAAGAACACTCACATTCAATTTCAAAAAAAAAACTTCAATAAAGCCTCCAAAATTTATCGCGTAACGGCCAACCCCCTAAATCAAACCGTCCCACATTGCATCGAGGCCACTTTGGGAAAGGGCGTGCAAACTGCATTAAATCCACTCCGTAGCTCCGTACCCAGATTCAACGCCCCAAGCCATTCCCATCCCCAATTGTTTGTGTGTAGAAGCGCAAACCAGACCAGATTGGCTAACGATGTTTACTATCAACAAGCCATTCCGCATACATCACACAAATCGCTTCGGCGCGAGGTGTCCCATCAGACAGCTGACTCCGGCGAGCTGCGCGCATCAACAAGTCGTAATTCCAATTAAATAATTTGTAACATAGCAGCTCCACAACACCCAATTGCCCATCTTCGTTCAGACACCACCGAGACCAAGTCCTCAGAAGTGATGGTGATGATGATGATGATCAGCTGGAGTTGGAATACAGTGAAGATCCGAATATTCAGACACGATTTTTATGTTAAGGGCTAAGGGAGACATTTGCTTTTTTTCAGTAAATTTGAGATTTTTCGAAAACGGTTTCTTTTGACGGAAAACCAAACTGACAACTTGTAGCCAAAATTCGTATGGATCTGCTGTAAGCAAATCAGCTTTATTGGATTAGATAATGTCTTTTTAACTAAAGGAAACGCAAATTTGTTGACTTCTAGATGTTCCCGACTGCTGGCCAGTAAATTGAGCGGGAAAGATGGCCTGAGATCTGCTTGACCGTCGGCCAAGTGTTATCCAACCAGAATGACGAAGATCCACCAGTTCGACGACGTCAGACTACAGAAAATTGCCAGTGCCAATTTTTGATTGACAGATTTGAATCAAACACTGTAAACTGGAGTGGACTCGATATTGATCAACGCCCAACACACATCTTCGAAGATGTCTGTAGAAGTTATGCAAATGTCTCTCATTTTGCAACTGAAACCGTTTATGGGGTTGTCCTCGGCGGTGTGTCTCCGTTGTTCGCAACTCCATGCCCCACTTTTCGCCACCACTAAACCTTAAGTAATAGTCATTTGTTAACACGTTTATGTTTGTTTCAAAAACCCTACACATTGCGGCTTGCAGTTCCCACCGCAAGGTAAACCCTCCAACTCTGCCAAGTATCTCTCGTCTCGCGGGCTGTATCTTGCGTGCGATCTCCATCAAACTCCACTCATTTCAACTCGTTAACGTATCAAGTCTCAAGCTAAAGTGCTACTACCCCGGTAGGACCTCAGTGGGAAAAAGCTAAATCTCAAATGCTTTCCACCGACCAGATTGCAACGGCCACTACTAGAGAGAACGACGACGACGACGACGATTTGTTTCAATTTAATTGAAAAAGTGCTCTAATGGCAAGCATCAGAGATCACGCGCGCGCGATGAATAAAAACCTAATTGAAAAATCAACACACACGGCCGCGGTTGATGCTGCCTTTCGTAACGATAGATGATCCACGCTTGAGCAGAAGTGCTTTTCTAGGTCTCATCATCCGCTGAAGGTAGTAGGTATGCATCATCCGAAGTCGCCGACGATGACGACTTCGACACTCCTTGCTACATCTCTGTTTGGGGCGTCCGATGCCGGCGGTGTTGATGAGGTTGTCGGGTTGATGAATGACACTGTCCGACACAAAACTTTTCTTACTTTTTTCTTCAAATTGTGGCCCAGTGTACCCCAGCTGAAGCCTGAGTAAGTAACTTGGTTGAGGTCCGTAGGAATTCGCCGGAAAATTAATGCGCTGGTTGAGCTTGCTGCTGTTGGCACATTGTGAGCGTGTGACTCAGTCCCCCCGGTGCAATCAGGTGGAATTGTTGTGACGACATCGTAATCACTACAACGGGTCAGGTTTGTATTCCAATAGCGTTAGTTGGAGAGAGTTTGTGGTTGGCCTAACGTTATTTAAAAAAAAAAAAAAAAAAAAAAAAAAAACAAAAACAAAAATCAAATAATTCGCTCTACAGCTTGCCTTGGCGTTCTCGATTGCGAGATTCCTAGCAAGATGTCCGGAGGCTTGATTGTTGAGGCAATTGCAAACCTCTTTTAACACCTTAGCTTCCATCCACCCCGGGATTCGAACTGACGACCTTTGGATTGTTAGTCCTACTGCCTATCAGCGACTCCACCGAGGCAAGACCCAGGGAGACGACTCCTACACCTGGATTGAGCTAACGACCTAACCCTCTAAGTTAGACCGGGGCCAACATTTACTACACCGTCCGACGGAAGGCGTGATCAGACAAATCTCGTCTCGAAAAATGCCACCGGGACCATCTGGGATCGAACCCAGGCCGACTAGGTGATATGCAACCACGCTTACCCCTACACCACGGGTCCCGAATCATGTTATTTTATGTTTTTTTTTTAGATAAAATATTATTTTATACGATATTGAATGCTTAAAAGTAACTAATCAAAAATGATAAAAAATATGAAAATGGAATCCTGGTATGCATGCGATTTTTTCTAAAAAAAAACTTTTATAGAAAACAATTTTGCAATTTTTTTTTTGCGTTGCTTGATTTTTTTGCATTCATAGTTAATCTGAAAATAGACATAAAACCGGATTGAATTTTATAAAGATTTTTATTTTTACTAATGCATTTTGAAATGTTTTCAAATGATTATCTGTACATTTTACAAATATTTAGTCATAATTAAAATTAAAATCTTCGAAAAATAGTAACATGTTTCCGAGATATGTGTGAACATGATTGCTGATTTGGATACACCTAGAAAAAAAAAATGAAAATCAGTATTTGGAAAAAAAAAATAAATGAAATTTAGAAAAAAAAATTTCTGGAATATTTTTTTATGGAAAACATCAGAAGATTTTAGCATGCTTTTAACATGGAAGCCGTGTATTTTAACACAAAAATAGTAGAAAGGCATCTCAACTGCAATTTTAATCATTTCCAAAAATCTTTCAAAATAAGTATCTTCGGTAACAAATTTTGCACAAAATATTTTTGGAATTTGTGGCGATAAAAGGTAAAATTAAATAAATCGAGCTTTTCTTTATTTTCGTGTACTAGATTTTTCCTCAGTAGTCCTTTTTAATACCTACAATTTTGCGGAAGCCAACAAATCGATAAGAAAAATCCTTCTCAAGGTTCAGTTTTGTATGCTTGAAAAATGCAAAATTATAGACCAATCACTATTTCAATTACTAATCTAATCTAATCTAATCGAACACAAGCGCAGCCAGTCCGAAGAAAGCATCCGGGAAGAACTTATGGTTAGATTACGCCTCAAGTTCTTTCTTGTCATTATTAATGATTGCAGTACTTTCGAGAACCCTCGAAGTGTGTTACACTCATTAAAGCGGCCCGGCCTACTGCGTTGCATTAACCGCATGAGACAGATTCTATGAACGGATCCCACATTTCATAGAACCATCAGGGAAAGAAGAAGAAGCCGGGGACATACCGTATCAACCGGTTCGAGTTATTTATAGATTATAATGGTGTGTGGTGTGTAGGGGAATCGTTGGGGAAGGGATTGTTGTATTATATAGTAAATGACCTTGTGACATTATTTCACCACTACGGATTAATTCACTCAAGGGGTGTCAACCCCTCGGTGGCCGAGTGGCTAGAGCATCTGACTACCAATCCAAAGGTGTGAGTTCGAATCCCACCTGATTCCATGCGTTTTTTGTTCATATTCAAAGTTCAATTATAGTCGAATAATTTCAAGGAGACCGGTCGGGAATCGAACCCGGAACCTTCCGCTTATGAGGCGGGAGCCGTAGCCATTAAGCCAAGGGCCGGTCAGACCAATCACTATTTCAATTACATTGTATTAAATTAATTTTTGCATTTTCAATAAATGGGACGCTTTAGAGCTTAAATATTGCAATATGCAGACAGTAAAAAACTGTAACTATGTTTAAAGAATTTTGCTATAATTTTTGTAAAAAGTATTGTAAATTGAGATGCAATTTGAAAAAAAAACAAACAGAAAAATATAGCTAAAAATGCTACCGGCGAGTTATTAAAATGTTAAAAAATATTTATTAAAAAGCTTATTCCAAGCAAAAAAATAATAAATAAATGTACCATCGAACTTGCGAGCGTAAATTAAATATTTTTTCAAAAGGGCAATATTTTCACATTACAGCAATTTAGACTTGGAATTTAAGAATAAATTATCAATTTTTCGGTTTGAATTGAAGATTTGTATTTTCAGTTCCTGAGATACAGCCCCTCAAACATAAAGAAACTATAAAATAGAAGTTTTTTAGTGTCACAAAAATAGAATTTGATTTTCAAACTAAAAAAGAGTTAAGTCCTGAATTACAAAATTATAAAAAATATGCAAAATATATTTAATATTTTTATTCTAAAATAAAAAAAATTAAAAATGATGATTAAGTGCGGTTTATGTGACATTTAATAAACTTTAATTTTGTTGTTTCAAAGATTCTTATATTTGAGAGGGTGATATAACAAAAAGAACAATATTCAACTTTTTTTAAGAGATTTTACAAGATTTTTTTTTAGATTTCTAGGAAAAAAAAATATTTTCAGAAATGAAATCTCATGATTTTTTTTAAATCGAAAAAAATGTGATTTTTTTTTCTCAAAACCGAACAAAAAGTCACTATAATTCGGAGAGTACTTAATGATTGCAAATATAATTATTTTGTTTGAAAAATCACATAAATTGCATTATACATTCCCGGGTTGTTAAAATATCAAAATATCAGCTCTCAGCAACTACAATTATCTCGCCTGAATATTCATGCCTCAAATACAACTGCTCTTCTCTCTTCATTGAAACTCTCAGCGCCGAACATAGCCGAACACGTTTTCGTGTTTACCCACTCGCGATCGACATTTTCCTTTTCTCTCTTTCTCGCTTCCACGAACATCCTACCGCAACAGCGTTTAACCACAAAAGCCGCCACAAAACTAATTTTGCAAACGCAGTTTGAAGGGGCGTCATGCGTGGTCGGCTCCTAATCGCCATCTCGCGTTCTCTCATTGCAGTTTTCGGAGAGATTGAGAGACTCAGCGGTGAGAGCGCATAGTTGAGGAAAAGGGAAGGAGTGATAGAGAGAGAATGGCATCGCTGGGAATCACGAGACACAAGAAGAGATCTCACAAGCTATAGTGACGGCCGCTATACTCTCGGATATTTTTGGTGCAGAGATAATCTATTGATAGCTTTTCTATCACTCTTTTGCAACACTGATACATTCAAAAAAATATTTATTTCTTCTCAAAATCTATAAGGCCGTTAAAATATTTTTTGAAGTTTATGTCCCTCGGCTCTGACCAAAGTCGAGGGGAAGGCGGGGCAAAAAAAATGAAATCACAAGCCTAGGTTTCAATATTTGGATGAAAAAAGGGTTTTAAAATGTATTTTACAGGCATACAGTTGCTTTCCAATCATTAGTTTTAAAAATATCGTGGTATTGATGGTATTTTTTTTTCGCAAAAAAAACTTTTCGTGGGACTGTACATTGGTATATCATGAAAATTTAAAATGTTTTCAAAGGAGTTCAAACATGCTGAATATGATTTTTAGGGCAGAATAAGGCATTTTGACTGGTTTTCAGTTGATTAAACTTAAATTTTCATTAACATTTTGATGTTTTTTGGAAAAAAATATTTTTTTTGCCTTCTGATTATTCAGGTCAACTTTGAAAAGGGGGGGGGGGCGACATAAACTTTGAAAAATATTTGCAACGGCCTAACTCGACACTAAAATTTTTACCTATACTTCTCTGTGGCCAAATAAAGATTTTTTTGGTCCCTTTAAAAATTTCAAATCTTGAATTCGGATTTTGAGAGTTCCAATGTAAATGGAAAAAATATAAAAAATTGATATTTTCAGAGTATTTTTTATTAATTGTCCTAACCTAGAACTATACCGAAGATATCGAAACGACCAAGAAATTAATTCCCAAGATACAGATTTTCTAATACTTTCTAAACATTTTTGTATGGATAGCTGCCAAAATTGTATGGAGATTTGCATGGGCAAATCAATTATGCAAAATGGCTTCTTTGGTCAGAGGGAAGCCTCTTGGATAGTTTTATCCAAATCAAACAAAACATACAAATTAAAATGTTATAAAATTGTCCAATTTCGTAGAGAATTCAGATTTTTCATGTTTTAAAGATCCAAAAGAATGTTTTTCACTGAAGTAAAATAAAGAAAGCAAAAATGTGATCAATTAAGGTTAAAATATAATTCAACCCAAAAAAAATAAATAGCCTACAAAATTAGAAATAACTTCTAAGAAACAAATTTCTGAGAAAACATATCATTATCCGAATGTGGAATTCAGTTTCAAAATTAAACCAGCTTATTTCCCCCACTAATTCAATCGCGGAATTAAAATGTTGACAAAAGCTTGACATGCCAAAATTAATTACCCCACTCAATCAACCCCTTTGCCGGGCGCAACCAAAATTGATGTTTTTCAAACCTCACACACTCCCACATCGTGTAGCTACGTAACGAGTTGTGTAATCCGTAAATTTGTAACACTTACACACACACACTCATCGCAAAGCTTGTTTGCAAACAGAGCTTATCCAATTTTAATTGATTGATGTTTGGGGCGTGGGGGGGGGGGGGGGAGTTCCCTTTGAAGTCAATGTCATTTTAATTTGCAGTTGATTGGGAAAATATGCTTAAATTGTTCTACACTTTGAAATTTGCTCTGTTTATATAACCTGCGCGCTTTTCTGATTGCTGAATGATTCAATCAAGATAACGCATTCCCGGCGGCGAAGGCGACGGGGCGTCAAACATTCAATCAGTGAAATAATAAATAACGTCACTCGCTCGACGTGCCAAAGAATGACTAACTATCTGTGGGCATAAAAACAAAACTTTGCTCATAACGGGCGGGTCGGGAGGCGATGCTCTCTGAAGGGAACGCTGCAATGTTTGTTCTTTTGTTATCACCGCGTAGTCACACGTACACGTTCTTGCAAAATACACACACACATGTGTCGTCGTTATCGTCATCGCGCTATCGTTATCGCAAGAATGTTCCTCCCACTGCTCGACAAAAAAACGAGCGAAATTCCAGCAACCCCGTTCTGTTCCCACAAAAGTGTTGCCAGCTTGACCCCCCCCCCCCTGAAGAGTTCCGCAAAGTTACGACCTGTCAAAAGTTACAACTTCTCTCTCGCTCCCTTCCCGTGATGGAACGCGTCCAATAAATAAGTAATCTAATTTCCTTTTTCCCTTTGAATTCGAGAAATCCCACACGCAGGGATCGTGCTGATTTGGCAGCCAGTCAGTGCTTCCAGGAATCTCCGTCAGAAGGACCAATCTCCCGGCAAAGGTGGCAATTGCTTCGCGCGGCACTTTGTCCTCGTGTCGTGTCGTGGCGCGCTTCGTCGTCTTCTTTTCTTGGCAGGTCTCGGAGTGAAATCAGAAAAAACACATCACACACGTGACACTTAAACACACGAGAAGTGGTAGATTTGTGTGAAAAAAGAGTAATAAAAGTTGAGTAACACAGACGGGTTGTATGAGTTAAAGAATTGCGCAAGAGTAGCAGGTGATTGTCCAAAAAGGATCATGTTTTTCTACTAATGCAATGTCTTGATACTTTTCAGAGAAATTTTAAATGAAACACCATGCTACGCAGTCATACCTCAGCATTAAATGTTTAAATCAACAACGTCAAGAAATTAAAATAATAGAAAAGTTGAACTAAATAAAGAAATAAATAACACTTAAGTGGTCATAACAAGAGACAAGGTTGCCAGATCTTCCAACTTATAGAATTTTTATGAAAAAAAAAATCCTGGTTGGAAAGAGGTCTTCCGATTATCTATCCAATAATGTTCTATAACATTTTTACTTATAACATGATGGTATTTCAGACGATTTTTGGTAACTTATCTAACATACTGGTGTATGCAAAAACACATAAGTATTAGGGTGTGATATGATTGCATGGAAAAAAATAAATTTATCCAAATTTAGTGAACACAGCAATTTTTCAGTCCCTTTTGGGGTTCTAAACAACTCCCCAAAGTTTCGGAACGATTGGTTTAGTCTTCACTTTGCGCAAAGCAATTCAATTTTATAGGACCCCAAAAGGAACTGAAAAATATCTGTGCTGGAAAATCGATTTTGATATTACACTCTAATGAGTATACAAAATATTTGAAACACTTATCGAATATTCATAAAATTCAATAGTTACGTATGGGACCCTAAATGTAATGTGGTTGCTGAAAATAAAAATCACTCAATAAATACAAAAATGTGCACACACATTTGCTAAGTTTTTTTAGTTTTTGTGAAAAAGTTGTAAAAAGGTGAAAATTTCAGGAGACAAAAAGTAGTTATTAACTATAATTGATGAGAGTTCGACTGTTGTTATTATTTGAGTTTGATCGGCTACTCAGTCTGGGCAAAGTGAAACGCTGTTTATGCTGTGTCCGACGTTTCGGCGCTGATTGGCGTCTTCTTCAGGGGAAAATAGCTTGACGTTTCAATCAGCGCCGAAACGTCGGACACAGCATAAACAGCGTTTCACTTTGCCCAGACTGAGAAGCCGATCAAACTCAAGTAGTTATTAACTAAATTTAAAAAAAAAATCAATTGAGAGCTTGTTACATCTAGACATAGTTACATCGCGTAAATGAATTAAAAAAGGTTTATTTATGTATTTAAAATGAAACTCATTCTACTAAAATTTAATTTTGGGATCTCATATCGGTATACACGGTAAAAGTTTAGGAAAAAAATCATGAATTTATTGACATTCTGCATTTCTTAAATTTTGTGATAATTTTGCACCAGCCTGAGCAAAACAATCATAATCATAACCTAATACTTTGTCTAAGACACCAAAACGATCAGGGAATCCGTTCAAATACAGCTTGTCATATATTTCAAAGTACTTTGAATCAAAAAGGTTAATGTGAAAAGTTGCATCCAAATAAAACAGTACAGAAGTTTAACTCAGATATAATGCAAAAACAAAATTACACATTAATTAAACTTATCAAAAAACGTAAAAATTAAAGCTTGAATACTGTATTCAATTCTAAATAGTTGTATTTTGTTTATACAGGCACCCTGCATGTTGAAGGGTGTGACAAGGTAGCACACGATCGGTCGGAACTATACATACAAAAAGACAAACACAAATTTATTTAAGGGGTTGTTCAAATATTACGTCTCTACATTTTAGGCATTTCTGACCCCTTCCTCTCTTCACCCTATATAATTTAAAGGTAGAAGTATGAATTTGGTAGATTTGGACCCCCCTCTCCCCCTAAAGTGTTCACATGGTTTATGGATGGCCACTTAACAATTTTTTCCATTTGGGAAAAAAAATCGACAAAAATCAAATTGTTAAATATTCCCGGTTTCAAATTTTAAATTTCCCGGGAAACAGGAAAAAACATTTTTGGAATCCCGGGAATTCCCGGAATCCCGGAAAAAAAATAAACAGCCATTAAATTTATGTTTTGAAGCTTAAATGATAGAGTTAACTCAATAATCTACAAAAATCTATCTACATAATCTACAAATCAACATTGCAATCTAAATAAAGACGACAGTTTTTAAATAGCTTTAACGAAATTAAAAATTAAATTTGTGGTTCTTAGTTGTGGTTTGGATTTTAAATGAACAACAATTTTCCATACAATGTGATTCAAATTGAAGAAGTATTTTATAAATATATTTCTTCTTTTTATTTTTTATAAGACATTACTAGAAAAACATGATTTTTTATACGCCGTGACTAGAAAAGCTAGAAGAGCTAGAAAATATTAAGAGCGCTACGCATTTTGCGGATCTGTAAACTAAAAAAAATTTAAACAATTTTCCCTAATAAACCAAATTAATGCTGAAATATGCCAAACACAAATTTCAATACTTTGAAATTCTTATCGATTATTAAGTATGGAAATTGTCATCTTTTACCACTACCAAATCTGAATTTCGAGAACAAAATATGAATTATTTTTTAATTTTGGGAATTCCCGGGACAAAATATAAATCATCACGGAATTCGAGAATTCGTTTTTGAAAAACTCCCGGAAAATTTGTCCCGGGAATTCCCGGGATGGACGCACTATGCATTTTATCATACGTGGCCTGTTTTTAAGAAAACAAATTTGTTTTGAAAAGTTATTCCATTAGTTTTACCATCGATTAAACATAAACGGGGTTGGGAAATTTACTGGTTTAAAACAAATCCGGGACCGTGGTGTAGGGGTAAGCGTGGTTGCCTCTCACCCAGTCGGCTTGAGTTCGGTCCCAGACGGTCTCGGTGGCATTTTTCGAGACGAGATTTGTCTGACCACGCCTTCCGTTGGACGGGGAAGTAAATGTTGGCCACGGTCTAACCTAGAGGTTTAGGTCGTTAGCTCAATCCAGGTGTAGGAGTCGTCTCCCTGGGTCCTGCCTCGGTGGAGTCGCTGATAGGCAGTAGGACTAACAATCCAAAGGTCGTCAGTTCGAATCCCGGGGTGGATGGAAGCTTAGGTGTAAAAAGAGGTTTGCAATTGCCTCAACAATCAAGCCATCGGACACCTAGTTTCGAGTAGAAATCTCGCAATCGAGAACGCCAAAGCAATGCTGTAGAGCGAATAATTTGATTTGTTTTTTTTAATTAGTTTTTCTTATTGGGAAAGGAGGATCTAAATTAAAAAAAAGAGCTTTAATAAAAAATGTAAACAGTAGTCGGGCATTTACATGTGACAAATCGCTCCCTGCCTGAATTTCTTTTGGCCAGTTGTCGCACTTGCACCCTGCATGTTGAAGGGTGTGACAAGGTAGCACACGATCGGTCGGAACTACATTTTTAATGAAGAGTGACAATAATGCACTGAGTTTTCCCAGTTTTTGTTGAATATGAAATCGTATTTTCGGGATAATTAGTTTATTAATTAAATATAAAACAACATAAATTTTCCCTAGCATTTCAAGTTTTTTTTTGATTTTGTCAAAATTATGGCTCGGATTTTTTTAACATTTCTTAAAATAAAATTCTTGGATGTTCAAGGGTCGCTCCACCATCACCCACAGAACTATGCGGTGCTAGCGGCGCTGTACGGGGAGGACAAATAAAATTTCAATCTGGTAAATGCAAATAAATTCTTGGCAGTATAGGAAAACCGAGCGTTCGAACGATTGAACGAGATTGATTTGTTTAGCACGACCGAGAGCGAGCAAACGTTTTATTGGGTGATGGCGGCGGCTTGGTTGTGGCTCGGTAATTGATGTCGAGTTGGAGAAACGAGCTTCCGAAGCGGGAAAATAGTTTTATTCGATTGTTGCATTCTCCGACTGCAAATGGAAGCTGTAGAATGGTGGGTTTGGTTTGAGCATGATTTAGCAATAACCACGCGTTCGCTTGCAAGTGTCTCTAATGGTAGCAAACGGTAGTATAGTAATTCGATTTTTGCTTCTCCAATAACAAGAATAAATTGATTTCACTTCACCGGTCTCCTTGAACGAAGCGGAACGACCTTCGGCGGCGGGGACCGGCTCAAATCACGACACTTTCTCACCGCATCAATCTTAATTTCATCAAGTCACGCCTCGCTCTATCTACAAAGTTAGTACATACACTAGCACAAGTGCCGTCGTTTCTTTCTGCTCAGCTGATGATGCGTTACAAGCAGCAGCAGCAGCAGTCTGGTCTAGTCTGAACCAGCACCGGTGCTTGCTGAAACAACACCTTTCTCGCGGCCGCAACTCGATTTTGAGTCACATGTTTTTGCCGCTCGTGCTCCCCAACTCCAAACTCCACCACCCTGGTCTACCAGCGCGCAAAGTAAACATCACCGCAAACCAAAGTCAGTCGGTGCAACCCCACCGCCCAAGGGGGTGGGTGGGGGAGGTATTGAAGAGGGGACACGACCAGCAGTAGCTGGGGCATCGTCGTCGTCGTGAGTGGAAGACCTTGAAGTCACTCCACGGCTTGAACCATGCCAAGGTAGGTAGAATGTACAGCGACGGTTGAAGGAAGTGGAAATATATGATTTTTTAAAATAGAATTTCAGTTTAAATCATTATGAGATTTTTCACGAATAAAAAACGTAATAAAATTTATGTTATTTTTTAAAAGGTCACCTTTATTATATTTTCAAAACCATCAAGAATATCAAATCGTTTCAAACTGTTTTTCCAACACTGCCTTTACCGCACACAGATTGCGTCTAAGTCAACACATGCTCAGCACATACACGCACCCTTCCCCACACATCCACCTTGCTGACAACAACAACGCCGTTGATGCACATTCCCTTGGCCAGTGCACATTACGGAGGACAAACTTTGAACTCGCGACATGCATTCACAAGGTTCCCTGAACCAATTTGAACCGGAATGCCACAAGAAAAGGACCACCGTCATCATCATTATAACTCTGGCAGGTGATCGGAATTTTAAAACACTTGCTTACTTCGAACAGTTCCATCACCAGATCCGGCAGCACGTCCTTCAGCATCGTGAATCAGTCCCCTGACGTGACGCTGACGTCACGGTTTTCGTATAGATATTGAAGGTAACGCCGATAAAAAGCTCAGTCACAGCACAGGCAGGTGATAGCACAGCTGATGACTGCAGGCAGTTGCACACGTGCGTGATTTTTTTGTACTGTTGTAAGGAGTAACGTAAGTCAGTGACCACTTTACCGAACAGAACTAGACCAAATAACTGGGATACCTTCGGCGTGATGGCACTTGATTGCCACTATCAGCGGCGATGAATGGCCCAATAACATGGTGTCGACTAACAATAAGATACAAATATATTCGAAATTTTAATAAGAGGTAAGATATACAAACAAATATATTTTTAAACATTATTGATAAAAAGTCCAGTTGAGTAAATTTAAGTTCGATTTTGTACAAGTTTCTGCAAGTTCATGAAATTTTGTATTTTTTCCTCTAACTTCCTCTAACCTATTGCGAAGGTTATTGTGTAAGCTATTCATATAAACCCAAAGAAACCAGAACATAAGACAAAAAAACGACATTTTGACCTTAAGAAGCAGATTCAGATCCAGCAAGCAAAATTAGGAGGACAAACATTTAGTTGGAAAATGTATCTTTTCTATTTAAAATTAAACATTAAAGGATATAAATATCACAAGTTTAAAGAAAAAATAAAAATATCGATCGAAATTTTGACATTTTTGCTTTGTTTTGATTGAAACGATGAAAGTATCCTAAAGTGTCCACGTGTTTTATGGATAGTCCCGCCCCTCATCCGAAATTCTTAGAAAAAAAACACAAAATCTCAAAATAAAAAAAAAAATAAAAAAGAAAACGTAAATTTCATAATCCATAAATAAACAAAGTCCAATATTTTATAAGGCTGGCACAAATATTTTTAAAAAAGAAAATTTTTGATGTGCAGTAATGCCGTTGTAAATATTTTTCAAAGTATATGTAAATCCCCAACCCCATCCCCCGTCCCCTCCCTTAACCTGGCCTGAATTTTCAAAAAATATTAACTAATGATGGGAAATTCATTTTGAGGACCATACAAAAATTATAGGCTAGTTTTCAAAATTTTGATTTTTGGGTCATATATGCACGAAAGGGTTATTGGGTCATTGGGGATGAAAGGGTTAAAAATTGATTCAAAAATTCAGGGTGAAAACAATAATTTCGTAAATCTGGAAAGCTTCAATATTTTGATGTTTTAAGAAATTACAATTTTAGCACCGCAAAAACTTTTTTTTTCGTCTATTTTCGAAACTTATGATAAATTCAAAAGTTGAGACTATGGCTTGCTATAAATATGTATTTCTTTTATTTTTTTGTTGTTTTTTTTTTTATTTTTTTTTTTTATTTGTTTGCCCCCTATTTGACCCCGACCAGAGCCGAGAGACAAATATTAAATTAAAAAATATAGTCAAAAGTTCCAAAATACAATTAATTTCAAAATTTAAAACTTAAAAAGTTTAAATATTTAAAAAATTAAAAACAAATATTGTGTGATTTTTTTTTTATTTTCAAAAGCGTTATAATGATAATTTCATATATATTTTAAACATTTAGAAAAAAGTCCTTTGTCAAAATAAAATATTAGTTTAGGCAACAAAATGCAAAAAGAAGATTTTTCAGAAAACAAATTTTGCCACGAGTTGCATACAACATTTTTTTCCATTTCGAAAAACGCTTCTAGAATGGAATTTTATGTCAAACATTCATGAATTTAGTAAATTCACCGAAAAATATTGAAAACTGTTACTCTTCGATACTAGTGTTGAAAAGTTCAACTTTTCAGCACCCATTTTAGTGCTGAAAAGTAGAACTTTTCAGAACTGGTATTGAAAAGTATTAATTTTCCATTCAGTTATTTTTGGTAACGAAAAGTAGGCTGTTTATTTTCTCCAGAAGGACAGGAAAAGTTCTGGATTTTTTTTTTAAAGGTCCAATAAACCAAATTTTTAGTTTTTGGGTGTTTTTCAATACCTCTGACTAGATGCGGTTTCAAAAATATCTAAAAAGCAAAAACTGGAAATTTGGTTTATCGGACCTTTTCAAAAAAAACTCCAGAGTTGACAGTTTCACAGCGGAATTGCAAAAAAACAAATTAAGGGTTTGAAACGTGTAAAAACAAACTCAGATTTTTTTTAAAATTGTTGATTTTTTTATCGTTTTTGAAATTTTTGAATTTTTTAAAATTTTAAAATGTTGAAACTTTTCAATTATTTTAAAACTTAAGAAATTTTTTAATTATTTTTAAATATTTTGAATGAAAATATATTATATAAAATATATAGTATAAAATATTTTGTATTGAGGAATTTTTTTAATTCATGAAAATAAGCTTGGAACGATGATGTTTTTTCGTGGTGGATTTTGTCATTGTAAAATCGATTCGACAATCTATATCTTGAGAAAGGATTTTCTGAGCAATTTGGTGTCTTGGGTGAAGTTGTAGGTTATGAGTAGGACATATCACAAAAATGGGTGCACGGAAAAAGAAGCGAATTTTATTTTAATTGAAACTACAATAAGTTGCATTCCCAAAATACATATTTTAACAATTTAAAAAGTGGATCAAAAAAAGCATTCTTTTCCACTGATGCAAAAAGTGGTACCGTAGCCATACATTTTTAAAAGTGATGATCTTTGGAAATAAATTTATAATTTTGTAAAACAAAATTTCAAAAATTATTTTTAGATGCAAGATCTAATCTGCAATCGGAACAAAAACAAGTTCTAGGCATTTTAAGGTATTATTTTAATTTCAAATTTTTTTACAGGCCTCATGAAAGTAAAGCAAACAAATTTTAAAACAGCTGAGAAAATTTCTAACAATTTTTATTTCTAACTTTGTTGATCGGACTGATGGTTGCTGAGTTGCAGGCTTTTCAATGTTTTTTTTTTTATTTTATGAAAAATTGTGGTTTGGTTTTGGAAAAATACGTTTTTCTCAGTCTCATCTGATTTGCTCTCATTTTCAACTCAAGATATCTCGGAAATTATTGGTTCGAATTGAATGAGCATCCCTCTAAGAAACCGGTCTTTTTTATAAATTTTAATTTTTGTTTTTTTTTTAATCTGGCTGATTTTTTTTTGTGCCTTCGGTTTGCCCAAAGAAGCCATTTTGCATCATTAGTTTGTCCATATAATTTTCCATACAAATTTGGCGAATTCCCATATCAAAATGATGTGTAAAAATTCAAAAATCTGTATTTTTTGAAGGATTTTTTTATCGATTTGGTTTCTTCCTTCGGCAAAGTTGTAGGTATGGATAAGGACTACACTGAAACTAAATGATTACAAGGTAAAAAAATGATGATTTTTAATTTCACTTTTTGTCACTAAAACTTGATTACCAAAAAAAATACTATTTTTTTTTCATTTTCTGATCTCTTGAGGGGACATCAAATGCCAACTTTTCAGAAATTTCCAGAAAGGAAAAAAATCTTTGACCGAGTTATGAATTTTTAAATCAATACCGATTTTTTACCAAAAAATCGAAATATTGCTCGCAAGTTAAGTGAAATTCTGATAAGTGCACCGTTTTCAAGTTATAGCCAATTTTAGTTAACTTTTTCGAAAATAATCGCAGTTATTCATTTTTTTAATTAGTGCCCATATTTGCCCACCTTTGAAAAATATATTTTTGAAAAGCTGGGATATTCTCTATATTTTGCGTTTTTTCAACTTTGTAGATACATTTTCGTATGGGCATTTGCCAAATTTGTATGGAAAATTATATGGACAAACTTACTATGGGACCATCCATAAACCACGTGGACACTTTTCTGGAATAAAAATCTAAAGAGATAGCGAAATTATACAGATTCCTTATATATTGTCATGATGAAAATCCCATCCGAATAAAATGAGAATTTCAAACATTTTCCAATATAAAACGAATTGACACCATGCCAAAAAAAGCACACCTGCCCAGTATCCCACTACTCTCTCTCCCCTGGTGTGACCTGCAGCTAACGCAGGCAACAGCAAACAAAAAAAAAGTCTGCTCCCTTATCAGCGCAAATGTCGTCAATAAAGATAAGAATAGCGTGCCTCGGTTATCTCGCCGCAAACTTGCGTTCAAATTGGACCTGATACTAAGCTCTTGTTGAACGGGTGGTGGGGGAGACCCCAACCCCAGAGCAAACTTCAAGAAGCTTCTTTCGCGCAATTGACGGGTATGCTAATTTCGAATCCGATGCTTGAAAAATGACAACCAGATAACGAATACAAATGGTCCTCCCGCTTCTCCTCCTGGCAGTCTGTTGGTGGATGACATAACCGCCGGAAGTCACGGTTTATCATTCGTTTATCGAGCTAGAGGCTAGAAATAGCTCGCGACAGCACCAGAAATCTATTTCGCAAATGAACCACTTGAAGTCTAGGTCGCGCCGCGGTAGAGTGATTGTTTGAGATTTGCTGGACACTTGCGGACTTGGAATCTCGGAATCACTTAGCACGGCCAGCATCACGACTAATTAGACCGCGCGACGCGAATGAGACAACTTTTTGTCACGAAGTTTTCAAGTGGTTGTGGTCGTTGAGGTATTAGAATGTCGCACAGACACAAGGTCTGCTGATGATTCGATGCTTTTTAGAGATTATTAAATTGCTTAATATCATGAACTCAATACAAAACAATCTGCAATTGAAATCAAGTTTTTATTAAGATAAACTGAAAGCCAATCCATGGAATGGGGTTCTCATCAAAACGGCATTGATACTTCAATATAGTTCTTCAAACTACCAGAAACCATATCGAAGTTCTTGTCCTAGGTCACGTCCCTGTCCAGAGTTATGGAATCCATCAACTCGAGTCCAAATCGATACTAACCGGACATTTATTGAGCTGAAACTGTGTGCCATTTCGGACACGAACGACATGGTATTGGCTACGACAACCAGTTGGTTCTTCTCTGTTTCCCTTCTATTGCTGCCGGCTACTCCCAGCGACTACATAACATGCCTTAAGTGGATCACTCGGGGAGAAATAAATCGCTTCATCAGTCACTCGGAGAGCTTTGCAGAAGGAGCAGGGAGGACCACTTATTAAAATTAGTGGCAAACGACACCAATTTGGGAACGGCGGCAACCTAAAACCGAACCTTGTCCCGAGACATGTGTTTGCATGGTCGTGTGTGTGTGTCCCTTAAACGATTCTTAAATTGCTTTCGCGGAGACGCGACGAGTCGGTCATAAAAGTTTGAGCTTTTCTGGGAACTTTTTTTGCAGGTCAAATCTTGCTGATGGATTCGACCCCGGATGGAGTGGTGACCTTCCTCTCTGGAATCGTTTTGTGATAAACACTGTTTATCAAACTGCACCACCGTTGTCGCGCCAAGCTCAGTGGCACTTTAATTGTTTGTTTGTTCTACGCGCCGGGGAGGTGTTTTGGAGTTCGTGATCCGTGTAAAGTGTCGTTGATGTCTTCCGCGCAATGTCGTGAAGAGCACTTCTTGCCCCGTTCCTTATCCCAGCTTGTTGAGTTCCGTAATGTCACGACTCTCGTGCTGCAGTGCTGCACACGTACAGCGCCGCACACATACACATGTAGTTGTGTGCTGTTGGGACGTTCTATGTCAAGTATCAGCTCAGGGTGCCTCTTCCAAGAGCTGTACACACCAAACGAAAAAGAATAGGGGAAATTCTCGTATGTTTGGCAGGTTAAGCACTCGCTCCTAACTCCATCCAATTAGCTGATTTTCACTATTTACACAACTAATTTTGCAAAACTTTAGATAAAAACTTGCTTTCTCACTTCTTACTGAGCTATTTATCACTCGATTTCAGTTGAAAACGCTTTTAATTAGCTTTAATTGAATGTCAAAGTTCTGACCTGCCAACATTAGAGGCACGCTGGAATTAGATGCTGTTCCCCTAGTTGATGGATAACATTTGCGTGTATATCTGCAGGACCATATGCTGACGGTGGTGGTGTCGGATGCTAAATCGGATGATGATTGTGTGAATATGTGTGTGTTTGTGTAGGCACACAAACACAGAGATAACAGAATCCGGCGTTTGGGCGGTCTTAGTCGTCGTCGTCGTCGTCACTGTTTGCTTGCGGATTTCCATAAACTTATTTTGATTAAATTCGCTCTGGAGTGTATTCTTCTCATGGCTATTTTTGCGTGTGGGCTCCAGAGAGGAGGAGGAGGATGATCAAATGCTGATGAAGGATTTGCTGTACATGCGGTGCGTTGTTTAGCGACTTATTGTTTGAATTATGAATAATAACGTACTGTGTAAGTTATGCAATCATAATCTTTATTTCGACGGGGTGATTTCACCCGTTGATGACAAGCGCAAAGCTAATTAGGGTGTGAATAATTTTAAATGAATGTGTCAATCAAAATGACACTGTTGACTCATAATTTGTCTTTGAGAAAACTCGCGAATTGTTTATCACTACGTCGTGATCGTGTTGTCTTAACACACGTGCGTGCATTTTGGGCACAATTTTGCCTCACCTGTTGACCTCCACAGATCCCTATAACTCAATTTCAATCCTGAGATATTGAACAAAACTCCGTAAAATGTTGAAACCTGTCATAGAATAAGTTGTTCCAATCAATTTTGGTCAAATCAGTCAAGTTCAAATTTTGTCCACAAAAACGTGCAAAAAGGAAAGACCAAGCTCAAACTTGGTGAGTTAATGCTATCATAACAAGCAAGAATCTCGAATTTGGCCACACCCATCTTTGAGAAATTATGTAAATTTGGAATGTGTAATTTTGGCAGGCTGAATATTACCTCTTTTATGGTGTGATTTTACATCAATTTAGACTAAAAAAGTGCCATTACACAAGAAAAGTGGTAAAATTACACATTTTTAGAGGTAAAATTAAACATTTTTTCTGACTTAAAAGATGTACCACCTCTTCCCAGATGTAATATTACCATGATTTTCTTTTTACTGTGTAGGAACATTTGAAATTTGAATCTACATTATTTCGCTGAAAATAGCCTAAGGGACCTAAGAATTGAAAGCATTCCCATTAGAACACAAGAAGAATTCGAACTGCAACAAAAACGGTCGTTACCACTCGCCCAGGGTGGCTCCTTAAACTATTCACCTTCCCGAAAATAGGTCAACTTCAAACGAAACTTACTTGAGGATACCGTGGAGATTTTCCCTTATCCTCTTTGAAAAGTGAAGTATCAACAATTCCCATCGTCCATATCCCCTATCAACTAGGACTAAAGTTATCATCGGCTAAACATGACGAAATCCAGTATGCAATCGACTAAAATCATGATAAAATCAAGTTGGCGTTCGTAAATGACATGTTTTTTTAACTGATAAAATGTTGCGGTATTTTTTTAATTTAAATTTCCCTTATTTTGTTTCACAAAATAAGTTAATATTATTTGAAACCCAACTGATTGCATCCGATAAAAAGAATACTTTAAACTGCTTATTTTTGCCGGAAAAAATCAAATCATTAAAAATAACTTGAAAATAGCCAACTAAATGACTACTGAGAAAATGTTAAGTACTAACTTTCAATGCATTTTGAAAATTAATAATTTGCGGTTCATTATCTATTATCTAATTATCTAATACGCATTCAACCATTTTCATCGGCCCGATGAAATTCCTCTAACCCCCATTCCAAACCTCCCAAAAATATTCCGTTCACTTTTAAAAGTCGCATGGGTTCCCTGCACTTTTGCCACTAGTGAGCAACAAAAACATCCCCTCCCAAATCCCCACGGGACTGTATGGGCGTAGCCTTGGAGCACAGTGTGGAAATTTACGTTCTTAGATATTTTTGGTTGCACCGGGCAACAATCAAATTGTCTAAGAATATTGAATTGACCAGCGTGGTGCAGACCCGTTATGCTATGCTATGCTATGCTATAAATGCCAACGTTTCAGAAATTTACAGGATGGGCAAAAAATCTTCGAACGAGTTATGAATCTTTGAATCAATTCTGATTAAAAAAAAAGACGAAATACTGGTCGCAAAAAAATTTCAACTTCATTTTTCGATGCAAAACCGCATTTGCAATCAAAAAGTACTTCAGTGAAATTTTGATTAAGTGCACCGTTTTCATGTTACTACTCTTGAAAAAAAAATATTTTTGAAAAGCTGAGAAAATTCTCTATATTTTGCTCTTTATTACTTTAGTTGCTGAGGTATTGCCATGCAAAGGTTTAAAAACAGGATAATTGATGTTTTCTAAGTCAAACTCAAACCCACCATTTTTTAACGTCGATATCTCAATGTTTAAATAAAAAATGGTCCGATTTTCAATGTTTAAAAATGAAACATTCGTGAAATTTTCCGATCTGTTTGAAAACAACTTTATCATTTTTTTTAAATCAAGACTGACTTTTCAAAAGGGCGTAATATTGAATGTTTGGCCCTTTGGAAACATTAGTCTTGAATTAAACATTTTGAAATATTGTTTTCGAAAAGACATTTCACGAATGTTTCATGCAATAACATTGAAAAGCAGACCATTGGTTGTTGAGATATAGGCATTAGAAAATGGTGGGTTGTTTGGGTGAGACTCAACAAAGCTCAAAAATGCAAAATATAGAGAATTTTCTCAGCTTTCCAAAAATATTTTTTTTTTGAAAAGTTGGCGAACATGGGCACTAATTTTAAAATGAATAACTGAGACAATTTTGAAAAAAAATACCTATAAATGGCTATAACTTGAAAACGGTGGAATTAATCAAAAGTTCACTGCAGTACTTTTTGTTGGAAATTCGATTTTACATCGAAAAATGAAGTTTAAAAAAAATTGCGACCAGTATTTCGATTTTTTGAAATAATCAGTATTGATTAAAAAATCATAACTCCCCGAGCAGAAGGAAATAACTTAGGAATAACAATATTTGATATTGAAAAATACTAGGCCAATAACATTGTATGTTATTTATAACAAGATTTGTTATTCGCTGTTATGAGTTTTCTGTTATTAGATTGTTATTGTAATAACAGAAAAAAAAAAAACATTTTTAGTTATTCTTCGAACAAATCTTTGTTATTAATTTTTGTTATTTTAACAACTAATCCGATCATCCCATTAACAGTTGGCGGTATTCTTCCATAACAAAAAATGTTATTCCAAAGTTGTTTTGGCATTCAATCAATATCAGACCAATAACAAATTGTGTTATGATAACATAAACTGTTATTTAACTCTTACGCAAAAATGGATTTTGCAAGAATATTCCATAACGCTTTTTGCTAATTTAACAGTATTTCTTATTGAAATGGCATGATTTTTGTTATTACCGTCTGCCCGCGTCGGTCGAAGTTTTTATGCCCATTCTGGAAATTCCTGAAAAGTTGGCATTTTATGTCCCCTAAAACATATCAGAAAATGAAATAAAAATAAAAATAGTGTTTTGTTGCAAATCAAGTTTAAGTAACAAAAAGTGAATTTAAAAATCACAAAAAAAAATTTACCGTGTATCATTATTTTCAGTGTAGTCCTTTGCCAAAGACGCCAAATGGATCAAAAAATTCCTTCAAAAGATACAGATTTTTGAATTTTCATATAAATTTTTCATATGGACATCTGCCAAATTTGTATGGAAAATTATATGAACAAACTAATGATGCAAAATGGCTTCTTAAGGCATAACGGAGGCACCTTAAAAGTTTCAGCCGGATTAAAAAATACAAAAAAATCCCATTTAAATTCTTCAAATCAATTTTCCAAAATCCGTGTTTTTTCTTTTTTTATTTTTTCATATGTTGATTTGATTTTTTTTTAACCATAAAGTGGTATGGATAAAATTTGCCGCGGAGTTATAGTTTTAGAAAATGAAAATAGCTTTAAAAAAATAGATTCTTCTAAAAAATATTTTACATCAGTTTTTAATACAAAATCAAATTTGCAGTCGAAAACCTCGTAATAAATTGTGCCGTTTCGGAATATTTACAGCTTAAGCAAAAAAAAAAGAATTTTCGATTTTAAAAACAATCTTTTATTTTCAAAAATGGTAAAAAATATTTTTTCGAAAAATTTAAAGAAATCCAATAAAAATACCCAAGAAACATTGAAGATTGGACTTCTGGTTGCTGAGATACAGAACAAAAAAAAAGAAGAAGAATCAGGAAAATTGTCTGTTTCAAACAGCCCCCCATTTTTTAATGAAATTATCTCAGCAACGAATGGTCCAATTTCCAATGTTAAAAATTTAAATATCTGTGAATTTTTTGATCTCGGAGAAAAACAATATTGCATAAGTATTAGATTCAAGATTCAAGATGAATTAAGAAGGGCCTAATATTTATTATTGTTATTATTTCGTAGGACATCAGAAATTTTTACTCTCAAAAAAACGTTTTTTCTTTAGCAGCAAATTTTATGTAAAGTACATTTTGATATAAAAATATTCTTGTTAGAAAAAGGGTAAGTAATTTTTTCATAAACTATTTTTTTCCGATAATTTGACTCGGCGGAAACATTTATGACCGTACTTCTTTATGGCTCAAAAGTTGCGGGATTTTGACCATGAAAAATATAAAAAAAAATAAAAATTCAAGAAAACAGATTTGGAAATTGTCTGTTTTGTGTGTAAAAAACTAATCTAATCCACCTATGTGGTTGATGCCTTCCTCACAACTTCCTTAAAATTGATCTGGTAATACTTTTACTTAAACAGGGATGCCAGATTCAGACTCTTTTTGAAGATCTTTTGATTACCCTTACAACAAAAGGTTGGTTGATGGATCCGGGCATGGTTTACAAAAAATAAGAGAGATCCGGCTTTAACAATAATAACTTAAATAAAACTTAAGTGGTCATAACTTAAGGAAGGGTTGCCAAATCTTCAATGTTTTGGACTCGTTATAAATGTTTTTCGATTACTTAACCAACGATGGGTCGGATGATAGATCCGGACACAGTTTACATACATTGAAGTGAGATCCGGCCTTCAAAAAGAGCATAAATATCACTTAAGTGGTCATAACTTGAGACAGGGTTTTTTTAAAACATTTTTTGCATGTCCTTTATTGTCCAGTCTAGTCTTAACGAATGTGTCGGCTAATACTCGCCACAACTCAAACGTTCCATATCAGAGTGAAAATTTCCGTTTAGTGCCAGACTTCCGACAGCTTTGGTCGAGCTTCCACTAGCTTCTTCCGGCTTCCGACAAAAGCTCCAAGTCATATATGATGTGGGACCCTGAGACGTTTGATGAACAATTTTCGGAGCGGTGCTTTCGCCCTGCTTCGCTCAAGAGATAAGCATCTAATGGTCAATATCGGTTAGTCATTCCGAAGGAATGTTTCAGGCAAGAAATTAGGGGTGGTCAGTTTTGAACACAGTTCATCAATCGGGATTATGCTGATAAAGAATTTTAGAACGATTTTCAAGTCGAAATCAAAGTTTAGTCCTGACTGAGCCTAGGTCATCCCAACTCTTAAACTGCGCAAGGTTGGGTGCACTGTGCCAAGTGAATTATGATGGCATAATAACGCTCCTGCTCGAAGATGCCGCCGCCAGCACCCATCAAGACACATGGTTTTGCGCCCGGAATAACGGCAGGAGAACTCCGGGTGGAAGTTGTGCGGTTAACTTTGCTGATTCATGTGGCTTCTCGGTCTCGGTAACTGATTAGTTTTTATGGCTAAAGTTGGAGGCTCTCCATACTTGATTTAGATCTATATACGTTCTGGGAAGATATGGTCTTCCCCGGGCGGTAGGATTCACGTGTTGCACGCCCTCTCACTTATTAATGGAAGGTTTGAGGTTTCATGAGGATTCGCGTGTGGCTCATGAAATTCGATTCCATACATGAATGACGTCACGTATAAACTCGGAAGGTGATACTTTCTCGCAGGATTCCCAGGAATTCAATTGCCAACCGCTGTGAGTCACTTGCAGTTAATGGAAGAGAAATACTCACTTGAACTCGACTTGTCTGCTGCCTTTCATGGCAGCAACTTTGACAAACTTGACTACTTGATGGCTGGGAAAATAATAAATTATAACCTCAAAAAGTTTTGTGCAAACAACGTCCGTTAGTACCTCTCCGAGATCTCTTGAATCTTGAATTTGAACCGAAACTTGCGATTCTGACTTGATGGTCTACAAAAGTGGAGTGAAATTTGGTTAGATAACTGCAACTATAAAATTCCTTTCAGCAAAACTAAAAATTCAAAGATTTCTCTCTCCAGAAAAAACAAGGTCTTCCCCACAAAACCTGACTCGTTTCCCGGGTTTCCCCACGCACGGTTGGCTGGCCAAAAGGTGAAATATGAAATCTCCGGCGCGGGCAGTAATTTAATTGCTTTCCCCTCTGACGAATCTGACTTTTGACGAGAGACGAGTAAATTTTGCATTTTTTGCCTCTTTCTCTGCGGTGTTCTGGTCATAACCGGAGGGGCAAACGCAGCAGAACGGAACGCGAACCAGTGCCGGAATTCCGTTAATTTCTGGCCTGTGTGTACCAGCTTCCGTGACGTGCCGTCCGTCGCACTGGTGAGGCAGACATCGATGGTGACGGCAGGCCGATGGCAGCCAATGGGAAGGAAACTACTGCACGAGAGCAAAAAGAACGTGTGTGTGTGTTTGCGTGCCGGTTGTGGCACGTGGACACACGTGCGGAAATGTTTGATGTTTCTAGAACGAATTGTAATGTTTTTGTTAGCAAAGAAAGTAATGGTTTATTACTAGACGTCACGCTTTTTCAGGCTTTATTTTTTTTCGTCGAATCAAATTTTGGAGGAATTTCATGGAACTCGAAAAATAGTTCAAAAAGGACTGATTTTTTGGAATAAAAATAATATTTAAATCCCAAATCAGTTAATTTTCAATAAACCAATCTTGAATCTTTTTTTTTTTTTGATATTGTACGTTTAAAATAAAATTTAATTTAATGGTTGCTGTTTTGCAGCAAAATGCATTTTGCAATTGCATCACTTAAATTTTGAACATTTTTGAACATATTTTTTGCCCGTGATTTTTGGGATATTTTCAACATAAACTTCAAAAAATATTTGCAGCAGTCTTATTTCATCTGAATAAAAATTTAAGCAACATTTGAAAAAATAATAACAATTTTCTTTTAAAGTAAATTAAAATAGCTCCAGCAAGTTAGGCCGTTGCAAATATTTTTCAAAGTTTATGTCGCCAATTTTGACTCGAAAATCAGGAGGCATTTTTTTTCAAGGAATTATAAATTTCAATGAGATTAGACGTGCAATGAACTGAAAACAAGTTAAAATGCATTTCTCCTTCGTTTATAATCACTTTGAGCATGATTGAAACAGTTAAAAAATATTTTGAAGTCTTGGGAAATTTTGATGCCGCATGTCCGCAATTTTTTCCCAAAATAAAATATTTTCATCAAAATATGGATTCTTTTTAAAAACTTTAACGATTGTCAAACAACTGCAGTGAATTACAACACTTTTTTCATTGAAATGTTGAAACCCTACTTTACCATTCCATATTTATTATTTTTATGATTTTCATATATTTTTTTTTTTTGAATTTGACCATAGGCAAATGAAAAACACTTTGAAAAATATTTGCAACGGCCTTATCAGTATCTAATTAAAATTTTGAAACAAAAGTATCACAAAATGCTTTACAAATTACAAATTAAAGTCAGAAATTAAAAAAAACTCGAATGATTTATGATTATTTTCCAGATATTTTACGACTTTTTGGGATCTGAGGTCCAACAATTTGAAAAAGAGCACCAAGAGTCCTTATTTAATAAGAATAAACATTTTACAATACATTTTAAGCTTAAATAGCAGTTTAAATTCAATGTTCATTTCATTTTAATACAAAAAAAATATTTTGGCCATTTTCATATTTTTTCCTTCCTTTTTTTTGCAGAAATATTGAATGGTCTACATTTCAAGCTTTGTCCTAAAAATAAATTTTATATCCATTTCCTTTTCCACTTTTCAAATAAAACTTTAGTTTTTGTGCAACTTTTCTTGTAAGCAAAGCTTAAATTCTATAGCCATTTTTTAGTTTTTTTCATATACATTTTTGTTTTAAAATAAAAAAGGAATAAGTTTAAAAAAAAGAAATAAATTTGGGAAGCGTAATTTTGTATTTATTTTTCCAAAATTATCTCTTTCATGATGGAGTTTTACCTCAATTTAGACTAAAAAAAGTGACAATACGCCACAAAAGTTACACATTTTCAGAGGTAAAATTACACATTTTTTAACTTAAAAGATATACCCCTTCCCAGATGTAATATTACCATGTTTTTTTTACTGTGTGTTCTACAACCTCAAATCATAATATTTTGCCCAATAAGTGTTTTGCATAATATTCTGGTATTTTATTCAATTTTTTTGAGAGTTAAACCATTAGCTTTTGGGTCGCAACAAAGTGTATCAAAGCATGAACTGGAACAAAACAAACATTACTTCATCCTTATTTTGACAATAAAAGTAGGACATACTACTTTAAAAATTTGCCAAAGATAACAAAAGAAAATGTAGAGTTTTTCTTTCCAGTGATGTTGCAAAATTCTCAAATAGTTAAAAAAAAATGATTTTTGGCTTAAAGAAGAAACACTTTTGAATAATTTTGAACTGACCTTATAAACATTAACATATTTTTCATATAAATTTGAGGTTTTATATATAATTTGATACAAATTTGCTTAAAATTCGTTTAAAATAAATTAATTTAAATATATAAGTTTCAATTTATATTGCCATCCAAACTGATTTGCATAAGTAAAAATTCCACACTCACAGAAAAAAATTGTTTTGATGAAAATACCACAAAACTTCAGGATATTTAAGAAAATTTATTCATTATAAAACCAAAAAAAACATAAATTCAAAATATGTACGATTAGAAATCATTTTCGGAAAGAAAATCATGACACTTTGAGAGTAATGAATCGAAGGATGCATACATTTTTGGTAGGAACCAAGAACTATTTTTAAATAAGTATTCAGGAAAGTGCTCAATTATGCATGAATTTGAAAATTGTTGAAACTTACAAATGGACAAAAAATTGTTTCATTTTTTTCCTGTTTTTAGTTTATTCAAGTTTTTACAGCTACTTCTTCAATGTTTTGCTTGTACGTAATTTTTTTACTATATCATCAGTAGGGCTAGTGATTTTTCACGGCAAAAAAAAACGAAATTACGCGGCATGTTAGTTTTTGAAATCGCGGATTTCACGGCAATTTCACGGCACTCTAAAATCTGCTCAAAATTAACATAAAAATACATAATTTCAACCTGTATTGTATTTTAAACCAATTGAATAAAAAACCTCTTTATAACCAAACATAAAAATTATGTTCTCTTCAAAATATAAAATAGCATTTGTTTTTACTTTTTCTTTTACTGTAGTTTTCAATAACGTTATTTTACATTCTTTTAGAATTTTGTGAAGTAAAGAAATTTTGATAAAAATTTTCAATTAATTAGGCCGATGCAAATATTTTTAAATGTTTTTGTCCCTCGGTTCTGGCCGGAGTCAAGGGAGGGGGGGGGGGGGGGCAAAAAATAAAAAAATAAAAATATTAAAATAACATGCCATAGTTTCAACATTTGCATGGAAAAAGTGTTTTAAAATGTATTTTACACTAGTTCAGTTGTTTTGCAATAAAAGTTTTCAAAAAATGTAAAAGTTGACGAAAACAAAAAAAAATGCGAAAAAAAAACTTTAGCGATAGTAGACATCGAAAATTTTCAAAAATTCAAAAGATTTTTAAATCAACCCAAACATGCTAAAAATGATTCTAAACGCAGGGGAATTCATTTTAAATTGATTTTAACTAAATGCACTTAAATTTTCATAAAAATATAGAAGTTTTTTGAAAAAAAAATTTTTGCCCCCTGATTTTTCGGGCCAACATTGAAGGGGGGGGGGGACAAAAACATTAAATAAAATTTGTACCAGCCTTATTTTCAAAAAAAAAAATCTAAATTTGCCTCGCTTTTCTGTTTAATTTGGGAACTTGTAAAGCGTACGAATAAAAAAAATCAATGCTTTATTGCTCTGAAAAGTATTTTTTCTAATAACTATTTCAAATTTCACGGCATTTCACGGTATTTACTAAATTTCACGGCTAAGAGCAAATTTCACGGATTATGCGGCTTCCGCGAAATCACGAAAAATCACTAGCCCTAATCATCAGCATTTAAATTGTTTAAATTCAAATTGGACAATACTGCGTGTTTATTTTTACATGACATATGTTTAGAAAATGTTAGTGAAAAACAGTGCCTAAATTTACCCCAGAAATATGACAATTTTTAAAACATTGGCAAGGTCTTAAATTTTAGGAGTTCTACTTTCCAATGATTTTTAAAGATCTAAAATTGGTTGAAAATTTATGATTTTATAGATCGAAAAAAATAAACAAAAAATATTTGAAAAGTTGAGCCAATTTCTACAAAAATGTGTACACAGCAAATTTTGGATTACCATTTCAGCAAAATAAATAACTGAATGCGATTCAGTAATCATCACTTTTGCTGAAATTCGGTAATGAACAAAGACATTGCTGAAAAATCAGAAACTGCATATCTATCAAACTGAAAAAATGATCTGTCAATCTGCAACAAGAAAATTACTGAATTTTCAGCAACATAATGTGACGTTTCTTTTGCTAAAATGTCAGTTGTTTCGACAACCATTTTAATGATATTTCAGTAAATTATCTGCCAAAGTGACAAATATCAGTTAACTGAAAATTCAGTGAAATCTAAATTAGGCTTCGTCCATAAAGTACGTCACACTAAAATCAGCCAAAATTTACCCCCTTCCCCCTTCCCCCTTTGTCACGCTTTTCCTATACTTATAACACGCAATGTCACACATGCTCATACCCCCCCTCCTCCCCTAGAGCGTGACATACTTTATGGATGACGCCTTACTGAATCGTTTACTGAAATTTCAGTACATGAAAATTCAATAAAACTTTACTGAATTTCAACGAAAAAAAAGTGGTGTGTAGGAAATGGTAAATATTACTGCTAATTGTTAGAATTTAGCTTATTTTCATACTCTCCACAATATTGAAGCAACAACACAACTGATAACAAAATCAGACCAATCTTTGCTCTCTCCAAGGGAAGCTGGAGGTCTGCCTTCATTCCGGCTTATCACCTCAGCCGCAGCCTCAAAAGGGGGGTCGTCGTGTGCCATTTGCCACTTGCTGGGCGATAGATTTACGTTCCAAACGTACAAATATTATTTATTATTCTACGTCCCTGTTAATGTGAGCATCCAACGGGTTGACTGTCCGCGAAATGGAGCCTCGCTTCCTCTTTCACTTCCAAGGGCTGATTATTTTTCAGGCCTGACTTTGGAGAACGCAAAAGCATTAAATATTTAATGGCGAAAAGGAGCTGTGCAACATGCGATGTGTGATAACAACTACTTCTTTTTATTCATAACTCCTCAGAACAAACAAGTTGAAGAGAGAGGAAAAACGTCTCATTCCGATGCTTGCCACGTGAGCCGTGCCAGAATATTTTAGCATAAATTTCGCTTAAATTATTCTTATGTGTGTATGGGCACAACTTCTGCCGAGAGAACACACCAATAAATTTAGTCAAGTGCCTTACACCAGCACTCACAGGTTGCAAATCATTAGCTTGTTTGCCCATAATCGCATACATCCCATCGGAATTAGAATTGCCAACTCAGCCAGCCAGCCATCTATGGAAAGAGTCAGAATTCATCAAGTTCCCGAGTGCAGTCGCTGCTGCAGCAGCAGTTTGCTTAATGAACGATGTTGCTCATTTGCTTGAATTATGACCGGATCATAAATTATTTAGTCAGAGAGTGGACGCAGACATCTAATGAGATTGGAGATTGCAACCCGGAGGGGTCCCCTCAAGGTTAATCAGGACCTAATCGGAATCTGTTGACTATTACGAAGTCAACCTTCCATTTTGAATGTTCTAATCAACTTCAAAGATTCGATCTAAACCTCCTCTTACCGATTGTCGCACCTCTATGCTAATCAAATCTCTACTCGATAGTCCTCATAACTCCCCAAACTCCGAAAACAAAAATCGATTTCCCCACAAAGGTTGCACACTTGACCGTGATTGCATCACCACGCAGAGTTCCGACCCCGAAACCGACTCGTGACACACAGACGAGACATCTTTCGGAAGCCATGCCCTCTACCGAAGCTTAGTATCGCATGACAAAACCGGGCCAGGCTACAAACCAACAGCAGCAGGTGGCCTACAAAAGACACTCACGTGTCGTCACCGCTCTCGTTAATTACCTGGGGGTGGGGGGAGAGGCCTTTTCCAACCCATCATGACTCCCTGCAACGAAAATATGCTAACATTTTGACGCGAACCTGTCACGCAACATGTGGATCCAAAGGTTCTAGCGTTCTAGGGTGACCCGCGAGCTAATGTACCGTTACAAACTCAAACGTTGGAAAGGTCAACAATCTAACAATCCTTGCAGAAAAAACAGCAACAAAACAAAAACAGATTCACGCTGAACCTGCTGAAAGCCGCATACCGCACACGCCGAGACCGGTCGTTAGTTTTTCCCTCTTGACTTTATAAATTATTAGCTCCACTCTGGCGGTTTCCAGCTGCCGGCTGGATGCCCCAGGCGACTGGTTAGTCAGTGAACCTTTAGTTGGTCTCACTTACTCATCGCGGGCCGAGCTACCCAGCAACTGTCTATCAAACGCACCAGGGTGGCTGCTCAAATTTAGCGAATTTTAACTATTTTAAAAAAATGATTTTTTTTTATTTGGATCCACCATACAAGACTTCACACAATTTTGGCAGCATCTTACAAAAATGGTACCGTAAACCGGGGTGACTTCGATAGGATTTCAATTTGATTTTGGAATATTTTCCAACAGGTAAGGTTATTCTCAAGATCATTATTTTTAAAACATGTACTGGGGTAGGGCACACAAAGTCCATGCACTATTTTGGAAAAAAAGTTTTTTCAATAGTGTTTAGAAAAATTGTTACGTTAAAAATACGTTAATTCCGGGGTGACTTTGATAGTCATAGTTTTTCTTGTTAAAATCATATTTAAGATGTTTAAATTTTATTTGTACGTTAAATATATCATCACTAAAGTAGTTGATAAAGTTTTTAGGAAAAAAAATCAATGTTTATATTTAGTTAACTAAGTTTATAAGCTTTTTAACAAAATACATATAAATTTCAGGTAAAATTGTTAAAAAGTCGGAATTTTGCCTGAAATTTGTTAAAACTAGTTTTGTTTATAAAATTATCGATTTATATTGCATTTTATACTGAATTTGAAGCACGAATCACAAGTAGAGCGTCCAATTTCCCGGGGTTACAAAATTCCCAGGAAACGGGAAATTTTGAACAAATTTCCCGGGAAATTTAAATTTAGCGAAAGTTATTCTAATCCTGTTTCTGGTTGATCTTTTGCAACAAAATTGTATAGAACAGCAACTTTAATGGTCAAAATGAGTGTGAAGATCAATTAATGGCTTTACTGCTTGTAAAAAATCATGCAACTTTGAGAAAATATCTAAACCTTCTAATTTTTAAATCTTTCAAATCGTCCCAAATGAAAGAAAATATTATTAGTATTTTTGTTTAAAAGGATTTTTAAATCAAAGTGTTTGGACAGTGAAAATCTATGCTCCTCAACCATAAAATTGCTTTTAAATTTGTCTCAGTGACCATAAAAATGAAATAAAAAAAACAAAAAATTCAACTTATGAATAAATAAATAATCATTGAATTTACCTTAAAATCTTATTTCTAGCGCTTTTTAACTTGAGACACTATTTTTTAACTTGAAAATTTGATACGAAGTTGTTTTTTAATGGTTTTTCATGGTTTTATGATATGATTTTAGTTATATGGTATTCAGCCTAATAAATCAATTAGATTAAAATAATTTTGAGTATTTAAAAGTGGTTGAAATTCAACAATATTTTTTTTCATATATACGCCCTTGGTAGCTCACGCGCTTCATAAATTTATAACTTCAATCTGTAATTTCTCGAATACTTAGAAACAAATTCTTTTCACACAAACCTTTTTTTTTAATTTTGATTATATCAGTTCAATTTCCATCCAGCATGTTCAAGGTAAATAAAAGTCAAGCAAATCTCAATGTTGATCTTGGCCGGAAGATGTAAATATCTTATTATCAAATGATTTTACAAAAAAAAACCTTCAAAAAGGTTGTCAAAAATAAAATAGTTTATATTCATTCTATAACAGCGTAAGTTTTGTTGTCCAACATATAAGCAAACAATATTGCTAGTAATGAATGCTTTAGAAATAAATATTATCTGAATTAAAACTTGACATGAAATTTACAGACAAGCTGATTAGTTAAATATTAACAGTAGATGGAAATAAATAAAATCAAATCAAGTTCTGCAATTATTATTTTTTGTATAATTTCAAAACATTAATCTAATAATCTAATCTAATCGAACACAAGCGCAGCCAGTCCGAAGAAAGCATCCTGGAAGAACTTGTGGTTAGATTACGCCCCAAGTTCTTTCTTGTCAATATTAATTATTGCAGTACACTTGAGTAACCCCGAAGATGTATTGCAAAAATTAAAGCGGCCAAAATTTCAAAACATTAATGCCAAAAAGGTAGGAAAATGTATTCTTCTGTTTGTATTTCGGGAATTCCCGGGAAATTTACAAATTTCCCGGGAAACGGGAAATATTTTTTTCCGGGAAATCCCGGGAATTCCCGGGATTTTTTTTCCCGGGACGGGAAATTGGACGCTCTAATCACAAGTTATCACATTTTACATGAAATAAGTTCAACTGAAGTTGCTTATAAACTTAGAGATTTTTTTAACTTGTGTTTCAAAAACACATATTATTTGTTATTTACAAACTTATTTAACCTTCTCCTAGTGGAAAATTATCCAAGGAATCCGAAAATGCATTCCGTTTTCCGATTCAAAATCATGTTCATTGAGAAAATCATGACACTTTGAGAAGTTTAAAATAATGACTTTCATCAACTTTTTCTTAACTATAGTTAACTAACTTTTTGAACTTTTCAAAAATTTAAGAAATGTTCTTCTTGAGGTACTTTGAACACTTCTCTTCCACAGTCAGTATGATTCTAAACCATTCCGTAAGTATTTTAATTGTAACAAAACAAAAAAATTGAGGATGGAAAAGTATGACAACAATTTTACAATGTTTCTTGAGAAATTTAATTGGAATTTTTTTAAAATATTCGAAAAAAATATTTCCAAGAATGGAATTTTTTTTTTTCAATCGAAAAACTGGAATTTTTTGGTTGAAATTAAACTTTCAGACGATGCACTTTATCAACAAATCTTAAAAATACTGACCGATTGCAAATTTGGTTTTACATTAAAAAAAGTAGTCAAAAAATTTCTATTTCTCCAATCGACTACAACATTTTTGTCCATGCTTTTCAATGGCTCAAACGTTTCGGTTTTATGTCCCCTACAGCATATCTAAAAATTTCAAAAAATTAATAATCAAGGATTCTGTAAATTGATTTTTCTGTGAAAAAAAAATCTTATTTAAAAATCATCAAATCAATTTTTATCAAAAAATTAAACATCCTGGACTTTGGCAATTGATTTTTTGTGAAAAAACCATACAGATTTTCAAATATTTGCGTACCATTTTTGTATGGGTGAACCAATGACACAAAATGGCTTCTATGGTCATAGAGAAAGCCCCCAAAAAGTTTGAGCCAATTGAGTCCTAAAGCCCTATGTAATTTTTTATATACAACGATTAAAAACACAATTGAAAACCATTTCTGATCACTTTCTTTCATTTTAAAGGAAATAAAAAAAATTGCAAGACAATTTTTTTTTTCGATGGATAAACAATGGTCCCCTTGCTGTCAAGTAGGACCTTTCCTGTCAAAAGGGCCATGAAGTTGTCTTTTATTAAACTGATTTAAAAATCCATTTTAAATGCTTTGCGGTCGAACAAAGGGTCATTGTACTCAGAAAAACAATCTTTATCGTTGTGAACAATAATATCACAAATTTAAGTTTAATTTTAGGACCCAATTAAAAAAATATAATTAAAATCCATATCCGATTTTAGTGTAGCATTTCTCAATATCTTTTAGAATTGAAACAGTTTTAAGGTGGTTTGTAATTGTTTTCAGAAAACAACACTTTTTGAAATGACATACACAACAAATAAAAAATTACAAAAAAAATGGTTTTATAAAACCATTTTTAAATGCTTTTAATTTGACAAACACAGACAAACAGACGTAAATTTCTTTTATGTTCCACTATGAGTCAACAGTTTAATCGTCAATTTTTATGATTTGAAACTCACCACGACAATTTTGAATTCACCACCGGACATATACACACTTTTGACAGATGTACAGAAAAATCTGTATTTTACATGATTTTGTTCCCAAATATCTGCACTTACAGAATAAAAAAAAATCTGTTCGAAATTTCAACGATACATAGAAAAAAGTTATGCTGGTGACAAGTTTTGTGTAAAAAAAAAGTAATATTACATCAGGAATTGGTGAATATTCATCAGTTCCTAATGCATTTTCATCAGGTTTACATTATTACATATTTATTATGTAAAACAAGCCTAACCCGACAAACTTCGTTCTGCCTTTTTTCGTTTGTTGACGGTGGTGATGATTGAAAAGTAAAGAAAAAGTCAAATTAGTTATGTCACAGACATAACCAGAGTGGCGTAGACTAAGTAAAGTTTTGATATGTGGACATAGAGTTTTCCATAGCTTAATTTTGAAGAATTAGCTTGATACTTGAAATATATGAATGGGAGCTGCCCCCAACACCCAGTAAAGTTTTTCTCGATTTGGCTGCAAATATTTTCAAAATCGATTACATTGTTCTTCAAAATCGAGAAAAATGTTGACGGTTTTGGAAAAAACCAATAATGAAAAATACAAATTTTCAAAATTTAGTAGCCACCCTGAACTCACGCCAGAGCACCAGGCGAATGAACCACGCAGACCGAAAAAGACAAAAACAACAACCGAAAAAAAAACCTAGCATTACTCAGAACGCGACAGCAACCCGAATCCCAAACCAGCCATCGAAACCTCAGACAGCTGACTCGCGCACAATTTTCGCGTTCTGGCCAAGGCAGGCTTGACTGGCCCGAGAAGGTTATCGTACTCGGCAACCCTCACACCAGCAGCAGCGCACACCGTACTGCAAGTCAAGACAGCTCAATTACAGCTGTTGCACGCTCCTCAATGACCGCGGCCACGAAACAAAAGCCATTTTCGGGGGGGCGGCGGCAGCGGGCTCCTAGCAATCCAATTTGTGGGCGAAAACCGCCAAGGCTTCCGCGGAGATCTCTTTCTGCATCAAGTTTCCCAATTTTGGCCAAATCAACGTGGCGTAACGATCTCGCACAAATCTCAAAATCGGGCGTTATTTGCTTCAACCAATTAAAAATGCATCTCCCCGCCCTGCACGTGCAACCAGCTTCTTCTTCTGTTCTGCGATTTGTTGGCGTGCCCTCAACTAATATAATTAGCTTTCCGGGTGGAACGGAAAACGGAACGTGATGTTCGAGTCGCAGTGCACCCCGGAAAAGAACGAGAAACTGTTCAACTGTTGAATTCCGGCCCCAACTTACACCGTCCGCCAGGATTTGCTTCCCGGGAGTGTCCTTGATGAATTTTCCTGGAAATAAAGTGGGGAGTGAGAGAAAGAGAAAGAACATCATTAGTAAAGCAGTTTTTAAAACACGAAGCAAAAAAGTAAAACCAAGGGACACGTGTTGGGAGATGGAAATAAAAAAAAACGGTAAAGCTCAGCAAAACATTTGCTTTTTTTGCTGTTTCTTTTAGCAAAAAACCCATACGGAGGGGATTCGGTTAAGTACCACACGGTGGAGCGGCGATGTTAAAGTTAAAGTTTGGGCTTGGACACGAACCGCTTCTTCCTCTATCTCTTGGGGCCTGCTCTGATATCAGGCGACACAGGTCGTCGCACGTTTCGCCATCCGTCGCAAATCTCGTATAAATATTAGATTAGGAACAGCTGTCGCAGGGATGGTTTTGACTTTCGGTTATGGTTTGAATTATATTTGAGTAATTTTTTGGCGAGTAAAATGAATGACACATTTTTTTTTCTAATAATCTGATTCTATATGCAATAAAATATATCGTCAAATACAAAACTATTTTTTGACAACTAAACTTACAGGTTTCAAGATAGTTTTGTGCAGAGAGGGGGGGGGGGGGGGGTATTGGGGGCATTTGTTGACCATTTGAAACCGGATCCAGGGTCCCTTTGGTACTTTGTCATGCTATTTATTTTTGAAGGACGATGATTTTTTGTCGATGTCTTCGTCCAACTTGGTCTTTTTTTTAATCTGGCTGAATCTTTTTTCGTGCCTTCGGTATGCCCAAAGAAGCCATTTTGCATCATTAGTATGTCCATATAATTTTCCATACAAATTAGGCAGCTGTCCATACAAAAAATTAAATAAAAATATTTAAAAAAAATGTATCTTTTGATGGAATTTTTTGATCGATTTGATATCTTCGGCAAAGTTGTAAGTATGGATTTCTGATATGTTTTAGGGAACATCAAATGCCAACTTTTCACAAATATCCAGAACAGGAAAACACCTTTACCCATGATATGAATTTTTGAATCAATACTGATGTTTTCACAAGATCGAAATAACGGCATGATTCGAAATCCGGACACTTAGTAGCATCGTATTTTTATTTTTATTGGCAAAAAGCATGTAATATGTTGGAAATGAAGAAATATTTTCAGAATGTAGTTGAACTCAGTCAGTTTTAAGAAAATGCATGTGAAACATGTATTTTCCTTCAATATTTCATCATAATTTTGAAATTAAAATGACTTGTTGTGCTTCGAATCCCGGACTCTGATGAAAGCTTATTCTAAATCCGGACACTTTTGCTTCGAATTCCGGACACTCGATTTTGCTTATGAATCGCACGAATTTGGACTGAAATGTTAGTGAATGGCATTCTTTAGCTCTCAAATAAGCTGATAACATCAAAACAATCAATATTTTATATAAAAATTTGCTAGAATCTAAGAAAATCAAAAAAAAATCTGCTTTGCCTTCTCGATGCTTTGGACGCCTATGAAATATTTCAGTGAAATGTTTCACATTTTTTTTGTAAACTTATAATTTTGTTTTATTTAACTGTTTTGGCATTACCTACAATGTTCAAACCAACTTTAAATGGGAGTTGATGTTAGAATTTAGCAAATAACACAGTTTCGACATTCATAATGCGAACTTATATCCAAATAATTGATAAAACAAGCTGAGGTGTCCGGGTTTCGAAGCGTCCGAGAATTTGAATCATGACGTTATTGGTCGCAAAAAAAATTCAACTTCACTTTTCGATGTAAAACTTGCAATCAAGTGAAGTGAAATTTTCATAAAATGCGCCGTTTTCAAGTTATAGCAATTCTAAGTTAACTTTTTTGAAAATAATTGCAGTTATGATTTTTTTTTAAATTAGTGCCCATGTTTGCCCACTTTTGAAAAAAAAAATTGAAAAGCTTAGAGAATTCTCTATATTTTGCTTTTATGAACTTTGTTGATACTGAGATATTGCCATGCAAAAATTTGAAAACAGAATATGATGTTTCCCAAACTACACACTTTTTTTCAAATGTCGATATATCAGCAACTAATGGTCCGATTTTCAATGTGAGCAATTCTCTACCAAACCGGAAATGGATTTTATTTGTATTTTTTGATTTGGCTCAAACTTTGTGGGGGCCTTCCCTATGACCAAAGGAGCTATTTTGTGTCATTGGTTCACCCATACAAGTCTCCATACAATTTTGGCAGCTGTCCATACAAAAATGGTACGTAAAAATTCAAACAGCTGTAACTTTTCAGTGAATTTTCTGATCAATTTGGTGTCTTCGGCAAAGTTGTAGGTATTGTTGAGGACTATTGAGAAAAAATAGGTGTACGGAAAAAATGCCGATTTTTTAATTAACATTTTTTTTTACAAAAACTCAAATTCCCAAAATGCGTTTTTTTGATTCTTTTTTATATGTTTTAGGGGACAAAACCCCGCAACTTTTGAGCCATAGAGAAACATGGTCAAAAAATCTGCCGCCGAGTTATGAATTTTTGAAAAAATAGTGATTTTTGGAAAAAAAAAATTTCATGCAAAAACAAATTTGACGTAATTTTTCAATACAAAATTGAATTTCCAATCGAAAAGTACTTTACAGATTTTTTGATAAAAGGCTCTGTTTTCAAGATATAGCCACCGAAAGTTTATTTTAGCGAAATATTTGCAATTTTTCGGTTTTTAAAAATAGTGACCATGAGTGACCATTTCTGTTTTTTTTAAGGGTTCAGAAAATTTGCTATAAAATTGTCTAAGATACATTGAAGATTGGACCTCTGGTTGCTAGGTTACAGCGGCTTAAACAAAAAGAAACACGAAAATTGAAGTTTTCTAAGTCGCACCCAAACAGCCCACCATTTTCGAATGTCGATATCTCAGCAACTAATGGTCCGATTTTCAATGTTAAAACATGAAACACTCGTGAAATTTTCCGATCTTTTCGGTCTTTAGAATTTTTAGACCAAATATCGGGAAAAGGCATAAAGCTTGAAGACATTTTTTCATAAAATCATTGATATTTTAGGTAGTAAAATAACTGTAATAATGTATAAAGCATTTTGTGATATTTTCTGCTTAAGGGGTTACATACATGTATATCAGCAAAAAAGTCAGAGGTTAGTATGAGCGCACACTTCAACTTTTTTAAATTATTTTTTCAGGGCATTAAAACACACATTTTTACCTACTAACAAAACAAGTTTGAACATATTTGCTTGCATCATAACCGAGATATAGCAATTTCAAGTAAGCATTTTCAAAAAACGGGTGCCACGATATCTCAACACTGTCTTGACCAAATCGGCTCAAATTTTTGGTGAAGACTTGTTAAACCGATTCCGTGTGCATGACGAAACCCGATTTTCAAAAAGTTTATTTTAAAAAAAGATAAAAATATTTTTTTGTTTTTCATACAAAAAATCGCTAGTTTTTGATTTTTGTATTTTTTAAAAATGCAAATTTAGAAAATTGAGCTTCGTCATGCACACGGGGTACATCTTAAGAGTCTGCACCTCAAATTTCAGCCAATTTGGTCCATCCCATCTCGAGATATCGTGGCACCCGTAAATCAACTCGGGATTTAGAGAAAAACACCAACAAAGTTTGAAAGCCCGCTTTGCGCATGGCAAAATTTTAAGCTTAAATCGTCTCTTACTCAGTTTAATCATGAAACATCCTGATAAAACTTTCAGGAGTGATTACTAATCATGTTTTGAGTGGATTTAACAAATATTCTATAATATAAAATTGTGTGATTTTCTTCATGTATGTAACCCCTTAATTTGTTGCCTTTCTCAAAAAAGAAAGGTTTATTGTTTGCTTTGAGAAAAACGCTATATAAAAAAAATGAAATTGGTTAAGAACATAAAGCCTGATTGAGAGCTCTTTTTCTTGAATAATTTAAGCGATGTTTCCGTATTTGTGCCTTCCATCATTAAAAAAAACGGGAATTCCCAGGATCCCGAGAAATTTTTAAAGCAGTCATAAAATCTATGTTTTCATTATAATTGTTATGTTTTTCAAGCTTAAATCATAAAATTAGCTCAATACTGTTGATTGGTGATAATCTACGCACACCAATTTCTCATTACTGAATTCTTTGATGTGCTTTGGAATTTAAATGAACCACAATTTTTTATATATTTATTTTATTTATTTATTTATGACTACAAAAGCTTGAACAATTTCGTTCAAACTGTCTAAAACACAAGAAACGAAACAAATAAAATTATGCCATACAATGTGACACTTTCGATAAGTAACGATTTTTATGTTTTATATATTTAGAACATATTTTAATTTTTGGTACAAATTTATTCAAAAATCAAAATATTGACGATATCGTGTGTATTGACTTGTGCTTTTTCTTGTTGATGAACTGCCGTTTTACGCATAACTTTCCTATGTATTTTTTTTTTTTGACGGATCCAACTTTTAATTATTTTTTTTGTTTAATTTGATGTATTCTTTGAGATAAATACATCAAATCTAGTACTTTGTTCGAAAACTCAATGAAACAACACCTAGTATTTTCTTTCACGGATTCATTAGTTTTACGAAATATTGGGTCTTGTTTACTTGTCGTATAGCAAGAGGACATAATTCAATAAAGAAGACAATATTTTTCAAACAATCAAGCTCGAGAATCCCAACTTTTGAATGAAAAACTATGAGACATAATGAAATCATTCTAAAATGCTTGACACGTTTAGAGGTGCTTCGAAATAAGTTTCAAATGCAACAATATCTGATTTCTTCAAGTTTACCAATTTTAAACACAACCACAAACTTGAGTCAGTTCTCATACCATCAATTAGAGTTTAAAATTCTTTTCCTATTAGAAATCATTCATCGATCGCCACATTATGCTGGATTGCCCCACCAGACAAGTTCTAGCTGAATCATCCCCGGCTCATTGATTGATCTGCTGCTGCTGCCTACCCAGCAGCCCCCAGAAAGGCATTGTTCAATTAAACAAATTTCTCAAAGCACACAAAACAAAACAAACCCTCTCTGGTTGACTCTTCGCGTGTCACCAGCACCGTACCGTTTCGTGAATCACAAATGCTTCAAACGAAATCTCGTTCGAAATTGTTGTTGTTGATTTGCAAGTGTTTCGCTTTCCGATAAGCTACCCGTCACGGTACGCGGCTGCGACCGGCAGCGTATAAATCTATCAACCTAGATTTCCCATGAAACTCTGCCTATCACTGGCTGGTCGCGGCCAAAACCGCTGCTAAGCGCTCGCGCTCATCCGCGTTACTGATGCTGCATCTTTTGACCATAAATCAAATACACTTTTGTTGGTTGTTGCTTCTAGAACAACCAAAACCCCAAATCAATTTCAAAAACAACAGCAAAAAACGAGCAGCGGTCCTTCCTTCGCGAAATTCCTACACATCCGTCCCGTGACCTTGTCCCTTCTTTCTCTCTTACCGTATTCATCCTGCTCGGCGTACTGCTCCTTGGCGAAGCCGCTGCTGCTGGTCGTGTACTCGGAGTTTTTCGTCGACAACGCCGACTCCACGTCAATCGTGTCGATCGCGGCCGTATCCCCGGAGGCCATCTCGAGACCGCCGGCTCCCCTGCCCCTAGTCTCCTCTGGCCCTGTTGGCTATCCTGATCGGGTGGTCAGAACTCTAGAACCACACTTGAGACTTCCACTGCCTTCCAATGGGCTTATTTCGTATTTTCCTGTGGCTTGCCCGCTTCCTCCCGCTCTCCAAGGTGAGCCGAAGGGAAGTGAAACTAAACTTTTTGCTGGCCACTTCCAACTTTCTTTCACACTTTCTTCTCACCACGCAAAACTAACACAAACTCTTTTATTTTTTCCATGCTTTATTGGATTTTCGCTGCTCGGAACACAACCCACCACGGAGGTCGGTGATTTGACACTTGCCACACGGCACACGGAATCGATTTTCTTCCCGGAACAACACCCCGTGTGACCACACTCTCGGGAGGGGTGACCCCGACTTGGCACCGAAAACCTTTTGGCCTTCCTCCTCCAGCGAGAACAATTTTTGACAGCTACTTCGTTTTTCGGCCCTGCTCCTGGGTGCCTGCGATCGATTCTCTTCCAGCGAAACTTTCCCCCTCCGTCCCGCTGCTGCCTCTTCCGCAAGAACGTAATCCGGGACCAGGTTCCGCGCGAAACAAGTTGCCCCGTGTGAATCACTCGCGCGCGCCCCGACCAACTCCGCAGAAAATCTTCCAACCCGAAATTCCACGGCGCACACACACACACACAACGCACACACTCGTCACGGCCCACGGCCTACTAATTCATTTTAGGAACCTGCTTCGCACGCAAAAAATGAGTCTCGATTCCAAGCGATTTTCCCCGATGGGCGGTGTGTGGATTACTAAACTGTACACCCGAGGAACCTCTGCTGCTGACAGAGAAAAACTTTGACACTTTGCGCTGTCACTGTCAGCAAATGCAAAACACACGCACACTACGAGGGTGCGCGAAATTCCTTCGGTCGGAGAGGTTTCTTTTACGACAGCGCGATTTAATCAATAAACGCACGACGAAGCACTGCTCGTTGGTCTGTGTACGCGGATCCCCGCTAGTCGGAGCGACTAAGTGGAAATTTTAGACATGACTTAAGTTTGATTTCGTGTTTGTTTCGCGAAAGCGGTGGTTGTGTGGTGGAATGACAGCTGGGCACACCAATACCACCGTGTTGGGCAAGATGCGTAAGGTGGCGACTGTTGCAATGTTGTTAAATAAAATTTTACATAAATCGATACAAAAGCCGATTTTTCTGAGAAAAAAATCTGTCAAAATAACAAAATTCAGTTTATTTTTACTCAAAAATGTTAATAATCAAATTCTGTCCAACAAAAAGAATGTACGATAACGAAACTTCAAAAAGAAAAGTTTTCACCTTGGCATCTTGAACTTCAATCAACCCCTAAATTGACAGTTCTCCAGCAAATCAGAATGAGTGCGTTCAATGATGTTGACAAGCGCGAGGGGTGTTCTTTTATGCTTTTTGTTTGTGTTTTTCGGGGGTGGTTTTATGCTGCAGGAACTGGCACCATAAAGGGAAATGGGGGTGAAATGGAAAATGAATAAAATGGAGAAGGATTGAGAGGAGATTTGAGTTGAGAAAAGACAGGAACCACACTGTAACTGAAAATCGCACTTTGCTGAGTTCGTTTTCGCACTTTTTCATACGATTTTTTCAGTTCGACTGCGATAACACAAAAAAGTGTTATCGTAGTTGAACTGAAAAAATCGTATGAAAAAGTGCGAAAACGAACTCAGCAAAGTGCGATTTTCAGTTACAGTGCACAGAGTAACTCCGGAACTTTCCGTTTTTTATTATACCAAATTTTAAACTGATTCGAAATATTTATATCTTTTCTCTGATTGGAGTTGTGATCGATAAAAATATCAAATCCCCTGAACAACAATCCCGAAAAAAAAAAACTGCGAATATAATGGACTTATAACATGAATCGAGTCCATATATTTGAGATCAGATAAAACATGTGGCAGCAAATTCTAAAGTTTCAAAATTATGTTTCGATTTTATTCAATGACTTCAAAAGTTTTTCACTAGATATATTTTTGTATTTATTCTCGAATATTTTAGCAGTTTTGTTGGAGAAGGAAAGCATTATATTTCGAAAATTTGGTCTGATTTGATTTGATCATTTTTAAAATTTTCCCTATGAACTAGGGGAAAATCTCGTTTTTTTACTTTCGAGATGGGTTTTCTCTGTACAAGAGGTCATTCAAAGCATTTTTTGCTCAAAAAATAACTTCTCTTTTTACGTTTTACGTTTTTCTTTATTCATGTTTATTATTTTTCATGCACTTGTGTTGTTTCGTTCTTGTTTTTTTATTGGTAGTTGTAGCTGGTATTCTACAAGTAGTTATCTATTGGCTGTTTTCATATTTGTTCAGTCACCTTTTTCTGTTTTGCCTGTGTTTTCACATTTTTTTTATATATAACCTTAAACCATTAGACCTCACAAAAATAACTTTGACATAAAAAGTACAGAATACTAGTAAAAAAAACAGTCCAAGCTGACCCCTAAAAATGCATTTTTTCACTATTGGCAAAGTCAAATGAAACAAATTAAATCATCAAATAGTGTTGTTCAATGAAAATATTTAGCAACAAATAATTTTAAAATTGCAAAATCTTGAAATAAAATTGGCATTTTTTTAATATATATAACATATTTTCATTAAAAGCTAATTTTCCTACCTTCAAGAAATATATTTTGCATTGTATAAACATTAAAAACGGCTTGCTAACAAACGTTAAAATGAAAAAAAAATCAAATAAATTTAATGCTCTCTTATTATTAGGACGTTTTCAAAATTCTTAAAAACCATAAATATCAAGAAATATCAAACAAATCATGTTATTCGAGCGAAAAAAAAAATTAAACAAAAACCGTACATCAAATATAAGATTTAAATAAGTAGCAAATTAGCTGCCCATAAACACCAAACTATTCTTTTATCTGCTAATTTCGAGAGATTTCGTTTTTTTTAAATTTTACCATGACTGTAATGTAAAAAAGTAATTAGTTAAGGTTAATTATGGTTTTCAAAAAAGTATATTCCAAAGATCAAAAATGAGATTTTTCCGTAGGCAACCTAGTTTTTAAGAAACGAATCATTGCAAGACAATCTTAATCAAGTTTTAAGCATATCCAGCTCTTCTTTCACTTGGACAAAAAAGATTTAAACCAGATAGAGAAAAACATGGTAGTAATACATTTTTAAAAAGAGAAAAAAAATCTGAAATTCAATTCCTACATGTTAAACAATTCTACATATATGTTAATTTCGAGTACACCGCTACACCATCCCTTCCTGAAGTCTCTTCACTACCTGTTTCCCGTAATAAATCTAATAAACCGGAGCAAATTACCAATCAGTCCAACATTCGAAGGCATTCATTGCTTCAGTCATCCCCAGCCACCATCCACTTCCTTTCGTCCTGGTTCTAATTTTGCTCGTTTCTAATGCCGCTCTGTTGCTTGAATTCCATGAATGAAAATAAATAAACATGCCGATTTTATCCGGGTTCGGGTTTCGGAGGTGCTGAGTTCCACCAGACGTTAGCAACGGTTACCAACACGGCGGGTTAAGCCTACTGTTAATATTATTTGGCGAAAAGACACGATGATTGTTGACTGTGAACCGCCGAGCCTTCCGGACGTGAACTGAAAAGGAGGAAAATTGTTTAAACTTGGGCTTCTTTCAAGGATTTGTTTTTTTTTGTTTTGAGAAGGAGACATTGGTTAAAGTCGTGAACCTTTGAACTCAGCCATGAAGCATAAGAAATTGACGAAAAAGGCGTCCAGCAATCTGACGCACATCTATCTGAACGATAAGAACATTACCCAAATCGTGAGTACCAACAATCAAGGTGCATTCTGCAACCATGCATTGCTATGTAGGTTACACCCAAAAGCCGGCAGGTCACGCAAAACGGTTTGCCCTTCACAGCTCAATCGAGGCAATGCCGATGATGTTACTTTACTCTGAAATATCTAGCGCGAGGTCGCACACGAATCAGTCAAGGAGTGTAACTTTGTTAAACTTCGTCGTAATTTCGAGCATTTATTGATTGCTTACGTCACCTCTTATTAAAATTCGAACCCCCTTCTCCCCGTGACATATTTATTAACCCCCCCACCATCCAATTCCAGACCAGTATCTATCCGACGAAGCGAATCCTGGTTCTATACCTGCACAACAACCAAATTTCGCGAATCGAAAAGTTGAACGCGTTCACGCACCTCACCCATCTGTACCTGCAGTGGAACAACATCAGGAAGGTGGAGAATTTGGACTCGCTGAAGAACTTGAAGCAGCTTTATTTGGGGTATAACAAGATTACCAAGTTGGAGAATTTGGGCAACTTGAAGAAGCTGGAGCAGATTCACATCGAGCGCCAGCTGCTGGATGGAGCGCAGAGGTTCGAGTTTGACGAGGAGTGCATGAAGTCGTTGGCGGTGAGTGGTACACAGATTTGAAAGTCCTTCTTATCGTTAACGAAAAGCGTTACCATTTGTGTTTGTTGTACATCGTTGTAAAAAAAACAATAATTTTACAAATTTCATGGATGCAAATTAACAAATTATTTTACGTTTAAAAATTGATCATATTCATTTCAATAATTCGAATAATCAGCTGTGTTTTTTAAACAATGATTCAAGTTTTCATCGGCGTGGCTCGAGTAACTCTAGAATCTCATAATCTTTCTAGAATGATTTCTGGATTGATTCTAGTATTTATACAGGAAAAACATAACTATTTACCCGAGAAAAGCTCATATCCACATCCAATATGATTTTTTTTTTATGGGGATTCACTTTTTATTTTGAAGAAAAAAAAATATACTGGGAAAAAAAAAATATACTGGGATTGAGTAGTGCGGTGCCTGTGTGGACGCTCAGTCCTGTTTTTTCGTGTTATTTTCCGTCTCTTTTGTGTCGCTGTTCGAGGGCATGGGGTGATTGGTCATTATAATTAAATAATGGCATCAGTAGTGCGGTGCCTGTGTGGACGCTCAGTCCTGTTTTTTCGTGTTATTTTCCGTCTCTTTTGTGTCGCTGTTCGAGTGCATGGGGTGATTGGTCATTATAATTAAATAATGGCATCAGTAGTGCGGTGCCTGTGTGGACGCGCAGTCCTGTTTTTTCGTGTTATTTTCCGTCTCTTTTATGTCGCTGTTCGAGTGCATGGGATTGGTCATTATAATTAAATAATGGCATCAGTAGTGCGGTGCCTGTGTGGACGCGCAGTCCTGTTTTTTTCGGGTTATTTTCCGTCTCTTTTGTGTCGCTGTTCGAGTGCATGGGGTGATTGGTCAGTATAAATAAATAATGGCATCAGTAGTGCGGTGCCTGTGTGGACGTGCAGTCCTGTTTTTTCGTGTTATTTTCCATCTCTTTTGTGTCGCTATTTGTGTACAAGGGGTGATTGGATTTCTTCTGATTCGTGTTGTTTTCATCTCTTTTGTGTCGCTGTTTGTGTGCATGGGGTGATTGGTCTTCTTCTTCTTCTTTTTTCTTTATTTTTAGTTCGCGCGTTCGTTGGCCAATGAGTTTATTTTTGTTTTGTTAGTTTTCGATAGAAACGATCCGAATTCTTTTTTTTTTCGAGACAAGCAAGTCGTATTGCTGGATTAAGTCCTTTCTATATCATCGATGATCGGAAGGCACGCCGACGAATACGTTTTAAGGCTTATGGTATAAAATCATTTTAATGAATAAAGCCCTTCTTACCGTTGATCGGAAGGCACGCCGACGAAGAATTTCTGGAGGATCGCGGTCGAATTAATACTATATTTAAAATTCTAGATAGCTATCTTTCGGATTCGATTGTGAGTAGCGGGACTTCGCGGTTACTATGCAACGTATTTTTTGGAGTCTTTTTATATTTTAAATTTATAAGTCCTTCTTTTATCATCGTTGATAGGAAGGCACGTCGCCGGTTAAGTTCGTCTAAGTTATTGTTTTAATTTCATTACAATCGGTTACGTGGTGTCCTGTTTTCTTTTCGTTTATATTCGTTGATCGTAATAATTTATTCCAACTGGCAGCTTTAGTATTAACTCATCTACTATTTTTGAAATTTGCTCGCGTTATCTAAATTGTACAAACAGTAAAAATATACTGATAAGTCCAGCCCATAGCACTACTGCTCGGTTGGCACGCGTTCGATTAAAAAACTTTTTAAATAATCAATTATTTATCTTTCCGCAGCCGGCTGCCTAAGATTTAACATTTTCAACCGATAAACAAAATGCTCATGGTCATATCACTGCCACTCGTGAATCCTGACCTCATACCCATCTACTAACCCCTCAAAACTCATGTGATACTTTGTCGGAGAAGCAGTCGATTGGGCGGTCTCTATCACTCAAGTATCGGACTAACATTCCCATCCACTTCCCCGTGACCCTACCACTGGTCGTGGCCGGCGCCGGTATTGATCAGCATGATAGGGGCCTTTGAGAAGTTGCGAAGCGAGGAAAGATAGCACCCACTTATCTTCCACGGCTCGCGGATGTAACTTCTGGAGGTCCTGGTCAATAACGGAGTAGCAACTGCGGGTGGGCACCTATGCTTATGCTTATGCTTGCTTATGAAGAAAAAAAATATACTGGGATTATTTTTGCACATATATCATTTTATTTACTAATTATGAACTCTTTTGTCAATGTTTGTAAGTACTTGTTCGATAAATGGGCGTTGTTTAACTGGGCTGCGTCAAAATACCGGGAGGGTCAATCGATGCAAAACTCAAGGGTAATAATTATTTTTTTTTTTTGTTTTGTCAAATTTCCAGTCTATATTAAAGGGAACTTGAAAATTTTGCTCTGGACACAAATTTAAGAAAATTTTATTTTTATAATGTATTAGGAAAATATGATGAATTGGTGGTCCCCTCGGCATTTTCCTTCAGCCCAGTTAGGTGGCAGCAAACAAGTACTGTATTGCTTTTAATTGAAACATAACCTTAATTATGTCTTGGGCGTTTCGTAAAGTAAAAAAAATATATTATAAGTAAAATATTTAATAAAAAATCTTTAGTTAAATTTTTTTTTTCTGGCAAATTCAGGCATAAGTTTTGTTTCGTATTTCATATTTCTGCATAAATAATAAATGATTATCTGCTTTTTTGTTAGTTTCGCCAAGAGTTCATATTGTTCGTGATTAAAGTGATTATACATTGATTATACTAATCATTACTTATATAACTAATCATAGTAATCACTTTGTTTTGACTGATCTGATATAAAAAGAAAAAAAACAAATTCATGGCAAGGATCAGAAATCTAATGAAAAAAATTTGGTAAAATGTATATATAATTATATGATTAATTATAATTAATTATAATATTAAACTTACTAGTTGACATGGGTAAATTTTTCACTTAGAACAGATAGAATTAGTTTTGAATAATTTAAATGTTTTCAGTAATATTGAAGGAAAATCGTGTTAGTTACGCAGATTCAGTTCGAAAATGGATTGAAACTGAAAAAAATGAGTTTCCAAAGATTAATTTTATTCACTACACTTTCAATTTACAACTGTCGATACTTTGTAAACCATTAGTTTCAATTAATTCAAATTCGTTAGTTGAATGATGAAAAATATACTTTGGTATAATTTTCAGATTGTTTTTTGTGTGATTTCGCAGAAGGTTGCATTTTAGTACCTCGATAATTTTGCCTTTTTAAAAAGAATTTTTCATTGCGCAAATTTCAAATCCAAACAATTTCCACCAATATGTGAATTAATTTTATTTCAATTTATTTGGTTTTAAGAAAAGAGAAATCAATAACAAGAAAAAAGATGTTTAATCTGGATTTTTTGGATTTTTTACCCGTGTAAATAAATATATCCTTGAACAAATTTCAATAACCATAAAAACCGTTTTTTATCTTTCTTTTATCTCTTTATCGATCACTGCAGAGTCTTAGCACAAATAAATTGCATTAAATTTGTATATACCTTAATGCCATTATGTTGTATTCTGAAAAAAACATTGTTAAATTGTTAAAAAAAAAGATTGAAATATTTTCTCTTCGAAAACCTGGCTGGAAAGAAAAACAAACCAAGAAAATAGTGAGACATATATAAAATCGTAGCATTAACATATTTTAAAAATTTTGACAAATTTGAAAATTTATAAATCGTCAGCTGTGTGCTATCTTGTGACATAGACCATTTTGGTCGAAAATGACTTAATGATGACGTTTTGCTATACTTAACAAACACTACAAGATGCTTCAACCCGATTTTGGAAACTCGCTTCCGTTTCTCGGATATCGCAATACACACTTGTGACATAGACCAATTTATCATCAAAATGATTGTGCACACTTGTGACATGTCATACATGTTGGAAAATGTAGAAAATTTTTCTTGTTTTTCACAAATTTATGTACACACATACTTTCTAAAGGCAATGCAACCTTTTGTTTGTAAAAATATACTGATTAAGCCGATTAAACCATTGATTTGAGCTTATTTTAGATTGTATGGGAATTCTGTGCACACTTGTGACACGTAGTACAATTTTACTTTCGAAACACACCTGTGACACGTGCTTTTCAGATTTTTGTTTACATTATTTACTGTATCTTTCAACTGGTGTAACCAAATTAGTTGAAACTTGGAGCGTTTGTTAAGCGATAGTATACGAACCGATTGGTTCTATCAATCATAGTTTTGAAATTATTTATCAACAAACTTTAAAAATCGATTTTCTCGAAGAGTACTAAATGGTCATTGTCACAAGATAGCACACAACTGTCGAAATGCATTTGAGAGATTATTTGAAAAATTCTTTTTTTTTAATAAATTTTACAGTATTTCAAATAATTGAAAATACAACTTAACCAACTAGAATAATTTTTTTGATATTTTTAACATTTCATTATTTTTTTCAAGGATTTAAAAACAGGATTAACAATTAAATTAAAATAGAATGTAATTTCATCATCAAATAAATTTTTTTATTCGGAGAGTAAAATTTAATGTTAAAATTCATATTTATTTTTTCTTAAACAAAGGGATATTTGAAACTTAATGTCAACCAATCACATAAAAAAATGCTTCAATTTCAAACGAGTGATTTAATTCTTGGAAAAAATATCGGATATATTTTTGTGCTATAATATTTGTTTTAAATTCGATTAAGAAACAATAATAATTAAGAGCGTTTTCAATCAAATACAATTTACATAAGATAGTGAAGACATTTACATAAGAATTAGTGACAATCATAATCTTTAAAGGGAAATTTGGCAAAAATTTAAAATATGTTCGAAAAATCCAAATTCTGATTTTTTGATATTGTTATGAATATAATTTATATCTCCTATTTGATAGATAATAATAATTTGACCTATTTTTTCGCAAAATAAAGATTAAAAAATACAATAATCAGTTTTTTTAACTGTCTTGTTTTTTGTGTATTGATGTTTAGTTTCTTATTTTGGTTTCATAAAAAATCGTCTTAAAATGAAGTACTATCGTTATTTCAATAAAAAAAAACTCATTCAAGCCACTAAGGCTCTTATAATTGTTTTTATCAAACTTGGTTTGAATTTTATTTTTAAAATTATCTAATAGTTCTGAAGCGGTCCACAGCATTAACCAGCTGTTGGACATTTTTTCTCATATTTACGGCATTCTAAGCATCGTGGTGGGCAAATAAGAACAATATGGGTAGAATCTATGTTTTAACACTGCCAGTGTTGCACATGAGTGATAGAAAAGCTATCAATTGATTATCTCTGCACCAAAAACATCCGAGAGTATAGCGGCCGTCACTATAGCTTGTGAGATCTCTTCTTTTGTCTCGTGATTCCCAGCGATGTCATTCTCTCTCTATCACTCCTTCCTTTTTCCTCGACTATGCGCTCTCACCACTGAGTCTCTCAATCTCTCCGAAAACTGCAATGAGAGAATGCGAGATGGCGGGAATGAGATAGAAAAGTAAAATGTCAATCGCGAGCATCGCGAGTGTGTAAACACGATTCGGTTATGTTCGGCGCTGAGAGTTTCAATGATGAGAGAAGAGCAGCAGGCTTGCCACACGTACAGATATTTTTGGCACATACCAAACACTCAATCAAGTATAACTTTAAAGAAAAACATTTTTATCAAAAACTAAACAAGTAAAAAGATGCAAAAAATGTTTATCTTTTTAGTGCAGTTTACAAAAACTACTCAAGTGTATTTTAACTGTAAAAATAATTCGTTTGAGTGTTTGGTCTGTGCCAAAAATATCTGTACTTGTGGTAACGCTGAAGAGCAGTTGTATTTGAGGCATGATTATTCAGGCGGGATAATTGTAGTTGCTGAGAGCTGATATTTCGATATTTTAACAACCCTGAACACTGGGAATTCAAATGTTTCATTCATTTTACTTTTCAGCATTTAAACGTTTTATAAATCCTTTCTGAAAATAAGACAACTCATATTCAATGCTTTCAAAATCCTTATAAACAGTATAGCCAGCCACCTGCTTGAACATTCTATAACAAAAGATGAATAAATAATTTAAAATTGACGACTACGGTTACGAACCTTTTAACAGCAGATCAAACATATTTTTCCAAAGAAATGTGTTGTTATTTTTCATGTTATATGTTTCTGCAGCATCAATTCTGATTTCTGTAATCTTAACAGCTTGCATTGCATAGATGTTTTAAATTTAAACAAAAGAAAGGAAAGATTAAAAAAATCCTCGGATAATAATTTTCATGCGATCGAACAGTTTTTTCTGCTATTTAGACACAACGCTTAATTTTTTCAATGAAAAAAAGTTTATTTAAATTTTTATAAATACTAAGTAGTTAGTACCTGACTCAATTATTTTTACGTTTTCAGAACCATCTCAAAGTGCTCAACATCAAAAAGCTTAAGCTGACTCACATGACCCCTCTGGAACCACTATGGAAGCTGGAAGTTTTATTAGCCACAGAAAATAACTTCAAATCAACGGAAGACATCGCCCCTGTTATAAGTGCTCTGTACTCACTACGCGTCCTCGACCTTCAAGGATGTCTGGCACAGAAAGATGTCCACTACCGTGAGAAGGTGACCGCCGCTGCTGGTTACAAATTGTGTAATGCTTTTGAAACTTAAGTAATGTTGAATTTTCGTTGATATTCTATTATTTAATTGCAGTGCTGCTGGACGGCAAGATGATCTCCCAATCGACGCGTAACTTCATCAAAAACTTCCAAACAATCAAGCAGGAAAAGAAGCGACGAACCTTGGCCGCCAACGGCGAGGAAAAGGCCAAAACCGCAGACAACTCCAAAGCCTCGCTCGAGAGCAGCTTCAGCGAGTCCATGTCGATCGGCGGAAGTCACTTCCCAGTGGCCAGTTCGCTGTTCCAGGTGAGCCAACGACGGGCGGCTGCGGCGGCAGCATGTCCGAGGATTCCCCGCAAGCCCGTTATCCGGTCGCCGGTACTGCTCAAGACCATGTCGGCCCACTTTGGCGATGAGCATCAGCTGCGCGGGGCCGAGCTGAAAGAACTGAGTGAAAACACGAACGGGGTGATGCTGCAGGGAAAGGTCATGAAGGCGGAGGTTCCGGTGTTTAAGGAGAAGATTCGGGTCCAGCGGAAGGTGCAGTCGCTGCCGTCGATCGATTAACTGTAAAGAGGGGGAGGGAGGAGGTTTTGGTTTGGCTGGGCCACTCAATTGATTGAAGCTTGTGTGATTTTTGCTGTGAGTAGTTGAGCTTGGAATGGTTGAATAAATTTGAAGACTTGGTTGTGAAATAATTCGATTGTTTTTATGTTCACCACAAAACATTTAAAACAAATCAAGAGTTCCGGGGAGGGAATGGACGTCTGTGTAGTATTGTTAAACCTACAATGGTGGATTTTTTTTTAGCGGGGTTTGACACTTTTTCGTCAAACATCAGCCTGACATGTGCCATTAAATTTTTGCGATGAAATGTTTTCAGTAAATTCTTTAAAATTGTATGCTTAACAATACCACTTTGAGCTTTTAAATCAATTTTAAATGGAATTATAATGCTAAATAATTTGACTGCACTTATTGCTTTAGACCATTATTAAAAAAAAACAAACATAAAAAAGATAACCGATTCGTTTATTCCGTGAAAATAAAAAACGCGTTTTTTTTATTACATTTCATTTTATTATCGATGAAACATTTCATGTTATACTGCAAACCTGCAAGGGGTGTCTCCCGTACTGACAAGCTGATAAACTGCCAATTTTTAGCCGTATTGTTAAAATTAATATTTTGGTGGAATTTCTTGAAACGTTTCATCAGTAAATTACAACTTTGCAATTGTTAATTTTCTTGAAATATTTCGAACTGTCAAATATCCACCAAAGCATTTACCACATTGATCACACAAAAAAACTGTGATTGAAAAGTATCCACCGCCATCAATTTTTGACAGTTCGACGCAAACGAACGTTTCAAAGAAATCCACCAAAATTGTAGTTTCAACTTAGATAAGGTAAGACGGGTTTTCAAGCTGTAAAAAAAAGCTCGAATTCCGGATTTTACATAAAGATTTTCAGAAAAGTGATAATTTTACCATTTTCCGGGCAGCATGCCGAACTAAACCAAAAAAAAATTTAGATGTAAAAATATTTGTTGAAAAAATAAAATTTAACTTAAAGTCACAATCACTTGATTTTATTTTCAAAGTTTAATCCAAATCAAAAATTCAAAATTAAAAACCGCAAAAATATGTGTAAAGTTAGAAATGGTTTGTGAAATGAGTGAAATAAGGGAGCGTTCTTTTATTACGTAACGCGAAAAATCGGACTTTTAGACCCCCTCCCCCCCCCTCGTAACAAAATTTCCATACAAATTTTAAAAAATTTGTATGGAGCGTAACACGGCCTCCGACCCCCTCCCCCTACTGCGTTACGTAATAAAATAACGCTCCCTAAGATATTTATAAAGAAAATGAGACAACAACAATAAGTATTGAAAAAATACCGTTATCTGGGGCGAATCGGGACTAAAGCCTGAATAAGGCTTTCTAGGCCCAGTGAAAAAAATATAATTTAACTCAAAAATGACGAACTCCTCGTCACAGTGTCCTGATGCAAACAATGACCAAGCTCGAGCTGTCACAGCCCTGCGAAGTATGTTGGCTGACATATCGGGCAGTCAGTCAAAAAAACTAGCTAGAAGTCGCCTGACAAAAAACTTTTGCTAGAAAGAGATAGGAAACCTGATGCAAACAAACGTCCAGCTGTCATGTAAACATACTTTGCATGTGTTGGTAGATTTCTGACTAGAAAGCCTTATAGGGACAGCATGTTAAAGAATTCTTAAAAGCTTGAAATTTGGAAATCGATGCACTATTTTTGTTGATCTGTGTCTGTTCTATCCGAAAACAATCAAAAACATCCAAATATTGAGTAGTAACAAGGGTAAAACAGCTGTCCCAATTCACCCCATGTGTCCCGTTTCACCCCAGATGACGGTACTAGTTACATTTTCAAGAGGTTCATCGCAAAAAAAAAATCCGGATGGCATGAATTTTCCCCATCAGTGATTTGAACGATTTTTGAAGTATTTTGAAAAATGATAAAAAAAACCCGTTTAATATCAGAATTTTTTTCTAGGATTTTCGGATAACTCACAACGCTCGGCTCGATTATTATGGAAAAATGGCACATTTATTTTTATAACATAATATACACTGTGATTTTTCTGCTTTTTTTATCTGATTTTTGTTTTCTTTCATCGATTTGTTTTGCCTGCTCCTTGCGGCATTTACAGCTCTTCTTCATCATTTTCAATCATCATTTTATACTAACTTTCATTGTTTTGTTTTTTTACTTGCAGTTTTGTTTTTCTTCTTTTGTAACACAGAAACTTTTTATTTGTTTTCATTGTTTTCTTTTTTTTGTGGTGATAAATATTTCTGCTGATTTGTTTAATATTTTCGTTTTGTTTTTCTTTATATAGAGTTGACTTCGTTCTGGTTTGATTTCCCTTTATTTAGATTTGGTTGTTTTTTTTTTTTCAAAAGAAGTTGAGTGTGAAATATGCTCATGCTTTTGCTTACAGTCTACACATGATACTGATCAGATTTTCAACGCAACGTTCCAGTCATTCCAGCCTTATGCGCAACCTGGGTTTTTTTTTGATTTCTCTGTCTGGTTTGCCTTACATTAGCGATAGATATTTGTGTGTGTGTTTTGTTTTTCTCTCGTTTTTTGTTTCTAATACTAAAACTTTCGATTTCGTTTTGCTGGTTCAAATAAAAAAACACGTCGATCGGTTTTTTTGTGGGATCCTGCTTTTTGTGAAGGGAAAATTAATATAAAACAATGTGAAGAAAATAATTCGACTTGCCCAAATTATGAAATCCTACTTTGTGCCTATCTTCCGAATTGCTCGAATTTAATAAAATAAAAAAAAAATAAAATTATGTGCACATTTTTGCTCGGGTTTGTTCCGCAATTGCAGCGAATAAAGCGGCGCAATCTCTCGTTTGCTAGAACTCAGGGAGGAGACGAAGAAATATTTACTCTACTCTTGCTCTGTTTTGTTTGTTTCTCGCGTCCGAATATAAAACGTTATAAAATATATAGGTTTTTCCACAAAAAAATACTTTGCTTGCCTGCCTTTTGCGTGCGTTAAAATTAAGTTAATAAAAAAGACGTTCACAAAAGTTTCAGAAACAAAAAAACGAAAAGAAATAGACTTTCGATTCTTTTTCAGCAGTTTTTTTTTATTTCGTCTGTCACCTTCTTTCTATACAATACAAATAATACACTTTGCCTAGCTTCTTAAACTTTTGCTCTATCTCGGTGATTTTGCGCGACTTATGAATCGTTTAAAAAATATTGATTTCTCTTTACCGCTTAAGTAAGCGCTAGCGCCGCCTGGTGATTATTTTTTGCATTCACGGCGTGATTTTTCTTATTTTTCTTGCAAAAATATAAAACTACTGATTATAAAAATACAACTAATAATAGATTTAAAAAGAAAACTAAAATAAAATTAAAAATAACTAATGATAAAATTTTTCTATGTTTTTGCTGCTTGTGTTTGACAGTATTGAAATAATATAACTTTTTTCCTTCCTGTTGGCATCTACTTAGAAACTAGCAAAAAAATTAAGTAAATTTATGTGCTGGACAGCGTTGTTTTGCTCGCTTTTTTTCTGAGTGAGGAAACGAAGCTATCCCATCAATTTGGGTGGTTATGAAATGTGATGTATCAGTACTACTGAGAACCCTCACGAAAGAAAGAACAACCTAAGCCGTTTCTCACTCACGCGAGAGAAATCTCTCACTATCGATGGCGATAGCTTCGCTCCCAAAACTTTTCCCAGAGAGAAAGCGTTCGAAACACGCTCTCGCATTTTTGCGCGTGACAGCTCTCTGTTTTCATTTTGTGCCAATTTATTGTGTTTGTCGTTTTGTGCAATTTTGTCTGTGGTGGTGGTGCATTTGTTGTCGGCCATTTTTTTAATTTTATATATCACATAAAAGAAATCATTTTTCTGTCTCTCTCTCTTGGTAGCGGTATTGGAAAAAGAAGAAAAAAAGTGTGGCGAATTTTGCGACATAAAATAAAAAATATATATAAACTTTGAAAAGCTCTCTTTTTTGGGGTGCCGATTGTTTTCTTTTTTTCTTAAATAGTTTCTTACAGTTGAGGAAGCCTTACACTATCTTTCATTAGACAGTAAGAGAATAACTAAAGCTAGTTGATAAACTTATGTAGCGAACTATTTTAGAGCACTAAGTATGTGTTGTTTTTTTTAAGTAACTGAACGAAAACAGTTTCTGATTGTGGCGGCACGTAGTCGAAATACACAACTGACGGAGGGGTACGTTCAACGAGTGTTGCTCATAATTAAGTAAAAAATAACTTAAGTAGACTCCCACGTTTGATTTGTTTTTAACACAAAGTTTGGTTGAAATCTTTTGCCGTGTTGTCATGCGCTATCGTGTCGCGTTACAAAAGCACGAAAGAAGGAGACACAGAATACGATGAAAGAGAGGGGGAAGGAAGGAGAGAGCGATAAAGAGAGGACAGCAAACGGGAACAATGGGGAGAGAACTTGGTTGCTGAGATTTGAGGTTGCACGCCAGAGAAGTTGCGATCTTTGCTATGGTTGCTTTGATTGTTTTATTCAGTTTGGCTACTCTGGTTTCTTCGATCTGTTTTGATTGTTGGGGTAGATTGTGTAACTGGTTCCAACGTAAGATGAAGCACAATACTGTTGTTTTCGGACAAAACAGTTGGAGGTGGCAAATTTTACATCCGATTCGGAACAATTTCTAAGTTTAAACGACGATTTTGATTCAAACATTTTTATGTGAAAACATTTAAATTAAAATAAATTCGTTTTGTTTATGATAAATTTGAGCACTCAATCCTATCTAGTACGAAGTGCCCTTTAAATCAACAATTTTCTTTCGCGATGCAGTCTTTTCAAAATTGACTGAGAAACATTTTAAGATTAATGGCACAAAAAAGTTCTGAAATCATAGCCAAGTTTATGAACCACTGGAAAAGTTGTAGGAAATCTTCGTTTTAGCAGAATGCAGAATAAAAAATGCGATCTTCACATCCCAGCAAAGCGGAAATGATTCGATGAAACATTTCATGTCACATTGCGCAATTCAATTTTGACGCTTGAACTACTCACCACTGTGGTGAATGACGACAAACCTGTCAGTCAATTTGGAATAGAGTAAATCGCCCGATATTTTTCGTTCCATCAGATGTAAAAAATGCCAATTATTTAGCTTTATTATGCAAAGAAACACAAAATTTACCTATATTCATTTTGCCTATAACAGTCTGATCGATGTGATGTAGAGTTTTCTTTATACAGCTTCCACTCTCAATGGTTTCCATTCGTTTTTTTATGCAACTTTAATTTTGTGTGAGCTGTTTTGAGTTTGAGCCTTTGAAAAGTTGATTTAAAACACCCTTTTGTGACTGCAAGTTTTTCCTTCAATTTTTACATACAGAATACTAAAAGATAATATTGTTTCAAATCTTTAGTGTGTCACAAACCTTCTTTACGCGCGCGCGACCTATAATCCGCTCATGACACGCACACTAACGCAGATGGGATTTCGCTTTCACACACACTCACTAACATTCTCTCCCTCTCTCACAACCACATCCACCAGTCCAAGCACTCACACGATTCAACTACTGTTGCGGCGATCTTCTTCTCGTTTGCTCCTTCAGCTACTACGCTCACTGTTTCTTCTGCACTATATTTACATGTGTGATGATGACGTAGTAATTGTTTTTTTTGTTGCCGCAGTTGTTGTTGTTGTTGTTTGTTGACGCTGCTGTGTTATCTTCGAATTAAGCTGTTTAGGTTATTATGCTATTGTGGTGGCCCGGGGTTGTGGGGAAGATTTGGCGGCGGGCCCTATTGGTTTGTTTTCGGTCAACAAGGTTGTGTTTGTGATGTTATTGTTGTTGTTGTAGGTTGGTGGTGGTAGGTAAAGTTGTAGTAGTAGCAGAGGTTTATAAAGGTGATTTGCGGACACGATAGCCGAACCAATAGCCATTGGCGGGTAGGCATTGAAAATTGGAGAAGAAAGATATTGCATATTTAACAATCGGTTCAAACATTGCGAAACAATAAACAAAATCAAAATGGTTTCCACTCGCACACACTTGCATTTTTTTTTGTTTGTTACTCTACGGATTACAAAAAAACATAAAACGATCTGCCGAATTACTCAGTAATAAAACATACACAAACTAAAAGGTGTAAAAGTTGCTCTTTCGCGCTCTTTTTTTTCCACCATCTCTCTCATGCGTCGTTCTCCGGAAAGTGCCGGATATTGGCCCGAGTACAACCCACAAGCGGTCACAAGTGCGTGCAACGGTCTCACTCTCGTTCTTGCTTGAGGTTACTTACGGGTAGTGAGGGGTACGGCGTTTGGTGCAGTATGTGAGGGGGCAGTTTGGGGCCGTCCTCCGCCTTTTCCTCCTCCCGCCGCTTCAGGCAGGCTGCCTTCGGGTTTAGGTTGCGTTCTGAAATGTTTTTGCGACATTAGAAATGATGAAATCGGTAAAGAAAGCAACACGCCGCATCATTTTTGTTTCAATGCAATGTTTCATGAAATATTTCATCCACCAAAACATCTCGCGGGGATCAAGAGAACACAGCGAAGTTTTGCCTAAATGTCTCATGAAACATTTCATTCGAAAACCAAAACAATGCGGATGGCTTCAAAACTAGAGAGCCTAGAGCTTATTAGAGAACGGACATCTCAAACCAAATGTACCAATCGAAGCACGAGAACTGTCAAACGGAGGTACCGATCGAGCAAAATCCTTTGTCATATGCTCGATTGGTACCTCCGTTAGACAGTTCTCGTGCTTCGATTGGTACTTTCGGTTTGAGATGTTCGTTCTCTAATATGTTCTAGGCTCTCTATTCAAAACTAATTGATAAATTACCTCGCACTTGCTGCTCCAGGGTCATGATCACCTCGACCGCCATGTTGAGGATGCCCAGCTTGGTCTGCGGTTTGTCCGACTTCAGGTGCGACATGCACATGCGGCCGAGCTCCTTGAGCGCTTCGTTGATGTCCCGGATGCGGATTCTGAAACAAATTAGATTAGTATTTAGAAAACGAGGCAAGAGAAGCCAATTTTCTTGCAGCAGCTCTGAGTCGTATTGCTACAGTTACAATTTTAGTGGATTTTTTTTTGAAACGTTCCATCGGTAACTTTTCTCATGTCATGTCGGTGAAAAGTTTGGCGAGGACTGACACTTAATCGCAAAACGTCAGCTTGTGCGATGAAATATTTCTTAAAATCTACCAAAATTGTAAGATTAACAATGCAACTCTGTAGTCGTATTTTTTTTTTTCAAACGTTTCATCGGTAATTTTTTCATGTCATGTCGGTGAAAAGATTGGTGGGGTATGACACTTCAAGCAAACATAATTAGATTGCCAATGTGGATTTGTAAACAAGCAGTCTGTTCTGCTCATGTTAAATGTAAACATTCACTGACGTGAGCAGGACAGACTGATTGTTTACAAATTCACATTGGTCTATTTAACCCTCTCCCGCCCATGGTTACTCCAGAGCACCAAAACTTTGAACTCAAATATCTCGGTACTGACACAATTTTTCATGTTGCTTTAAGTTGCAGTTGTTCATGTAGAATGTATACTAACATCTCCCCAAATTTCATCAAATTTGATTAAGCACAAGCAAAGTTACAGTGTGAAATGTAAACAAAAATGGGCCAATTTTAGGGAAATAAATAAGACCTGTTTTCGAAAGCCCGTAAAAATTAACAAACACAAAATTTTATGAAACAGAAAATGTTTTGCTATCATTTGAACCTTGGACAAGAACCCCTGTGAATAACATAGTGAGTTTGGACCGGTTTTAAATGTTTTTCAACCTTTTTCATTTGGTGCACCAGAGCACCACCTAGGCATATGAGCAACTAAAATATTCAGGAGCACTTTTTTCTAAATTACAGAAAAAGCTTATTTTTATCAAAACAAAAGTTTATAAACGTTTTGACTATTCATTAAGGTGAAGCCGTTGATCATTTTCGAAGAAATTTGATCATCACTATAAAATATTCTGTATTAAATTCAATTTAACGAATTTCAGCACCAAAATGAATCAGCATGTGCCGGTTGTTGCCATCTTGAAGCCGCTGAAGGAAGTTTTGATCTAAATCAATTGTGCTTCAAAATTTATATAATTTTGTGGCACAGTCATTGACGTCCTAGTTGGCAATCATTGATTAATGACGATTTCCATAACTTTATAAGGAATGGGATAATCGTTACCAAAAGGAATCAACATGTGTAGGGCAATATTATAAACAACTTGTTGAAGGAATTTTGTCAAAATATTGAAAGTGACGCAAAATTTATATCTTTGAACGAAAAATCATGACAATGATGGAAGTCTTCACGTTAACAAAACAATACATTGTTATTAGACCGATAGTCTTATTATTTTCCACAGTTTTCATGAAAATGGTTGTTTGTGGTTTTTTAATGAGCCAATCAAAGAAACCTGAAAATGCAGAGATTTAAGAATTTGTAGTTAATACTTCAGAAATATGGTCTTACAGCAAAGAATAAGTAGTTTTTAACACATTTCGAAGCGTTTTCAAACAAATGAACCAATAGATTTGAAGAAAACGAGATTTTGTGGTTTAAAAAAAAGTTGCTCATCTTCCTGATGGTGCTCTGGTGCACCACTTCAAATTCTACTTTTTTGCCCCAATTCGATGTTTGTGCGTCAAAGTAAAGTATTTCCTGCATTATTGTACCAAATTAAGCCATTTACTATTTTTACGATAAGCAAACAGCTCTGGGCGGGGTTAATTTGTTTTGCTTGAATTCTTCGCCAAGAAGCAGCCTGACATGTGCCATTAAATTTGTGCCATGAAAAAAAATCACCAAAATTGTTTGTTTAAAAATATGGCTTAAATTGATGCATTCAAAATCAAAATATTTCAATCAAATCAAATATTATTAAAATCAAGTTAAATAATATTCCGATTTCTAGCAATCTAAGTAATTCACATGATTTTTGCTATTAGTTAAAATTTTGTAAATATTGGATTTATAAATTTTGATGAAACTTAAAACATGAATGCAAAGACAAAACAAATTGCATATTAACAAACAAAAACATTTTTGTTGGCTTGTTGAACAAAAATGGCATGTTAATAATCAAAATACTGAAGTTTAAGGTGACGGATTCGGCTTTGTCGGCTATTACAATTCACGTAAAACTTCTAAAATAACTTGATCCATATCTTTGTTATGCTTTAGTAAACAGAAACATTAAAAATCATAATTTTCATTGTTATTTTATTTATTTTTGTCAAACGTCGTATTTTTGTAAATTCCAAATTTTGTTTAAAATACTAAAATTCCACATTTTTTAGTGTGAATGTTAAACAAAGTAAAATTGTGCATTAATAATTGGGTCCTAAAGTTAAAATCCTGTTAATTTTACCATACAGCCATAAAAAGCACACCAGAGAGCCATTTCGTAACACTTTTTTTTCATGTTTATGCAAAATATCGAAAAACAAATAATCAACTGTGATTCGATGAATCAACTGTGGCCCTGTGTAAGCTGTACGTTCTATCAAGAAAGGTTGCAAACCAAAATTATCAAAATTGATTTTAAATCAATTTTAAATCTTATGTGGTGGTTCAAAGTTTCATTATGCTCAAAAAATAAGCTTTATTGTTGTGTGAAATAAAAACCGCAATCTTAATTCGATTTTAAGGATCAATTTTTCACAAAGCAAAATTAATCGATTTTTTATATTCTTTAAAAAAACTTGAGTGTTGTAAAAATTAATTCAAAATTTGCTTCGTTTGTCAACCAATTCACAAGAAAACAATAGTTGTTTAAAAAGATTTTTTTTCTAGTGAAAGTTTTGTCAACGATAGAGACATGAATAATTTGTTGTCACAAAATGATTTAGGTAAGTGAATAAAATATTTTGGCAGACTGTGCATTACTGTGTAATGCTCTCATCGATTTGATTGATAAACCTTAAAAAAAATTATCCAATGATTAAAATCAACCTATGATTAAATTTTCAATTCATTTTTTTAGAAAAGTCGGTAACAAAGACATTTGAGTTTAAAATAAATGAAATTGTTGAACTTTAAACAACTGTAAAATACACTCACATTTAAAATCACTCAGTTTTTGTCAAAATCGAACCTACTCAGAAAAATGAAAAAAAAGTGGCAGCTGTCAGGTTTGAGTGAATTTTACTCAGAATTCCACGAAAATCGAGTGAAATTCGCTCAAATCTGACTTATGTACAATATACTCATTTCTGAGTTGGTTCGGTTCTAACGAAAACTGGATAATTTGAAATTGGAATGAAGTTTCATTGAACAACGTTGCCACGATATTCCAAAAAAGGAAGAAAAATACATGAACACATATGCTTCATGATATAGACCTGCCAAAAATAAATTGGGCGAAAAATTCCAATAGATCGATATGTTTACTTTCAAAATTCGTTTTTGATTTGCATAAATATGAAAACGCATGCATCACAAGTTGTTTTCAATCGTTATAATCCATTCATCGTGTCATCGGGTGAGGATTCCACAGAAATTACAGGCTAGTTTTGGATGTTTTGGGGTTAAAAAATGTCCCATCAGGCTTGAAAAAATGGGTAGACTCACCTCTCCCGTTCGTTGTTTTTCGCCAGCCTGCCGAATATTTTGAAAATTGTTTAATATTTTTCGAATGGTTAAACATTATTTTAACTAATTTTAATTACTTTAAATTGTTTTAAATAATTTTAAATCGTCCATTTATCTAATCAACGCATTGTTCCGTGTTGTTTAGCCCAACTTGACAAATTTGTTTTGACTTTTTTTGAAATTCTCAAGAGTTTTTTGAAATTGTTTGAAATTGCATGAAACTGTTTAGAACTGATAAACTGTTGTTTTTTAAATAATTGTTAAAAATAGTTGTTTAAAATGGTTTAAACTTGGTTGAAACTTTTTAAAATTGTTTAAAATGTCTTTAAATAATTAAAATTTGTATAAAATAATAGTCAACTCACCGTTCCCGAGCGTTGTTCGCCTGCCGCCGTTCCTTCTCCTTGCGGTCCTTGGTCACGGGATCGAGATCATCGTCATCATCGTCGTCGTCGTCGTCGGCACTGGAACAACTGCGCGAAGTTTTACTGTGTTATTGCAATTTTGGGTAGCCAAAGTGTGGTTTGTTGATAACCAAATAAATAAATCATAACCGCGGAGGGGGGGTGGACCATCGGGATCACGCCGTCAACGGAAGGTTGGTGGAATGAAACGAAACGTAAAAGTGTGGAAAAAGAAGAAAACATTGAGAAAAATGTTTGTAACGTAACTTAAAGTAAGTGAAGGTGATTATGAATCAGAAATTTAAAGTAATTATCAACTTTTAAGGTAGTGAATTAATTAAACGAAAGCGATGACTCACTATTTACGTGGCCTCTTGGGACCCTTGGTGGAACCGGGCACGGAACTGCTGGGTTTGGTATCCGAATCTGGGGGTTCTTTGCGTTTCTCTGAAATTGCAAAAAGAATAAATTACATCAAGATCTATGTAATGATTGCAAAAAACTCACTGCTGTTGCCGGTGGCGGGGGTGTTCGGTAACCGTTCGGTTTTCACTGGGACCAGCCCACTGGCGGCTGCGGCGGCCACCGCCGACAGCGGCAAACTGCTGGCCGAGTCCTGCGGGTGCATCCCGCTCGACGATCTGCCCGGGGGTGGAATGAGCGACGCGCCGTCCGAACCGACCCCGGACGCGCTGCCGTACGGCGAGCTCGCGTCCAGCGAAGAGAGCGACACTCCGACCTGCGGCTCGCAGTGGTTCCGCAGGATGTTTAGCGCATCGTCCAGACTCTCCTCCATGCGGGTGCCCTGTGGAACAAAAAGTAAATAATTGATTGATAAGTTTGAAAAATTTAAAGTAAACACTCAAAAATAGTTAAAAACGACAACAAGCACAATTTACAATATTTTACTGTAACACACTTGGGGAATTCTTACAAATTTCAAGCTTCATGGAGAAGCATTCAGCATTCAGCATTCGATGGAGACGCACTGTCACTCAACTTTCAAAAACTCCCCAAACTGTGTTACATCCTTCCCGTCCAAACTTACCTGTCCATTTTCAGAGTGTTCCCTGAGCAGCGACACAATCGCATCGTTTAGCGGTTGGATTTCGGGCGAGTTAGCCTATTGTTTTATTTATTTATTTTTTCCAAGAGATACGAAAAGAAGAGAAAACACAAAAAAGAAAAAAAGAAAATCATGCATCAACAAAAAGGTTCGAGAGCAGGGGTAGTGGGGAAACTTATAAAATTAGAACAAATTGTAACAAAACATGGATAAATGTTTGAAAATAATTCCTTTTCAAATATTTATCTCGAAAAACGGTGAAGAGAGTCGAGGTCAGTTCTCGAGTTATGTTTCTCGGCGTGCAGCGAAAAAGAGTGTGTAATACGACGACCAAAGTGCAAAACATAAACAAGTTTAAAGCAACACAAAAAGTGCGTAAAATTTAAACATTGTAGGTATGTGTGTAAACGTGAAGGTGTCAGCTTTCTTCACTAACAACGAGCAGGGAGTAGAAAGGGGAGTGAAGATTGTGATGAAAATAATAACAAGAACAAAAAACTCAAGAAATAATACTGAGTCAGTTAGCCAGGGTCACGGAGTCGAGATAGACTAAACATTGCGGTGCAGTGAAGTGATTTATGGCATTGCAAGTTTGCATTACTTCCGGAAGTGATACTAATTCAACAAAAAATATTCTCAGCTTCTCAAATTAATTGTAAATGATTATTCCACCCATGTTTCGAACACTCTGAATTTTAAATTGTGTCTGAACATTAAAAAAATGATAAGCCGATAAGACAAACCATTTATATCTAAAGGTTCGATAATTCGAATTTTCACATCTTCGAATACGATACAGACACGATGGTCTTCAAATTTTTGAATCTTCAGATCTTCGAATCTTCTGATCTTCGAATCTTCTGATTTTCGATTCTTCGAATCTTCTGATCTTCAAATCTTCGTATAATCTTTGGATCTTCGGATCTTCAAGTCTTCGAATCTCCGCATCTCCAATTCTTTGGATCTCGGGATATTCGGATCTCGAACCTCAAAAGTTCGAAATTTGAAACTGTGAATCATCGAACCTTTGAATATTAAAATCATCAAATCTTCGAATCATGAAATATTCGAATCATCAAATATTCGAATCATCAAATATTCAAATCATCAAATATTCGATCATCAAATATTCGAATCATCAAAACTTTGAATAATCGAATTTCTCATTAAAGACTTCAAATTTTCATTTATTTTTATTTTTTGAATTATAGAATTTTGCTTTTTTTGCATTTACAAACACAAAGATGTTTTTTATATTTTATATCCCATTCGCACGGGCTTCTTATAGACGGTTTAAAAATGTAAACAAGGTTTCAACTCATATAACTTTGACAGTTAAGGTTTAAAAAATGGTTAGACTTTGTATGCAAATAGATGATTATTTTTTAGAGTTTATAGTAGTCAATCAAAGTAGGCGCTTATTGAGGTGAAATATGGCCCTGAAATATCAGCGAATTCGGTGCAGATTTAGTGATTTCCAATTCTCTGACTGACAATTGATAATTTTAAAAAAATGCATGGCCATCGAGGTTATATTTTCAATATTTTTCTTCTGAACACCAACAATTTCAAATGGAATTGAATTAAAGGATATCACTACACAAAATTACTTCAAACTGAAACCGATTTGATGTTTAATTGATGTTTAATTTTTATTTATTATTATAAATGTGTGTTTCTGATAGGTTGATGTTTTTATTTAATGTTATTGTTAGCGACACTTAAATTAATGTATTTTGTTATGTTTACAAACACTGTTCACCTAAGAAAAGATGTTCTTTTGATGAAGATTCTTCGATCACTGCTCCTGTGTAATCTGATTGTGTCTAATCTAAGATTCCGGCAGGCTGTGAATTCAACAATCCAGTGAACGTACTTGGGTTCGCTAAACTGAAATTTGACCTCAATTTTTTTTTCATCAATTGATTATCCGTAGTCTCTGTACAAACTTTTGGATTATCGAATTTCAAAAATCGAATCATTGAATAATCGTGGTTTGGGGATAATCGTGTACGGAATGTACACTGTACCAATTTCATCCACGGTTCCATTTTATCTAAGGATTCGATGAACCAAATTAAAACAAAATCTTTTTCAGAGCAACTTGAAACAACGATGCTTTTTATTACAGCAAAGTTTCAAATTCTCCATTTTATCAAATAACGTCATGATTCGAAATCCAGACACTGGCTGGCAAAATATCCTGTAATATGTTGGAAATGTATAAATATCATCAGGATGTCTTTTATGTCAGGATGTTTGAGCTCATGAATCGCACAAATATTGACTAACATTTTAGTGATTGGCATTCTTTAGGACTCATAAAATCGATTTTTTGTAAAACAAATTTCTGCTTTGCTTTCCCGTTGCTAAGCACGCCTATCAAATCACAACTCGACATTTTTGAAGTTGATGTCAAGTTGAGCTCCCTGAACACGCTCCAACCGACACAATTGCATTTATAAATAAATAAATAAAATTGTAAATTTGGGTACAAGTTCTATGGAATTATCTTAAGCAACCATGCGCACCCACGTTTATCTATGGAGGTACCAAAAAATAGGGGGTGCGCATGGTTGCTTATATGAGGGAACGCATGGTTGTTTAACATGGCTCCATAGCATTTATACCCAAATTTACAATTTTATTCATTTGCAGGGGATTCACTAAAATTCAATTCTGTCGATTGGAGCGTGTTCTGGGAGCCAAACTCTATCATACCTTGACGAAACTGAGGCGTTAACTGACATCAACATTAACTACAGCCACCAAATAAACTTAAAATGAAAAATTAATAATAAATTTTCAAATAGCATAATTTTGACTATTATTATACGAACATAGTTCCAAATAATTGATAAAACAAGATGGGGTGTCCGGATTTCGAAGCGTCCAGGAATTCAAAGCATGACGCTACCAAAATCATTCACTTACATGTAAAAAGTACATATAAGTAAAAAAAACTCAATCGCATGTTGGATTAAGGGCATTTGGCCTAGAAAAAATGAACAAATTCAATCTTCTAAAATTAAGATTGTGTAAAAATTGGTTAATCGGAGAAATCTGTTAAAAAACAATTTCATTTCAATAACTTCATCTCTAAGTAACCATGGGACTCCATCGAATATTTGCTTGGACTAATATTTTGATGGAGATGCGTGATTTAAAAAAACAGCTACCGTAAACTGGGGTGAATCAGGACTACAGTCTGAATAGGGACAGCAGTTTTTAGAGCACTTAAAGCTTTTAAATTTGGAAATGGATGTACACATTTTGTTGGCCTCAGTCTGTTCTAACCGAAACCAACCAGAAAAATCAAAATACTGTGCTCCAACATGGTTAAAACTGCTGTCCCGATTCGCCCCATGTGTCCCGATTGACCCCAGTTTACGGTAACAAAATGAGTTCACCATACATAACAATGAGTTCACCATTACCGAACAATCAGACAGTTCGGAGAACCACAACGAAAACATAAAGAGACAAACTAAAGACAAAAAGAAGTCAACATGAGATAATATAGGACACAAGAGACACAAGCACACTGATTCTTGGCAATATTTCAAAACCAAAAGAAAGAAAAGACGAAAAAAGAATTCCATCGAACAATTACCATGTGCTGCAGGCCCCGGTGGACCAGCTCGGGCGCGTAGGAACCGTTGGGCAGCCCGCTGAGGGCCGCAGCCGCCGCCGCCGCTGCTGCTGCCGCGACGGCCGCCGAACCGGCACCGCCACCGCCATTGTTGATCACAGGGTTGCTGATTTGTTGCCACGCGGCGGCGGCCGCTGCCGTTGGTATCGCCGAGGAGGAGCCGACGCTCGGGCCGGGACCCCCGCCACCACCGGCACCGGACGATCCGGCTATACTGACGACGGAGGCGGCGGAAGGAACCGGGGCGGCATGTTGCTGCTGGGCTGCTGCGGCGGCCGCGGCGGCCGCTTGCTGCTGTGATGTTAGTGGAGGAGGTGAGTTCACTGGTGTCGTTGGGTTCGAGCCGTAACTGCTGATGCTCTGGTCAGTGGGATACATCTGGGTGGGTGAACGGGGGGGTGTTTGTGGGTTAGTACAAGGGGGTAATTTTTGTTTTGTTTAATGAAGCTAAAACTAACCGTCTTCAGTGCGTTGCCAACGAGTGTATCATTTTGTACAATTGGACTATGTTGTGCATGCTGATTGTGATGGCCGGCGATTGCGTTGTAGATTGCGGGTGAGTTCTGGCCCTGGGGACCGATCGACGGTATCTGGGTGGCGTTTCCCCGGAACGTGCTCATCGGTGGAAGTGCTTGTGTTTGATTCTGCGAAAAGAAGCGGGGTCAGCGTTAGTACAAGCTTAGCCAAGCTGAAGTTAAGTCGTAACTCACTTGGTTTAGGTGTGCATCCATGTGGGAAACGCCAACCGGTGACATCGCGTACTGGTCGTGGCCGTGCTGGGGTCCGCCGCCGAGGTGCGCCACGTTGTGTCCGTACGCGGAACCCGCGGCCGCCGGATGGGGCGCGTACGCTCCACTCGCCGAAGCCGGATACCACGAGCCTCCGGGCGCATCGTAGTACGCTTCCGGCTGGTACAGGGCGCCGCCGGTTTTGGGCGAGGTGTACCGCTGGCCACCGCCCGACACCGGACTCTCGTGAGTATATTCCTCGGGGGTGTACTGGAGAGAAGAAGAAGAGAGAATTGAAAGGTTAGTTATGGGTGGTCACATCACATGGAAGATCAGCTGAGCCGATGACAGCTTAGAGGAGGGGGGAAAAAGTATCAAATCACGATCCTCAGCCGGTTATCAGAATTGCTTGAACCATATTATGTAGTACTACTGTTCAGGGTGTCGAAAAAGGGGGAAAATACTTTTTTTTATATTGGCTTTATGTGAAAACTCGAATCTGTATATTTTTTAGAAAAGGTCCAAATTTTTGCTTTTTGATTTATTTTGAATACCCCAGAATCAAAGCGGTTTCAAATACACACAAAAAGCTAAAAAAAATTGTTTTGTTTATGGGACCTTTAAAAAACTTTAGAAATGATCCATTTAAAAAAAATAACTAATTCTTAATATCAGAATTCACATCACATAAGAGTTTCATTTTTTCCACAGAGAAAATTGGAGTAATAGTTACCAAGATCTCGTCAGTTGAAAAACTTTAAGCTATATTTAGACATTATTTAGTAACATGTTTCCTTCCATTGATTAACGCTATCTATAATAACCTAGAAATCCCATTTCCCACATTAAATTAGTCAGCTGTTGTCGACACACGATCAGCGATGGAATAATCATCATCAAAAGAAAATCTTTGGATGTTCATCAAGAGAAAAAAATCCAAAGGGAGCATGTATCTCCTCTCTCGCGCACGAAAAATCGATAAAGGATAGAAAAAATCATCATCTTGATTATTCCTTGGAACATCATTTGCACTACTTCACTTGCAAGTGTAACGTCACACGTCGAAAAATGACCTGTCACATTTTGTAGATGGGCAATGTGTGTAAACAAAGTGAAATAAATATTTTTGAGTGGTGCTGACAAGGAAATTCACAAAAAATCATCAGAAGATTGATTTTCTTGGAGAATTTCGGGAGTGATTTTCTTTTGCGTGATTTGCCTCCTCTCTCTTTCGCGGGTGAAGAAAGTTCGCAAGCGAAATTAACTTTTTTGCAATTCCGTCGTGAAACTACTTACTTTTCCTGTCATTCTTGAACGACGAAATAGCCTACTTTTCTGTACCAAAAATAACAGAATCGAATAGCAACACTTTTCAGCACTCAAATGGGTGCTGAAAAGTTGAACTTTTCAGCACTTGTTTCAAAAAGTAACACTTTTCAACATTTTTTGATTTAAACGATTTATGGACAAAAAAAATTAAAATTTGACATAAAATTTCACTCAGTGTGTGTTTTTTTGGAATTGCAAAAAATGTTGTATGGAACTCGTTGCAAAACTTGATTTTTTCAGCACTGATCGTATTTATCCAACTCGGTGAATCTCGTTGGATAAATGTACGACTCGTGCTGAAAAAATCCTATTTTTGCAACTTGTTGCATAAACTACTATTTCGCGATTATTCCATCCCTGCACACGATACACTTTTTTAAATTACAATGCTCTCTCTCGGCAACTATTTATCCGACATTTAAAATAAAACAATGAAAATTGAAGAGATTTTTTCAGCTCTTGAAAAAAAAATCAGATGGAAATTGATATTTATTAATCAAAACTATACTTAAAAGGCAACCATTTCTGATCACTTTTTTTTATTTTCATGCAAAAAAGACAAGTCGACATTATGAGATGAATAAACTAAAGTCTCCTAGGAACCAGCTTTCTAGCAAAAATACATTCTGTGAAGAATGGCCGCGACACATTTTTTGTTTTCAAAATTACTTCAAATACCTGTCGTCGTGCTTAGAAAAATAAATATTATCGGTGTGTAAAAAAAATTAAAATTTTAAGGTCATCTTAAGGACCGAATTGTCTGAAACAAAACAACAAAAATAGTGAAATACTTTCCGATTTCAAATTTAATTTTACTTTGAAAAACGAATTTTGAGATTTTTTTTGAGCACGTTTTAATTATTAAATATTATGATTTTTCCTTTAAAAACTTACTGAAAAAATATTTTTTGTCTTTTCGCAATATTTTTTTTCACTAATTTTTTTGCCATGTTTACATTTTTTGCAAACTAATGATTGCAAATCATCTGTTTTTTTTTTTTTCATATAATTCTGGCTTGAAATTTCAATTTTAATTTGTTTGCCCCCTCCCCCTTGACATCGGCTAGAGTCGAGAGACAAAATCTTTTTTAAAATATTTGCATCGGTCTAACATACAAAAAATAGAAAGATTTTTAATTTAAAGTTTTTGCGAAGTTGATGTCAAGAAGTTTCACAAATACCTTTTTGCAATTCCGTTGTGAAACCACTTACTTTTCCTGTCATTCTTGAACGACGAAATAGCCATCTTTTCTGTACCAAAAATAACAGAATCGAATAGCAACACTTTTCAAAATAAATGCTGAAAAGTTCAAATGGGTGCTGAAAAGTTGAACTTTTCAGCACTTGTTTCGAAAATTAACACTTTTCAACATTTTTTTGATTCAAACGATTTATTGACAAAATACATGAAAATTTGACTGAAAATTTCACTCAGTGTGTGTTTTTTGGAATTGCAAAAAATGTTGTATGGAACTCGGTGCAAAACTTGATTTTTTCAGCACTCTTCGTATTTATCCAGCTCGGTGAACCTCGTTGGATAAATGTACGACTCGTGCTGAAAAAATCCTCTTTTTGCAACTTGTTACATAAACTACTATTTTATATTGAAAAAGATTTACAATTTTTGAAATTAAATTAAAATTTATCATGAAAAAAAATAAAAAAGAAGACATTTATGTTGAATAAAAGCACGAAAGTATAAGTAACATAAAAAAAATCTTCACTTACTGAACAATTCAAGCAAAATAATATGGAAGTGTCAACAAGGTGTCTATTCTACTCGTTTTGAATATAAACTTTGACTGACGTAAGCAGGATAGACACTGTGTTTACAAATCCGCATTTGCCCATTTACGTTGTTTGCTGGAATTAAATAACTACATAATAAAATGAAAATTAATGAATGATAAACACTTTTTCAACCACAAAGATTATTTCACAATAAATTGCTTGACCTCAGAAATTATCATTCCATTTGAACAAAATAAACGATTTTTTTTGTGATTTCAAAAGTTTCTTAGACAATCCGTTGAAGATTTATTTTCAAATCAATGTCCCTGGTCAAAAGGAAGGAAAGGAAGGAAGGAAGGAAAAATATATTTTACTGAAATTGCAAGCAAAATGTTAAAATATTTAATGGAAAAGCAATGTCATCACCAATAACAGTTACTTTCCTATCGTTCACTTTTATTAAATTTAATGTTCCACTTTCACACCATTCATGACAAAACATTCTTTTAAATTCTTTTAAAAATACAGGGTTTGAAAATGTTAAAAAGTATCATAATTTGATTTAAAAATAAAAATAAAAAAATACTGAAATAAAAAAAATAAAAAAAAGCATTTTCCAAAAGACAAATTATGCATGTTTTATTAAAAGTTTTCGGTTTCAACTCAGAACACTGCTCTTTTTGTATTTTTTTAAATAGTATTTAAAATTGATTCAAAATAAAATTGACTATCTTTTCAATAAAAAGGACATTATATTTTCTATATCTTTTTTAAAATCTCGCAAAATACAAATTTCAAAGATAATTGATGCCAAATGCCCTTTAATTATATTCAAATGATCAGTCACCCTGTCCCGTAACCCAATAATCACCACCCTCTTGAAACTAATCCCACATCTCCTGACACAGGAAAATCTTCTTCTCTCTCTTGATCATCATCTCCTCGATAGTCTTCTTCTCCAGTTTTTTAACATAAAGAACCGCTGCCGAGGTCCTTCAACCCTTTTTTTTACTTCATTCCTCCTCTCAATTTCAGTCTCATTTTCCCATTATTCCACTGCTGTGTACTGCTGCACCTTTCATGTGTGTGCGTGTTTGTGTGTATGACCCTCTACGCACTGCCGACGAAAAATCCCCAAAACGACTAACCATACGAAGGGGGCAGTAACCGTGTGTGTGTGTGTATGTTTTTCGACGGTTCTTCTTTGGCGATGTTTTCTTGGAAGAGACATGCTGCTGCTGCTGCTCCACTTTTTCTGTAGTTGCGATTGGTTGATGCGCCAGCTGCACAGGTTGCTCTCGCGATCAAAGGGAAGTGATTCTTTGGGGTGAAGTTGGCGAGGTTAAATGACCTTATTCAAAAATTTTGGTGCCAAAACGATGAATTTAGACACATTTAACGTCCTGTTCGATGATCGATCGCGCGGTCTATTTAAGCCCATTAAACGCGCGACTTAAACCTTGATTAATGGAGGTCGTGGTCGACCGCCCTAAACCAGCTTCGTAGGCATACAGATCTGCGCAGATATTCATCAGCAGCTCTTTGCGCAGCTCGCAGATCTACGCGGAACAAAGCGGCCGCACCGAAAGATCATCGCACCAATAAATCCATTCTCGACTCGACTCTGGCTCTGGCGATAGACATCGCTCCAAGTACCGGACCTTGACTGGGATCCAAACCCCCCATAAGCCACTTAATACACAGCGCTTTTAGTGTGTAACGTTGCTACTCCCAGCAAAAAAAGGCGATATCTCAACGGTGAATTTTGAGTGATGAGGTCCGCGTTGAAAAATAGCACTAAAATATTCAATTTTTGAATCGCCCAAAAAAGAGCAAGGCGTTGAGACTTTCCACAGGCCCTTCGACAAAGTCGCAGTTTCGTCGTCGTCAAGAGCCATGATGAACTGTGGAAGCTAATTTTCATATTTGACAAATTTCTGATATTAATCATAATCCCGGGCAGAAAGCAGGAGAGCAGAGCCCTGGCCCGCCCTCTTCGGAGCTGGAAGAAAGCAAACCCAGAAGCACCGTCGACCGTAGTCGTATCATAATGGTTGACATTAGGATGGTGAAGAAGAAAAAAGATCGTTGTTCATTCTTCCTTTTCTTGGAGTCTTTTTTTACTCTACGCTTGTCCTCCCTAAAGTTATCGTAATCGGCTCAAAGGGAAGACATCCCCTTCTAAGATTCGTTTCTTCTTTTTCTGAACAGTTGAGGGGCTAAGTCACACCTTTTCTAAAATGTCTAATTTAATAAAAAAAATCAAAAATTTAATATCATAGATAATGTGAAATGCTAATATTGTTTTTTTCTAAACTCGAATAGATTTTTTTTGTATTGTTTAATTTAAAATATAACTTATTTTTATTAATTTCTCTAACTTTAATTTGAACATTTAGTTGAAGATGCGTTTTTAACATGTGTATAAATTTGAGGTAGGGTTGGCAGTGCATCATCACATAAACATTAAAATAATTAGTTTAGCGTGTCCTACAATTTTTGTATATTTTTGTTTTTGTTTTTGTTCAGATTATCATCGAATATATCATAAATGTTTTAAAATGAATTTATTTATTGCTTGATTAAAGATAGTACGAAAAACTTCATTATTTCTTTCTGATGATTCAATGAAATGAAAGAATTAATAATTTTAAATGTCGGATAAAATTGCTTTTAATATTAACAAGCTTTTAAAAATATAAAATAAAAAATCATGTAATTTTCAAAATTGATTTTCAAACATTTGTAAGCAAAAAGTATAGCAAAATGCTTCAAACTTCATGAGTATTTTACTGTAATATCAATGCTCGTAAAGAGCATATTTTTTTCATGAATTTTTAAGTCTATTTTCAATCAGTGATCTAGAAATTTAAAAAAAAATGTGAACAGATTAAAAAGCCTTCATTTGGTTAAAAATGCATAATTGGCCGTTTTACAATGTTTTAATAATACATGAAAAGTTTTTTCAATGAAAATATAAATTTTTTGAATTTTTTTGTTTTTTTAGGAAGTATGAAGAGGAGGGGACGAAAACTTGGATTAAAATTTGCATTGGAGCAATTCCAGCTCAAATTGGGATTTTTTTTTTGGTACTTTTGTACCCGACCCTCTCCGATTTCAATGAAACTTTGTAGACATGTTATCCTAGGCCTATATAAGCCATTTTTGTGTATATGGAGCCAATTTACTCGAAAATAACATTTGAGAAGGACGTAAGTTATTTAAACATGTTGTATTTTGCAATTTAAAAATTACTGTATCTCGAAGCCGTTGCTTCGTATCAAAAAGTGGTCAAAGACAAACTTGTAGGAAATTGGACGGCCTTTCTGAAAAAATACACTGAAATAAAAATACACGCCACTTCTATGAGATTTTTTGATTTTTAAGTTTAAAAGTCAAATTTAAGGTGATATCACGATTTTTTTTCGTTCAAAATTATTGAGGAAATAGCCGAAGATGTTACAAAAAGGCAAACTGATGGGAAATTGGACGAGCTTTCCGGTAAAAATATTTTCGAGACTGAAAAAATCTAGTCTGTCATATAGAAATTGCCAAAAAAAAAAACCACAAAAACTATGTTTCATCGTTTCATTGAAATCGGAAAGGGTCGGGTACAAAAGAACCAGAAAACCTACTGATTTGAGCTGTCATAAATATAAGAAGACACGAATTGCTTGATTTTGAAACCGATTCGATTTCAACAAAATCAACAGACGGGTGAATTCATCGTATTTATTAAAATGTTTTTAAATAAATTTATTTATTGCTTGATTAAAAATAGAAAGAAAAACTTCATTATTTGGTTCAAGTGATTAAATGAAATAGATAAATTAGTTATTTTATATGTAGGATATAATTGCTTTTAATATTAAGAAACTTTAAAAATTTTAAAATGAAACATAATGTCATTTTGAAGCTTGATTTTCAACATTTGTAAGCAAAAAGTATCGCAAAATGCTTTAAACTTTATGACTATACTACTGTAAGTATTGTATAATATCAATGAATTTATGCAATTTTTTCCGATCGGTCCGATCTAGAAATTGAAAAAAAACTGTGAACAGATTAAAAAGCCTTCTTTTGAATAAAAATGCATTATTACATAAATGTATAATAAAAAGAAAAGTTTTTTCAATGGAAATATAATTTATTTTGACTCATGTTTTCTTAGGAAATATAAAGGGGAGGGGACGAAAAGTTTGATTCAAATTTGCATTGGTCAAATGTTTGATGAATTTAAATGTGAAAAAATCCTTATTTACATATTTCTTCAAGACTCAAAATTGTTTAACTAAAATGAAAATGGAAAATTATGGATTATAAAATCCACCTGAATCTATTTACAAACTTTTGCAGAAGTTTGTTAAAACAAATCATTAACTTACTGAATAATGTTTCCTGGAGCTTTAAACATAAGTCATAAATTTTAGCTATTTGGATTTATTTAATGAAAATAAACCGAATATTAATCATTTTGGAAATCATCAATTTATTAAAAATATGTAGGGTGATTAAATTTTCACGGAACGCGAAATTTTACAATTTTAATTTTCAGAGATTTGATTTGAATCAATGAAAAGTAAATTTTAAAAAAGACTCTAATACTGTTTTTTTTTTGTTTACAGGCAGTTTAATGTTTCAATTTTTTTTAAGATGTTAAAAACTGTTCAAGTATGACTGAAAATTGAAAAAATAAACCTGAATAAAGTTTGCTCATTAAAATTTTAAGATATTGTTGTTGCTGAATAATATGAAAAAGTATTATCAAAAGTACCTGCAGTATTATTATCATAACATTTTCTAAATTATTGTTAAAATATTCACGTTTTGAGGAATTTAAAGTTTTTAAATTATGGTCCCCGTGAAAAAAAAAAATCTGGTGGAATAATTACTGAGCCAAAAATTTATTTATAACTTATCGTACCTTATTTGTTCCTCCTAACAATTTAATATTACACCGCTTTCCCTCCTTATCCAAGCTAAGTATCATTCCACTAAAAACCAACCCTGGCTGTTTTTCCACCACCACCTCCACGCCATCACAAATCACTCCCCCGAAAAAAAGCTTCTGGAGTTGGGGGGAAACTGGAAGCTAATATAGCGATGATACGGTCGTTAGTGAAAGAAGCGTTACAATACAGCACAATATACCCTCCAACCTCCCTTGCTCCCTGCCATGTTATGTCTTCCCCAAAGAACGCTCCACTGAAACGAATTAAAGGGGTCATTCGTGAAGTACGTTGTTACTTTTGGGAAAAAGATTTTTTTGTCAGGACGAAAAATATCGTTTAAAAAAATCCCACTATTAACAAATAACGTAATTTATGGACATCCCCCACTGCAAAGAAGAGTCAAGAAGTTGGAAAGAAAAGAGCACAAACTCGGGCTGGGGCTAAACCGATTTGGCCGAATAAGGAATTACTTTTTGGGCGCCTCCTTGGTCTCTCCCGAAAGCCAAAGGGTAAAAGTGTCCCACGTGGACGCGCGCGACATCCAGGGTCATTTGTCAAAGATTAGATCTGTTCGCGGGTGGGGTCGGTGAACGTCAATATAGATCCGGGAGAAATTTTCAAACTCATCAATTTATCAAAATTTTCATAATAAACATGCTAACAATTCTGCCAAAATACTTTTGAAGGGTCGGCAAGGAAGTAACCAAAACTTTCCTCATAAAAATCCGTTCCCATCCTTTTATTAAAACCTGAATTAAATTATTGCCACAATGAACCTGCCGCACCGCACGTTCCACTCACGTTTTGACAAGTCATAAATTTCAACACCCTGCCAGGGCACACAGTATTAGCATGGGGTGACTCCCGCTCGTACACACAATTTACTCATCACTTTCGCTCGAACTGCGACCATAAAATTGCATTCCCGGGGAACTTTTCCGCGCAGCACTTTCCCACAAAGCCCATGTCGCGAGCGCGTGTGTCCTCTTCAGGCTGGAGGACGTACGACACCCTTGCGTTGCTGCGCGTCTTTGGCGAAGCATTTGCAGGAGGAGAAAACGGCACTCGAGGCAAAAAGTGGCCTTTCCCTCTGGTTGTCGTTTTTCCCGCGCAGTTTTCCTCCCTCCCCCTCTTGTAGCTTCATCATCATCAGCCACAGCATCCAGGCTGTGTTAGGGTGGTCCGTGTTAAAATTTAGAGAACAAAGTTTGTTTTTTGAACTTGAACTTCAATTTTCTCAAAAACTACTATCTATATTTGAAAAAAAAACACAACTAAATACAGTCAAACTCTGATTTCTTGATATTCCTTCCTACTTCGATAGATTCTTCAGTCAGTCAGCAGAGAATTGAAATTACTTAAATTTCATGATCTTGGTAAAAAATACCAGTTTATTTTCATTTTAACTGTTTTTTTTGGCAAACTTTACCTACAGTCACTATTTCAAGTCACTGTAAACCATATTTCTATTTTCAGCGACTACACAGTGTATGGAAATGTCAATCACTTTCCTAGAATGCGTTCTAGAGTTTTTATATCTTCTAGAATTTCGAGTTGTGCCAAGACGCATATTTTAACGTAAAGGGTTTGGTGATTAATATACCCAAAAGTCAGATAGAAAATGTATCTTACTGTACCATTTTCAGACCCATTGAGTCTTGCACATAGTTTTAGCAGACTCTATTTAAAAAAAATCTTTGTCAAAGGCGCCAAAACAATACAATTTTTAGGTTTCTACAAAGTTGTAAAAAATATAAAAATAAACAAACAACTTTATAAAAAGAGAACTTGTTGTTTGAGATTTTCTGATATTTTGAGGTTAATTTTCATTTTAAGAAACTGTTTAAGGTGCAACAATATGCAGCTAGGGTTGTTGAAGAGGTTAGTTTTAATATGCTTTTTACTCGTTTTCAACTGCATGAAACAATTTCTTCAGTACAACCTTGTAGTTGTGTATTTCGATCAAAATAGACCCACAATGTTGGCAGAAGTGGCAGTTTGGCAAAAAAAAAGTTTAAGTTGAATACAATGAAATTAATTTAAAATATAAAATAAATATAAAGTATGTTTCATAAAAATAAATTTTCCCGAAAAAAAACAGTACATTTCATATTGTTTCATGTTGTTAAGCTTTCAAAATTTATTATAATTGTGTCTTTTAATATTAAAATTTAAACGCTTTGACGCCCACTACCTCTAATATTTTTTTTTTATTTAAAGTTTAAATAAAAATTGCTCAAAAACAAAAAAAAAACTTCAAAATCAAAAATTTTACCAGAGGGCTGAAAAGTGAAAATAATTTAATAACAGGATTTTCGATTTTATTTTTGACCTGACAGTAACTAGAAATATTTTGGATTTGAATCGAATATTCAATTAAAAAAAGTTTAAAAAAAATGAATGTTTTCTTAGGATCAGCCTGAAAATTTATTTTTTCAGGATCATTAAATATAACAAATTTAACGTAGTGGGAAGAATATTTATCCTAGTTTTGGTTGAAACATCACAGTTTGGGTAATGATACAATGAAAAATATATTTAAAAAAATATTAAAAATTTGAATAAATTTCTAAGAACCTTTAATTGCAAAAGGAATGTTCATTTTGTTTTCTTTTGCAGTTTGGCCCGATATATGAATGTTTAAATTAAAAAAATATGTTTTTAAAATGTGGTTTTATTTTCAAAGAAAATATTTCAATTCATAGAAACGTACCGTCAGTGGGGGTGACTATGGGTCAAAAAACGATACACCTCTCGTAATTTCTTAATAAAAATAAACAATTTAAATAACATCGAAAATCTTTCAACGTAGATTTGTTCTTAGAAAAATGAGAGGTCATTTTTGGCCAAAAACGTACCTCAACTTTAGACAGCTGCCTTTTTCAGCAAAGTCATCTTAAGATGTCCCCATACACAATCCTTTTAACAGAATTGAGAAGAACCTGAGAAATCGTAAAATCCGTAAAAAATCACTCTGACCCAATGTCACCCCACTGACGGTAAGGTTATTTAAAGTCTACTTTAAATTTCAGATTCTTTTTTTCGATATTGTACGCAAAAAAATATTCGATTTAAGTGTAGGATTAGTAACTTGGATTTTTCAATTCTATACATAGCAAAAAAATAATTTTGGAATGTTGAAAATTTGGTTGGTAAATTTTTTTTAAGGCCCACCACACTCCCCAAACCTCTTTTTTGAGTAATGTGTAAAAATGTAAACTTGATGAAAATTCATCAGAAACTGATGAAAATTTACCTATTCCTTATGTAATATTACACATTTTTTTTACACAAAATCTGTCACCATTTCGTCGCCGTCGTGCTAACTTGTCGTACGTGCGTATTGGGCCAGATTGAGTTAGGAACGCCATTTTCTGCAGCTCTCAATGCCTCACCATTTGACCTTCACAGATCCCCAAAATTCGATTTCAATCCTGAGATATTCAATGAAATCCGAAAAAACTCCGTGCATTTTTGTCACTTTCCATGTGAAAGTAGTTTCAATCTTGTCGTGCTATCTTATCACTCCCTGAAAATTGATGTAAGTGCGACAACTGGCCAAAGGAATTTCAGGTCAGAACGCGTTTGACGCACGTACAAGTTAGACTACCGTAAACATTTGTGATTATAACTCGGGACTCCAGCTACCAACTTCAACCATACTTCAGGACAATGCACATAATGGTAAGCCAAACAAAACGTGTTTGTTATTGTTTACGTTGCGTGCTTTCGTTTTTGTATATTCAAGGTCAAACATTAAAAAGCGTTTTTCTCAGAACGTCGAAATGGCGGGTGCGACAAGATAGCACGACGACGTCGATTTCCTGATGAAAATTTCAAATGCTAGAAAGCTATTTTTTGCATAAAATATAGGTTATGCTTTCAGAGTTAAGGTATTTTTTTTTCCTAAATTTCTCGTTCAATTTATAAAAAAATGATAATTTCTATCAACTTCGAACCACCCTACTCCAGCATCCAGAAGCATAGTTGAAGCAGCATAAAATCATGGTGTGTCGGAAGCGCATATTTAATTCAATAGCGAAAAATCCTCCTCTTTTACGCGCTGCCGGAGTTTTTCCCCCTTTCCTCTCTCTCTCTCTCTCAGTACGACCACCACCATCCATGGGCCAACCCCCGGAACGGCCGATTTTTGTGGGTCGTTAGCGTAGAGAGTTATAGGCATAAAAGAGCCTAACCTCACCCTCTCGCAGCTCCTCACAGCGCTCGACGGCGATGATCTGTTGTCCCATTTATTATCCCTGGCTCGGCCTGGGCCCCGGTGAAGATCTGGGATGTTCCGCGCGTTCTTCGGTGGGTTGTTTTGGAAGCAAGCAAGTACAGAAATTCAAAGCCAAGAGGGGAAGAATCGAACCAGCCGAAATCCATAAATTTGCGCCGGTTTATGATTCATTTACATATTAGCAAATTATACTCGCGTGTACAAAGTGTGGTCGAGCAGCAGCAGCGGAGAGTTCGGAAAAAATGGTATAAATATATATGAAAATGGCTTATTATCATAATAACAACCCCCAAAAGTAGTCGCGAAGAAGACCGCTACAACTTGGATGGTGCGTGTATGTTTGGACGCGGTGAAATATTGCTCTCTGATGGAGTTGTTGCGCAGAGGACTGGGAGTCGCGACAGTTCCACAAGTCCAGGCGTCCAAGTCTTCAAAGACGACTCACAGCATGGTCTGATGTGGCGGCGGCGGTGGTGACGTTAGATTCATGTGTCCATTCGAGGGTGAAACATTCATCATTGGACTCGTAACGATTAAGAGTGTGCGCGACCTTTCTAATTTTTCATATTGGCTCTCCGAGGAGTAAAAAGGTTTTTTTTTTAGTTGAGCCGAGCCAATGTTGCTTCCTGGGGTGAGATCTGGTGAAGACTATGGAAAGTGTTGTTCAAGCTTTGATTGATTACATTGCGTAGCAAATCTTTGAAAACTACACATCAAAAAATCCGATGGCAAAATCGCATCCAAAACCACCTTTGTGAAAAAACACATAATATTACACAATGCTGTACTGTACTTTTGTAAACACAAAACAAAAGTTGCAACCGACAGGATTCAAACCCAGCACCAACAGTAAGGACTGGTACCTTAGCCCGCTCTACCATCAGACCGGTGAAGAATGGAAAGTATAAACGCATATATAAGCTTGGCATTTCGTTCAAGTAGGTTTCCCATACTTCGAGCCAAACATTTCATTAGGGCACAAAACCAAAAAACCACGATTCGAGAAAATCTCTTGCAAAAAGTGGAAAACTTGTTTCAATTCTTGAATCGATAAAAAACATCATTTTCCTCAACTCTGCTTGAATGCTTCCTAATTTATGTTGATTTTCGCAATAAAACTCATAATTTAAAAAAATCTCGTTATTGGGCCCTTTTAACTTTCCAACTGTTGTTCATAATGGGCCCTTTCTGAATGCAATTTCGAAGAGAACTAAAAGGGCACTAAAGCGCTGTCACCCGATTGTTGTTTTGAATGATGTTTATGGGTCCTTTTGTTAAGTTAGAAATAATGAGAAATCCAGCGGAAATTTTGATAATTGGAGAAGTTTTGTAGAAAAGGTATGTGAAACATTATTTTTTTTCAAAAGTGTACTTAACAGCAGCCGCGGGACCGTAACAAATATTGTATTTCGACGAAGTTTTTTTCTACAGGAATCCTTGGTGAAACGTAAATCAAACTTTGTTTTGAAGTGAATTAGTGTTAAGTATTTATGAAAAGTTCAATTTATAACATAGAAAGTTCCTCAACTACGAAAAACTAACGAAAAAGAAAAGGGCACAATTGAACTTTTTGTCTAGTTTGGAGTGAACATTGTTATGTGCCCTATTGTGTTTGTGATTTTTTCAATAGGAAATTTTTTGCTATCAATCTGAATCTTGGAGGGCATGTAGAGAGTGCACTGATGAATGGAATAGTGGAACAATCCCGAATGTTTACGTTTTGGTTTTGTGCCCTAATGAAATGTTTGGCTCGACTTATGGGCTACATTTTTCAGGGTGTAATATTACATAAAATTTCATAAAATAATGCAAAATTTCTTTTACGCCCAGCCTTTTTACACGCAGCTGGATTTCATAGCTTTTTTTAGCTGTACATAACCTAGACAATTTGAATGTCTTAAAGTGCCATTGTTGTGTGTTTCAAATATTTTCACAGTATAATATAAAATCAGAAATCTATTTGTTTATTTTTTAACGGAGCATTTCTAAAATGTGGTTTTCAATCAATTATCGTAATTTTACATCTGGGAATGGTGACAGATTATGTGTCGCAAAAATAAGCATTTTTACTGGTGAAATTTGGTTAAATAATAATTTAACTTTTATAAAGATTGTTTCAGCTAAAATAACTCAAAAAGAGGTAATATTCAATTTATTTTATTTTTTTCGCTGTGCATACTAAAGAAGAACTAGAAAAATAAAACATTCAAAAAAGCCAGCAAAGCTAAATATGCCAATTATTAGCCTACACAGTTAACTACAATTTTGGATGTTTGATATTTGATGATTGAATATTCTTTCTTTGATGTAATTTTAGCTAAGCTGAGATAATGTGTGAAAAAAAAAATTTAGTAGATGCTGATTTTTCCATTTTGTGTAATTTTATCTAAAGTAATGTGTGAAAAAATGGAATTCAACAGAAACTGATGATAAATTTACCAGTTTCTGATGTAAAATATCACCATTTGTTGCGAACGTCGGGAGATCAGGGCGGACACCGGTTTCGTGAGCGGGACAACTCAGTAAAAACACCAAATTTTCCATCGCTACAAAACTGCAATTTTATTGCACTCGTTAATTAACATAAAGTTCACAATATCACAAATCACTTACGACTTTGGTGTCCGCACTACCGCTCGTTGCAAACTGTTGTTTACTTCTGATTGTTCTTGAGCAGTAGTGCGGGCACGAGCCGCAAGCACATGCAATAGAACGATAACACGACGATCTTGAGCAGCAGTGTCCGAGGGGTGCGACATTTGCGTTTTTGTCGCAACATCATTTTTACCACGAATCTATCATGAAACGCATTCCCTCTTTTTATGCAATTTAATTAAAAATAATTTGAGAAATAATGAAATTCACAAGGAACTGATAAAGTTTCAAACAGCTCCTGATTTAAAATTGCGTAAAAAATCTTTCATGAAAGATGAAGCGGCAAATTATGTGTAATTTTACATTAGAAACCAGTGCAATATTCATCAGTTTCTGTTGAATTATTCTAGGTAAAACTGCAAAAAAAGAAGAGGGAAAACTCCATCATCTAATTTTCAACCTCTCAAAATTAAACTTTTTTAACTGTGTAAAGATATATTATTTGTACAATATTGTTTAATAGATTTGATTTGATTTGACCGAATTGACAGTGAAAATTTTTGTAGATTTGGAAGGTGTGTAATTAAAAGGAAACTTCTTTTTTAATGTAATATTAGTGCAATTTGTACTGAAAAAGTTGCAGAAACTGGAAATATTACACATGTTTCCTGCCATAAAAGTGTATTTTATTCTTATTTTATTTTAAATTTAATGTCATCCAGTTTTTTTTAATCCATCTTGAATTACAAATAATTGCAGTCACTGTTAAATTATTTGAATTACACCACAAGACAAGATCCAACAAGATTTTGTCTCTGAGACGAGTATATGTGTTCCTAGTAGAATTTTGCCTGCTGAATCCGAATCTGGGTCCAGAATTGTTCCAAATGGTCCCAATTTTGAGATACACCCGTTTGAAATGTTAGTTTAGGCCAAAAATAGCTACTTACTTACTTACATGTATCTTAAAGTTCACGTTTTCCCCTTTCTGAAACACCCCTGGTTTTTAAAATTTGATTGTTTCTACGCATATTTAGAGCTATTTTAAAATTATATTTTCAGTTGGTTCTCATTCAAGTTTTTCCAACTTGCATGCAAGTCAAATTCTAATTTTAAAATGGCTATAAATATGCGTAGAAACAATCAAATTTTAAAAACCAGGTGTGTTTCAGAAAGAGGAGAACGTGAACTTTAAGATACATGTATTGATTTATTTGTTTATTCAATAGTTCTTTTGGGGCAGCGAATGACCGAAAGGTTAAAGCTGCCGGAAATAAAGTAATTAACAACAACAATAGTTCTTTTGTAAAATAGTCAACAAAGTAGCTAATTTTGGCCTAAACTAACATTTCAAGAGGGTGTATCTCAAAATTGGGACCATTTGGAGCAATTCTGGACCCGGATTCGGATTCAGCAGGCAAAAATCTACTAGGAATACATATTTTCGTCTCAGAGACAAGAAACATTTGATTTTTTGTTGAACTGTGTTATCTTAGGAATGTTCATGTTCATAATAGATTTTGTTAAAAAAGTGAAACTGGTAAATTTTAAATTAGTTTTGGATGAATTTTACTTTTATATTGTCGATTCAGAGAAAACGTCCGCACGCTAGGAAGAAATCAAGAGTTGCCATGATATTTTGTTCTATGAAATGACAATAACAAAAAGAAGTTGGAAAAAAACCACCAATTTTCAAGCTTACAAATCAATTTGAGCCTAACATTTTAAAAGGACACATAAGCTATGTAAAAGACGTTTAGAAAGTGATATTAAATTTTTTTATCTAACCATTTTTTGTCATGACTTTTGAAACTATTCATAAGTTAGCTGAAATAAATGTTAAGCGAACTGTGTTATTTATTCTTTTGTTGAAAAAATAAAATTTTAAAAATAAATTTGAAAAATCTTCTTGCTAATTTTGAGCGAATTTATTAATAATTTTCAATCAAAATTGTCTTTTTTCGATCGATAATATGTAACTTTGCAAAATAAAGGTTACAATTTTAGCAAAATTAGTATCTCCCTTAATTTATTAAAATTTTCCAACACAAACTTAGGTATCAATGATCAATTTTTTATAAAATGAATTTTTTTTTTTAGATGTTTAAAAAAAACCCAGCTTGTGAAGCGAGATTTTTCTTTTTAAAAAGTCCCATATTTTAGGCGCCCTATAGCACAGTGACCCTCCAATTAAATAAACCTCCTAATCCCTCGATAACGGTACACTTTGCACATTGACTCAACATCCCGGCTGCCTTGAACGTGTGTGATGCAATCCGGCCCGATTTATTAGTCACTATAAATTATCTGTCTAATCACGGTGAATCAAGTGTGCAACCACCTCAAAACCAACAACCAACAGTTCAGTTCAGCTCAGTGTTCGACCAGCAAGGCAAAGCTATACATAGTAGTTCAGTGTAGAGATATTTCCCAGCTAACCTGGCCACAGGACTGTTGACTTGGGCCTGGTGGCCGCGCTAAGCCCCGCGGTTCGAAACTGAAAACAGGCACACTGGCACACTAAGGCCGCCCCCCCGCGAATGTTCCAACCTTCTTCTTCTTCTCCCCTCCCGGGGTTTACAACCCTAAACGGATTACGTTTGCCCCGAGTGTATGTTTTTGCCTATTTTTGCCATTTTTATTATTGCTGCTTTTATTATTATTCCTTATTTCCAACAAATGAAAGTGTTTATAGTCGCAGCAGCAGCCAGGCCAGGCCAGTCAGTGCTGCTGCTGCTGTTGTTATTATTATTATTATTACTGTACCAGTATGGAATGGTGCGCGAGAGCGAGCGAGCGCGGAATGTCGCAAGGGACGTCGGTCGTCCCTCGTACACACGTTCGTTTGGCCATGCCACGCGAGTCCCGTGCCGTAGCCCCTGAACCCTCAGACCTTAACATCGTCATCAGCGCGCTTTTTCAGCCTCAGGAGTGTCTACCTCTCCCGACGACGACGACGACCGGCTTCCATGTCGTGTAGATATTACTAGAGCGTTGAACGGCCGACCGCCGCCGCCGTACTCCTTTTGGGCACCTCGAGTCGTGTGCCGTGGCCGCGACGGCGGTTTACGAGGTACCGTCCCTCCCGTGGCCCCTTGGCGGCGGCTACTTGTGCGTCCTGAAGCGGGACTGGACACAATGTAGAAATGTTTATGCTAGAACGCAGATATTTTTAAACAAGGGTCTGAACACAGAACAGTTATTCAAACGATTCAAGATATAAGCATTATGACTTGATTAGGATCAAATTAAACTCATTGATTGGCTGTTTAACAGTTTAAATTGACCCAATAAACAAATATGAAGAAAAATACTAAGATTTCAAACAATTATGACCACTGCCTAATCCCACTGTGCGAAACCCACCGTGGGTTTCTAAAAGGGTTCGCACCGACAGCTACCGGTGCCGAGCCGGGTAGGCCGCCGTTTCCAGAATGGAAATGTAACCATTTCGATAATTAGATTTCGCAGCAGTGTGTATCTCAATGAGGGGTTTGAATTTGTCGCGCGCGCGTAGCGGCGTATACGCGACAGAGTACATTCTGGACCTTTTTGTTTGCTGTTAGTTTGCGCGGGGTAGTACTCTGTTTTGCGTGTAACTGGAACCACGAGTTATGTTTTGGTATTCATTTTATTGGTTTAGCTGAATTAGGAATTTAGGTCTTGTTCCGCGAAATTATTTAGTTTTTGTTTGAATCTACTTTAATTTTTATTTGAAATTAAAATGATAAAATGATGAATATTTTTCCTCAGTGAGAAAAACCGGTTAAAAAGATGTATTTTTACAGATCACCATGAAGAATACATTGAAAACTTTTCAATAAAACAAATCAAATGTAATGTAAAATTACCTATTCGAACAATTTTTTAAAATGGATAATTTTACACATAATTTGGTTGTATTAAGACAGGAGTAGCAATCAGCACAAATAAATAAATTATTTTTTTGCAATTCCATCGTGAAACTACTTACTTTTCCTGTCATTCTTGAACGACGAAATAGCCTACTTTTCTGTACCAAAAATAACAGAATCGAATAGCAACACTTTTCAAAATAAATGCTGAAAAGTTCTACTTTTCAGCACTCAAATGGGTGCTGAAAAGTTGAACTTTTCAGCGCTTGTTTCAAAAAGTCACACTTTTCAACATTTTTTGATTAAAACGATTTATTGACTCATTGTGTGTTTTTTGGAATTGCAAAAAATGTTGTATGGAACTCGTTGCAAAACTTGATTTTTTTAGCACTCTTCGTATTTAAATGTAAATGTACGACTCGTGCTGAAAAATCCTCTTTTTGCAACATGTTGCATAAACTACTATTAACCAATAAAAAAAATGGGACGATTTCCTTCTTGTTTACAAGTAAATCAAAAGTACGGTAAAAATATGCATGAGAATACAAATTCTCAAGTTCGAATATTTTCATCACCGTGCTCAAGAAGTTGAGGAGGTGGTCAGATAAAAAATAAAAAAATATTAATATTGAAATAACAAGCTATAGATTCAACATTTGCATGGAAAAAGTGTGTTGAAATGCATTTTACGCTAGTTCAGTTGTTTTGCAATCATTATTTTTGAAAAAATCTAAGATCTGGAAAAAAATTTAGCAAATTTTATTTTGCCAATGCACATTGAAAATTCTCAAAAATTAAAAAGATTTTTAAATCAATCCAAACATGTTAAAAATGATTCTAAATGCAGGGGAACGCATTTTAAATTGATCTCAGCTGATTGCACTTAAATTTCCATTGAAATTTGAAGTTTTTTGAAAAAACAAAAATATTTTTCGCCCCCTGATTTTTAAAGGGGGGAGGGACAAAAACATAAATAAAATTTGTACCAGCCTGAAGTGTTGTTTCAATGAAATTCAACAAATTTAAACAAAACATTTTTTTTCATATGTCATATAACATAATTCAAAGTTTGATATATTTGAAATTGTAGGGGAGAGTGGGGAGACTTGATCCCCTTTTTTTGTATCGCACATAACTCTGTCAATTTCTCACAAAACTATGATCTTTTTGCATGAATTGAAAGCTTAAACATTCAACTATGTTTGGCTGATAAGGATATTTCATCAGATAAACTCTTCGAATCATGCCAAGCGTTTTAAAAAAATATTTTAAACCGGCATTTTAAAAATGTTGGGGGTAATTTGATCCCCCTTTCAACATTTTGAAGAAATCTGAAGCAAAATGTTTCTTATTCATCCAAACTTTTAATTTTCTATAAGTTACAGCAATTTCACATTAAACCTGTACGTTTGTGTTCAAAATATAACAAGTTTAGCATGCAAAATATTTAAAAACATAAAATTTTCTTTTTTAGACCAAAATTGAGCATGTTTACAAAAGCTGGTAATTTTTGTTTACAAAACTTTTGAAAAATGGTTCAAACTGCAGTAATAACTATACAACTATACTAAAGAAAACTATGTACGAAAACCCAGCCCAATTATTTAATCTTGAGGCTGATTCCAGTGACTGTAAAAATGCAGGGATCAAGTCTCCCTAAACGCACTTTTTTAAACAATTGATTGTAAAAATAGTATGACGATAAATTTAAAGTCAAATGCGTAAGGGTTTTGGAGTTGATATGTTTATCAAACAATTCATGTATAAAAAATATTTTTTTGAATAATTTTTGAGTGTTTTCTATACTTATCAAAACAAAGAAAAAAGATCTCTTGGAAGTTTTTTGCAGCACTTCTTAGAAAAATGTGTGTAACTCAATCTAAACATTTTTTAATTTTTTTCTTTGTTTTCTACAATGAGTTTTAGTGAATTTCGCACAACTTTCTAGAACAAAGCTAATTGTTTTACCCACATGCTGACGAGATACAGGCTTGGGATCAAGTGTCCCCGGGGATCAAGTCTCCCCACTCTCCCCTAAATACAGAATAAAATAGCTGAAATAAAATGGATTCTTTACTTTTAGTTAAATATCTCATTAAGAAAATGTATACAAAAAAAAACCGGAATTGACAACCACTTTCAAATAAAAATATCAGTTTTTGTAATGAAATATTGTTCAGGCTGATACAGGGGGCAAAAAATATTATTTCAAAAAACTTCAAAATTTCGTTGGAAGTTCAAGTGCAATGAGCAGAAATTAATTTAAAATGCACTCGCCTGCGTTTAGAATCAATTTTTAGCATGTTTGTGTTGATTGAAAAATGTTTTAAAATCTTGATTTTTTTTCGATGTTTAGTACCGAAAAAAATTGTTGTCGATAACATTTTTGTTTTCGCCAAATCATACTTTTTTTTGAAAACTAATGATTGCAAAACAACTGAACTAGTGTAAAATGCAAAGTGTTTCATTTTTTGATTCAATTGTTGAGACTTTGGCTTGTTATTTCAATTTTTATATTTTTTTTATTTGAAAACATAACTTCACCATTTTTTGATATGTTATGTAAAATTTTTCCAGGAATCAGGTAAAAATATTTTCAGACATAGGCTCTTTGGTCCCGATACCTTCAAAACAGCATTTTATGTTTTCATACGACCTTTTCAAATGTTGAGCTAGATTTTTGAAACTTTTTACTATTTTTCCAAAATAGCCAAACTAATCACCTTTCTTTTGCGTCTAAGACAGCTAAAATCGGATTGAATGGCGCGGAGATATGATTTTTTTTAAAAAGTAATTTTTGCGAAAATGAACATTTTTCGGACCACCCTAACACGGCGTAGGTCACCCTAATGGCCAAACAAAAAAAATACGGGTCTAATTATTTTGGCCAAGGAACCCCCAGAAAAAATTTGAGAACTTTTTTTCGAATCATACTGTTTTCATGGGGAATTTCTGATTTATATACATTTTAGATTTGTTCGAACTCTTAAAAAAATAAAATATGGTATGAAATATGCTTTGCTGTTTGATTTATGTTTATTTTCATCATTATTTCTGAGCTGATCCTCATTGAGTGATAAATGACAGAGGCTTTTAAAATCAGTTAACCCTCTACTGGCCAAATATTTTTTTTCGAAGATTTTTATTTTTCCCGTGTTTAGGAGGACATTTTTTTTCTACGAAAAACTTTACTCCTCTTGTTTTATTTTTAGTATTTTAATTTTCATTTATCTTGTTTAGTTTATTTTTGTTTTTGGCTCCTATCATCACAATTTGCCAATCTAATATTTTCATGTTTTCACAGGTACCTTTTTAAATTTTTTACTTGTTTTTCACATCTTCTACTATAGAATGGCAGCATCATCATTCAAATTGTAAAAAATACGTAGAGGCATAGTTCGAGACACTAGAAAAAATATTGGATATTTCTTTTTACTTAAAATATAGAAAATGTATTTTAAAAAACACACCCAAAGTTGACCCATAAAAAATGACATTTTTAAAAACATTGGCAAAGTCACATAAAACAAGTCAAACTTCCAACCCTAAAGCTTTCTTAAATTTAAAGAGTTCTTCTTTCCAATGCTTTCAAAGGATCATGAATGGCTTGAAAAAAGGGGTTTTTCCGATTTTTCAGAGCAAAGCCCGTCTAAAGGCGGGGTTAGGTTGTAGAGGGTAAATGAAATAACCTTATAAATTTTAATCCAGAAGGGTTAGATTGAAAAAAACAATAATACAATTAAAAAGTGTTACTTCAAAAATTGAAGGTAAAAATATTACGAAATTTTATTTACTTAATAGAAACTTTTCTATTCAAAATTAAGTTCAAATTTCCTTGCTAAAATCAAATTAAAATCACACACCCTCTTCCTTTGCTGGTGCAACTCCAAAATGCATACAATTTGCTGAAAATCCAAAGTTTTTTTTATTCTTGGGTCGGCTCCTTCCTTTTTTCGGTTGTGCCACCAAAGTCTGTAGTACTCTGGCCCCGTACGAGCTGAGCCCGGGGAGTGCGCCACCTCGCAGAGCACATACGTGTGTGTATGTATGTGCGCTTGATTGTTGGTGCCTCTGGTTTGTTGGCTTTCTATAAGAAAACATCTGTTAACCTAAAATGCGGGCCCTTCAACTTTTTCCACTTTATTTTATTATTTTCGTTTCTTTTTTACCCATTCTCTGGGTCTCTCTGTTTCTTATAGTTTTTTTTGTGCTGTCTCTCTACTCATGGGTTATAATACACAGCACACACACCACCACCCTCCCCACATGTCCTCCTCCTCCTCCTCCTCCCAGATTGAGCAGCTTCTTGTCCTTTCAACTCCTTCCCCATCGAACCGATCCTCCGCCGATGCTCCTGTTCCCGATTTTCTTGTGTTGTTTTGCTTCTCTGCTTCTCTGCTGTATGTGTGCACTTACCTCCAGAAGAGAGTGCACCACCACCACCACCTCTCTTCACGGGCCTTCCCTCACTTTCCGAATGTGTTGTAGTTTTTTTTTTGTCTCTTGTCCCTCTGTTTCGGTGTATCTTTCTCCCCCTCTTATGTTGCTCAGGTTCCAGGTCGGTTTGGCTACAGCATAACCTGGCACGAAGGGCCACGCGATTTCGGTGTGGTTTTCCAGTTGATGGACAATTTTGGTTCGATTGTTGATTAAGTTGTTTCAGTTATCAGAAATTACCCAAAAAGTTTGTTAAATCAGCATAAAATTCAGTTAAAATGTCTCTTTCCCAGGTTCAACGATTCGCAAATGACCCCGCTGCAGACGGTCCAGCAGCAGCAAAAGGTCCATTCGAGTTTCGCTTAGCCATAACCCATTTGCTGTATTGTACTCTGGTGTAGCGCAGACCCTTCTCCCGATCGGTCCCTTCGACATCCAAACCGGAGGAAGAGAAGGTGCACTGCTCCTACTTGCTTTCTCATTACCTGACCCGCGGCATTACTGTTACTTTGGCTGTTGGTTGGCACACTCCGCGCAGAAGAAGAAGACGGAAAGTAAAACAACCAAGACGACAACCGTCGGCACTAAGAAGTCCCGGATCCAATGAAATAAAAGAAACGTTTTATGCTTAGGGTTTCCCCCAAGGAATCAAACATGCAACGGTGACCTGCAGAATAGACTGCGCGGTTTTAGGGTTAAAGTGGTCCTTCATCGTGTGGTCCTCAACCGTGACGACATCAATGGCGGTTAGGCGACAAGTGACCGCGGCGAATTGACTAAAATTACAATTTCAATACAATTACAAGTTTATGAATAAACTTTAATTGCTAAAATCAAAATTCTAAAGAACTCCATTTAGTTCTGAAAAGACACACAGTGTTCCTTAAAATTGCCACTCAAAAATTTGTGCCGAATAGATAATATCCCGTAACCGTGCAAAACCCGACAAAACTGGATAGTTTAGCCAAATTCGACAGCTGTCGATGCATACAAAAATTACATCCAAATAGCCTAGAATGAGATTCATGCGAACGGATTTAGTGATGAATTTTATTTCGGGTAAAAATTAGTACACTGTAAAAAAAATCAAATAAAGCAAGCACAATTATCCGTATAGCATTTTTTTTCGAAACTATACAAAAACAAATTTGAAATAAAATTTAACTTCATTTTTATTTTTAGATGCAACATCTGATTTACAATCTAAACGTTCTTTAAGGCTGGTACAATTTTTATATAAAGTTTTTGTCTCCCCCCCCCCTCCCCCATCCAAAGTGGCTTGTTATTTCAATATTTATAATTTTTTTTGTTTTATTTTTTTTTATTATTTTTTATTTTTCATTATCTTGATTTTTCAGTGAAGCATCAATTTCACATTACCTACAGTTTTGACGTCACGCGCCGGAAAATGACCTTTCACTATTTGTAGATACGCAATGTGTGTAAACAAAACGATATCAATAATTTCAAGTGGTGCTTAAAAGAAAAATCACAAAAAATCTTCAACTGATTGATTTTATTCGAGAAGTTCGGGTGAAGAAAATTCGCAAGCGAAAAAGATTTTTTTGCGATTATTCCAACCTAAAGAGCACTTAATTTTAAAAATTCCGATCCATCTCCCAGCACCTAGATATCAACCTGATTCACAAAGTCAGAAAGCAGAAAAAGAAAAAAAATCAGATAATTACCATAAAAAAAAACTCATCAAAATTGTAAACATAGGACTAACATTTGAAAACATCTAAAGCCCTATTCAAACCTATGTCTTGAATTCAAAATTCTTACAATATTTTTCTTGAAAACATCAAAATTTGACATGTTTATTTTTTACATTTAAAAACAAATCGATGGTTGCTGAGGCATAGGCATTTGAAAAAAGACCACAATTTGTGTGATAATCAATAAACCTCTCATTTCATATTTCTTTTTCTACTTGTACCTGTAACTCAGCAACCAAAGGTCAAATCTTCAAAGTTTTTTAGAAAAATTTAAAAAAAATCTGAAATTTTTTAAAAAAAATTAATATTTTCCATCTTGGGAAACGATAAGAACTTTTGAAAAAAATATAAAATTTTCGCAATTGTCAAACCTTAGGTTAATTCACCTCAAAAAGGTGGACTTTATCGAAATTCCTTCAATGTACACTTGTTGTTTTCAAATCCATGCATCCAAAATGCAATGTTTTTTTACTCCTTTTATTCTAAGTTTGCCAAGAAGTATTATTTGAAAAAATGGCAACACTGCCATTTTTGCCCTTTCCCTTGCATAGTTCAAAAGTTGCCTTTCTTGATCTTTAAAAACAATTCAAAAAGCTAAAATAAAAATAAAATTTCCTCAAGCTTTTTCAAGTGTTAAAATGTTGTAACTCAATGTTAAAATGTTGTAACTCCGTGCATTTTTGTCACTTTATATATGATTACATTTTTGTCACTTTATATATATTACAAAAAAAAAAAACAAAATTCAAAGAAAGGTTAATTCTAAATTGATCATTTTCATAAATTTTTAAATAACCGATTCAACACAGTCTTGTCGCAAATCGCTTTTTGAAGTTCCGAAAAAAACGCGTTTTAATGTTTGACCCTGAATAAACAATAACAAGAGCACGCAATGTAAACAATAACAAACACGTTTTGTTTGGTTGACAATTCTACGCATTGTCCCGAAGTTAGGTTGAATTTGGTTGCCGATGTCCCGAGTTTAAATTACAAATGATTACGGTAGTCGGGCTTGTACGTGTGTCAAACGCGTTCTGACCTGAAATCCCATTGGCTAGTTGTCGCACTTACATCAACGTTCAGAGTGTGTCAAGATAGCACAACAAGATTGAAACTTCTATCATATATAAAGTGACAAAAATGCACGGAGTTTTTTCGAATTTCGTTGAATATCTCAGGATTGAAATCGAATTTTGGGGATCTGTGAAGGTCAAAAGGTGGGGCATTGTGAGCTGCACATAATGGCGTTCTTAACTCAATTTGGCCCAAAATTCTCGTACGACAAGATAGCACGTTAGTGACGAATTACCAATCATTAAGGTAGAGCTTTTTCGAAAAGTTTAAGAAAGTGTTGAAAATCAATTCCAAAAATACAAACAATACTTTCCATGTGTATGATGTATGATTTTTAGTTTTTTAAATATTTTCAATTTATGTTTTGAAATCTAAAGCAAAAAACAATCGCTGAACGTTTAATTTTTATTTAATAAAAGGCATAGATCAGACCCAAGCTATGCAATGCAATAGCTTTAATCTGGGTGATGAATAGAGCGAATGCGTAACGCGATTTTTGAATGATCCCACTTTGTTTACATCTACAAAGTAGGAAGCTGTTTAAGCACAAGCATGACATTTTTCTTACTGGTAAAATGAGCTGTTTTAGAATCAGTTGTTTGTATGTGTTTTCAAGTTTGGATCGGATAGTAGAGGTTTTTTTTACGGATGACGAAAAACTGCGGCGAGAGTATCATTCTGCGATGTCGCAGATAAATTCCCTGATTGATTTTGGATTCCTACAGCTCTTCCTGGTCCAGCGAAAAAATATCGCTAACTCTAGCGAAGCTGATCCAATAAACAGAGAAGACTTTCACTAAACCAGTAGGTTTTCAAACGGAATCAAATTAAGATTAAGACAGCTTCTGGATGGATACATCCGCATCGACTCAATTTACCACTTCAATTCATGATTATAAAAAATACGATCTCGCCTTCAACTTTTTGAAGATTTCTTGACTTCGACTCCAGGTCCTTAAAAGCCACCATTTTTTCATTCTTGAAGAAAAAAACATTTTTTTAATGATCGATAATAATACTTTCTACTTTTGGCGAACAGTAAATTGGTTCCACTTTGACAGTTCAAAATTGAGGCCGTTTTGCGAACCACTATTCAGCACTTATGCTTTAATGACGTTTGATGGCGCTTACAGTTTTTGTCTCCAATAACTTTTGAAATCCGCATGAAATCAGTTTAAAGATTAAATACTGCATGACAATAGAGTTAAAGGTCAAATACTTCAAATAATACACTTTTTTCAGTTATCTCGCAAACGAAACTAAAAAAACAAGAAACTGTTTTGTTCAGCAGCTCGTCACCGTAATTTAAACCCCAATTACGTATTTTCCGTTAACTGTCACATCTCTTTAAACTTAATTCCCCACACATAAAAAGTGCTCCCATAGTGTTACACAACCTTGAGCACCCCGAATTGTCTCTTTAAAAGTACATTAGCGTTTTTGTTATTCCAGAAACCCTTATACTTCTGGGTTCCCAGGGATCGTCATTGTCTAGCCAAGAAAAAGGGATCACCGAATAAAAAAACGACATGAAGTGAACTACAAATTCGTTGCACCTCCGGAATTGAACCCCGAAAGGAACCAAAAAAAAACTCCAAACAGGTTCCACGTGAATGCACGCAACGCAACTCTTTTTTTCCCTTTTGCTCGCCGAATCCGGAAGTATCGTCCTACTTTTCAGGAATATCTAGATTTAAATGTTCGTCATGTAACACTCTTCTTTTCCGTCGAGCTGAACAATGACGACGAACCTCTTCGTTCATGTGAAAGGTAAAGCATACGCATCAAGTTGGGGAAACCTCGACGAATTAACGAGAGGAAATTGAAGTAGCTCATCGAAATTACGTTGCTTATTTTAATTTACGTCCCTCGACTCTGCCTTCCACGTTCTGGCCCGAAAAGGATTTAATTCATTATTATTCATCAGTCAGAGCCAGCCGGCAGAATCTTCTTTCATCCACTCTCTACCATCCTCTTTCTGAAGTTGAACAACAGTGGATGAGTTCTCTATCCGCCGCCGTCGCCGCGCTCGTGGGCATGTCTGCTCAACTCCCCACCGACTGTTCAAGTTCTGATCCTTTTTTGCCAGCCTCTAAGATCGCAGCTTATCCGCGGGCACGAGGTCTAACCTGCCTTCTAACAAACCCGCTAAAATTAGCAAATTTCCCCTAAGATTTGCGCTCGTGCCCTCGCATGGTTCCTCTCAGTTGCTTTTTTTTGTCGTCGTTCTGAGTTGTGCCCTTTGGCAAAGTAGTTTTTGCCTTCCCCTCTCGTGTGTGTGTCCTGAAGTTTTCTTTGGGCTCGTTGTCCTCGTTGGCCGCGCCACGTTCAAGGCTAGAGGTCCGTTCGGCAGGATAATTGGGTACTAAAGCCCTATGCCAATTTTTATGTACAACGGTAAAAAATACGATTAAAAACCATTTCTGATCACTTTTTTTCATTTTAATGCAATTTTTTTTTTGACGAGACAACATTTTTTCGATGGATCAACTATGGTCCCCTTGGAACGAGCTGTCAAGTAGGAGCTTTTCTGTCAAGAAGGACAGCGAGGTTAATTTTTCAAAATTGATTTAAAAATCCATTTTAAGCTCTTTATGGTCGTACAAAGGGTCATTGTACTCAGAAAAATAAGCTTTATCGCTGTGAACAATAATATCAGCAATCTAAGCTTCATTTTAGGACCCAATTAGTTCTGTGTGCTGGGTTTTTTTCGGAATTATTTTTTTCGGGACGAACTCTACTCTCTCTCTCTCTCGCTGGGCAGGCCAATTTGGGTGCGCCCAGTTCTGTAATTTGTACGAATTATGTGTGTTTTGCTTTTTTTCTGGTACATTTTTGGTTGCTAAAGATGATTGTGCCAAGAACCGGCTTTGACACGTAAATTGCCTCCAATTGGAAGTGTGAATTTTGATGGGTTTGACAATGCCTCTGAAAATTTTGAACTGGCAATGCTCGTACTGTGAGCCTAATTTGATCGTTCCCTATTGTTCAAAAAGTCAGGGACCGAAGGGAAACAATCCTCAAAACTAAGATTTATGTAAAATTTGATATTTCATAATTGTACATTTTAGATACTTCCTTTTTGAAACTGTTATACATTCACGTTTGGGAAAGAATGACCCATAGATTTGAAGATCCCCTAATAAAATCAACAACAACAACAAAATACATTCACATTAAAATACACGCTAGATAGTTTATGCAACAGATTGCAAAAAGATGTTTTTTTTTTCAGCACGAGTCGTACATTTGTCCAGCGAGGTTCACCGAGTTGGATAAGTACGACGAGTGATGAAAAAAACATGTTTTGCAACGAGTTCCATACAATTTTTTTTTCAATTCCGAAAAACGCCCTTCGATCAGAATTATAGGACCAATGCATTACGTCAAATAATCATTTAAATCAAAAAACTAGCATTACTTTTCATAACAAGTGACGAAAAGTTCAACTTTTCAGTATCCATTTCAGTGCTGAAAAGAAGAACTTTTCAGCATTTGTTTTGAAAAGGGTTACTATTCGATTCTGTGATTTTTGGTACGGAAAAGTAGGCTGTTTCGTGGTTCAAGAATGACAGGGAATGGAAAAAGTTTAATGACGGAATTGCAAAAAAAAAAGCTTTTTAGCAAATCCGTCGTGAAATTACTTCCTTTTCCTGACATTCCTGAACGATGAAAAAGCCTACTTTTCTGTACTAAAAATAACAAAATCAAATGGTAACGCTTTTCAAAATAAATGCTGAAAAGTTCTGAAAAGAATTGCAAAAAAAAGCTTTTTAGCAAATCCGTCGTGAAATTACTTCCTTTTCCTGTCATTCCTGAACGATGAAAAAAGCCTACTTTTTTGTACCAAAAATAACAAAATCAAATGGTAACGCTTTTCAAAATAAATTGAAATGGATACTGAAAAGTTGAACTATTCAGCACTTGTTTCGAAAAGTAATACTCTTCAATATTTTTTTTTGATTTAAACGATTAATTGACAAAACACATGAACATTTGACTTATAGTTCCACTCAAAGGGTATTTTTCGGAATTGCAAAAAATGTTGTATGGAACTCAAAAACAAATTTGATTTTTTCAACACTCGTCGTATTTACCCAACTCGGTGAACCTCGTTGTATAAATGTTCGACTCGTGCTAAAAAAGTCTTCTTTTTAAAACTTGTTGCATAAACTATTATTACACACCTCATTGATGAGACCCAAACTGTAAGGAATGGTACAAATCCGGACAGTTTTTAAGCCAACGCTGAGAAATTCAGGTGCCTTTTTAATCAACATCGCCCATCATGATAAACTTTTCAGAAATTTGGTATAACCATGCAGTTGCAGAATATTCAACAAAATTCTCGGTTCCATCTTGAAAATAAACTGACAAACCGCACATTTCCATATCATTTACAATCCTTCGGCGACCTACATCGCAACCCCTTTTGCCCCATCCCAGTTAATAACGGCCTCTCAACCGTGCTGAACATCTGCCGTTTTGCGCGAGCCCAAGCCCGAGCCCCCTGCTCGCTATACTTTAATCATTACCCCAACCCCCAAGAAGAGTAAGTCGTCCCCCTCGCAAAAAAAATCCTTAAAATACATTATAAAACGCATCCACCAATTCTCCAATATCCAGGTTGACTGCGCGACCCCGAAAATGAGACATGACCATAATTCCCCTCATTAGCGCCACCCAACGGCCACCGGTTCTGGATTCTGTCCAACGGGAGTCGTCCAAACGACATTCCCAGCTGGACCCCGTGTCTCCAGCTTCAACAATTAGGCTTGCCCAGGACATGATCGAGAATGGTTAAGCGCGCGCACAGGGACAACTATTGTCTCCAAGCCTATACTTAACCTACAAAGTTGATTGTACGGTCTGGGGTTTCGATAGTTGAGAGGGGGTCCCCTTAATCAAAGGGGTCTCTTTTTGGGGAGGTAAAGGTTACAGGGGAGTTCGAGACTTACCACGCCATTGTCCATGCCGCCATATGGAGACTGATAGCCTGCTTTTTCTGGAAATGAACAGAGTGAAAAAAAGGACAAGGAGAAAGAAATTAAAATCATTTCGAAAATATCACGAGAAACACCTTTTGCATATTGACGCACACATTCACACACATACACACGATTGCGTTCGGGGAGATCGTCATCAAGGCGATTTAAAAAATCAATTCGACGATGTATGCGTCCGCATAGGGGGAGAAGCCTCCAAAAAAGCCATCTGCTCGCAGTTAATACATACCATCATAAATGAAGACAGAAAAAAACATCAACAGAGGTACAAAAAAACGACTCAACCCAACGCACACCGACAAAAACTTTCCCAATTTCGACGACGGCGACGCCACCACTTACGGGGGTAGAGACCTTCCACGTGGTTGAGGCACCAGGGGACACGAGAGGACACGAGATTTTCGAAGGACCGGTCCCAATCAACAACAACAACACCACCATCATCACCGACATCGGTTGGTCCGGTTCGACTCCGGTCGCCAATGTGAAACCATAAATATGTTAATAATTGCATAGTACCACCTGTACAACTGGATTCTGGCCCGGCGCGAAAACGCAGGCCCCGAAATAACAACCAACCAGCGTTTTTTTTTTCTTCTTTCAGACATAAACGAGAAAAAATGCTGTTGCTGCTTGCAACAAAGTTTTTCCTCGTCAAGCGAATGCTTCCGAGTTCGAATCCTGGCGCGAGAAACGGTGAAAAGGCAACAGCAAAAAAAATAAGAACTCACTCAATTGAACTGAAACCACCAGTTGAATGCACTCGAACGGCGAACGTCCTATCCTAAAACAGAACGAGGACAACATCTCTCCCCCTCCCACAAAAACCTAAACAAACGTGGCCTGGCGTGGAGGTTGTAGGATGTTTGTGGTCTAAATTAAGCTGGCTGTCCGATCCCTGCCGCGGGACTGATGGAAAATAAATATTGATATCCTGCGGTAGCCACCCACTCACACGCACGAGAGTTTGGAACAACAGAACCGGGCGAGGTGGGCTTGAAAGCTGGCAAAAACTATTATAAAAGGTCAATTTTGTACGGGACAAACACTAAACGAAAAGCTATTTAGAATAAAATTGTGCTTCTATTGTTATGCTTGGTTTTGAGTTATTTTTTAAAATATTTATTCGAATTGAAAATTTTACACAGATTTCATTTTGTTCTTTGTACTGCTCTACTCAGCAAATTTTTGTCCTAAATTCAAAGTTTAAAAAGGAACATTAAAGAGAATTTTCTCCGCTTTTTGGTTATTTTTTCTGTAACGGGCATGGATACCAAGGGGATGATGTAAGAAGAAGATTAACAATCCGCATACTTTATTGCAAGATGCTCTAGGTGGATACCGAAAATTTGGTTGAAATTTTAAATATTTTTGTTTGTGCTACAAATCTTATTATTTTATCTGTTTTCGATAAGAAGCTGATTAATTGAATCATTTTATAGCCGATAGACTATTTTTCTAAGCTCCAAAACATATTTTTTGTTGAAAAATATTTTTGTTGCAAAATTGCCTGGCCTAATTTGTGTTCACCAATATCAGTGTCTTGAGTTTGTTTTTCTTTTGCTCTTCGGTCTGACAGGGGGATTGGCAGCCACACCCCCTTGATGCATTCAATTTCAAAAAATTATATTTTTTTTCCACCTGGAACCAACATAAAAAATGAAAATTAAATAAAATCTGATCATATACCAAAAAAGTGCTTTTAAACATATTTTAGAAAATGTCTGAATAAGCTATTTTTTGTCGTGAATAAAATGTTATCCCCGCTTATCCTTGGCTCAAAAAAATTGATTTGCCTTCTAAAACATCAAAAAATAAAATTAAATGGAAAAATGTGTTTGTACGGTAGCTTTTCTGAATTGCCCAATAACATTGCTTAAGACACCACTTAGATCAGAAAATCTCTTTCACAGATGCAGATATTCGAGTATTTTGGTATTCAGATACCAAGAAATCGGTCGATTTTACAGTGAATAGCCATCGAATTACTGCTGAAATTTCAGTGAATTTTGACAGCACTGGAAATAATTACATCATTCAATTTAAAAAAAGTGTAAAATTTTTTTCATTTCTTTATAAATTTTGAAACATTTTTAGTTCTGTGCTGCTAAAACAATTTTGAATAAACTCTATTTTTTTACTTTAATCATATTCGGAAAATTCGACAAAAAAAAATAGGGCACTGTCATAATTGACTATGACAACAAAGAACAACATTAAATTGGAAATAATGCGTAATCTTCATTTTTGCAATTCCATCGTGAAACTACTTACTTTTCCTGTCATTCTAGAACGACGAAATAGCCTACTTTTCTGTACCAAAAATAACAGAATCGAATAGCAACACTTTTCAAAATAAATGCTGAAAAGTTCTACTTTTCAGCACTCAAATGGGTGCTGAAAAGTTGAACTTTTCAGCACTTGTTTCGAAAAGTAACACTTTTCAACATTTTTTTGATTTAAACGTTTTATTGACAAAATACATGAAAATTTGACATAAAATTTCACTCAGTGTGTGTTTTTTGGAATTGCAAAAAATGTTGTATGTAACTCGTTGCAAAACTTGATTTTTTCAGCACTCTTCGTATTTATCCAACTCGGTGAACCTCGTTGGATAAATGTACGACTCGTGCTGAAAAAATTCTCTTTTTGCAACTTGTTGCATAAACTACTATTACCAGCTAATTTTATCCTACTAAATACTAGGTATTTTCGTGAAAAAAACATTATTGTTGAAGTGAAACTTACTGGGCTCTGTTGAGTTTTTTTTATTGATCTATTCTAAATGTTTCCAATCCATATAACATGTTTTTCATGTAAATATTAATACTATGAATTATTTAAATACATTTAAGTAGGTTATTAGGGCTTTTTCTTGCCCCCTGAATTGTTAGGAAATATGGGTAGGCAAAAACTTTAAATGCAAATTTCATTGGTCTTACTAACAAAAATAATTAATCACACTTTCCAATAAAAAATAAAACAAATGGAAAAATCGTAAAACTAACGAAACATTATGTTTTCCTAGTTTAGCGAGCTTGCAGGTCATTTCACCGAAAGTCGTTTTCTAAAATAAAATAAAAAATCATCAGAAATGTTATTGAAATTTATTTCCTGTAAGTTATTTAACTTTGCTAACTATGTAAAACTTTTCAGAAAGCTTTTTGTATGAACTCAAAATTCTATAAATTATTTTTTAAACTTTATATTTTCATTCAATTTGTTTGAAGTTTATGTCCCTCGACTCTGACCAAATCCTAAGTTTAAAAATATATATGAAAAAGTGTTTTAACATCAGTCAAGTAAATTTTCAAACATATCGGCGATTTTTTTCTTGCAAAACTCTACATTAAATTTTTTTAACGAGCTCAAACATGCTAAATGTGATTATCAATGCAGAAAATTGCATTTCAAATTGTGCTTTCAAAATCTTTAAAAACAATTAAGCTCTGATTTTTTTTTTGTTTTCGAAGTTTTCGGCAGGCATAAACTTTAAAAATATTTCTAATGGCACCAATAAAAAAATACTACAATTATAATCACATATTTTCAATATTTTTTCAACTATTTTGAATCATAATAAAACTTTCCGGTAAACAACTTTCAGTAAAATTGTATTAGAATTCAAATTTTTATCCGAAGTATCTTTTTATAAGCTCTTATAAACATTTTTTTTAATTTGTGCTTCTTGGGTGATTTTGAAATCCCCTGACTTAAGGTGGTGTCCAGAAAACAAAAAAAAAATAAAAAATATACTGATTTTTTTAGAATTAAAAGAAATTGTAATTTTGAAGTGTATCTTACTCTGGGAACGCCATTCTATACTGGAATTTAGTCCAACCAAATCGAAATAGAAACCATCCTGTTGCTTTCTTCAAAAACCACCCTAAAACCAGCACAACATCACACGGAAAAGAGGGGGTGAGCTTAAACCCGCTCCAGTTTCGGGAGGTGGTAGGTATAGAATTTCCCTCCCCTATGGTATGTTTTTCCACGCATCGGTCGGTGGTCCGTCAAAACTCTCCACCAGCGTCGGCTAATCGCTATTCTAAACACGCCCAAACAGAACCCAAAAACATGAACCTGGGCTGGTCGGTTGGTAGTGCAGCTTATCATTTGGGAAACTTGTTGCAGGTGCACTCTGGCGACTATTTTGGCGTGGGGTTGATTGTTGCTGGTCACGTGCACACACACGTGCTGCGGTGGAGTTCACGGCAATCAAAAATTCGAACCTTTTGGCGCAAATTTTCTAGAATTGCAAACATGAATGATTTCGCCGTAATAAGATTGCAGTCCGCATCCTGTGCGCAGAGATCACTGCCCTCTCTGGAGATGGTACGAGACGATCCCGAACACATGTGAGCAATTCTCTGAGATTTCGGTCATTCGATTTTTTCTGTATTTTTTAATCCGGCTGAAACTTTTTTGGTGCCTTCGGTATGCCCAAAGAAGCCATTTTGCATCATTAGTTTGTCCATATAATTTTCCATACAAATTTGGCAGCTGTCCATACAAAAATGATATGTAAAAATTCAAAAATCTGTATCTTTTGAAGGAATTTTTTGATCGATTTGGTGTCTTCGGCAAAGTTGTAGGTATGGATATGGACTACACTGAAAAAAAATGATACACGGTAAAAAAAATTTTGGTGATTTTTAATTTAACTTTTTGTCACTAAAACTTGATTTGCAAAAAAACACTATTTTTAATTTTTTTTATTTTTTGATATGTTTTAGAGGACATAAAATGCCAACTTTTCAGAAATTTCCAGAATGGGCAAAATCTTTGACCGAGTTATGATTTTTGAATCAATACAGATTTTTCAAAAATCGAAATATTGGTCGCAAAAATTTTTCAACTTCATTTTTCGATGTAAAATCGAATTTGCAATCAAAAAGTACTTTAGTGAATTTTTGATAAAGTTCACCGTTTTCAAGTTATAACCATTTTTAGGTAACTTTTTTGAAAATAGTCGCAGTTTTTCATTTTTTTAAATTAGTGCCCATGTTTGCCCATCTTTGAAAAAAATAGTTTTGAAAAGCTGAGAAAATTCTCTATATTTTGCTTTATTGAACTTTGTCGATACGACCCATAGTTGCTGAGATATTGCCATGCAAAGGTTAAAAAACAGGAAAATTTATGTTTTCTAAGTCTCACCCAAATAACCCACCATTTTATAATGTCGATATCTCAGCAACTATAGGTCCGATTTACAATGTTAAAACATGAAACATTCGTGAAATTTTCCGATCTTTTCGAAAAAAATATTTTCAAAAATTTAAAATCAAGACTAACATTTCAAATGGGCGTAATATTGAATGTTTGGCCCGTTTGAAATGTTAGTCTTGATTTTAATTTTTTTTAAATATTTTTTTCGAAAAGATCGGAAAATTTCACGAATGTTTCATGTTTTAACATTGTAAATCGGACCTATAGTTGCTGAGATATCGACATTAGAAAATGGTGGGTTGTTTGGGTGAGACTTAGAAAACATAAATTTTCCTGTTTTTTAACCTTTGCATGGCAATATCTCAGCAACTATGGGTCGTATCGACAAAGTTCAATAAAGCAAAATATAGAGAATTTTCTCAGCTTTTCAAAAATATTTTTTTCAAAGATAGGCAAACATGGGCACTAATTTAAAAAAATGAAAAACTGCGACTATTTTCAAAAAAGTTACCTAAAATTGGTTATAACTTGAAAACGGTGCACTTTAACAAAAATTCACTAAAGTACTTTTTGATTGCAAATTCGATTTTACATCGAAAATGAAGTTGAAAATTTTTGCGACCAATATTTCGATTTTTGAAAAATCTGTATTGATTCAAAAATCATAACTCGGTCAAAGATTTTTTGCCCATTCTGGAAATTTCTGAAAAGTTGGCATTTTATGTCCTCTAAAACATATCAAAAAATAAAAAAAATTTAAAATAGTGTTTTTTTGCAAATCAAGTTTTAGTGACAAAAAGTTAAATTAAAAATCACCAAATTTTTTTTTACCGTGTGTCATTTTTTTTCAGTGTAGTCCATATCCATACCTACAACTTTGCCGAAGACACCAAATCGATCAAAAAATTCCTTCAAAAGATACAGATTTTTGAATTTTTACATATCATTTTTGTATGGACAGCTGCCAAATTTGTATGGAAAATTATATGGACAAACTAATGATGCAAAATGGCTTCTTTGGGCATACCGAAGGCACCAAAAAAGTTTCAGCCGGATTAAAAAATACAAAAATTTAAATTAAAGAAAAAAGACCGATTCCGTAGAGAACTGCTCATGTTCAACCTCACGTTCAAGTTACGCAAAACTCCGCAAATCGACGAAACCTGAATTCGATCGGATCCTCTCTTTGTTTTTATCTCCGCTTCAATTTCAGCTGCCAACTTGCTCCCAGAGACTACGGCTGCTGCGTCCTTCTTCTTTACGTGGTTTCACCTGTAACTTTGTGAGTTCATGTGCGCGCGATTGCATGGATTTTCCTTGCTAGCTGAAAAAGTTGCAAAATGTATCAATTAGGTAAGCACTAGTTGTCAGATGTTAAACCGTGGAATTTGAGAGTCTTTCTTCATTTTATACAGCAACAAAAATACGTTACAGCAATCTACCAGCATTTCCCCGTAACCTCACCAAAACCTGGTGGTTGTTTTGACGGCTATTTCCACCACCACAACTTGTTCCTTCCGTCGACGCAGGGACGGTTGGGTGCGTGTGTGTTCGATCCCCGAAACCGAACCCAACAAACAAAAAAAAACGTGCATGGAAAGAGGGTCGAAAAAGAGCAAGAGAAATAAAACACCGCCAGCCGGATGTAAGTGTGAATGAAATCTCTTCTTTCCCGAAAGAGAGCGGAGAACGCGCGCGCTCCCCCCAACCAACTAACGATGACGAAAACGGAAAACGTGAACGAAAATGGTCCCTCTTTCCATGGAAGGTTTGGAGGAGGGAGCAGGATAGAACGATTTTGTTTTGGGTTATGTGCGTCGCGGACTAACTCTTGGGGAAGAAGTGAATAATTTACGAATGGTTCAAAGTGTACAAATTCGTTTCTAGTCTTCTTTTTCTCGAGTATAAACATACTAATCGAAACACTGAACTGGGGACAATTCATCAAAGTTCCACTTCGTGAATCAGACATTGGTCCCAAACCGTTGATTACGCACTTATGAAGAATATCTGATGTGTTTAAGGGGCGTCACGCGTCCGTAAAGTACTTGAAGCGATTTGTTATTGTTAGTACCAACTGGCGACACTTGCAACCCCCCGTTGTGGGTTAATTGTTTGTCCATATTCAGTAAACACGAAGATATTTCTCTCTAAATATCTGCAGTTAGAAAAAGAAAACCTGTGACGTCCGACCGCCAACTGGCAAATCTCCTAACCCTGTGTACAAGTGTAGTAATATACCTATATTTAAAACCGTTTCAACACCGGCACACACACACACCCTCAACCACATGTCTTCATCGTAGTACCAAACACGTGAGTCCAAAATCCAGACGGTACTAACTACATCTGGGATGGGTCTCTTTAGCAAACACAAACCATCGCGCGGCCCCAGGCCACAAGTGGTTTTTTGTCGTAGGTCAATGATTTGGTCACGAGTTCCGTTCCTCGGCTCCACCGAAAATAATGAATTTGAGGAGTGCTGCATTGCTGAGGAGGTGGATCGGATTTCGTCACGAAAGTTTCGCAGGTGATTAATGGTGTAATTGCGAGCGTTTCAATTTTTGAGAGTGTGCCTTTTACTTCTTGCAGTGAGATCATCAACTTTCTGGTAATGGAAGGTTATAAATTTGAGGTAAAATTGCAAAGGTCTTTTGCAAAGTAATTAAAATAAAAGTACATCAGACATTCTCTTGCAGCTTGCAGCCCAATCAGTAATATTCAATTTGAAAAACTTGGTTTCGTTTAAAACTAAAGAAGATAGTTATTCTATCCTTTTATGACCTCGGTCATGGATGCTTCCCTTATTTTGGGCAAGTCAGATCGATAAAAGTATATTTTATTTTTTCAGATTGTTCCGAATACAAGAATTGGGAACACAAAATATAATTCATTTTTAAACTCAAACTATATATTTTTTTTTTGTTAAAATTTACAGTTGTTTTCTTATAAGTTGTTCTATTTTTTTATTCTTTGTCCTCTATCTTACCCTATACCCTAACTGGCTCAACCGGAGCCGTACGTCTATTTATAGATCCGCGATCTATTGTTCTTCGTCTTGATGGATGTTGATGATTTCATGGGTGTCTTGTTGGAAGAGTCTTCCTTCCTTCCTTCACGCGTTGTTATCTTCCCGTATACTCCCCACTCACCCACCCCTTGTTGTTGTAAAGGGGGTGAGCGACATGTTTGTAGTGGCAATTAATTACCGAGTATCTGTCAGAGGGAGCACCGAAAAATCGGTGGCGACGTGATCGGGCGGGATTCGTACCCTGATCGTCTGCTTGAAAGGCAGATCGCTTAACCATTCGGCTAAGTATCCGGACTAGTTGTTCAAATTATGCAATTAGAATTTAAAGGGTTCAATACACAAATTTTCATGTTTTGCTATTTGTACGTTTTTGAAACCGTCTTAGTCAGGAGTATTCAAAAACACCCAAAAAGCAAAAAAAAATGTTTATTGGCTTTTTCAAAACAAAAACTCCACAATTATTTTTGAAGCATAATTTTATCAAAAACACAAATTGTGCTTGTTTAGAAAAGTAAAATCAAATACAGTTCAAATTTGATTATTTGAACAATGTTAGAAAATTTCAGAAAAAAATGTAGAAGGATAAACGATTTAAGTCAAGCAATTAAAATTTTTGTTGAGACCAAAATTCAAATAAAAACCTTTTAAAAACTCATGGGCCAAAAGTAGATATTTTAAAATGTATTTATTTTTTCTATGTTTTATTGATGGAACTTTCGTAAAGCCTGACCAGCCAACTTTTAAATACATAAGATATTTGCAAACATATTTTTTGAAGTATTTGCTTATAAATAGAAACATACTTGAAACATTACTGAATTTGATGCCTTGTTCACAAAATAAATGTTTTTGTTTATTTTTAATTACGCCTGAATGCTTGCAAAAAAGCTGTCAAAGCTTTGAAAGGTAATTTTCAAACATATCCGCAAGAGGTCGCAAGGCATCCGATTCCGAACTGATGAGGTTATCTGAAAATTAACCTTTTTTTACATCCACCAAAATTGTTTGTTTGCAAAACTATTGAATAACTACATCAGACTTTACAATTTTCAATATCAAGCCGTAGGAACAAACAAATCCGGACAAAATTTGTTCAGTCAAACCCGAGAAAATCGTATGCTTGTTTATCAACATACCCTCACACGTACTGACATTTTTCTCAAAATTTGATTCTAAGTCAATATGTGCACGTGTGAAGATGATCTAGAAGAATATTTAAGATTTTTTTAGTATTTAGGATAGTACAATTTTTTAAGCATTTGTCCCTCGGCTCTAGTCAAGGTCGAGGGGAGGGGGAGAATAAATAACTAAATTTCAAATTTCAAGCGTTAATTTCCAAATTTCAAAACAAAAGTATATCAAAATGGTTTACACATAATTGCACCCAACTGGCAGTCGCATGATTGTGATGCATGGCGGCATGAAAGTATATCAGAATCTGCATGAAATCTGTCCTCATGCATTTTTTGCGATATAGGAGTATGACATTTTTGCCCGTTACCGACAATTATCGACATTACCGACGGCTTTTTGGTTGTATTTCACAAAAAAAATCACTTAGCAGAACGAGGATTGAACCATCAACTTCTTGGTTATTGATCCGACACGCTACCACCGCGCCATGAACGCTTGATGAAAATTGAGTGAAAGAGCACCAACATATGCTTCTCTTTGGAGTGTTGCTCGGGGACGGGCCAGCTTTATATGTGTTGGTGAGAACTGCAGATCGCTGAAATGTTTACACGCGGGCAAAAATGATCTATGAGCTTGCTGCAAAAAATGTTATAAAATATGACATTTTCTGCAACAAATCCAATGTTGCAGATTTTGAGATATATTTTTCCTTTGGGTGTGCATGTACACATGAATCTTTTTGCCGATTTGCAAACTTTTTTTTTTACAAAAAATCAATTTCAAAAAAAAAATAACAGTTTTTAATTTTTGTTTTTTTTTTTATTTGTTTTAGAGAACAAAGTGAGGACAGAAATTTTGCAGCCAAGCTGTTTTTTTAAATATGTTTTTTTTTGTTGAAAAAATAAAATTTCATACAACTTTTTTTAAGATAAATATTTTGATGTTAATTTTTATAGAAAATTCTTTAAACACTAAACATTGGATACGTAAAAACAGAAAATCCGTTAAAAAAAATTGAAAGTTTAAAACTATTTAGAAAGTAAATTCAGCCAACTTTAAACATTGCCAATTTCATGTTTTCATATCCGCTCTTGCCACGAAATGCATCGACAGTTGCAACAAAGTTTTAAAGTGCAACTATTACACACAAAAAAAAACATATCCCAACCCGCAAAACAGGAATTATGCTTTCTGGTTCAGATTGGCCAATATCCTCGCCACCCTCGCAAAACTACCTATTTTTTTTCCTTTTTTCTCTCATTCCAAATTCATACTATCCAAATGAGAGACCGGAAAAAAATCACATAATCAACTTCTGCCCCCTCCTCCAACGCAATTCATACCAATCGCACACACAAGCCGTGCTGCCGTACGTGTGTCTGATTGTCTATGGTTTTGCGTGTGTGTGAATGTGTGATTTTTTTGCTGGTGCGAGCGCATTATGCTCAAACTGGACCAACTGCCTCCCACCCCGATCCTGGTTGTAATTGACTCACTGACTGAACTGTGCTGCCGCATGACTGAACTCTGATTATTCCGGGAAACACAACCCCTTCGGGAAAGTCAGACACAGAGGGGGAGGGGGAGAGTCAGGATTTTCCCAAAGGGATTAAATATGTGTTTTTTTTTTGTTTTGTCTTGAAGCAAGAATTGAACCAAAGACCTTTAAGTTGACAAATTTTAGATTAAATTGATAAATTAAAGAATATTTTCCAAATAACATTTTTACACCCTTCTAACAGTAACTGTCAGAAAGCACTCCTGACCGAGGACCAGAGGAAGGCAGGTTAAAGCGTATCCTTTGTTTTATATTTTTCATTTCATTAATTTTTCAACTTTTGTTATTGCCGGTTCACACACAGCTCGTTGATTCTGATGCGAGGTGGAGGGAAGGTTGTCCAGAGGGATGTTCGATTTTTTATGCTCATATAGGGGTGTGATAGGTACCAACATCATTCCGTAACCACAGACAATCAGACGTTCAAACTCACCTCTCGAATCGCTGTGAGAGGTGGTGAGTTCAATTCGAATTGGCCGTTACATTGAGAATTAAAGGCTTTGAAAGAGACTCACGTCGGTTTGTCTGTGTCGCAACCGTTTCGGACTTTCCACCCCCACACACACTCAGGTTTGCGGTGCAGGCGTGTGGCAGGACTGGTTCTGTGTTTTCGTTAAAAATTCCATTATAATCGGCCCAGCAGTACCTGCCCGAGTGCTTGCCACCCCGAACATTTACTCCGTTTTTTTTATTGTCATATTTTTTGTTATATTTCCTCTGTTTAGTTATTTATTGGATCGTTATGCTTTACTTTGCTACCCGGTCTTTTTTTTTCAACTGTTTGGTTTCAGATCCGAGAATCCTTTTGTAGTTTATTGTCTGGTTTGGAAATGAGATGAGTCCGTTCGGGCTTGAAGGGTGCAAACAGCAAAAAAAAATACACCAGATTGAACCGAAATTACCAGGAATAAAAAAATCATTTTACGATTGCGTTTTAAAAATCAACTCACGCTTTGTTAGCTTTATGCGCCAGCGATAACTCAACTCCTTGTGTGTATGTGTGGATTTTTTTTGTACATCGATGGCGCCTCATTGTTGTGTGGGTGTTGCAGTGGATGTTTTATTGTTTTGCGGTATGAGCTGATAACGGCACTTTACATCATAGTCAGGAAGGGTGATTTTTGCAGGCATTACAAACTTAATATCTGTGTATACAAATTAATAATTACTAAAACAAATTAAATGTTTCATATGGATGGAACAATTAATCATTTTAAAGTACATCCACAGGGAAGAAATGCACCAGAAATGGTTATCCCAGCTTTGTTATACAAATTGACAGCTTTTCTTTAAAAACATGCATGAAGCACGCCTCTCACTTCAGCGCACGAGTCAATTTGACAGCGATCTGCAATTCTCACTAATACATCTATACGCCTGTATGAGTAATTGGTCAAAGAGCTAAACATATTTGTGCTCTGTCTGTCTCACCAAGAAGAATCAAGCTGATCTCAATTTTTATTTTCAATATCCGTCGACGTGCCATCCGAGCTACGCTGTTGTAAAGAGTGGTTCACCATAACTGCACACATTTTTTTTTATTTTTTCAAAAATAAGATTGAAATGAATCACCAAAGCTTACCACTTTGAATATCTATTTTTGGCAAGAAAAATCAGCAATTTTCCATTTTGCATCTTTCGCATATCACATCATACCAATAAGTTATAAAGAATAGCACCATAAAACGTCCCCCACATTAGTGTCCATCAGCTAAGTATATGCCTTCCGGTGGAATCGCGAAATGTTCAATTCCGCTGAAATGGTCTTGCTCGATACTTCGGCTTCAAGCCACTCACACACAGTTACGCACAAATACATCGTCTTCTATAGAACCAGTCATCCGACTGTATTCTCAAGCCACGGCTAGAATGAACAGCTCGCGGACTTGTTCTTTTCTTTTCCAAAAATATAATCCATGAAAAAGCAATAATTTCATTATTTATGTATCTAGTGTAGAGCTCTTCTGCGAAGCGGAGAACCCAACCCATCATCGGCAGCTTCGGCCGTGTCAAGTCTTGGCCCCCAAGAACCACTAACTAACTGCTTCACAAAGCAGCGGCTAGTAGACGCGAAGAAATGCAAGTGATTTGGAAGAGCTGTTGCTTTTTGAAGGGGGGGCGGAATGGTTGGCACTCTTAAGAAAATGTTTGAAGATTTGGGACTCTAGCGGGATTCGAACTCGAGTGTGCAGATTGTAAAGTAATTTAGAATTTTTGAGTTACAAGTAAAAATTTTAAAATGAGGGTAGTAATATTTTTTTAACAGTGCTTCACTTCAAAACAAAAACAACAACAAACATTAGCAAAAAATATATTCACGTTTTGCCCCCCTCTCTGACTGCTGCATCTTCATCAACCAAGTTCAGCGGATTCTAGGCGTCTTCGTCGTCGAATTGAGAGATTAGTGGCCGAGAAGTGAAAAGAGCATGCGGCAGAAAAAAAAATCTTAAAAATAATAATAATAAAATATCGCAAGAGACGCGAAAGATGACCAACGCACAGACAGACAAAGTTGCGACGAGCAGCAAAAAAATGCCAACCCGTCGGTAATCTGACTCATCTAGTCGTATTTCATGGAAAATTGACTGACTTGGCGAAGATCGCGAGTTCGACTGGGTTTTGAAATAAATTTTTATTACTGCTTTTTGGGCTAATAAAGTCGGAAATTTATCATTACGAATCACTAATGTATTTGATTGAGTTTAAGTCTACATGCTTTATCAATGATTTGAAACCGACAGATTCATCAAATGTTCTGACTTCGAATGAAACAAGACAATGCTTTTACTCTCTTCATCAACAAGATTCACACTCAGTGAGAGAAAAACTCAAAAGCGACCGAGCCTCTCTTCTCTCTTGCACGAGAATCAAATGAAAGATCGCTTTGAGTTTTTCGATTTCACTAATACATGCGCATTTGAAACGTCAGCCAACTCTGCTGTCACTTTTCGCAGAGCACCAACAAATTTGAATAGCATCGCAATGTTTGTAAACAATGTGACAGTTACCAAATCTGGTGTTGCTTAGGAAAATGGCAGAGATTCGTGAGAATATCATTTACTCATTGCTTTTGTCGTTTACTTTGTACTCTTGTCGATTAAGACAGTTCGCAAGGGAAAAATTGCTTAAAAAAATAAAAAAGTCAGCGAACTGATCGAACAATTCCAATTTAATGAAGCTTGTTCAACCAGGCAAACTCATGATAAAAATCATACAATGATTTTCCTAAAATTATCAGTAACTTCATCATGCTATCCCCTCGCTTCTCCCGAAACAATTTCCTCTCCCTTTCCCATAAAATACCGCAAAAGAGAACAAGGCAAAATTAGAGAAGAAAAGCAATTAAGCCGGAAAGATGATTTTTACCATTTATTTATGATTTTATCGCTTTATGGGCCCCATCTCTGCGCCTCTCTATGAAGTTTCGCTCGAATCACCATCGATACACATTTTCCTAGCTCTGCCTTTTTCGGCTTCGCCCGAGAATGTTGTAATAGATCTTCCCTCGCCGCCACTCTCCTCCTCCGCCGGGAATCTTCCTCTAGCCGGAACGTCAAGATATCCCGACACGAGGGGGCAATGCGCATTAATAACCTTCCCTCGAGGGGTCCACCATCATCATCGCCTAACGGGCCTGGGAATTACGCGCTAGAACGAGGACGCATAAATTGTTTCGACTAGAGATTTTCCCCGGCTAAACGGAGAGCGGTTTCCGATTGAAGAGCAATTTTTCGCGGGCTCCCTAATTGAAAGGCGAAATTTTGAGGCGGAAAATTGGCTTTCATCTGAAACTGTACACAATCTTGCGCCGAAATGACCTCGATAGGCTTCAATCGGTTGATTGCTAAGGGTGTTGACGTTTTGTCAAGCATCCTCTTGGTAGCGAGCGTAGCTCAGTTGGTACAGGCGCCGGTCCAACAATGCGCAAAATGCGAGAGTTTGATTTCCACGCGTGGATGCAGCTTTTTCATTCTTGCCAAGTCGTGACACAAAGTCGTGCTTTCGATATGTAAATAATACTTCTCAATTTGCAAAACAAATCTCAAAGCCGATAATTTCTGCTCGTCATTCAGCGCAGAATCCACACAGAAAAAACACAGCAACGAACAAGAAACTCCACTCCACACCCAAATAAAGGATCCCGTACGGTACATTGCTCTCAACGACTCACGCACCTCTCAGCGCAGAACTTCGGAAGTGGCGGTTGTGGCAATTACTCTACCTGCCAGCAATGACCTGTGGCTGTGCTGAACCTTGGTGCAACAACCTAGAATAATAACCTCCGCGTGCGATACCTCGAAACCGGCTGATCGAGAAATTCGGAAGCAAATAATAACCTTGGAGAGGCACTTACTTTGAGCTCGAAAAAGGCTGAAAATTTTTCGGGGAGTGAAGAATCGAAGCCAACAGCCATGATGATTACACGATGGTGGAATTGAAAAATTGGCTCGTGAAAGCTCGAAAAATTTGAGATTCTGATCCGAAAACTCGCGCGTGTAAAGAGATCAATTAAAGCTCGAACTTCCCTTCTAGGCAGCGATCGGTGTAGCTAATTGGGTCCTAAAATGAAGCTTAGATTGCTGATATTATTGTTTACAGCGATAAAGCTTATTTTTTTGAGTACAATGACCCTTTGTACGACCACAAAGAGTTTGAAATGGATTTTTAAATCAATTTTGAAAAATTAACCCCGCGGTCCTTCTTGACAGAAAAGCTCCTACTTGACAACTCGTTCCAAGGGGACCATAGTTGATCCATCGAAAAAATGTTGTCTTGTCAATATTTTTTTTTTGCATTAAAATGAAAAAAAGTGATCAGAAATGGTTTTTAATCGTGTTTTTTACCGTTGTTCATAAAAATTGACATAGGGCTTTAGTACCCAATTATGCACCTTCGCGGATCGCGCGCCAGCGCACACAGGAAGTCTCAGTGTTGAACAACAGCTACAACAGAGCAAGTAGTCAGTTAGCCAGTGATCACTACAAATATGACCTTCGTGTGTTCTAGTCTGTGCACTAGAGCAAGTAGTCAGACTCTGACTACTGCTAGTTCGGTAGAGAGCCTATAGTTAGTAGTGACTGAAGTTTGTGCACCCAAATCTGAGAAAACAACTAATTTAACTCTTCGACCGAGATTCGAGACGAAACGTTCGGATTTGTAATTGATCACTCTACCACTGAGCCATGATGGCTTGGTGTCAACAAAAAGACAAAACGCAATGATCGTCCAAACTCCCTCATTTGGGTGTACCCAACTCGCAGTAAGTGGTACAAAGCGTTCTACAGCACAGCCAAGGTGTTACATTGAGATTGCCGTAGGGCATTGCATAGCTGCTGCTGCGGATGAATGGCGGTGGCGATCTTGGAAGATGTTTGACCTCATTCTTGCAGATATTTACCATTTGTGGTAATTAGCGCCCCAGGACCAAATATGATTTGAGCGAGCATGGCTTGGTTATGGAATTGTCGTGAGCTGGTTGATTCTAGAATTACGTTCAGGTTTGGAGCCTCCGGGGAGATTGGAATTTCGATCATCGAAATAGATTTTTTGTTGTAATCAAAATGAACCCCTTCAGATGAGTATTCTGAATGTTTAAATGAGAATGATTCTGAGCGAGATCCAATGGTAAAATGTTCGAGAACAATGTCGAAATTTGGCGTTGGAAAATTGGTGTTTTGAAAACATTTAAAATTCAAATTCAACGATTCAAATAAAAACTAAAAAATTATTCTCAAATCATATTTGAAAAAATCATACTTTGAGCGTAAAACTTGTTATGATAGGAAAGAGCATTGTTGTTTACAGCGTCAATAAAAATTATTAGTTTTTAATTTAATTTTATAAGAACTATAATGTTTTACATGCAAAAATAAACTGATAAATATTCACACTTGTTAAGTAAATGTGCAATTTGAAATAACGATGGGATTTTATCACGGAATAAAGGACAAAATTTATAAAAACTTATTGTTTCCTGCTATTTTGTGCATGAAAAACCTCTCATGAATTCTTAGAAATATTGCTTTCTTAAAAAGCTATCGTTTAAAAAATGAAGTTTGAACAACAAACTGCAAAAATAATTTTATTTCAGCACTAGTCACATTTCATCAGACGATCAGACTAGCTTTACCGAGTTGGATAAATACGACGAGTGTTGAAAAAATCTAGTTTAGCAACGATTTGAGTATTCCAGAACTGAAAACACTCTTTGAATGTGATTGTTCGGTGCAACGTTTAATGAAATGTCAAGATAAATGTCAAAATCCAAAACAGTACCGAAAAGTATTACTTTTCGATACAAGTGCCGAGAAGTTGCATTTTTCAGCTCTCAAATGGGCGCTGAGAAGTACTTTTCGATACCTTTTTTTTATTTTTTTATATTTTAGTTTTTTTTTAAAAGTAAACTGTTTGGTCAATCGATATTAATAAAAAAGAAATAGCAAGAATAGTGAAAAAGGGCTAGGGGAAGGGGGCCAACAATATAAAACAAATAAATTTCTAGCTAGGATTTCAACATTTGAATGAAATAGTAGTTTATGCAACAAGTTGCAAAAAGTATATTTTTTCAGCATAAGTCGTACATTTCTCCAATGAGGTTTGCCGAGTTGGATAAATACAACAAGTGCTGAAAAAATCAAGTTTTGAGTGAAAATCCTTTTTGAATGGAATTTTATGTCAAACATCCATGTGCACAGCAAAAAAAGGGTGAATTTTGGAATGTTGAAAATTTGATTGATTGAATATTACTCATTTTTTAAGTGATAATAATCAAACATTGTGTAAAAATGTGAACCTGATGAATATTCATCAGAAACTGATGAAAATTCACCAACTCCTGATGTAATATTACACATTTTTTCGCCACAAAATCTGTCACCATTTCCTATGAATATTACCATAATTTTTTTCTGTGTGCTAATTAAATTCACCGTTCAAAACAAAAACAATATTGAAAAATTTTAGTTTTCGATACACTCAACCCCCGGTGCACAGTGGAAAAAATCGATTCAAAAAATGGACTTAATTGAGGCCGGTCAATTAGAACTTTCAACCAAGACTTTTCTAATGTGAAAAATTCCGAGGAATCGATTGGTGGTGGTGAGAATTCGTGGAAATTTGCGCAAGGTCCGTTAAGGACGGTTTTCTCTATTTGTTTACTGTTTTTATTAGTTTCAAATATGTTGCTAAAATGCTAAAACTTTTTCTTCTCTCTTCGCTACATCATCGAAATTATATAAAGGTACATTTTGATGATTCTCACTATCACCAAACGATTCCTCTGAATTTTTCACTTAAAAAAGAGTTATGTCAAAGTACTGAACGTTTCAGTTAGATATACGAAACTAAGAAAAAATGGAAGAAGGTAAATCGGCCTTTTAGGCGGGTTCTTACTATCACCAATCGATTCCTAGGAATTTTTCACTTAAGAAAAAGTTTTGTCAAAATACCGAACATTTCAGTCACATTTTTTAAACTAATAAAAACAGCAAAAAATAGGGTAAATCGGCCTTAAACGGGCCTTGCGCAAATTTACGCGGATTTTCACCATCACCAATCGATTCCTCGGATTTTTTCACATAGGTAAAGTCTTGGTTGAAAGTTCTAATTGACCGGCATCAATTAGGCCCGTTTTTTGCCTCAATTTTTCCCACTGTGGTTGGTTACTTTTTCGTTTGACACTTTTTTAGTTTGTACCCCGTTGGTTGGTCAAAGTCAAACTCAAAAGTGACGAACTGTCACTTTTTACACGGCACTCACGCACAATATCAAAACCATCGGGGTTTGAGTGTACTAGTGCTAAAAAGTTGAACTTTTCAAGTAGAACTATTGTTATTGATTTTCCATTCTGTTATTTTTGGTACAGAAAAGTAGGCCGTTTCGTCGCTCGAAAATGACATGAAAAGTAAATAGTTTCACGACGGAATTGCAAAAAAATAGTTTTAAAACGCATTTTACACCTGTCCAGTTGTTTTGCAATCGTTAGTTTTCAAAATATCTAAGATTCGAAAGAAAATTGGCAAAAAACTAACACTTTTTGCGGGGTTTTTGATTTTTTTATTTTTTATGAGCTCAATGTTTGCTTAATATAATTAAAAACGAAGGAAAATGCATTTCAAATTATGTCCAGTTGATAAGACTTCTGTTTCCAATATAGTTTTAAAGTTTACCAAAAATTGCCCACGAATGAGTGCTTTTTTTAACTAGCTTTTAAACGATTCCATCCTTAAAAATTCGATTCGTCTTCGCGGTGTGATCAACCACCGCGCAAATCACCCCATCCGCCCCACCATTTATCGCCGATAAGATAGCAGAATTGGATTATACTCTAAATATCGGTTCCCTCTATCATAGCTTGGGCAACAACAACAATAACTAGAAAACAGTCAATTCAGTTGTCACTGGTTGAACTTGTAGCGCCCCCAGGAAAAAAAAGCATGAAAAATACTCTATTCATAACAACCACACACATATCATTACATCAAGTTGAAACCTTATCAAATGATTTGCTGATTGGGTTGTAGCCCGCGGTATCGATTTTCTGCACAAGAGTTAAGGGGGTGAGTCGTCCTCCCACACAGATACGTGTAAGTTATGAACTGGTGGGTGACCAATCAGCCGCCCCCTGGTCCACCCACAAGTGTGAGCTCGCGCCAAAACCGGAATCCTGCACGGTTGCGGGGGCGTAACGCGATTTTGGAATGAGGATTATTTGAAGAATTTATCAAGAATTTTGATTTTGAAATACAACCGATCCAGATCTTCCCGGAGGTCAAAATTCACCTCATTCAAGTTAAGCATCAAAACTTCATTTCAGAGGACGCCCGAGGGCCGCGGTTGTTGTTTTAGAGGACCGTAAAATTTTTAATGTGCCACTCATTTTTTTTTTTTTTTTTTGCTTGGTGGCGCGTGGGTGTCAAAATCCCATACACTTTTGATGACGTTTTAAAACGTCGTCCGAACCGGCATTAGCATTAGCCAGGAGTATAGAAGCCGAGGAAAAAATCACGTCGCTTTTCAAAATTTGTTGGGTGATTTGTGGGTGCGGGGGTAGAAAGAAGTAGTGTAAAACCCCAGTCTTCATGTTCATGCTTTTGGGGGCAGTCAGTGACAGTGAGAAATTCATAATCCAATTAGTCACCTCTTCTACGGCAGCGGCAGCAGCAGCTCTCAGTGGAAGCCTGGAGACTAATAAATCCATCACATAATCTAAGGAATTGGCGATAAAAAATATATACGAGCCGCGTTGGCTAATCATGAGCCGGGGACGTGCTGCTGCTGGGGCCGTTGTTGACTTGTTGGGAACTCTCTAGATTTGGGTAACGAATACCAGAAGGGTGCGGTTAGGTTGATTTTGAGTTGGAATTTTTCCACGGAGTGTTTGGTTTGAGAAATGTAGTAGATAAACTTAGACAATTTAAATCTGTCTTACTCACTTTTGTCAGGTGGCAAAAAAGATGACAACTTTGAAGACAAATCATGAAATATTTTAGTTGGTGACTTTGGCTGATTTCAAAAAAGGCAGTTCAAAGTTTTACTATTTTCAGTGGGACAGGATCATGAAATCTTTCCAAATTTATGTTAGAGCTTTGAACTAATTACGAGACATTCTGGATATAATTTCCATCAAAATCGGTGATTTTCGGCAACCAAAAAGTAAGAAGGTCATTAAATGCAATTAGAATTTTGCCAAAAATTTCGGGAGGCTTGAATGGTTATTTTCTTATGTTTGTTTAGAGAACTTAGCGGTTCGTCGCTGTTACATACGAGATCAAAATTGCATGCAATATGTAGGGGAGAGTGGAGAAACTTGATCTCAAGCCTGTATCTCGTCAGTGTGTGAGTGAAAAAATATGCTATATTCTAGAAATTTGTGCGGAATTGACTCAAACTCACTGTTGAATCAAAGATTTTTTTTAGAAAATGCTCGTATTGAGTTTCACACATTTTTCTGAAAATTGCTGCAAAAAAACCTCCAGGAACATCAGGAATATAAGATCAGTTTTTGGTACAGTCTAGACCAGACGTGCATCGGCACTCAATAGCACTTGACAGTTTTTCTAAGGCCATGGCTTGGAAAAGGAACCAAATCATTTTGTTTTGTAATTAAATTATGACCCATGTAACATTTTTAAACCAACTAGCCATCACCTAGTTTTATTGAGGTTTTATTGTAGCATCTTGATTGCTTTATAGTTTTATTTGGGCATTCACCACAACCAATAAGTAAGAGCTAATTAGTAAGTTCTAACAGGGTTGTATGCCTCGGATTTAAAACCTTGTGACAATAAAATCTAAATGGCTTTCAATAAGGTTTTATGAAAGTTTTAAGAGAGTCTTGAAAACCCAATGGCAATGTCATGCCAAACGGTTTTATCTCATGCTTTTTAAAAACCAAAATAAAACCTACAACCTTGAAGTTTGAAAACAAAGGTTTTATCAAGGCTTTAAGGATGTTGTTAGGATTCAATGGTAAAGCCTTGAACTCCTATGTAGGTTTTATAAATAGGCCGTAACAACCTTTTGCGGAGGTCCTTTTGGGGTTTAAGTGGGGTTTATCAAGGTTCTGGGGAGTTTGTTACGACTAAGTGGTTTTAATGTTGGTTTGGCTGATGGATTTTATAGCGATTGCGACAGCTTTGATAATGCCTAAAATGTTACTTGGGCGATTATCTGAAATCCTCGGAAAAAAAATCACTTCGGATAATCGAATCACGTTTTTTTCCGTTTTCTTATTTTCGATGGTCGAGCTTAAGTATGGCCCCATAAATTACGCTAAAGTGATTAAACAAATCCAAGATGGCGGCCAATATGGCGGTGACGAAATAATGAAAAATGCATTTTATTATTTAATAGGCAGTCAACTATTCAAAAATGACTAAAATGGGGTCACAGAACTTGAATTTGATGTTTAAAACAAGAAATACAAAAAACAAAAAAAAATATTTTTGTTCGTAATTCGATTATTTGAAGTCCCATACAAACCATCAGATAATCGAGTCTGGACTGTACATGGAATCATGGTGCATGATTGAAAATAATTCACTGCTGTTTAAACCTCTTTCAAATGTTTTGTAAACTAAAATTATCTGGTTTTGTAAATCTACTATTTTTTTTCTAAATTAATATTTCAAGTTTTTAAATATTTTTGTTACAAGTTTTAAAATTTGTTAGTTAAAGATTTTATTTGAAATTGCCCAGAATCAATATTTGCATGACTAAGACATATATTGCTAAATATTTCTTCATAATGTTGAAGGAAGATCAAGTTACCCCTAATATTTTGAAATTGTCGGTTTAAAATATTGTTTTGAATCGCTTTGTATGACTCAAAGAACTCTTTAGATCAAAAACCTTTAACAGCCAAACTTAGCTGAATATTGAAGCATTCAACTTATGCAAAAAATTAAATGTTTTGTGATAAATCTCTCCTACTTCTCCTACATGCAGCAAATCGAACAAATACTTCATACAAATTTTAGGATAACTTTGAGACTTCCCAAAAGGTGAAAAATTAAATTGCACGTAATATTTGGGACCTCCTAGTTTATGCGAATTCATGAATTGGGGATGGGAAAAAATGTTGGTTGGTGTTGTTGAAGAAGTTTTAATTTAAAAATTAAAAAGCTGTGACAATTTTTCAAAATTATTAATTTTAGTGTTTAGTCCACTCAGTTCTAGATTTGTTGAACACAAAACCATTTCGGGTATGAGTTGAGTTTTGAAGGTTTTAGTTTAAAACTCGTTTATCGTTAAATTCAACCAGTGTTTCAGAGAATTTACAGTGAGTCCGAGTGATTATCACATCAAATTCTAGTATAATTTTGTACAAATTAGAATTTAAATCACATTAAATTTAGTGTATCTAAAACATTACCAACACATTCAAAGTTGAAAAAATAAGCAATGGTTGAAATGTAAATTTAAATTTCGTTATAGAATATCTATGGCCAATGGAAAATATTGAAATGCAGTTCCGTATAATACAAAATATTGACAAATTTCTGATTTTTTTCGCAGTATAAAAATAGGCATAAAATTTCTGACATAACAATTCACATTCGAAGTGTGACACAATTCACCACATGAATTCCCCCCTCGCTCCCCTCCCGAACGAAGAAAGGTGGGAGTGTACATCGTGTCGGGGTCCCCCCCTCACAAACTGGGTTCAGCTCACCAAACCAACCTTCTAACCAGCAGCAGCCAGCAGATATGATTTGGGGTTTATTTAGCGTTTCAAAAACCCTTCGATTTTACAGCCAGTCAACAGCAGCAGCAGCCAAAGGCAAAGGCACACCACTCCAAGTACAGCATGCTGTACTCACTGGAGCAAATCAAATCAACATAATGTGTATTTTATATTCCTTGCCCGGGAATCGATACAACCGTATGCTGAAATGTTCGTGGTGCAAGAAAAACGGGGGAGGAAGTGGGTGGGAGGAATCGCCACCCATCGAGAGCAGTTTTCCACGCGTGAAAGAAGTACACTGCCTGCCACATTGTCACATTGAATGTGTGCTGTGCAGCATTCGAACGTGCCTCTCGAAAACTCTGGAAAGGAGTTGCGTCTTGCGAAGAACCACGCGGTTCTCTGAGGAAAGATTTTCCGCTTTCGTCAGACGGCGTTCGATGATGGATTAAGTTGATTTTGTGAGTGTGGCTGTGTGTGTGTGTGTATATTTGCATAATTAATTTTATGTGTCTTCGAAATCCATCCGAGTTCGATTTCCAGCATATCAATGTATTCGGATGTGTTGAGTAAATTTGTGCGACTGTGGGTTGAGCTGATGTTGATGATGCTGGGGATAAAAGCTGATTGCTAATCGAATTTGAATAATCACAAAGCTATGAATTGCTAAACCAAACATGGCATTTACGCGCATGGTTTGACCTATGCTAATCGGCCAATCGATAACGCAGAAGGAGAATGAGCGGCTAAAGATCTGCCGGGCGACGATTGGTTGGTAGCCAACTTATGAAGGATACACTGTTTTCTTAAGTGATTTTTGTGGGTTCAATAAAAAGGTAACCATAAATCACCCTTAACGAAAGCTAAAACGAGATCAGACCTACTTTAACTTAGAATACATCTAGATCAAACAAGTCTAACGCGGAACTCGTTTTAATGGTTTCGATAGCGCTCGAAGAAACTTCAAGTTCTTCTAGGAATTCACGATTGTTATCACCCACGAAGGGTGGTTTTCTGATGCTGGAATCATAATAGTACATAATTTCGCAATGTCACAAGCAGAATGATCAGCACTGGGAGTTTCCATTTACTATGGTGAGTTTCTGTAAAAAAAATCTAATGGACAATGCAAAAGTTTTATTAATTTCTCACATTTATTTTATCAAGTTCGTGCTCTACGACCGCCATTTTGGACGCCATCTTGGATTGAAAATTTCCAAATTACGTTAGAGGATATATTTCAGCTCAACGTTCCAAAACAAGAAAACTAAATAAACCAATTTCTGATTCGGTTATCCGAAGATTTGATTACCCGAATTGATCTTCTTTTCGAGGGACTTCGGATAATCGAGTCAATTCTGTAGTGACCCTTTATACTTGTAGTAGAACGGTTCAAGATTTGGAACCAGAATCATAAAAAAAATCAATATAGCAGATAAACTACGAAAGTTTTCCAAAACACGTCCAATAAAATCCAATCCAAGTCTCTAGTAACATCAGCAACATTTGAAAAATCTAAAAAAAATCCAGTAAAAGCACATACATATATTTTTTACCAAATAGGTTAAACAATACAATGTATAAAAACCTTACTATAAAACGAGAATTCAGTCCAGACTCGATTATCCAAAGTTTCGATTATCCGAAGTTCTTGTATGGGATTCCGGATAATCGAATTACGTACAAAAAAATATTTTTTTCGTGTTTTTTATTTCCTTTAAACATCAAATTCGAGTATAATTCGGATAATCGAGTCTGGATTATATTTACAAATTGGATCTAACCCGAAAAGCCATCAGTGGAATATTTTATAAGCAAATTGGCCATTTTTGAGATTTCTTGAACAGTATTACAATAACGTTTTGAGGTTTTGGAAATGTTTAAAGGCTCTCAAAATGTTTATAGATCTTCCTTACAAAAATATAAAACTTTTTAAGTTAATTTCAAAAATGGCCAATGCTCCAAAAAATTACATTACTACGAATTTAAAGCCATTTTAACATGTTTTGCGCTCAAATCAAGGCTCTCACAAAAAATAGATTGGCTTAAGTTTTGATTTAAGTTACCGGAAAAGTCAGAATTTCAAAATAAAACAACTTGCAATCATCATAAAAAAATCTCAGAGAGAATTGCAGGGCAAAGGAGTGCAACTCATGATACGCATTCAGTCTGTTTATCAAAAATTGCCAGTGTTCGTCGCTTATAAAAAGTAGATTTTACCTAAGTCCACAAAAAAAAATTTCCGGCCATTATTTCTAGGTATTCAAAATTTGTGTAATTGTCTACGCCACAACTTTGTGAAACATTATTACACTCTAAAAAATAACCCTGCAAAGTTACAAAAAAAAAACGATTTCTTAAGATAAATTTTTATATACAGTCGACTCTCTGGCTGTCGATCTTCTCGATATCAATAATTCTCCATCTATCGATGAATTCTTTAGTCCCTTCAATCTGCATGCTTCAATTATCTTCATTCCTCGATATTTTCCCTTGCTTGAAGGATCTCTTCCTCGATGGTCCCTTGGATTCTGTTTGCTTTAAAAATCTCTTCCGGTTGTCAATAATTTCGCTTTCTCATGGCTTGCATAGACAATTTCTTGGCGATACGAAGCTTTGAAGGGTGTTCGACATTAGTTTGTTTTTGTTTGATGGACGTTTCCATGATTCCCTCCCATAACTGGGTATCAAGAAAAAAAATCAATCGAGTTGCATCGTTGCATCATTTTGCATCGTTCTGTAAACTGCTGGTTCTCTTCCTCGACGGTCCCTTGGATATTGACAACCAGAGAGTCGACTGTATTATGTTATTGCAGATTCAAAAGTACATTAAATGTCCCAAAAAAACCGAAAAATGGCAGAATTTTTGAAACTATTTTAATAATTTTCTTGTATGAAAAAATCTTACTTTTTTGAAATCCTGAGTACGCGTTCAATTTTACATAAAAGTTCCTCACGGTAAGTAAGAAGGGTATTATTATGCAACTTGCATGCACATCGGAAATTCCACCTGCAGGATGTTGAGAGGACTATTCTGAGTTGGAAAAATCGATTCCCAAAATGTTCTGTCGGTGAAAACTGATTTTATCTCGATTTGAAGTTAAAACATCTAATATCTCACCTAAAACCTCAAAAATACGTCCAAAATCTCGGTCTAACTTAGAACATAGAAGTGAATTTTCATCAAGATATCAATTGTCAGTTCCCAAAATATATTCCTGACACAGCACACCTTAAATCGATTCATAACTTGCGCCCCAGATTGATGTCTCTGGTGAAAAATGATGTTATTTCTGAAATTAATTTTTTTATTTGCTTTCATATCTGAATGCAAAAACTTATGTTGTAGCATTGTTGCAAACAATATGAAGCTAAATTTTGCAGAAAAAAGTATGATATTCAAACCATTTTTAGTAAAGTTATGTCTATTTAGTGGGCAAAAAGCAGCCAATTTTCAAAATTCTTTGATATTTAACTAATTTCTGTTATAAACAGCTACTACGATCACACTCTTAGTACGCCATCAAATCGGGCATCCAATTTTACATAAAGTCCCTTTGACATCAAACTTTCAAACAATCGCCATTTCAGGCTGCAAATTATTGAAAAATACGTCTTTTTCGAATGTTCAAAAAATAGAAGAGGTTCCGCTCCTCCGTAACGAGATTTCAAAAAAAAATAGCTCGGATTCGTGGTCAGGGACGAAAATTTCCCAAAGTTTAACGTTAATCGGGGCATCTTTTCCGATTTCTTATACAAAAATAGCAAAATTTGATATTGATGTTGTTACACCTCCTCTGGATAGTCGTTGTTTGACGGGGTGGTCTACAACATAAAAGTTGCGGAACCAACCAAGGAAAAAACACGAATCTACGCGTCTTAGTCATTGTCAGCAGTGGGGAAGTGTGGACCAAAAACGGCCCAGTTTTTCAGTATAGCAGCAGAAAAAGGCCATAAAAATACAAGAAACGCGCCGTACAGCGGAAAGAGGCTTTCTTGGGCCACATAAAATTATACGGTGGCGGGGGTCCTACACCGACAGAGTTTGGCCAGGAGTCGCAACTCGCCGCAGCAAAAACAGCAACAGCAGCAGCAGTCAAAAAGGGCAAGGAGGATAACAGTTCAAATTTTATTATATTTTTAAGCTCCAGACTCTGGCTGCTGGCGTATAAGAAATAAAGGGAGGGAGGGCGGCCGCGTATTGCGTGCACACACACACACACTCACATACCACCTCTTAAACCTTACTCCAAGAAGGGGGAGGGAGTAGGATTGTTGGGTGTTGGAGGGAGGCAACAGAGAAAGGAGCTGCAACCAACGACCAAACGAAAGACGACGGTCGGTCGTTGGTTGGGGGGGTGGGGAGGGCGCATTTATTTGTCACGGTTCGTCTTTTGGGTCATTCGTAATTCTAGACAGATATTAAATTTGCAAAACTCTCTCGAAAGGTTTATTATACATTTTTGAGCTCGGTTCGTTCGGCGTTTTCGTTATTGAAAGGTTGTCACTTTGGTCGTGTGAAGTGTGACAAGTCAAGGATACTGTGTTATGAAATTATTTCCTGAAGGAAAAAAAACGTGACGCCATTCAAATTTTTTTCTAGTGACGCAAAAGTTAAAGTTTTGCAAATCAAGTTCACAAATTGTATCCTCCAACGTCATTCTGATTCAAAACTCAGAAAACGTCACAATGTCAGTAAAGGGCCCTTATCAACAAGCCCTTCGACAGAACATTCTATGAAATGCTAATCAAACCAGGTCGATAAAACCCACATATCATAAGCAATTTAAAATTCTATCAACCTGCAAACTCCGTTCCCTAGATTTGAATACAAATATGGGTTTGCATAGAAAACAGGAGCAAGTTCAAAATGTTATTCATAGTTATTTATCACAAGACTTTCAATATATTCCGTTGTCAAAACTGAACAAAACTTAAAAGTTCTAAATCAGCTATTATTATTTATTTTTTTGGAATCATACTAAAAAATATATTTTATAGATGATGAAAAGATTCCTGCAGTTTTTTTTTAATTTGTATAATTTCCTGAGGTCAGTTTTGTAAAAATATTTCTTTACAATTTGATTTGATATTACAGACTCAATTATCCAAAGTTTGACTATCCGAATCTTTACATAGGACATCGGTTAATCGAATCCTAAAAAACGAATCTTTTTGTTTCTTACTTTTAACAAATAAAATCGAAATTTGCAAACCTATTTAGGTCAAATATTAACATACAATATTTCATCTCGCCATTTTGGCCTCCATCTTGGTTTTTAAAATTCTTAATCACTTTAGAGCATGTATGGGGCCAAAACAAGACAACGAAAAACAATTATTTTTTCATGATTCGATTATCCGAATTATTTTTTTTTTCGAAAAAAACGAAAAAAGACCTTCGAAAAATCGAGTTTGGACTATATCAAAAGAATTTGTTGTAAATATTCAAAAGTAACAATCAGTTATTTTGAGGATTTCACTTATTTTTAAGTTCAATATCTAATTATACAAAAAAAAACTAAAATCATAAATATTCTGATCATATTTTTCAAATAATAAAAATTACTATAGTTTATAACCGGAAAAACTAAACGATTTTTATTGTTTTTAATCAATTCAGTTGCACATTATCAGGTTTGGTAACATTTTAGAAAACAACCAACATAAAATAAAAACAATAGTGTATAGTTTATAAAGTATCGTTGTCCCATTTTAACTTGGCTTTTCAAAGTAATTTTGGCTTCGTTTATTATGAATTAACAAAAAAATACAGTCAAATCGTTTCTTTAGATAATACAATCGCACAAATGTACATAGTGTAAAATTTTCAATGGGATTTAAAAACGTTTCCTTCTCTTGCCAAATACATTGTTACACGGAGAAAAAAGAGTTCCCAAAATCGTGACCAAGCGTTCATGGAAATGGGAACTCCCATGGTACGATTTTGAAAAATGTACCATGAAATTTGAACACTTTGTTCGTGGTTCCCATTTTCATGAACGCTTGTTCACGATTTTGGGAACTCTTTTTTTTCTCCGTGTAGAATATCCAATTAAATTAAAATGAACTATAATACTATAATAATCAAAGTTGAAAGGAACTCCAAAACTAAATTAAGTTATAAGAAATACGAATTTATGAATCGATTATTTACTAATAAAATCATTGAATTGAAATTAAATTGAGGCATTAAAAAAAGTTGACAATTAAACTTTATTTAATCAAATTGTTCATACAAAAATTCAGAAATTTTGCAAGAATGGCCTAAAATTTCAAAAAAAATGTGTCCAAGTAGATGGCCCCGATTTTTATTCAGAAGTTTTAAATAATTGTCAAAACAATCTTAAGGGCTTTTTTTTTGTTGATTGCTAGGAAGGAAATAGCAACTGTAAAGATAATAGTTTTTAATTTGTTCATAGTCTCGGTAGTTAAATTTATTATATTTTTTAATCGAATGTTTAAAAATTCACCGAATACTGGAAAAATCAGAACATAAATATCAACAAACATGTTTCGTAAATTTTAGATATTAATGTTTATTTCCCTTAAAGTATAACCAAGATATTGAATCAATTAAAAATGACTAAAATATTTTTTTAAAACAATTTATTTACACTCAATTAAAGAATCTTATTTTAAAATTATCACTGTCAGGTTTCATTTCAATGTATTTTAAAATAAAAAAAATGGAAAATTGATGAATTTGATGCACATTGTTTAAGTATTTTTTTCAAATACATCGAGTTGAGTATTCCTTCTAAATGACCAGTAATTCCGCAAAAACTTTCCCGTAGGACGTTATCTTGTTTGTTTTTTGATTTAATAATTGATTGGTTTTTAAATAGGCACATCAATTTAAAAATATTTAAATCACATGATGATCGAAGTTTACAAGAATGAAAGTAAAAATTAATCAAAATTCCAAAAATTGTACCTCCAAAATTTCACAGTAAAAGCAAAACAAAATTGATCTAGTAATCTAGCAAGGCTCTTACTGTATACATACAGTTCTGAGTTCATCATGCTCAAATCTAATGTTAACTCTTTTGCTCTCTTTTGTAACAAACGGAAACACTAAACGTCAAAATAATTTTAATTTGTATATTTATTCTGCAGTCGTTTGCAATATTTGTTTGTAATATATTAAAATGATGACAAAGACCTAATACAGGTAAGATCAACCTATATTTGAACACAATTTCGATAGTCGAGATTTGATTTGAATGTCAATCTATCTCGTACTACACATTAGTATCAATAGTCGATTGCATAACTCAACATTAATTAAAGTCAGCCCCCCGAAACGCGTGTCCCTCTAGGTCACTGCTGTTGCTATTGCTACTGCAAGCATGGTTCACAACAAACATTCCGCAGGCCATACCAAACGTCCACCGCCTCTATCCCACGTCAACAAACAAGCATGACAACTCCACCTCGATGTGTGGAGGACAACGTTTTGATTATCTGCTAAATCTCCAACCCGTCCCCCCTTCCTCTTCGTGGTACCCTCCCCCTTTTAAAGCGATTTTCATTTGCTTGGCAAATCGTGGTACACATATGACAAGTCACACACACATCTGAATCTGAATCTATTGCATCCCTTTGTAGGAGTCAGATCGGAATCATAACTCTCGCTGGTTCGATTGCCCAATCGCACAAAGTCTGTCGAACAAGTTACAAGTTAGTTAGGTGGAAGAAAACATTTACTGTTTCATCACCCGTAATCATCCCCTACCTACTTCCACGGAGAACCGTGTAGCTGAACCGTGGAAAACAATTACACGGCTCGCACAGTTCTTCCGGGAATAAAGGGTGAGTTTGGCCAGAAGCAGGACTTTGGAACAGTTTTCCGAATCGTTTTTTTTTCTGGGACTGATACATTTTTTTTCGGTTGCCTCCTTCTCCTGTGCACAGGGTTTAGGGCGAGGGACGCAACACGCACGACAACATCGATGCCAAAAGGCGGCGATTAGAGTGAGTGTTGGTGGCATATCTGAAGTCCGGAGAAACCGACTGTTCGCAGTGTGACTCGGACACAACTCGGTGTGTGACTTTTGTGTATTTCTTGGCCGTCGAAGGCAGAGAGTCGAGGAAAGGCAAAAAGAACAACAATGATCACAGAGCGCTGCACGGAGCAAATCGTGTTGATACTAATACAGCGTTAGCCGCGGACACACACCGCTCAACTCATGAAGAATTGTTGGAGGAGGAAGAAACGACAACCACATGCACAGCAAGCGATGTCGTCGCGTGAATGCGTGTTAGAGAGGAGAGTATTATTGTGGGTACGGTACACACAGAGAAAACACAGAGAAAGACTGACTGACTTGGTGTCACACGCGCGCCCGTAGACGACTATTATTTTGCGGGACCGTACAAGACCGAAGTCGAAGTGCGAAGGGTTGCCAAGCGTTTATTTTGCATCGAACGTCAACGCACGTAAATTTTGGGAGGTGAATGCCAAAGGCGTGCGAAGCATCTTTTTGCGTATTTAGAATGGTTGATGAAGATTTGAGTGCATCTAAGCACAGTATTCAGCGGCATGGCAGGGCTTGAACCTGCTGAAACCACATGGAAATCGTGATTTACTGTTCTGTAATACGCCAACACCTCTTGCAAAACTAAGGTTTTGAAGGTGAAGACAACGAATATCTGGCAACCCTGTTTAAAGTTTTGGATGTCAAAAAATGTCAGAGGTATTCAAAAACATCCAAATAGCAGAAAATAAAAATTTTGTTTATTGGAAATCTATCAAAATTGAAACTCTAGAAATGGGCCCTAAGTAATTTTTTATGTACAACGATTAAAAACACGTTTTAAACCCATTTCTGATCACTTTTTGTTATTTTAATGCAAAAAAAAGTTGACAAGACAACATTTTTTTGATGGATCAACTATGGTCTCCTTGGAAAGAGCGGAGCCTTTTCTGTCAAAAGGACCGCGAGGTTAATCTTCAAAATTGATTTAAACATCCATTTTAAACTCTTTGTGGTTGTACAAAGGGTCATTGTACTCAGGAAAATAAGCTCTATTGCTGTATACAATAATATCAGCAATCTAAGCTTCATTTCAGGACCCAATTGACTTCCGTCATGAAAAAAGCTGTTGGAAGTAATTTGCAGGAAGTTGAAGATGCAATTATATTAAATTGTCGTTTACGTCACTCACAGGACAGAAAGCTATGCTCTGTTATGTATGAAATAGGTTGATGATTATTTTTATTTTTATTTTTCTTAAAATGTATTTTCTATCAAATTGAAATTAAACTTTATCACAGAACTATAATACAGTTATCAAAAAAGCACATCTCATTACATTTTAAATCCTTAATTTTTTTGGATTTTATGTTCGAATTCAAGACAAATTTGTCAGGTTTTTCAGTGAGCTGATATAGCTTTTTTGGTAAAAACGATTTATGATTCCTGATTTCATCAAGATTTCATCAAAATTCAAGGCTATGTTTGAAAGCCTACTTTGTCATGCATTTCGAATAAATCTTCAGATGTTTTTCTTTATCCTAAATATCTGCTAATTTTGTTCATCCGGTTCTAAGATATTGTGAAATTCGTAAAATAGGTCATTCAAGAGTATGAAAGCAATCCAATGCGCGTGAGTGGTAGAATGTCAAATTTAAAACTGTACTCACCATGGCAAAATGTTGCATTTAATAAGGTAAGGAAAATACTAATTACAGCCGTCTAAATGCAAATCGATAGACAATTTTTTTGCAAAATTACTGAACGTTAAGTTTGACATTTTGGTTTAAAATACGGTCTAATATATAAAAAAAGTTTTTTTTTAAATTTATGGCTAGTTTTCAGTATTTGTAACAATTAAAATTATTACTAGCCCTTGAACCGTTTAAATTGGTTTTGTAAAAAGGAACAGAAATGTTAATGATCAGAGGTTCTAAAACTAAACTGCTCCCTTTTTAGCAAAAAGAAAAAGTAATATGGGACTTTCGCTATAACTATCAAAATCCTTTGAAACAGATTCACAGTTGTTGGATTCTATCAAAAAACGTCATAGTCATATCGTTTGTCAATCAAATGACAGATCACTTCTAATCAAGACGTCAAGCTCAAATACACATATATGTAACGTTGCATTCGCATGATAAAACTAAAATGTATATTACACCAGGACTCCCCACGACAGTTATCTAGGCCTAATCGGCTTACTGCTGGTTCATTGTTCAGGGACTCTCTCCTTCCACAAGTTAAACATCTGGCAACCTTGGCTTACCGCGATACATTTGCAGCACCAGCTACAGCGCTCTCCTCGGCGCGATGAAAATCCGATCCACAGCGCGTTTACGGATTTTTGAGAACCGATTCCCGGCGGGGCCTTTGCTGGCGGCAGTGTCCACACCCGCGCTAGGAGCGTCCCTCTTCCGCTGGATTAATCCAGTTTGGTCGTTATTCGAAGTGTTCCGCGCGCCACGATCATCGGCGGGGCCTCATCATAATATTTATAGAACGTTTGACATAAAGAGGCTTTTTCTTCGTTGGCTTCGTTTTTCGTTTTTTTTTTCTGCTGTTGCTGCTGGTGCTCTTTCCCTCGAGCACCGACACAACCAGAGCACACTTGTACACACAACAAGGTGGCATACGACGACACTTTACCACTACCACCACCACCACCGTGTAGAATCTGTGACCAAATCCAAGTAGCCGTCGTCGTAAGCAGCAGTACACGCACACATGCACACACATAGATACAATGGTTACTCCTCTTGCGACAAACGGATACAGCCAGCAACATTTAAAGACACACCAACACAGCGACGCACCGCGCGAACAAAAATTGGAAATGGATGACAAAAAAAATCTCCACTTTCAGACCTATCTCCCGCGAACGCAATCTCAATTCACACACTTCACGGCGCACTTGGGCGGCCACTTTCATCGCCCGGCGATGCTCGGACCGCTTCCGGTTCCGGCCCGACACTTACCAGGCTGCTTGTTGGCGATTTTGTTGAAGCAATTTTGAAACACTTCGTAGAGATGGTAATGTTCATCATCGCTAGTAGCCATTTTGATATCTCCTCCTCCACCGTCGCACCGTTCTCTTCTTCTCCTTCTCCTCGTCTACACACACACTCACACACTACTACACGTCCTCGCCTACTGCGAGCTGCCTCTGTTCTTCGCTTCGACCGACTCCTGCTTTTGTTGATGCTGTTCTTCTTCTACTTCTCGCCCTCTCGCACCTCCACACTCACACGCACACACCTAAGGGCGCGCGCGCTCTCCGCGTTCACCCAAGCGCACAGCCGATGGGGCGAACCTCACCCATACACCGACAGCGAGAGCCCGTGTGTGTATGTTCAGTAGTCCTCCTATCGCCTTCTCTCCTCTTCTCTCTTTCTCCCTCTGTCCCTCAACGCAAAGCGACGACGGCAGGCAGGCAGAGTTTTGAGCAGCGAACGCGTGCACACATCAGCACCGTGTGCGAGCGAAAAGATAACTGAAGGCTCAGCCGAGAGCGACACGACGAGAGACCCTCTTTCGACTTTGTCGTTTTGGGCTCGAGCTCGCTTGAGCGTTGGTTTGCGTGAGGGGATTTTCTTGCAAGCGCTCAGGGAGCGCTTCCACTTACAGACAAGAGAGCGCTGTCAGTTTTGGTTTTTGAGCGCGATGGACAGTGGGCTGACGATGGATCTTGGTGGATCTTTGCTGGTTCTGTTCTCCCATATCCTTGTCATCTACGAACATTGCAACTACTTGAAGTGACCTTTAACCCAGTCACGACGTTCTAACGGGATTCTAGCAGAGTTCTTACAGAGCTGGATATTCTTACAGCATTCTAGCAGAATTGTTCCACCATTCTAGCAGGATTCTGGCAGAACCAGCTCATAGACTGTGACTGGGAAGACGAGACAAGGGAAGTTCGGACATCAGTGACAAACCTGCAACTGCTACTCAAAAATATTTATCGTAAATACCTTAAAAACTGACCCACTTGAAACTACCTACCCGCAGCGATTCACAGGTTGGCATCCGTCAGGCCACACTCCAGCTGTACCAAATAGGTCAGGATCTTCATCTTGGCGATCGCTCGCTTTCCTGGTGGCAACCGCTGCAAGGGACCAACCAACGAGAGCGCAAAGTACTCCTCTTCGCTCATCTTTCCAGCAGGTGCCGGTGCTGCTGGAGCTACTGTATCGCTGCTTGTACAACTGCTCGTAGACGGCTGCTCGATGGCTTGTGGTTTGGCTGGAGTCACACTAACGGATGAGGTATCCGGTTCAACCACTTCGTCACTCTTGAACCTTTTGGCCTGTTGAGATGATTCAACGCTGTTTGGTAGCTTGTGCTTTGCGGTACTGGCCACAACATTTAGTTGATCTGCTTCATGGCACCCTTCGGATTCAGCTTCTTCGATTACAACATCTTCGACAAGCTCGTCTGGTTCTTCGGTCTGTTCACCAGTCATGTCCTCATGCCCAAAATTCTCGTCTGGTTTAGATTCTCCAGTTGTAACCACGTCCAACGAGCTGTCCAATGTGTTGGTATTTCCTACGTCTTCTTGCACTTTATGATCTTCACCAGCCTCTTCAGCATCGACCTCGAAGGTTTCAACAACTTCGTCAGATTCGCGAGCAAGATCGTCAGAACAATCAGCGATTTGTTTGCACTCTGTCGCCTCACGTTCGTCGCAGGATTCTTCATCCTCGATCAGATGAGTCTCGAGATCATCTTTCGGTTCGCTTCCTTCGCTGGGCTCATGTTCGATCAACACTTCGTAATCTGCTTCTTCAATTGCTAATGTCAGCAGAATTCTGTCAAAACGGAAATTTCAACTGTTATAATTACGGAATGCAGAACGTTTAACTGAATCTTACTCTTCTTTATCAGTTGCTGGAGCTTCTTCCTCTTTGATTGTATCGGTAATTTCATCAAGTGCTTCATCTATTTGGATGACTAGGAAAGAATAAAACATTATTTAAACCAGGGCTGAGCAGTAGGTTAGTAGAGTTTAGTCGTTGACTAACAAGTTTTTTTTTATAAAAATATTTAAATCGTCCTCCTAAAACAATTTGGCGCCCTCAGCAGGGTTCAAGAGAAACTATGCATTTTGCAAATTTGCCAAGTTGCCGATTTGTGCTGCGCCTTCATAAGTAAGATATAGTACCCTCAGGCGGCCTCAGGGCGTCCAAGGTGCCTTTTTTAAATTAAAAAAATGCCAAATGGAAAATGTTTTAACAAATCATCATGGTCTTAATATCCGTTCAACCATTAGTTTTGACGTTTGAATCGAGAAGGGAAATTCGTTTGAATGCTTTTCATTTCATTTATTTCATTTTTTAAGCTTAACTTGTGTGAAGTTACTATCCTAAGCTGAGATGTGGAGAATGATAGATTAGGATATCAGAAATAATGTTTCCATACAACAAAAAAATCCTTAAAAATGGTTTAAACTCGCGCGCGGAGCTTAAATAAAAAAAAAGTGCATTTTTCGTGGATTTTTTCAGAAATACGTGTAACAATCATACTAAAGTCATTCAAATTTGGTCACCTTGGGCTTCAAGTTATAGTTTAATGTCCCCTAAACAAATTCCTGTACAGTGTACAGACATGGTCCATAAAAGCTTGTGTTTGGGCATGGCAAGGCGTTTTAGGGAGAAAAATTTGATTTTTTACTTTAAAAAAATCAAAAATCGCTCTCTAAAACGAGCCAAAAAATTTTGCAGCCAAAACTATTGCATGCAGCGCTTAGGAAATTTCACGGAAAACATTTTGCTTTTTTAACATTTTAATTTTTGTCCACGCAAAGCCGAGATATTTGCATTTTAGTGAACAAAAAAGAGCGACTTTTCAAAATTCTGATGATTTTAAAACATTGGCTAGTATGATTGCAAACGGGAAGGCATATATTTGGGATATTTTTATTTTGCTCGCTCAAAAACGATATTTCTGGAGTTTCTTTTTTTTTTTTTTTTGAAAAGGTTCAATAAACCAAATTTACAGTTTTTACTTTTTGGGTGTTTTTGAAATTGCCTTGGGTCAGGGTTATTAAAAAAACACTAAAAAAGAAAAACCTGAAAATTTGGTTTATTTGATTTGTTTATAACATTTCATGAAAAAAACATGAGATTTGCTCACAATGTGACGTAAACTACATATTTATAAGTACTGGTCTGTTATTTTCTCGATATAAACAAATAAAGCTCGAGTGGGTGACTATTTAAAAAATAGTTTTTTTTAAATAAATGAATTTGTTTCATTCGAATGTATATGCCAAAAAATTCACGTTCACAGCTTGGAGATAAGAACTTTAATAAAATGTCTGCCTGTGTGGATCAATCGGACCGCGCACTGGACTCACAATGCAGAGGTCGCCGGTTCGAATCCCCAGGCGGACGCAAAAAATTCTAAGTGTAAATATAGGTTTTCGGTGCCCTCTCTCCGTGCCATGCCTTCACACTTAGGAGACCCGGGAGGCGGAGTCTTGTCGCAAAAAGAACGATACACGCCTGTGGATCCGTTGACGAAACCGCAAGGTTTAATAGGGCCACATCATAAGGTGTTACGTCGATTCCGTTTTCTTTTTACTTTAATAAAATTAATTTTAATTCATAATTATTTGTCGTTTGCGTCAAGTTGTGAGAAAATCTCATGTTTTTTTCATAAAATGTTCGCAATTCGCAATTTTCAGTGTAAGAACGGGCCTTGACCGATCTTATGCACTAGGTTCCCAACGAACACGCACTGCCCTTACGCCTACATCTCACCCTTGCTCTGAGTCAGTACGAGCAACACGCTAGAACACGCTTTGAGTGTTCGTGCCAGGCATGCACACCTTCTTTTCCGGTTACGCATTTTAACTCGGCCGGGGGTGGTACATTACGTAGGGTTAGATGTAAGTATAAGCGCCTAACCATTTAAAGTGTGCCTAACAAATTTCATTAAAGCAAATACTGTTTTATTTTTAGTTTGAATTCAAAAACTTATTGTTATTTACTTTGTATTGTTTTCTCCTGAAATCTTCTCTATTGTTGAGTCTGTTTATCTGTTGCTATTCATTTTGTCGCGGTGTTTTGTTACATTTTTTGGTCCTAAGCATTTTATAAAAGTTTTTCAAAAGTACAATAGTAATATTTGTGTTTCTTTGATCATTCCCAAAATTGAGTAAGGGCTCGAACCTCCCTTGTTTGAAGAAAAGGGTAAAGATTGAAAACAATGGACAGTGAAAGAAATATACTATTTGAAGAATCAATAGTAAAAGAAAAAGAGTAATTTATGAAGTAGATAATCTAATCTAGATTAGATTAGATAGTTATTTATGAAGTAGATAAAGAAATTTACAATAGTAAATAAATAGAGGTAACAAACAATCTTAGATTGTATTAAGTGCAATTTATAGGGCAGATGTAAAATTATTCAAATAGATAAATAAAGATAAACAAAATTGACATCGCTGCCAAATTAAGGGAAAACAGACAGTTTGTTGCAGCAGCATCAATTGGTAAAATAGAGTGGAAAAGCGTTGAGAAATAAGAGAATCAAATGAGTAAAATCGAAATCAAATAGAGGATAGTAAACAGAAGCCGCGTTAGAAAATGAGTGAAACAAAACAAATAGAAGATAGGTGGTAGATGAAATGGAAAGAAGAGAAATCCCGTTGTGCGATGTTTCAGGTAAATCCACAGCAGTTGACTCAACATACTGCGAATCAAAACAATACCGTCTACAATCACAAATTACTTCCCTTTCCCACATTGTCGCGCCCCTTTCTTTTAGCCGTCTCGACTTTGACCCGCGGTGGTCAAAGGTTTACGATCCGTTTCCACAGGCCACCAGCTAGGTCATCATGAAAACCAAGCCAACGTGGAGGTAAGAAAATAGGACACTTGCAAGGAACCAGAGCTATACTGTTCTGATCAAGATAATTCGGATGATCTAACAGAACTACGGATGTAGTTAGTTACACTCCTTCCAGGATGTTCCTTACGTGGACGTCAACCGAAGAGCACGCAACAAGGTCAGTGCCATTGCATGCTCTTAGGTATCAATCCTTGGCCTGCTGAATTCAGGATCCAGCAAAAGTATATAAAAATGAAAAACGATATTAAAATACTTCTACAGAAAACTAATTTTTGTTTGATACATTTTGAAACAAGATTTAAATGTATTTTTAAAGCAAACATGGCAGTCAAACGGTCGACCGGGAACGATACCCTTCAGAGTCTTAAATAATCGAGCAAATCTACTGAAGGAAAAAAATTACAAAATCACCTGCGAAATAATTTGAGTGCTTTTATATTCGAATACGTTGAATGAGCGGGGTATTAACGGACATATGAAGTAGCCAAATTCGAATTAGCGAATCTACCTTGGAATCTACTCTGTACATGTTGTAGGCACCCTAGGGTAAATATATCTACATTGAGTTTATCTTAATGGAGATAATTCTAGATCTCGGATCAAATTTAGGAAGAACCAGAACATATTTGATAGGTACAATTCAGACTCGACTATCCGAAGGCCTCGAAAAAAAATCACTTCGGATCGGTAAAACGAATCACGAGGCAAAAAAATCGTTGTCTTTTTTTTATTGTAAAGTAATTTATAATTTTTAAATCCAAGATTTCTACCAAAATGGCGTTGACCAAATTGTTCAAATTCAACTAAAATAGGGTCGCAGAATTCAAATTTTATGGATAAAGTAAAAAAAATTAAAAAAAAAAAACACATGAAAAAAATATATTTTTTGTTCATGATTCAACCTTTGAATAATCAAGGCTTCGGATAAACGAGTCTTGACTGTACAACTATTGCAAGTTAAATTGCGTCTGATATCCCTTGGTGCTGCAAGTCGTAATCCGATCATGTTTACAATTTTTGGCAGAAACACCATGGTTGATTTTGAACTTGAAATAGAAACAGACTTACCCGAAGAATCCCCCTTCCGCTTCCGATAATCCATCGGCACCGCATCCCGGGCCAGTGTCGTCCTGTGGAACTGCCGCCTCACGTAACGCTCCTCAAAGTGGTTCTCGCAAACGAGTCTCCTCGCACTGGCCGGCAAATTCTGGACGTCTTCGTTCCCAGACAGCTGGAGCCACTTTCGCCGGCGCGGCTCGTCCTTGGGCAGGTTGAAGAATACCAACGTTCCGCATGGAAACGGTTTGTTGAAGCACCCGTTGAAGATGCAACAGGCCATACTTTTGAACACTGTGTTTTCGTTGATTGCCGGGCAAATTTGTTTGAAAATAATGCGACAAAGTTGTTTGTTTTGATTTCGGGTTCAGGTACACTGTGAAAATGAAGTAGACGTTTGCGAGGGAAGGGGAACTATAAACAGAATCCCTCTCCAAACGTCAACGCCTAATTTGATTAGGCGCAGAGCAAAGAAGAGAACTGTCAGTCTGCGTTGTCCAAATTTTTCATGTCCCGACGACGACGTAAACAGAGCAAGAACATCAGTCGATTTGTCGCGGCGCCCCTTGGAAGAGGGTGGAGAAAGGACAGTGAAAAAAAAGTGTCGTGTGTTTTCCACGGATCAATCAGAACAGGTCACAACACCATGGACAGACAGCAGAAGCAGCAATATTGACTTTGAACTGCTCAATTAGGGGGGTCCCGAGGAACTAGTGCGGTGCCAAAGTCCTATTTGAAGCCCCGTGTCTGGGCAGGATTGGAGACGATATTTGACCGCGAAACAGGTGTGGAGAGAGACCAACGCAGCAAAAATGAATCTCCACGAGCCGGTCGATATGCTCAATAAGGTAATTGTCCTTTTCGGGGGAGGGCAGTGTCCTGCCCCTCGGTCGTTCCCTAAATTTATGGTATTTTAATGATTTTCTCCCGTTTTTCATTCGCCGCAGACCCTCGATGATCTCACACCGGAGGAGAAGATGAGGTAAATACCGGACCGGATTTTGAAATGGTTTTTATCGATTCTTATCTTCGCGTACCGTACACAAGTACCTTATCGTAACGCAAGCCACAAAAGATTACCTCGCAAAACGATGAAGCGCACACACAACATGATTCGAAGAACGCTGCTGAATTATTAACTCAATGCTTCATGATGTTTTATGATGGATTTTTTTCCTTTCATTTTCCTTCCAGAATCGAGCACATGAAGCTGCACGAGAAGCACAAGGGCCATGAGTCGATGCACGCCGAGATGGTTGTCATCCTGCTGGTTACGCTGATCATCGCCCAGATTGTGCTGGTCGAGTGGAAGAAGCGCCACTATCGGTCGTATTCGGTGAGTGGTGTTTTTTTTTTGTTTTTCAGTACATGAAACTATGAGTAATATAATTACAGTAAAATAATTTTAACAAGTCACGTGCAGCTTTGCGTACCGATCTCAATCGTTTCTGAAATTGCAAACCAAAATGATTGAAACCTGTTCCGTAGCTATCAAAATGTTTTTATTTTTTAAATTGCGAGATAAATATGTAGTGAACTGTTCTTGTTCTTCGGCACAAAAAATTATCTGATTTTGGTTTATGTATTATTTTTTCTGAGCAATAGGATCCTGAAGCCCAATGTAAATTTTCATGTACAACGGTAAAAAACACGATTAAAGCAGATGGAAATAACTAGAAAAGTTGTTATTATCATTCTTATGTTGTTATAATAACACCGAATAATAACAGATATTTGTTCAAAAATAACTATTTCTGTTATCAAAAATTATCACAGGAAAACCCGATAAGAGAAAAAAAATGTTCCCAACGGGCCAAACATTCAATATTACGCACTTTTGAAATGTTAGTCTGGATTTACAATTTTTAAAAATATTGTTTTCGAAAAGATCGGAAAATTTCACGAATTTTCCATATTTTAACATTGTAAATCGGACCATTAGTTGCTGAGATATCGACATTAGAAAATGGTGGGTTGTTAGGGTGAGACTTAGAAAACATCCATTTTACTGTTTTTAAACCTTTGCATGGCAATATCTCAGCAACTAAGGGTCGTATCAACAAAGTTCAATAAAGCAAAATATAGAGAATTTTCTCTTTCGAAGGTGGGCAAACATGGGCACTAATTTAATAAAATGAAAAACGGCGACTATTTTCAAAAAAGTTACCTGAAAATGGCTATAACTTGAAAACGGTGCACTTTATCAAAACTTTACTGAAGTACTTTTTGATTGCAAATTCGATTTTACATCGAAAAATGAAGTTGAAAATTTTTTGCGACCAATATTTCGATTTTTTTTTAAATTCTGTATTGATTCAAAAAATCATAACTCGGTCAAATATTTTTTACCCATTCTTGAAATTTCTGAAAAGTTGGCATTTGATGTCCTCTAAAACATAAAAAATAGTGTTTTTTTGCAAATCAATTTTTAGTGACAAAAAGTGAAATTAAAAATCACCACATTTTTTTTACTGTGTATCATTTTTTTCAGTGTAGTCTATAAACATACCTACAACTTTGCCGAAGACACCAAATCGATCAGAAAATTCCATCAAAAGATACAGAACTTTGAATTTTCACATATCATTTTTGTATGGACAGCTGCCAAATTTGTATGGAAAATTATATGAACGAACTAATGATGCAAAATGGCTTCTTTGGGCATACCGAAGGCACCAAAAAAGTTTCAACCGGATTAAAAAATACAAAAAAAAAATCGAATGACCTCTCCGAGAGTTGGTCAATAATCAAAAAAACATCTTTCAAATGAATTCTGTGCGAGAAGCGAAGACGCGAGGTTGATTTTTTGTGTTCCCATCCACTTCCCCGTGTCTTACCACTTGTCGTGGTCGGCGCCGGTATTGATCAGCATGATAGGGGCCTTTGAGAGTTGCAAAGTTGTGATGATTGGTTCCTACTTTTCATCTTAGGTTTATGGAGCAATTTTGGGAGGCCCTGGTCAATAACTGAGGAACAACTACGGGTAGACACCAATGATATGCTACACTAGTCTAAAAATCAAGTTTTTTTTTCACTTATTCAACAGTTTTGCAGTTATCTTTAACAAAATTGGTCAACATATTCCCATAGTTCTGGCCATATTTAGCTAAATAGAAAATAATAACAAATTGGGTTATGGCAAATTGGTTAAACTTTTCCCATGAAAATTTTACACATTATTCGAAAGATTAAGGCACACAATTTACCCGACGTCATGCTTTCTGATCAACGATGATATAGGAAGGGCTTTTTTTAACACCAATAATTCAAAAACGAAACACGAATCATTCCGTAAGGCAATCGACTGAAGCAAGTAATACAATTAATACTAATCACCGAAAAAAAATGACGCTCGAAACACGTGCGCGTGCGCGCTGTTCCTTCGTCCACAATCGACTCAGTTTTCAATAAAAAACAAGTTTGGTGGAAAATTTTCTAAAATCTAAAGATCAACAATTCGTCAAGTCAACCCTGCGCCAAACATAACTATATTTACCAACCCCCTTTTCCAGCTCATGACCCTGCTCGCCCTGTGGATCATCCCGTTCGTGCTCAGCCTGCGCAGCCAGTACTGGCGGTTCATCTTTTTCTGGTTGATATTCAGCTGCATCACAGCCCTGGTGATGCGAAAGGCCCTCCGGAAGCCGCTGGCCGGCACCACTCCGCGGCTCGTGTACAAGTGGTTCTACTTCATCTACAAGCTGAGCTACGGACTGGGGATCATCGGGTACATCATCATGATGTTTACCTTCTTCGGGTTGAACTTTGTGTTCAACCAACCGCCGAACGTGTGGATGGACGTCGGGCTGCTGTTTGTGTTTTACGGACTGTATTACGGGGTACTGGGACGAGACGTGTCCGAAATCTGCACGGACAAGATGGCCGCCCACGTCGGGGTGAGTACGGTTTGGGAATTGACGAGGAGATGGGTTCTTGAAATTTCTTGGTTTTTTTATTCTTCAGTACTACACACCGAAGGGCATTCCGACGAGGCACCTGGAGCGAAACGTTTGCGCCGTGTGCGGAAACCAGCTGCTGACGGAGGTCAACGAGACGGGGGTCATCGAGGACACGTACAAGCTGTCCTGCGATCACGTGTTCCACGAGTTTTGCATACGCGGCTGGTGCATCATCGGCAAGAAGCAAACGTGTCCGTACTGCAAGGAGAAGGTTGACCTGAAGAAGATGTTCTGCAATCCGTGAGTAGATCTTCGTAAGTCTTTGTTCGAGACTTCAATTTCTGTCCCGTTTTCAGCTGGGAACGACCGCACGTTCTGTACGGCCAGCTCCTCGACTGGATCCGGTGGCTGGTGGCCTGGCAACCGCTGATCCTGTTCATCGTCCAGGGCATCAACTGGATGCTGGGGCTGGAATAGCCTCTTGGGGCGATATTTTCGCTCCATTCGCGCATTCCCGTCGCACCGTCGTCGTCGTCGTCCTCGCCGTCTTTCATTGTCATCGATACCAGAACGCGTGCTCGGCGCCGAGCATTCAAGCTTCAGTTTCCGTACGATTGAGTTGGGTTTTTGTCGTAATTTCACAAACATACACGTTGAGAGCAAGAGGGAGAGAGAGTCATCAAAATAGCACCATGAGCGGCCGCCACGCACCCGTCTGTGTAAAGCTTTATCAACTAGCAATTCAGTCAGCTTAGTGAGATGTAGCATTAGCAGGAAATCCAGCAAAGTGAGAGGATTTCCGTTCTTTCATTGAGTAGTCCTAGTAAACCGTAGTCATTAAACATCAATTTCAACGACATGTAACAAACAGCAACTTTCAGAACGAGTGAAGATGATTTTTCCAAACAGAACAGTGTCCTTTTTGTAAATGTGTTTCTAAACTTACGATATTGTAATTTCGATGCAAAAATAAAAAAAAAAGGTAGAACTTTTTTTTCAAAATGAAAGCCACTTTTATGGGGGTTTTTGTGATTCTTTGTTTATTTTTGAGTATTTCATCATCAGCTCGCGAAGAGCCAGAAAGGGTTTCGCGCGACACAACCTCGACAATTTGCTGTTTTGTTTCCATCACAGTTAGCGCATTTTACATTTGAACGGTGCTTGTGCGATTTTTACATTGAATGATGCCCCAAATGGCATTTTAAACTAAGTTTGGCCTCAAAATCGACGTGCGACGAGAAAAGAAATATTTCGAATTTTATTATTTTATTACAATAATTTAATATTCGATGATAAATTCCGAATTGCCTTATAACGCCGATTCTCAGAAGCAGAACCTTGAAATTAAAAGGACGAATTTTGTTTTTTTTTGCTTCAAATGAAGAAAGAAAATGAAGAGAAAATCATTACAATTATCATTAAATACAAAGATTCAAAAACACAAATATTGAAAACAACATTTTGAAATTGAGAAATTAAAAAAAAATAATGTGAAATAGGAATACAAAACAAAATTTAAAAATTACAATTTCAAAACTCAAAAATTCAAATAATTCAAAATTAGAAAAAAATATTTTAATATTTCAAAACTCAAAATTTAAAATTGACGTAAATTTTTTTTTTTCAGAATTTAAGCATTTAAAATTTTAGGTTTCCTATCTCTGTCTAGCAAAAGTTTTTTGTCAGGCGACTTCTAGCTGGTTTTTTTGACTGGCCGCTCGATATGTTAGCCAACATACTTCGCAGGGCTGTGACAGCTCGAGCCCGATCATTGTTTGCATTTGGACACTGTGACGAGAAGTTCGTCATTTTTGGGTCAAATTATATTTTTTTCACTGGGGCTAGAAAGCCTTATTTTAGAATTTTAGAATTTTGGAATTTTAGAATTTTAGAATTTTAGAATTTTAGAATTTTAGAATTTCTGAATTTTATAATTTCAGAATTTTAGAATTTTAAAATTTTAGAATTTTAAAATTTTAGAATTTTAGAATTTTAGAATTTTAGAATTTTAGAATTTTGGAACTTTAGAATTTTAGAATTTCAGAATTTTAGAATTTTAGAATTTTAGAATTTTAGAATTTTAGAATTTTAGAATTTTAGAATTTTAGAATTTTAGAATTTTAGAATTTTAGAATTTTAGAATTTTAGAATATTAGAATTTTAGAATTTTAGAATTTGAGAATTTGAGAATTTGAGAATTTTAGAATTTGAGAATTTTAGAATTTTCGAATTTTAGAATTTTAGAATTTTAGAATTTTAGAATTTTATAATTCAAATCTAGGAAAAGGGTGGTTAAAAACCTACCGAAACCCATAACTGTTATGTTTGCTTAGTCTAATATCACAGTTGGGGAAGAAGGGGGAAGTTATTTAAAAATCACGACTAACATTTGAAAATTGTAAAAGCAAGAGAATTTTCTTTTTGTACTATCAAATAAAAAATATCATTTAAGTCTAACTTATGTATTGTCAATGGTTCAGAATTACACGCGTAGGTATTAAAACGAGACTCAGGCGAGCTCCCCCGAAAAAATGGTAAGGTTAATAAATACCGTCAGTAAATAACACTATTTAGAATACTATACTGCCGTTCTACGCATAATTGTCCCATGTTCAAAAAAGTACAACTGAGAAAAACACGATTGAAATTTTTCGACCGATTTCTGTGTTTCTACGCATAATTGTCCCGTGGGTTCCTATTCGCCCTATGTGTCCCTAATCGCCCCAGTTAGCAGTTTATCACCCTTATTTGTGATTCTCTTGCTATACAACAGGTAAACAAGACATAATGCTTAGTAAAACTAATGATTCTGTGTAAGAAAATACTTGGTGGGACAATTATGCGTAGAAGTTCAACGATGGGACAAACAGACTTGGTGTTGTTTTTGATGAGTTTCCGAACAAAGTACTAGATTTTATGTGTTTCTCTTAAAGTACACATCAGACTAAACTTAAAAATGGCATAAAGTCAAAATCGTCAAAAACTGACATGGGACAATTATGCGTAGAACGGCAGTTATACCAGCGACAAAAAATAAGGCAAGTAAAATCGCACAAAGTTGCGAGAAAAAAAAACTAACTCTAAAACACCTTAAAACTCTCCATCCTCTTCCCTAATCCAGCACAAATCTTACCGACTTGGACGACTTGCTCTGCTCGCCGTTACTGCCATGCCTCGCGTCCTGCTCCATCAGCACAAACCTCATGTCCTGGATGGCGTTCTCGATGTCGGCGATCGACTGCAGGAAATCCCGCGCCATGCCCTGCTCCGGCCGCAGGCTGTTGTCCAGATCGACCACGCTGGCGTTCGGTTCCTGCTTGCAGACTCCCTGGTGCTTTTCGCAGTACCTTTTCAGCTTCATCGTTGCGATTTGGATGTCCTTCAGCTTGGTGGCGACTTTCAGCTCGAAGCGGGACAGTTTGGAGGGGGATTCCGACTGGAGGTTGTCCGGCACGTTTTCGTCGTTTGACGGTGGCAGCTGTTGGCAGCCTATTGCTTCATCTTCGAGGGGTTGCTGTTCTTTGCGCATGCTATAGCTTGAGGAGGTCGCCATTCGGATCATGGATTTGAGCAAACCTTCCGACTTTTTCGCCTTGTTGGGGGATTTCTTCGTTGGACTGTTCCGTCCCCAGATGACGTCCTTAACCGATTCTACGTTGAGGGAGATTCTCCCGGAGTTGCGGGATTTCCTGATCGCTCCGCTGTCTTCTCGCCAGTCAATGTCAAAGTTTTCAAACACGTTCCCCGCGTTCAGGTCTTCCCGATCTCTCACCACACTCAGCCAGTACTCCAGCCGAGCCGGATTCCACTCCGCAACCCGTCCATTCGTCTTATCGTAGATATTTACAACCGCCCTCAAAATCCCCTCCTCGTCCGCGACCTGCGACTGCCCAAACTCGATCCGCAGTCCCAACTCCCGGCAGCGCTGAGTCGCCTCCTTCACCCCAAGCTGAATCTGGTGCAAACTCTCGTCGCTCGGTCGCTCCATCATCTTCTGAATCTCCTCGATCAAGTTGGACTTAAACGGCGTAAACTCGAACGAACTGTCCGCCTCGCCATCCGAGCTGTTCTGCTGCTGCTGGTGGCGCTTTTCCTGTTCCCGTAGCATCGCTTCCTTTTCCGTCTCGAGCAGTTCCTTGTGGCACTTGTACTTGAACTTTTCCAGCTCCAGCGTCGCGAGCCGTTCCTCGTACTGGCGTTCGTACGCGAGCCGCTCGGCTTCGATCTGCGAGATGGCGGCACGCTTTTCGGCGTCCAGCTCGCGCCGGAGGCGGTGTTCCTGTTCGCGCAAGATTTCCTGGTGCGCCGTCTGGAAGTCGACCATCTGGGTAGGAAAATAAAATTTTGTTTAATTTAGTTATGTTGTTGATTTAATTTAAAGGCTTAGGGAAAATTCTCTTATGTTAACTAAACTTTGATTTTCAAATTCCTGGTTTTCTCCCGAGCACAATACTAGAGACTTTTTTGAAAAGGTCCTATAAGCTTTTTCATATATTTAGAAGCAATTTTCAAAAAAAAAATCTGCAATATTACATCGAATTACAATGTTTTTTTGTTTTGTTTTATACTTTATAAATACATACTTGGTACATGCCCATTCTTTAAAAAAACATTCCTCAGGATAGCTTTTGAGCATTTAAAATGTAAACGATATCGGAAAAAGCACTAAATGTAAACGAAACGATGTCCATATAGCTTGGGATTTTTCATCTTTAAATTTTCCAAATTCAAGATCGTTTAATCTTTGTTTTGTTTGAGACAAGTATTGTAATTTCTACTGGGCAACAGGAAATAGAAATCCGGTCGTTTTGAAAATCATTTTCATTGAAACTAAGAAAAAAGAGCGCGAAAGATTTTTTTCCTTCTGCCAAGAGTATTTTTTAATAACCTGAAATTAATACATTATTTTGAACAAAAAAAATAGTTTGCATCATTTGTTTGTTATCAGCGAATGAAGAATTTTCATCAAACGAAAATCTTTTGCCGCTCATAAAAAAAAAAATCGGAATTGAACATGGCTCTCCTCCTTCACGCGCGAGAGAAAAAAAAATCATCATCAACAATGAGGTTCACAAAAAATCTTTAAGTGATGATTCGAAAAGTTCGGGAGCGATTTTCTCTTGCGTGGTTCGCCTCCTCTCTTTTTAGCGGATGAATATGGTTCGCAAGCAAAAAAGGTGTTTTTTGCTATTTTTCCATCCCGTGTCTTTACAAATCAATGAGAATCCCTATGTTTATAGAACTTTTTCTAATGAATCTCTTGAAGTCTCCATACAATTTTTGCCAGACAAAAAATGCTCTAAAAATATAAAAAATAGGTATTATTAAATCGATATTTTCTATTCATTTTTTTTTAACTTTCGGCATTGTTGCCAATAATTCAAGATGGAAGGAAACGATCTAAAAATTAACTCGTTTTCTTTTTTTCTACACATCGTAATATTCCAAAACGTCTAAGATTTAATCAGAAATTTGTTTTAACTAGTTTACAAATTAATGAAAAATCTAATTTAAAACCAGGAAAAAATCATTTTTAATTCTCGGAGGTAATATGTTTTGGGCAATTTTCCCATACAAACTGCTACTCTACAGCGACTCCGAAATCTCAAGCGATCTGGCTTATGGATATAAGAAAATTGTGTGACAAAATAAGAGTAAAGGTCTAAAATTCCAAAAATCTATCTAAATCTATCTAAGATCTGACAAAAACAAAAATTGTATCGAAAAAAAAAGATTTTGCATCGAAAATTTTCAAAAAATCTTAAGATTTTTTAATAAACCCAAACATGCTAAAAATGATTTTAAACGCAGGAGAATGTATTTTAATTTGATTTCAGCCCTTGAATTTTCATTGAAATTTTGAAGTTTATTGTAAAAATATTTTTTTTGCCCCCTGATTTTTCGGGCCAATTTTGAAGGGGGGTGTGACAAAAACTTTTAAAAATATTTGTACCAGCCTTAATGAATTTAGTCAAACAATTAAAAATATTCACCAAAAAAAAAACCATTGCCAAACTCAAGTTGGAATCTGTTACCAAATATCCAATTATGTGACAAAATGAAATAGAATCATAATTCTAAGCTGGCCATTATGCTCTATTTTTATATTAGAGCAATTCTCTACCAAAACCGGAAATGGATTTTATTTGTATTTTTTGATTTGGCTCAAACTTTGTGGAGGCCTTCCCTATACCCAAATATGCTATTTTGTGTCATTGGTTCACCCATACAAGCCTCCATACAATTTTTTCAGCTGTCCATACAAAAATGGTATGTAAATGTTCAAACAGCTGTAACTTTTGAGTGAATTTTTTGATCAATTTGGTGTCTTCGGCAAAGTTGTAGGTATTGTTGAGGACTTTTGAGAAAAAATAGGTACACGGAAAAAAATTTGAGGATTTTTATCAACTTTTTACTAAAACACAATTTCCCAAAATACGTATTTTTGATTTTCGAGATTTTTGATATGTTTTAGGGGACAAAATCCGCAACTTTTGAGCCATAGAGAAACATGGTCAAAATCTGCCGCCGAGTTATGAATTTTGAAAAATAGTGATTTTTGGAAAAATCGAAGTTTCATGCAAAAACAAGTTTGACATTATTTTTAATGCAAAATTGAATTTGCAATCGAAAAGTACTTTACAGATTTTTGATAAAGGGCTCCGTTTTCTAGATATAGCCACCGAAAGTTTGATTTTAGCGAAATATTTGCAGTTTTTCAATTTTTAAAAATAGTGACCATGAGTGACCATTTCTAAAAATATATTTTTTGAAAAGTTCAGAAAATTTGCAATAAAATTGTCTAAGAGACATTGAAGATTGGACCTCTGGTTGCTGAGATACAGCGGCTTAAAGAAAAAGAAACACGAAAATTGAAGTTTTCTAAGTCTCACCCAATAAGCCCACCATTTTCTAATGACGATATCTCAGCAATTAATGGTCCGATTTTCAATGTTAATAAATGAAACATTCGTGAAATTTTCCGATCTCTTCGAAAAAAATATTTTGAAAATTTTAAAATCAAGACTAACATTTTAAAAGGGCCAAACATTGAATATTACGCCCATTTAAAATGCTAGTCTTGATTTAAAAATTTTCATAATATTTTTTTCGAAAAGATCGGAAAATTTCACGAATGTTTCATATATTAACATTGAAAATCGGACCATTAGCTGTTGAGATATCGTCATTAGAAAATGGTGGGCTGATTGGGTGAGACTTAGAAAACTTCAATTTTCGTGTTTCTTTTTCTTTAAGCCGCTGTATCTCAGCAACCAAAGGTCCAATCTTCAATGTCTCTTAGACAATTTTATTGCAAATTTTCTGAACTTTTCAAAAAATATATTTTTAGAAATGGTCACTCATGGTCACTATTTTTAAAAATTGAAAAACTGCAAATATTTCGCTAAAATCAAACTTTCGGTGGCTATATCTAGAAAACGGAGCCCTTTATCAAAAATATGTAAAGTACTTTTCGATTGTAAATTCAATTTTGCATTAAAAATAATGTCAAACTTGTTTTTGCATGAAACTTCGATTTTTCCAAAAATTACTATTTTTCAAAATTCATAACTCGGCGGCAGATTTTTTGACCATGTTTCTCTATGGCTCAAAAGTTGCGGATTTTTGTCCCCTAAAACATATCAAAAAATCTCGAAAATCAAAAAATACGTATTTTGGGAAATTGAGTTTTAGTGAAAAAAAAGTTGATAAAAAAATCCTCAAATTTTGTTTTTCCGTGTACCTATTTTTTTCTCAAAAGTCCTCAACAATACCTACAACTTTGCCGAAGACACCAAATTGATCAGAAAATTCACTCAAAAGTTACAGCTGTTTGAATATTTACATACCATTTTTGTATGGACAGCTGCCAAAATTGTATGGAGACTTGTATGGGTGAACCAATGACACAAAATAGCATATTTGGTCATAGGGAAGGCCCCCACAAAGTTTGAGTCAAATCAAAAAATACAAAAAATAAAAATGGTCGAAATCGGCCGATTTCGTAGAGAGTTGCTCATTAGTTTTTCATTACCTTTACCTCTTGTTTGATGAACAAAAATTAAAGCGATCATTTGATTCATAAAAAAATATTATGAAAATCTGTGTCAAAGACTCCAATATTCATTAAGATTTGAATGCCTTTAACAGCTTTTCTGTACTCAAATATATTTAAATAGTGAAAATAACCTTAAATTTAAAGTAAGTTACTAAAGTAGAAATGAGTGAATTCAATTTGAAAATTTTACAAAATATTAAAAAATTATTCAAGAATTGAAAAATAATTTTCAATCAAGTATGCTCAGAATTCCCGACTTTCCCCGACTTTTTGACAAAAAAAATCATAAATTCCCGACTTTTTCCCGATTTTTGGCGGATTTTGCCGAATTCCTGACTTTTTCCCGACTTTCCCGATTTCCCGACTTGAGTGGCCACCCTGATCTTGAGAGTTGGCAGATAATAACCCTTATATTTTGCTAAACCCGTTTATTTTCTGATTACGCAAATTAATACGCAAAGTAATACTCCTCAAGAAGTTTAGAAAAGTGTATTATGTTTAACCTCTAGGCACCCACTATAATTAACTTGAAAATTTGTCTATGAGGCCATCCACAAACCACATGGATATTTATTTTAATCGCTATGCAAATAGTTAAATGAGCATTTTTTCTGTTAGAAGCATTAGGGCTTTAAATTAAAAAAAAAGTATGTTTTACCTTTTATTTCTCTAGTGTCTTGAAATTCTTGATGTTTCTTGAAAAGTTTCCGAATCTCGACACAAAACACACAAATATTTCAAACATATTTTTTATTAATTTCCATCAAACTTTAACAAAACCGAATAAGATAGAAAAAAAACCCTTCTTCTTCTCTACCGAAAATTTCGCCCTCCACAACCACCAAACCCCCCTCCCAACATTGCCCGAACCGACTGCAGATCGCGCTTCATCTGGATCACCCGGTGGTGCATGCTGTTGTAGTGGCGCACACTTACGATTTGCTTGCTCCGAGTCGGACACTGCGGGTTCGACACGCGGAAGTAGTGCGACCCGCCGATCACGAGCCGATCATTGTGAAACAGCTGACGCCGCTCGCGCACGATCTGCCCGTTGATGAACGTCTCGTACTGCTCGGCGTCCAGCGGCGTCAGGTACAGCTTGCCGATGCGATTCTCGATGGAGCTGCGGAGGGGGAGAGAGCATGCGATTGTTAGGGGAGGTCACAATTGGGTTTTGAGCACGTCCTTACCAATGATTGTGCGACACCAGCGGTCCCTCCAGCACAATGTCCGGCTTGCCAAACGACGAAGGTCGTCCGATGTTGACCGTCCCGGTCGGGATTATGTACAGCAACGTCCCCGAAAGCATCGGATCCGCGGCCAGATTCACCAAACACGGTTCCTTCTGCTCCGCACTCAACTCCAGCGCCAGTCCCTTCCTCTTGAGCAGCTTCATCTCCGTCCGCCGGACATCTTCCGCTTCCTGTAGTCTCTCCCGCCACGACTTTTGCGCCTTGGCAAGTTCCTGCTCGGTTTCCGCCAGCTGCTGCTTCAGCGCCTCAACTTCGCTCTCGTCCACCGACGTCTCAATGATGATCTTCCGCGGCTGGTACTGGGCAGCGGCGTTCGCCGAGTGGCGCTCCTGCCGTTCGTAGTCCTGCCGCAGAACCTGAAGCCGTTCGACCTCGGCCCGCAACTCGCGGATGATCCGATCGTGTGGGTCTTCGTTGACCTTGACCCGGTTCACGATGGTTCGGGCCTGGCACGCGTACCGCAGCGTGGCTAGCGTTTCCTCCAGATGGGTTGCCGCCGGCGAGATCGTGGCCAGCATGACCGTGCGCGAATTGCCACCAAGGTTTTCCTGCGAAAGAAGAAGAAGAGGGGAGGAAATGTAATCATCAGTGGTTGAACGGATAAATAGATGCAAATTGAAATGCCGAAGAAGTGGCGGCTACTTGAAGTCGGTCGTAAAAGTTTGCAAATTGCGCCTATCAAGTGGATTAATTGAAGCGAAGGAAGTGGCTAATGTGGCGGCTACAATTGATCGGTTGGTCGGTTGCGACCGTTCTGGATAAGTGGATTTATTGCGAGTTTTTATTAGAAATTTAGAAGAGCACTTGCAGAAGTTCAAGGTTGGTTGGATCTATGACACCAGGAATCGAGTAATGCTGAAAACTAATTCTGTTGGACACTCTTTCTAGCGCCTTTTCTCTGCATTGGATTACCTAGGGACTATCCATAAACCACGTGGACACTTTTTTAGGGATTCTCAACCCCCTCCCTTCGTGGACAATTGTCCATACGAAAAAATCTTTTGTATGGAGAGTGGACAATCGCCATACCCCCTTAAGGTGTCCACGTGGTTTATGGATGGTCCCCTACCAATATATTAAATATGTCAAAATCTTGTAAAAATAGCTTTTTCATAAGAACATGTCAAACATCTAAAAAAAATCAATTCTATTTAAGAAATTTTCTTAAATGACATTTGTATATGTTAACAAGAGGCATACCTTCATTCATTTTTCTTGAGGCTTTCTGCAACATCTTCTACAAAATAATTAACGAAAAAATGACGTGGTCTCACCTTCAAATTTTACTTTTCATTCTGAAAATCATGACGTGTATTTTTATTTCAGTGTAGGTATTTTTTTTTTTTTTTTCAGAACACTATCCAATTTCCTGCAGGTTTGTATTTTAGATAATTCTTTTTGTAACAAGTTTTATTGAAATTGGAGATAGTAAAAAAGTACCTGAACAGTTCCTGTTTTGGGATCAAATTGCAGAAGAAATGAAACAATTTATAAAATTTTAAACTATTCAAGCTTTTTCTGAAAATTTGCTGAAGCTATTGATGAAATTAACACAAACATAATTTGTCGTTTATTTATTGAGCAACGAATCAGGGCTCGTGGCGCGGTGGTTAGCGGCTTCGGCTGCCGATCCCTAAGATGCTATGGGGCGCGGGTTCGATTCCCGCCTTATCCTCCTGGCCTTCTATCGGATGGGGAAGTAAAACGTCGGTCTATTTGCGTAAAAGAGGTTTTTGGGTGACTCACCACACATAACCTTCGGATGCCTAGAAATGAGCAGAAACTTGCAACAGAGCCCACAAAAGACCCGGGGGTCGTTAATGTGGATTGCTTTGCTTTTTTTGCAACGAATCATAAAATTACAACCTCGAAAAAAAAAACTTGATCGAATTCAAGCAAACAAAAAAAATTAAATAACAAGCTATAGTCTCAACATATGAATGCAAAAAGTGTTTTAAAATACATTTTGCACTAGATTAGTTGTTTTGCAATCATTAGTTTTCCGAAAATGTAAGATCTGACGAAAACAAATATTTTAGCGAAAAAAAACTTTTTGCGATACTAAACATCGAAAATTTTAAAAAATTCAAATGATTTTTAAATCAATTCAAACATGCTTAAAATGATTCTAAACGCAGGGTAATGCATTTTAAATTAATTTCAGCTGATTTCACTTAAAATTCCATTGAAATTTTGAAGTTTAAAAAAAAAACATTTTTTTGCCCCCTGATTTTTCGGGCCAATTCTGAGAGGGGGAGGGAAATACTATAAATACTAAACAGGAGTAGTAAAGTATTTCGTTGAACAAAAATGTACAACCAAATCTTCTGAACGATTTTGGAGAGAAGCAAATTGAAGGAATACCCAAATCAAATTTTGCAAATTTGATTATAAGTCAAAGCTGATAAGTTGGATGGTCAAATCACAGAAAGATAAGCTAAAAATGGAAACGTAGCCCATTTAATGCCATCGAATGGCATTTTCCACTTATTTTTTGCAACCAGTTCTAGGTCACGTAGCTCCAAACTAACCGTTATCAAATCGACATCAACAATTCGGACGATTTTAATCAGGAATGGACAGATTTCAAGACAAAACGCAACGTTTTTTCTTAATTTAAATTAAATATAAAAGCTGTTTAAATACATAAAAAATAAGGTATTCTTTAAATCCTAATTTTCCATCTTTATTTCACTCTATGACGCACGGCATTGCATTTCTGGTACAAAAATTGGTCCCTGATAAGCAATGCCATCACAAGACTTTTGCCGAGTGACAAATTCGAACCAACTCGAACCACGCAAGCCTTGGGCCAATTTGGCATTACCTGTTGCAATCTAGCCAAAGTCCCACTGATAAGGTAAGCATCGAGCTGCAGCAAACCAACCCCCTCATGAGTGTTGATTGATTGACTGTGTCTATCTGTTTTTTTTTTCGTCTGTGTTTTTCTCAACTTTATAATTTACGTCAAAAGAAGTCACCTGGAACAAAGTTTTGCTCGAGCTCGAACAAATACCGTCTTTCAAATGATCTTTGCAACAATGTCAGCAAGAGGCTCGCTTCATCGCGCAATAAATTACGTAAAGCACACACCCTGGAGATCTGTTGTTTGAGGAATGCAATATTTACCCCTTAGTTCCACTTCAGAAAGTGCGATTCTAAAAATGTCAGCCAAATGTTTGCAAAAGTTTCAAGAATTTGATACGATTTCTTCCAGAGTCAAATTAAGAGTTGGTATCATTTGCATTACTCATATTCTTGAGCTACGAAACAGGCAGTTTGTTCAGCAGCTATGAGCTGTGGCCCATTTTAATCAAATGTTCAATTTGCGTGATATCATCACATTCACCTCTTACGATGCAACCATAGACAACCAGACTTAAATAACTTTAAAATTCCATGTATAAACAATTCAACGGTCAATTGGAATAATCGGAAATTCACCACGGCGATTTTGATTTCACCACAGCTCGTTTTCATGCGTATGAAATTTCGTGCGGTTAGCTCGCTCACAGCTAGATGGCCAATGATATACGTCTGTTTGTCTGTGAAAAAGCCTAATTATGCGTTTTATTATTGTGTGACACACACGGGGAACCAGGACAAAGCCTTCCCGAAGTTCAACACTTTCGACTCTCTTTGTTCGAGTTATTTTTATTTGAATAATGAAAGTAACCTTTATCAAATTCGTCTTGGTGTGACTTCAGAGAGATGTGATTAGATTATTTGTCACCATTACAATATAGCTGGGTGGATTACGTGTTCAACACACCACTCCATCAACGGTTTGATAACCTCTTCCCTCTTTTTTTCTCTCAGTTCCCTCTTATCACCTGACTTGTTCCTTATGTGACAAGTAACACTAACTCGTGTTTACGCTTCGTCGGAACTTGTTTAGCGCGCTTCGTACAATACCCATTAAGAATCAGTTGCAGTTACTGTGTATACAATAATCCTGCCTCATGCATGAGGATATCCTCCTCGGAACTTCGGGTGACCTTGGCTGAGGGTATCGTCTTTCACTCGACTACACTGGGCGGTTAGGTAGTTGGTTAGTTAGAGTAGTTGCTGTTACTATTAGCTGATGCAGCTTTTGTTTCCAAATCAGTGGTTCTTGAGTAATATTCCGATAAGACGCAGTCAAGAGAAACGAAAGAGGCTACTTGACATTATACCTTTTGAAGTTTTTGCTTTGTCGACTAACAGAAGTTTTTTATTTTTTTATTTTGAGGTCGACAATGGAATTGAAAATTGTATAATATCCACTCCACTTGATAAGTCTAACAACTAGAAAGTTCTTCACTTAAGTGTCTTTTCTCTTCTTCGAATTTGAAGAAGCGAGTCGTATGTTTATCAGCAAATATTTTAATATCACAAGACCCAACAACTAACGGCAAATAAGGTAAAGTGCACGTGACCGAGCTTTGTTTACAGTGGCCCATCGTCACGCGGAATATTACTCAAGAAGCACTGAATCGGAAATGACACAGAATCCGGTGACTAGTGTTGGGAAGGAGTACATAATTACATCATTTGAAAGAGAAGCCAAATAGGGAAAGAGCATACATTTCCGTCGGGCACCTAATGTTGACTCATCAGAACTTCAGCGTTCGAATTTAGATTCTAGAAAGTATTTTAATTTGAAATGAAGTAATAAATGTCTTGTTAATGTGAAGAAGCAACATTTTTTTAAGTTTAGCAGAAAAAATTACCTTGTTGAAAATAGGACCTGTTCTTTAACCTGCCAAAAAACGAGATTTATTTTTCTGCTTTCTGACCTAAATCAAAGTATGATTCTTAATAAATTATGTATGTATGAGGGTTCTTAATTAGCATTCTACTCGATTTTTTTGTTCAGATAAAGCACTTCAAATTATCGAATCACGAAGAAATTAATTTATTTGTCTCGTTCAGCTAACCAGCAAAAACACTTTACCTTTGTGTTGTGAGAAAAGTCACTTAACATTTAAAAAACAAATTCTACGTACACAAAAAAGCTACTACTGATCAGAATCAAACTCAGGAGTAACAGAGAGAACTGACGACTTAGCCCTCTCGGATATCAGACCGATAAAGAGTGGAAGGGGTTAAACACCTATTAAAGCTTAACATTTTGATTAGGTTGATTTCCCATAATGATTGGCTACATATTTCTGGTGTAAAATTACACAAAAAAAATCAATCAATAATGCAAAATTTATTTTAAAAGTAGGCCGTTGACACACAGCTGTAATTACTACTTTTTTGATGTGGGTCATGAACTCAAAATTGATGAAAAAAAAAAATGATTATATACTCAAACATCTTTTGAGAACCGAGAGTCAGATTTGCGATTCCTTTCCGTAGGGTCGTAGAATTTTCGCGTCCGCCGTCGGTGTGTTTTTCGTTTTTCTCGCGTGCGTGTGTGCGTGTGAAGGTGCGGCTGGCTTTGGCTGTCTCGATGACAGTTGAGCCAGTCAGATTTGCGATTCCTTTCCGTAGGGTCGTAGAATTTTCGCGTCCGCCGTCGGTGTGTTTTTCGTTTTTTTTGGCGTGCGTGTGTGCGTGTGAAGGTGCGGCTGGCTTTGGCTGTCCCGATGACAGTTGAGCCAGTCAGATTTGCGATTCCTTTCCGTAAGGTCGTAAGAATTTTCGCGTCCGCCGTCGGTGTGTTTTTCGTTTTTCTCGCGTGCGTGTGAAGGTGCGGCTGGCTTTGGCTGTCTCGATGACAGCTAGCCAGTTTTATTTGACCCTATCAGCACCCTATCATACCATTTCAGCTCGATACACATCGAAACTCGTCGTTCGCACCGTTAATCAGTACCTCACTGAACATCAATCATTTAAAACTCGTAAAATAATCTCAAGTTAAAAGTTACATTGTTTAATCCTTCATTCTTTAATTACAAATGATTTTTGTTCTATCTTTCCACAGCCGGCTGTCTAAGACTAGACCATTTCATTTAAAATTTAACAACCGATAAACGGGAAATGTCTCATCCGCAGCATCCGATTGTTTGCCTTGAGAATAATATATAACATCTTTTAACAAACACTATGATTTTGGGTCGCATCATCATCTTCTATGATGAATCCTGACCAAACACCCTATCCTACTAACAAGTTTTCAGGTTCCTGGCGCTCGTGGGGTGTAAGCACAGAGTAAATCAGCTGCCCTAGTAGCAACCTGCGCTAACTAACATTCCCGTCCCTTAAAATCGAGGTCTACAAACTGACATGGCGGGCGCCGTTGGTGGCCAATGACTGTTACCTATTCGCAACTGATCTAGCTTTAGCAATCATGGTGTTTTATCTTTTCAGCGCATTCATACATGCTGTTGATAAGGGAAACACCACTAGATCGTCGAAGCCTATAATCAGTAGTGCTGAAAGGATATTACGGTTCTGTTCAGCAACGGAGGGGCAACCATGGGTGATCTCTCATGCTCATGCTCATGCTCATGCTCAAACATCTTTTGAGAACCGAGTCTGGAAGTAAAATTAACAAAAAATTTAAGCAAAAAGTACAAAATTGTTACATTCCAAAATTCCAAATAGGGACCACCATCCACAAACCTCGTAGACATCTTTTTGGAAATCTCATACAATTTTGGCAGCTGTGCGTACAAAAATGGTACGTGCATATTTAAAAATCTGTGTCTTTCGAAGGAATATTCTGATCGACTTGGTGTCTTCGGCAAAGTTTAAGGTATCGATGAGGACTATCTAGAAAAATAGGTACAAATGAAAAACATTTTTTACCACTTTTAAACTATCATTTTTTACAAAAAAAAAAAAACAATTTCCCAAAATCCGTATTTTTTATTTTAAAAGTACGGGCTTAAGTGTAGCCGCCAACTTATATTTTTTGAAAAAAAAAATCCTACCGAAACACACTTAACTGCAGTTTAAAGAAAATCTGAACTCTTCACTCAAAACCACTCTTTTTACAATCATCCAAACATACGCCAAAATCGTTTTTTAGCATAACTTTTGAAGTACTTAACTAAACTTGCTGATTTTAAATAGAGACCTATGGGTCCTCAAGACGGATCCAATGAGACTAATACGGTCAAAATCCGTTCATCCAGTCCGGAGATAATCGAGTGACAATTTTTTGTCCACCCACCTACACACATCCACACACACAGAAAAAAATATGTGAATTTACTCGACACGGAAAAAATGAATCACATGTAAACTCAGTTGATGTAAACTTGAGATTCGACGTAAACGGTTGAATCACACGTAAAATCATGTTTTTACGTATAATTTGTTGCAAATTTACATCAAATTGCATTTAAATTTAAATGTTTAATGACGTGCAAAAGTGTTACATCATAAATGATGTAACATTCGGAAATATTTTTTTGTGTGCAGACATTTGCTCAGAACATGATTCTGAGTTGATATGTATACGTGAAGGTGGGTCTACGAGGTCAAATTAATAAGTTCATTTTTCGAGTGATTTAATAGCCTTTCTTCAGTAAGGTGAGGAAGGCAAAAAGATTATTGTTTGAGAGAAAAGACATGTTTAATTCTGGCTAAAATCTTTCATTTTAAAATCTTTTTGCCGTTTCATAATTTACCTTTTTCACAAGACCAAACAATTTCCCAAAATCCTTATTTTATGATTTTTGATTTGTTTTAGGGGACAAAAAATTCGCAATTCGCAATTCGCAATTTTCAGTGTAAGAACGGGCCTTGACCGATCTTATGCACCAGGTTCCCGACGAACACGCACTGCCCTTACACCTACATCTCACCCTTGCTCTGAGTCAGTACGAGCAGCACGCTAGAACACGCTTTGAGTGTTCGTGCCAGGGATGCACAACTTCTTTTCCGGTTACGCATTTTAACTCGGCCGGGGGTGGTACATTAAGTAGGGTTTGATGTAAGTATAAGCGCCTAACCATTTAAAGTGTGCCTATCAACTTTCTTTAAATCAAAAACTGTTTTATTTTTAGTTTGAATTCAAAAATTAGTTGTTATTTTACTGTGTATTGTTTTCTCCTGAAATCTTCCCTATTGTTGAGTCGTGTTAATCTGTTGCTATTTCTTTTGTCGCGGTGTTTTGTTACAATTTTTGGTCCTAAGCATCTTAGAAAAGTTTTTCAAAAGTACAATAGTAATATTTGTGTTAATCCTTTAATCATTCCATAAATTGAGCAAGGGCTCGAACCTCACTTGCTTAAGAAAAAGGTGAAGTTTCAAAACAATGGACAGTGAAGGAAACATACTTTGTAAAGAATCAATAGTAAAACGAAGATAGTAATTTATGAAGTAGATATAGAAATTAACAATAGTTAATAAAAAGAGGTAACACACAAGCTTAGATTATTGTTATGATGGGCAATTTACAGGGAAGATTAGAAATTATTCAAATAGATACATAAAGAAAAGGCACATGATAAACAAAATTGACATCGCTACCAAATTAAGGGAAAGCAGATAGTTTGTTACAGCAGCATCAATTGGTAAAATAGAGTGGAAAAGCGTTGAGAAATAAGAGAATCAAATACGTAAAATCGAAATCAAATGGAGGATAGTAAACAGAAGCCGTTTTAGATAAACAGTGAAACAAAATAAACAGAAGATAGCTGTTACACAGAAAAAAAAAATCGGGTAAATTTACATCATTTATGATGTACCAAAAGTGCACGTCATTAATGATGCTAATTTACATCAACTACAACTGAAATTTACATTTCTTCCAACGTAAACGTGCCAAACAAAAAGCGCTTCGAAAACATGTAAATTTCCGATGAAAATGATGTAAATTTAGCAAACCCGAAATTTTTTTTACTCCGTTGAATTTTAAATCTGATGTAAATTTCAACTGCATTTATAGCCAAATATTGGTTTGAAAGACGTTCTTTTATAAAAATTTCTAATCAATTTAAGAACTTGACTTCATTTAATCTGTTCTTATTATTGACTAGAAAAGACAAAAGAAGATTCAAACTGATGTTGGCTAAAGTTTGAAAAGTATCAGATTTAAAATTCAACGGAGTGATATAAAATTAGACTAAATAGTTTAAAAGTGTTAGCTTTATGATTCTGAAATTTGTGATTATAACTCTGCGGAATGGGAGAAGAAATTTTAAAAATATGCATTACTTACACGTCTGCCAACAGATTCAAATCTCACAAGTGTCGCGATCCCCTTCAGTGCCTTGGTCAAAATCCGTCCACTTGCTCCCGCTCGTTGTTCCCAATTTTGGCTAGGAAGTCCACCGCGATCTGCACGTGCTCGAGCAGTTCAATCATATGTTGGAACTAAACTAGTGAGGATGGACATGGACGACCTGCAACAAGAGAATATAAATTCATCAATTTTATTTCAAGTCGTTAAAAAATTTGTCCCACCTGTTAAACTGAAACTGTTAGCTTCATGGAGGTGCCCGTTGGCGCGACAATTTCAAGTTATTGTTAGGCGATCCAGTGTTGACACTGGCCATGGTGTATGTTTGCGAAGGCTCCATCGCTTCAAGCAGCAAGACGTTCTTCGACGACCTCGGCGGTAGCCAGATCCAGACTGTTTTGAGCAGCCTTGTTCATCAGTTACTAGAATTGAATCATTTCTTAAACCATCATATCGTCTAAAGGCAGCAACTTCATGTTGCTAATCTGCTGTTTTGGCAGTTGATATTGTTGACGGATACTTACCAAGTTTCCTTCCAGTTGAGCGACGTTGCCCAGCAGCAGATTTGCCAAATATTAGTCGCCCACGCGCCGCTCACGCGCTGTGCTGCAAACAGAAAATATTTTTAAACAACTGAAACAGTATTTTCGTGAAGGTTCTTACCTTGGTCGTTGTTTTACGGGTTGCAAAAACCTTGTTCGGCAGAGTACACTTTGCCAAATCGACCACTTTCACGTTAATTCTGTGCTCCAACAGCAGTTCCGTCATTTCATTGTGGCAGGCGCCACTGCGCCACTGCGCTAACCCGCCCTTTCCAGAGTTGTGCTCCGCCGCGTTGACCATCTGAACTCGTCATCCGAACGCGGTTGTACGCGGCGGCAAAATGTTACGGATCGCGACTCTTTACCATCATTGGATTGAGGCTCCAGCAGTTGGCACAGCAAATTTCGATTCCGAGGATGAATCCTGCAAGATCTTCGGTACGTTTTCTGTACACAAAGCAGTAATCCGCCGCGGCCGCGGTAATATTTTCACTCGATTTTGTTTTTGTTTTCTTTATGACCACTTTTGACAACAAAACTCAATGACCTGTCATGTTGTAGACTGGTTTTCCGTGGTGGCCCAGGATTTGTGTCGGAGTTACGACTAATCAAAATTGGGTAGGGGAAGAAACAATATTTTTATAGATTTTTATCTTTGTTGGACCCAAAACAGAAATAATGATTGGCTGAGTTAGTTTTCGCACTTTTGCATAGGAAATCAAGTGATAGAACCAAAAAAGTGCTGTATCATGGGATGGGATGGATGTCTTGGGGCCTAAGAACAAATTTAAATAATTAAATTTTGGTGATATTAGATTGCCCAATATTTTTTATCAATTTCAAGTCAACGCTGCCAACCAGGGTTGCCATGTCAAAATTTTAAAAATACATAAACACATAAACTTTGAAAAATATTTGCAGCGTCCTTACTCCGTGCTCACATTTCTCTTTCTAGTTTGGTCCTAAAATTTAGCTTAAATGTATGATATTATTATTATCAACGATCAAGCTTATTTTTCTGTGGTCCTTTGTAACACATTGCACGACCGCAAAGGATTTAAAATGGATTTTTTATTATTTTTTTTTCAATTAACTGTGCGGCCCTCCTGACAAAAAGCATCCTACTTGATAGGAACCAAGGGGACTATAGTTGATACATCGTAAAATATTGTTTTTGCAATTCCGTCGTGAAACTACTTACTTTTCCTGTCATTCTTGAACGACGAAATAGCCTACTTTACTTGTACCAAAAATAACAGAATCGAATAGCAACACCACAGAGTAATCCAGAGGGAGCAGTCCGAACAAAAGTCATCAAATCTTATGGCTGCGTTACGAGTTTACCCTTTGGAATCGTAGCGGCGTTATGGGTTTCCCGATGAAAAATTTCATCATAGTAAACTCATGCTTTTTTTTCGATTTGTTTGTTTTGACAAGTGCTGAGCATGGATGGCATGGAAAAATGTCATCTGTTCAAAGTTTCTTTAGAACATTAAAAAGCAGGACACTTCTAGCAACTGTTAGAAGACGACCACATAAAGTGAAGTTTTTGTGATTTGACCTTTGAATCAGGTGGAGTCGTACATCCAAGGGTCCAAATTTATCCTCATCAGACGCTGAAGTTTATTTTTTTTGGTTCCATCCCAACAGCACTGGGACAAACCGAACATTAAAGGGAGGGGGGGAGGTATGGGCGTCATGAATGCCAGCAGAAACCTGCAGGCTGTTTCGTTTCCAACATCCGAATGCACGGGAGACATAATGAAAATTTAACACATTTATAGTCCTTGTTCTAGTCCCGCAAATTTGGGAGTCAGTGCATCAATTCAGCCCAGGATTAGGATAATAAATTGAAGTAAACTAAAGCAAAAAGCATCGATCGACTCAACATAACATATATTTCTGGTGGTATGGATCGTCACTCCTCGAAGAAATAAACTGAAAATATTAATATAAAAATAAATTGGTGAATTCGACTATTTGCTCTACCTGTCCACGTAAAATCACGACAAAGTGGTCGGTCACAAGGGTAAACTTTAAGTTCCGACTTCAATGGATCAGTGAACCGCAGCAGCTCCAGAAATCTTGTTCAAAATATTCACTCAATTTTATTCTCAACAAATCACAACCAACGTTCTGGAAATATCACATGCATTCTTTTTGATTAAATTTATCGCCTTAAAAAAATCACAGTGTTGATTTTGGAAATGTGAAAAACTTTGACAGTTTACAGAAGTCATTTGAACCTAAGAGCTCTTAGATCTGAACGCTTGAAAAAAGTAACGCCTCAAATGTCAGTTTGCCTCAAGCGTTACGCCAAGCAAAAGTTTTGCTGAAGGGGGGATGTACCACGATGTACCACGTAACGCAACCATAAATTAAATGCCAGTGCTCCTCTGGATTACTCTGTGGCAACACTTTTCAAAATAAATGCTGAAAAGTTCTACTTTTCAGCACTGAAATGGGTGCTGAAAAGTTGAACTTTTCAGCACTTGTTTCGAAAATTAACACTTTTCAACATTTTTTTTGATTCAAACGATTTATTGACAAAATACATGAAAGTTTTACATAAAATTTCACTCAATGCGTGTTTTTCGGAATTGCAAAAAATGTTGTATGGAACTCGTTGCAAAACTTGATTTTTTCAGCACTCTTCGTATTTATCCAACTCGGTGAACCTCGTTGGATAAATGTACGACTCGTGCTGAAAAAATCCTCTTTTTGCAACTTGTTGCATAAACTACTATTTGTTACTTTTTTTTGCATTAAAATGGAAAAAAAGTGATCAGAACTGGTTTTCAATCTTTTTTTTAAAGTTGTTGTACATAAAAATTGGCATAGGGCTTTAGGACCCTATTTCTCGATTAAAAAAGTAAAAAATTAAATGTACACATTACTTTTGCAGTAGACATACCTACTCAGTTTTGTATAAACGCTCTTCATGTCGGAGTTCATTTATGGCATGCCAACTTTTGCGTGCAGTCCGAACTCCGACAATCTTGATTCCTTTTCTTCGGTTGCTTTGATTTGGGTTTCAATCTGTCAAACTGATAATATTTGCTTTTGTTCAAAATAAAGATAAAATTTCATTCATTTATGTAGTGTGAATAATCTGAAATTTACAAGTTTATTTTGTGGTCAAGTTATCAAAAGTAAGTAAATTTATTAACAACACATATTTGGTTAAGTATCTGGTGTTTTGAAACGAATTAAGGTTGAAAATTTTACGCAGAAATTTTCAACTGCTAACCCGGGATGTCGATCAGACGCTTACCCATGGTGGAGCTACCTTTCATTGCCAATAACGGAACGTCAACGGCGCGGCTGTGAACATTGTCCCTGGTGGATCTTCAAGCTGATCACCGAATTGAACCCGCTTGAGAAGAACAAGGAAGGAAGTTCCGAAATGCCGGCAAGAAGAGTACAATAATTATTGTACTTCAACATCCGGATCCTTTTGCTAAGTTGAAAGGTAAGTTTGACCTGTGGAAATTACTTTTAAAACAAATTTACAGATGCACTTTCTGCAAACGTCTGGTCTAGTGCTGACAGAGCTTTTTACAACCCTAAAATCAAATTTTAAACTACAAACGGTTAACAAAAAACCATTTACATGGGCCAAAGACGAAGTGTAAACATTCTATCCTGCAAGTTCCTAATGTAAACAAAAGTTGGCTTTGTAGCAACGCGGATGAGCATCGGCGCTACAACAGGCTTGAGCACGATACACTCTTTGTTTACACTTTTGTTTTGCTTGAGTTCCAAGCAAAAATATATGTTTACCATTCGAAAAGGAAACTTACCAACAAAACAATGTTTGTGGTTGGGTTTGTTTAAGCCAATCGACATTTGTCTGACAATCGAAAGCACAAACATATTAAAAAAAGCAAACATCAAATCTGGACTATTTTTGATCAGGTCCTAAACTAATGTAAACAGTGAGTGTATCCCGCATATTACGGTGGACACTGACATAAGGTGTATCCTCTTGCACCACAATCAATGTTTACATTTGTTTATAGAACCTAATAAAAAAAAAAGTCCAGAAATGTTGACGCCGGTACTTCAAAACACTTCCACTCCACTACGCACCAAACACAACAATGAATCAATTCGGTTGAATTCCGCTTTGGCTGTCATTCGCAAAACAAACTTGCAATTAAAATTAAAATGCTTTTTGGTTTACATTTACAAAAAAATTACATCAATCAATTATTTACATGTTTTTCATATTTTCAAATTTCAGATTTTCAAAAATAAAAGCTGATTTACAAGAGATTCGTTCATTACATTCAATCTCATTTTACATGGAGGCTGTTTAAATGCAATACAACACTTTACATTGATTCTCAAATTTACATTGAGCATGTTTACAAGTGAAACACGGTTTCAGTGTCGGGTAAATTTACACTTTTTTTTCTGTGTAGCTGAAATGGATAGAAGAGAAACCCCGTTCTGCGATGCTCAGGTACATCCACAGCAGTTGACTCAACATACTGCGAATCAAAACAATACCGTCTACAATCACAAATTACTTCCCTTTCCCACATTGACGCGCCCCTTTCTTCTAGCCGTCTCTACTCTGACCCTCGCTGGTCAAAGGTTTACGAGTCGTTTCCACAGGCCACCAGCTAGGTTACACCTTGTCATCATGATGACTAAACCAAGCCAACGTGGAGGTAAGAAAATAGGACACTTGCAAGGAACCAGAGCCATGCTGTTTTGTCCAAACAGCACTACGGATGTAGTTGGGCTCTTTCCGGGATGTTCCTCGCCTAGGTGTGTCAACCGACGAGTATCATCAGTATCATGTGCACCCTTGGCCTGCGTTTTAGGGGACAAAAAAGGTAAAATTTCTATTTAAAAAAAACTTTTTTTTTTCAAAAAAAATATCGTTTAAATTTTTAGTCTTTTTTTATGTGATATGGCTTACCATTAAAAATATTGTAAAATTAGAATATTATTTAAGGGGAAAGGTTTCAAAATATCAATGAACAATTAATGTGAACATTTTTTCCCAAAAGTGTTACGAATATTTGTCTATTTTCGAACTGTGGTCCCAAATTTTAGAGTTTGGAAAAAAAAGGATTAAAGCGCCCCATTTGTTTAAAACCGCAAAAATGTGATGTTTTCAAACCAGTTTACAATTGGTTGTAAAATTATTTTCCAGCGAAAATTATTTGTGTTAGTAAGACTTATTTATGTACTCTTATATTTTTAAGACAATTTTGAAGAGTGGCGGGGAATGTTAAAAATCGTCGGCAAAGAATCGAAATAAATATCTTATCACTTTTAACAAATATGACAATTTTTAGTACGCTAATTTTGAAAATATGTTTGTTGAAAAGTTCAGACAACCAACAAATGTATCTCTTTTGTCGCCAATCTTATTTTAAGGTGCTTTCTCATCTCACAATTTTACGCCCTACAGCGAAACATTCTCACTGCTTCACGGTGTGGAGATCCATCACCATCAAACTGTTTCGCGCGCACTCCACAAAATCACCACACAGAGAAGGCAGTAAAACCAGTCAAAGGCATGGTTGGCCAACGCTCTCGCATGAGGCTTCCAGAAGAGCGAGAGAGAGAATAATTGAGCGAAAATGTTTCGCTTTATTTTCCAGCAAAGTTTCAGTTCTTTTCTGCAATTTTTTAATTTGTGTTGTTTTTTATTGATTTTTTTCAACAAATTTCTGGTTTTACCTAGAAAAGGTGAATCATAAACTTTATTAAATTTTAGTTTTTTTGTCTAAGGTTAAGCAAATCTTTCGGAGCACCCTGCACAGTGCTTGGTCGATCACTCCCAACATTCTTCTCTTCACTGGCCAGGCCTACTGTGTACAGTTAACCGCAAAGACGATTCGTTGAAGTGGATACAGAGAGAGCACGAATGTATTTTAGAATCTCAAAAATTTGTACGTTTCAATCTTTTACTAATCAAAGTTTCGCAACCTGCCATGGAATCCCTCACGAGATTCTTACAAACAAAATCGCGAACGCACACCATCCCACCAAGTACGACGCGCCTCCACACACATAGAGGTGAGGTGGTTGTACGCGACGACGCATTACACTGGGTCGTGAGTTTCGTTGCCCGTTCGGTTCGGTTTCGCTGAGTTAAAGTTGGAGACTCCCAGTTACACTATATCTCGCCACTCACTTTCCGCCGTCGGTTCAGTTCGGTTCGACGAACGTTTGCGAAACCATCATCATCGACGCTACTCTGAGCTCGGGAAGCTAAAACCGTGTGAAGCAGAGAAATCAAAAAGTGTAGGAAGAGTTTTGTTTTGATATCTTCAAATTGTGAGTTGAACTCTGAGGAACAAGTGGAAAGCTCCAGTTTTTTTTTTTGTGGTTAAAGAGGAAAAAAATAGTAAACACTGCCGTTGACCGATTAAGGCGCCATTTGCTGTGACCATCAGGTTTTTGTTGACCAAAGGGGTGGTCGTCAGAAATAACTCAACCAAGTTGTGTGTTTTACTACACTTCCCGCTCGTAGTAAGAGACAGAGAAAGAGAGAGGTTGAATCACCACGGCGACAGAGTTGTACTCGGAAGGAATTTGCCGTAACACGATACCTCATTCAGAACCGTAAGCTCCGACGAAGTCCCACAAATTCCCGCAAAAGGCACGTTGCCCAGTCCCACGTTGGCTTCTTCAGCCCGGTTGTCCCGATAGCCCCCGCCGCAAATACGTACTCCCTCAGGATGGATGTGTACTACATGAGCGATAGCATCCAGTATGGGTCCTTCCGGAATCCGCTGTACCGGGACTACGAAAAGTTCCCCTACGGCACGCTGGAGAACACGCTGAACAGTCCGCCAAAGAGTGGTGGAGGAATTCAACAGCAGCGGAACCAGACGTCGTCGACGGTTGCTGGACAAGGTAATGCATTGACGCGTCGCGGCGGCTCAAGGACACTGGTGTGCGATGGTTGTTAGATGGGGAAGTGTTTTTTGTTCCCTCTCCGGCCGCACTGCTATTTGTGGATTGTGCCCTTGATGAACGCCAGCAGGGGGGAGATTTGCGTAGAGGTTTTGCGAGTTAGATAAATGCTGTAATTTGATTTGATAACTGAAATTATGATTGTGGCTTTATGATCACAAAATAACAAAAAATTAAAAAAAAAACAAGTTGAACATAAGCTTTTTTGTCGAAGCAAATTTTCAAAAAAAATCTAATGCATTTTATCAACAAAAAAACGTACTGTTTCCGCCCGGGTTCGAACCGGGGACCTTCTGCGTGTGAAGCAGACGTGATAACCGCTACACTACGGAAACGCGATATGAAATGGGGCGTCTGCAGCGAACCAGTTCGTTTTCCCCAGATTGTTGTTGATCAATCGTGTTTTGCTAACAAGATACAGTAACAAATCAGTTTAGCAGGTACAGGATTTTTACGGACAAGGTAAAGAAAAATGTGTTCCAAATTCGCGTAGCCCTTGAAATTAATCAAAGCTTAATACACATGGTTTGAACATGAATAAATCTATTGAACTTGTTTTTTACTAAATTAGTCAAACAAAATATCCTTAAAACACAATGATTATGTTTTTTTAATTTATTTTATTATTCATGATATTTCCTCAACAAAGGCAGTTGCAATATCTCGAAGTCAAAAAGAGGGAAGGAAAGCACAAAAACATTAAAAATAAATTGCAATACGTTATTTCGTAAAGGTTTAACAATCAATATTTTGCAGAGAAATCCGCTTATTTTAAGGCCGTTGTAAATATTTTTCATAGTTTATGTCTCTCCCCCCCTCCCCCACCCAAATTTTGGCCTGAATAATCGGGGGGCAAAAAAATATTTTTTCGATAACCTTCAAAATAATGAAAATTAAAGTTCAATCAACTGAAAACCACTTAAAATGCATTTTCCCGCGTTTATTATCATATTCAGCATGTTTAACTCCTTTGAAAACATTTTAAATTTTCATGAAATACCAATGTACAGTACCACGAAAAGTTTTTTTTTGCGAAATTAAAAAATCCGTCAATACCTCGATATTTTTAAAACTAATGATTGGAAAGCAACTGTACGCCTGTAAAATGCATTTTAATAGTAGTTTATGCAACAAGTTGCAAAATGAGGATTTTTTTCAGCACGAGTCGTACATTTATTTAACGAGGTTTACCGAGTTAGATAAATACGACGAGTGATGAAAAATCAAGTTTTTCAACGAGTTCCATACAACGTTTTTTGCAATTCCGAAAAACACCCTTTGGACAGAATTATAGGACAAATGTCCATGCATTGAGTCAATGAATCGTTCAAATCAAAAAAATGTTGAAAAGTATAACTTTTCCTAACAAGTGCTGAAAAGTTCAACTTTTAAGCATCAATTTCAGTGCTGCAAAGTAGAACTTTTCAGCATTTGTTTTGAAAAAGGTTACTATTCGATTGTTATTTTTGGTACAGAAAATTAGGCTGTTTCGTCGTTCAAGAATGACAGGAAAAGTAAGTTGTTTCACGACGGAATTGCAAAATAGTAGTTTATGCAACCAGTTGCATAAACCAGTTTTTTTCAGCACGTGTCGTACATTTATCCAACGAGGTTCACCGAGTTGGATAAATACGAAAAGTGCTGAAAAAATCAAGGTTTGCAACGAGTTCCATACAACATTTTTTGCATTTCTGAAAAACACCCATTGAGTGAAAATATAAGTCGAATGTTCATGTATTTTGTCAATAAATCGTTTAAATCAAAAAAATGTTGAAAAGTATTACTTTTCAAAACTAGTGCTGAAAAGTTCAACTTTTCAGCATCCATTTCAGTGCTGAAAAGTAGAACTTTTCAGCATTTGTTTTGAAATGTGTTTCTATTTGATTCTGTTATTTTTAGTAGGTAAAAGTAGGCTGTTTCGTCACGCGAGAATGACAGGAAAAGTAGGATGTTTCAAGACGGAATTGCAAAATAGTAGTTTATGCAACAAGTTGCAAAAAGAGGATTTTTTCAGCACGAGTCGTACATTTATCCAACGAAGTTCACCGAGTTGGATAAATACGACGAGTGTTGAAAAAATCAAGTTTTGCAACGAGTTCCATACAATTTTTTTGCAATTCCGAAAAACAGTGAGTGAAATTTTAAGTAAAATTTTCATGTATTTTTCCAATAAATCGTTTAAATAAAAAAAAATTTTTGAAAAGTTTTACTTTTCGAAACAAGTGCTAAAAAGTTCAACTTTTCAGCACTCATTTCAGTGCTGAAAAGTAGAATTTTTCAGCATTTATTTTGAAAAGTGTTGCTATTCGATTCTGTTATTTTTGGTAGGAAAAAGTAGGCCGTTTCATTTCTTCAGAAGGACAGGAAAAGTTGAAAGTTTCACAGCGAAATTGCAAAAAAAAATATTTCGGTAGTACCCGTAGTTTTGAAGATACTAAAATGTCTGTAACAAAAATCTTGGTGCAAAAGCCCTGGTTGATGTGCACCGTTAATTATAGCTCCTAAATATAGTAATCAACTATGTGCAGTTTAGCCTCGACTAGAGGTGGGCAAAAAAAGAGCGAGCCGCTCAAAGAGCCGGTTCACTGAAAAGAGCGAACGAACCGTGGCTCACAAAAAAAGAACCGCGGTTCTTTTTTAATCTCCGGTCTTTTGAAAGAACCGTTTCAAGATGGCATGATTTTTGATATAAATATAATTTATTGAATTTTCAAAAAAAAAATAGTATTAAATTTGTTTTTTAGAATTGGAAATGCAAATTAATCGCAAAAGTAAATGATTTGTTAAAATCTTACCAAAAATATACTGAATACTGAATATTATATCGATTCAATCAGAATGAAGAAAAAGTTCACAATTTTCTCCAAATAAAATATTAGCATTATTTCAATTCATGTAGAAATTAATACAATTTTAAAATTACAAGCAATTTTCCGGCATCTTAGATTGAAGTTTGGATGCCATTCTATTACTCGAATTTTCAGGTTCGAGTAGAAATCTTGACATGAAGACCACCAAGACCTATGGTTTTCAAGGGCATCTTCTCGTTTTCAGTTTAATTTTTTTTATCAAATAATTTATAAAAGTCCAATGTGAAATAACTTGTAAAATCACACGATTCTTTAAAAAAACGTTTTCATCCAAATTCTGAAAAAGAGCGAAAGAGCCGTTCAAAAGAGCGGCTCTTTTTAATGAGCGAACGAAAATGAGCGGCTCCTAAAAAAGGGCGATTTTGCCCACCTCGACTAACCGATTGTCGGTTTGTTTTTTAATTTCAAGCTAAATGAATTCAAGTTTTTTTCCAAAAGTGTTATGTATTTATCCGATCTGTGGTCCGAAACTTTAAAATCTGAAAAAGTCTAAAAAGACCATCAAATGGAAGAAGTTGGATTTTCCTAAACACAACTTGTATAAATTATTAATATTTTCGAAAAAAAAATTCTTCGCTGCAGCAACTGCACAAAACCTCATCCATATCGCATCGGAACAGGGCAAACCCCGCACTCCAGACCGGTGTTGGCGTTAATTTATCCAGCCGCTGCGCTCACTGAATTCATTGACCATGTGTGTTTGTGGTTGTTGAACAACTCAAGAGCTCCATCAACAGCCACCACACATGTACACGTGTGCAAATTGGGATTATATTTGTGATGGTGTTCTGAACCTTGGCGCAGTTTTTTCGCGATCAAAATAGCAAACGCGCAAAATAACCCGACCCGGCTTTAAAAGTAATAATAATCATAACAACAACCGTGCGCTCGACCAACTCCACTCAATTCCTCCTTCCATCGCCACAGATGGTTGGGTTAGGAAGGAAACTGGATAGATAGATCAGAAGCAATCACTTCGTTGGGCAGCAGCAGGTGTGCTATTAATAGATGGCGATGTTCTTGGATTCTTCAAGGTTCGTTGGCACCATCAGGTTTTGCCAAGTTTGACCAGTTTGGCCGAGCTCAGCCAACTTAGATTCCGCACATTCGCAGACATTCAGGGCAGACCTTACTTTTTTTTGTTGTTGTTGTTGCAGAACGTGAGTGCATTCTTCTATATAAAACATTCACACCGAAACGGTGACGACGCCGACCATTGTGAGTCGAGCCCCGAACCGGTTACGAACTCGATTGGCTTGTTTTGCATCGAGTCGACGACGACGTTGAGTCGGGTTGGCAAAATCCCAGAGAATGTTTTTATTTTTGTTGAAGTAAAACACGTCCCACGACGTCGGCTGGTTTACATTTCCCGCCAACCGAATGCGTGGTGTGGTCTTCCCCACCAACAACGGGGCACGGACAGCTCCACGTGGTGCCGCCGTAAGGTGCCCCCTCCCACCGATGTGGACAAGATGCTGACGTCGACACACTTGAAGGGACCGGTATTGGTGTCTTGAAGTACAGTAATATTTTTTTGAAAAAGCAAAAAAAAAGTTGATTAAACAAATTAATCCATCGGAAATGGAAACAATTGTGCCATAATTTCAAATTCCAGTATTTACCAATTTTTCGAACTTTTTCTGTCTGTGCATTAAAAGCTGGTCTTTCTATTTATATACTGCATGTAGAGTGTTTGTTGTGGTTAAAATGCGTGCGCCTTTTTGCGTAGTTAAATTGAGTTAGGGACGAATTGGGGTTGTTGCATTTGTGTTGTTTCTCTTACATGACAAAATAATACTTTTCAATAGCAAAATCTCATGATGTATTTTTCTTTCAATTTTGGATTTATAACTGAGTGACCATTAGGGTGGTCCAAATCCGGACTTTTTTGGGGCTACCCCCTGAAATCAAAGATTGACCCATCACTAGGCTAAATTCCAAATTTGAGCTCATTCTGACCACGGGAACCCCTCCCTCCAATCGCTTAAAGTTTGTATGGGAAAAATCATCAAAATGTATGGAGAAAAGCAACTGTTTTACTTTTTTACCTGTGGAAGGCGCCATAATAATCCGATTCTTACCATTTCTCAAATGTAGAACCTTCATTAAATTTAGAACAACTTTCCCGAAGACACAATATTTTTTGGATTTTTCCCGCGAAGTTATTAGCGCCCAAAACTGACCATTTTTGCGCGGCCAGCTGTAAGGGGCTACCTAACAACGATGTTTATTTCCAATTCGTACACGCACGTGCTCTCTCTCTTAGGTTCACTCTCTCACGAGCTGCTCGCCTGCCTGCCTGCCTGCCTGTTTACTTACAAGCACGCGCGCAGTTTCTCTGCTTGAACTTTTGTCGTCGTCGTCGTTTTCGTTTGCCGTCCGCTGCGCTGCGTTCCTGGCATGTTTATTATAATTTTCAACAAAAATAGTCGGTTTGTATTGAGATATAAAATCAAATGTAATATGTGAACAACAAAACGAAAAAAAACACAACAATAGATATCATATTATAAGAGCGTGTGAGAGAGAATACAAATTTGATGAATTAGTTCATCCATGATTCGTCATCTGTTCTGATCCAAACCTAATTGCAAACGTTTTGGATTTTTATTTATCTGCTTTTGTTACAAGAAATACCATGAAGTATTTTTTAGATAAAAAAGGAAGGAATTTTCTTTAGATTTTTTTAAAAACTGAATCCAAAAGAGTATCTTAAAGGAAGGCCGCAACTGCAAGATCTGAAGGTTGTTAACGATTGTGCAGAAAGAGATGTTTCCTGAAACGAAAAATTTACAGGTAAACTGACAAAAATGATAAACAGTTGCAATATTTGTTGCAGGTGATCTAGGAACACAGAAAGAAATTTCCAGAAAGTATAAAAATAATTTTAGAGAGTATGAATGAAAATTTGCAGCAATAATTGTAAAATTGCCTTGATTTGTTCTGATTTGAACTAAAGTATAATTTTGTTAAAGCAAACTACCTAAAGGAACAACATTTGTATTACCTGAAGATTTTTTTCAAATAATTGAATCATTATCATGTTTCTTTAGCATATACGAAAAACTGCGTGTAATGCTTGGAAAAACAAACAAACCCTGTTCTCATGACATTTGCTGTATTTTTTTAATTGAGCCTAAGCTGTCTTTTCTTTAAACTATTTTTTTCAGCGCAGTTTTTTTTTATTTTTGACATAATTTAAGAAATTATATGCTAAATATATCTTAAAACAATCCTGCTATTTTAGTTGAAAATTATAATAAAAATGCCAGAAACGCAGCGCAGCGGATAGCAAACGAAAACGACGACGACGACAAAAGTCCAAGCAGAGAAACAGCGCGCGCTTGTAGGTAAACAGGCAGGCAGGCAGGCGAGCAAGCTAGTGAGAGAGTTTGAACCTGAGAGAGAGCACGTGCGTGTAAGAATTGGAAATAAACATCGTTGTTAGGTAGTTAGGTCCGCTGCGCTGCGTTCCTGGCATGTTTATTATAATTTTCAACAAAAATAGTCGGTTTGTATTGAGATATAAAATCAAATGTAATATGTGAACAACAAAACGAAAAAAAACACAACAATAGATATCATATTATAAGAGCGTGTGAGAGAGAATACAAATTTGATGAATTAGTTCATCCATGATTCGTCATCTGTTCTGATCCAAACCTAATTGCAAACGTTTTGGATTTTTATTTATCTGCTTTTGTTACAAGAAATACCATGAAGTATTTTTTAGATAAAAAAGGAAGGAATTTTCTTTAGATTTTTTAAAAACTGAATCCAAAAGAGTATCTTAAAGGAAGGCCGCAACTGCAAGATCTGAAGGTTGTTAACGATTGTGCAGAAAGAGATGTTTCCTGAAACGAAAAATTTACAGGTAAACTGACAAAAAATGATAAACAGTTGCAATATTTGTTGCAGGTGATCTAGGAACACAGAAAGAAATTTCCAGAAAGTATAAAAATAATTTTAGAGAGTATGAATGAAAATTTGCAGCAATAATTGTAAAATTGCCTTGATTTGTTCTGATTTGAACTAAAGTATAATTTTGTTAAAGCAAACTACCTAAAGGAACAACATTTGTATTACCTGAAGATTTTTTTCAAATAATTGAATCATTATCATGTTTCTTTAGCATATACGAAAAACTGCGTGTAATGCTTGGAAAAACAAACAAACCCTGTTCTCATGACATTTGCTGTATTTTTTTAATTGAGCCTAAGCTGTCTTTTCTTTAAACTATTTTTTTCAGCGCAGTTTTTTTTATTTTTGACATAATTTAATAAATTATATGCTAAATATATCTTAAAACAATCCTGCTATTTTAGTTGAAAATTATAATAAAAATGCCAGAAACGCAGCGCAGCGGATAGCAAACGAAAACGACGACGACGACAAAAGTCCAAGCAGAGAAACAGCGCGCGCTTGTAGGTAAACAGGCAGGCAGGCAGGCGAGCAAGCTAGTGAGAGAGTTTGAACCTGAGAGAGAGCACGTGCGTGTAAGAATTGGAAATAAACATCGTTGTTAGGTAGCCCCTTACAGCTAGCCGCGCAAAAATGGTCAGTTTTGAGCGCTAATAACTTCGCGGGAAAAAATCCTAAAAATATGGTGTCTTCGGGAAAGTTGTTCTAAATTTAATGAAGGTTCTACATTTGAGAAATGGTAAGAATCGGATAACTATGGCGCCTTCCACAGGTAAAAAAGTAAAACAGTTGCTTTTTGTATGGACATTTTGACGATTTTTCCCATACAAACTTTAAGCGATTGGAGGGAGGGGTTTCCGTGGTCAGAATGAGCTCAAATTTGGAATTTAGCCTAGTGATGGGTCAATCTTTGATTTCAGGGGGTAGCCCCAAAAAAGTCCGGATTTGGACCACCCTAGTGACCATGTAAATAGTTTATTTTAAAGTGCGTTATTGGGTGTTGAGGGCTCTTTTCAACTCGAGAGTTTTTTTTAACGGTCATAAGCTTTAGAACGTAATATTTGCTTTGTATTTTTTGTCAAGCTTACAAAAATATTAAATTGAAATTTATCATTTTGTTACAATTTTTGTGAGCGTACTGAATTTCAACAATACGCTATTTATGAAAGTATGGGTTTACTTACAATCTTCACTCAATCAAATTATTCGCTCTACAGCTTTGCCTTGGCGTTCTCGATTGCGAGATTCACAGAAAAAAATCAATTCTCGAAACCGTGAAGTCAGTTCACGATTATGAGAACCACGAAGGAATATATTCACGTTTATGGTGCAAATGCACCATACTCATGAATAAATTTCTTCGGGGATCTCACATTCGTGAACTTAATTCACGATTACGGGAATTGATTTTTTTCTGTGTTCCTACTCGAAACTAGGTGTCCGAAGGCTTGATTGTTGAGGCAATTGCAAACCTCTTTTTACACCTTAGCTTCCATCCACCCCGGGATTCGAACTGACGACCTTTGGATTGTGGGTCCAACTGCCTACCAGCGACTCCACCAGGACAGGACCCAGGGAGACGACCCCTACACCTGGACTGAGCTAACGACCTAACCTTTTTAGGTTAGTCCGGGGCCAACATTTACTTCCCGTCCGACGGAAGGCGTGATCAGACAAATTTCGTCTCAAAATTTGCCACCGGGACCTTCTGGGATCGAACCCAGGCCGACTGGGTGAGAGGCAATCACGCTTACCCCTACACCACGGTCCCGGCCAAATCCTCACTAGCTATCTTAAATTTTCAAAAAAAACTATTTGGAAAAAAATGCTGAAAAAAGCTTCTACAATCTATGCCCAGCTTAAAAAAAAATTATGAATAAAAACATCACCCTTCGAAAAAATATTACCAATATGCATGGCAAATTTCAAATGCTTCTGATTTAGTTTCTAATAAACTCAACTCTGACTTTCAAATGACTTATTTTCCACAACAAATACCTCCCTTGAATCCATCGTAGCGTCGCAAATCCGGTTATCGGAGCAAGATACGAGAAAAAAAACAACAACAACAAAACATTGTTTATTATCGTGTGCACATATCAAGAGGCTCGAAATCTCTGGCCTGGCATTCCGCTCAACCGAAAAGCGTAAACAATCATAAACCGGTAGGCAGCAGCAACAAGAAAAAAAAAACACCCCAATTAATTCACGATCGCTAATCGCAAAAAACAAGTCATGACCTTCGCCGGAACACCCCTCCAACAATAGGCCCGGTCAGTAACCAAGCGAGCAGTGTGCATTGAATATGGATTACATCACACTTGGGAGCACGAAATCTTCAAGACTAGAATTGCGTCATTTGAAGCGTGAGATTTTTTGGTGAATGATATTTTTTTCTCGTCATAAAACCATAATTTATCATCAACCGCATCGAATATTGTTTTGAAACAAAGGATACAAAATCACCTTCACTTGCACGCGATTTCCTCCTTATCCGGTCGTGACCCAGTTAGAAAAGTATTTGTTATTACGGTTGACAGCAGCATGGCGCCGCTGGCGCCTGTCTCATTTCCCACCCCCAGCGTTTGGTGAAGCCAATGGCCACCCCCTGTTGAGTGGGTGGTGCGATATCCTTGAAATAGTACTTGCAGGGGGGATGTCACCGGTGTGTTGTAGATTGTCATTAGATACAAATTTTAGTTTTGAACCATTTTTAAATGTGGAATTTCATTTTCTAATTTCACCGTTAAAAAAAACAGTTTAAATCAAACTATGAATAATTCATAGTCAATAACTGATTGTCACAAAATACTACAACCACCACCACCAACTCAAGTGATGAATGAACATTTCCACGAGAAATTCTCTCACAATGGGGGGTGGCCAAGCAACAAGTGGAATTTCCTCCGCTCTTGATCATCTTCACACCCCCCCTCAACGGTCACATGCCACGAGTCACGTACGCCAAACATGCTTTTTGGACCGCCGCAAGTTTCAGCGACCTACGCAGAAACTTGTTTGATATGCCAGGATCTGCTCTTGACGTCATTCACAAATCTCCAAAACAGCGCGTGGATGCTGCGACTGAATGGTTAGGACATTATGAGAAGAAGTGTTTGGACTAAATTTAGATCCATTGATTGGCTGGCTCTTTATCATTTTTTTTTTTTTGGTGAGCTCTCAGATTTTTTTCATACAATTTGTTTTTAAAGAAAAGGTCCAATAAACAAAATATTTTTTTTGCTTTTTAGGTGTTTTTAAAACTACCCGAAGTCAAATGTATTATTTATTGTACCTACTAAAAACGCCTCTAGAAATGGTATCTAAATAATCTAGATGCTGTATTTCAAGAACGGAATTTCTGATGAATTTGTTGTCTTCGGCAATGTTGGCAAAAATACATCTGGGTTTAAGTCCACCTTTTATGCCAGAAAAAAGTGTGTAATTTTACCTCTTAAAATGTGTAAACCCTACACAATTTTTGTGTTAGGCCAGTTTTTCAGTATGAGTCGTATAAATTGATGACATTTTACATCATAAAAGAGGTAATACAACACCTACAAATTTTACACCTTCCAAATTTACACAAGGAGGTAAGGTAAGCAGAAATCGGTAAAAAATAGGTATACTCTCAAAAAGTTAACCGATTTTATTTGACTTTTTAACACAAAAAATCGTTTTGCCCAAAAACATGATTTATTAAGGTTTTAATTTTGTCATGTGTTTAAAGGGATTAAAAATGCATCTTATGAGCTATGAGTGCATCACATTTTTGGAAGTCTTGCCATTTCTCTAAACGATTATTTTTGAAAAACTACACAGTAAAAAATGTGTAATTTGGAAGATTTAATTTTCGAAGCTTGAAACCTATTTTGTGATATTTTTTACCTCAATTTAGACTGAAAAAGTGACATTACACCAGAAAAGTGGTAAAATTACACATTTTTCTGACATAAGAGGTGTACTCCTGCTAGCTGTAATATTACTATGATTTTTTGACTGCGTATGAAAAAACGGTCGAAAAAAAAATCCACATCAATTATAGATGTCAAATCGGAATAAATTTTGTTTTCACAAAAATAAATTGTGATAACGTGCAGTTTTTGAGGTAAAAGTATGATTTTTTGATTTGACAACACTGCCCAATGTTCTTTTCGATTGTTGGGTCACAGCTCAAAGGTTGGCTTTTGTGATCCTCTAAAACAAATTTGCAAAAAAAAATGTTTTGTTCTATCAGATTTTTGAAGATTAAATGCGAACTAGAAAAAAAATGTGTTTAGAATGTTACATTTTCCCCGAAGTGATCTTACCTACAACTTTGTTGAAAACAACAAATTCATCAGAAATTTAATGATGAAGTTACAGATTCTAGAATATTTAGATTCCATTTTTGTATGGACAGTTGTAAAATTTGTGAGAAAACTGACGCAAAATGACATCTTTAGTTTGTGGCCTTCCCCTACAATGAATAAAATATCCAGCCTACACAGAAAAAAAGATGAAAATTCTCTAGGTTTAATATTTACTCTTTTTTGAGTAATATTACATAAAAAAAATGTAAAAATGTAAATATGATGATAATTCACCAAAATCTGATGAAAATTCACCAGTTCCTATTGCATTATTACTATTGTTCTATTACACATTTTTTTACACAAAATCATATCACCATTATTTTTTCTGTGTAGGTAGCTTAACGGCAACGGCTTCTGTCTCACAAGCAGAAGTTTCCGGATTCAAATCCCGGTCGGGTCTTGAAATTTGAACTATGAATTGAACTTGGATAATTAACATAAAACGAAACTGGGATTGGGATTGAATTGTTTCGAAGTGACGAATCATGTAATCTTCTTATATTATCATATTAAATGCGCACTTTTCCCTGATTTGACTGAGGGAATGGGAAGTCTAAGTATAGATCGAAGATCTTTCTAGTGCTTGCTTTTATATTTGGGCGGGACCAGGCAATGTCCAGTTATCTCGAAATGGGTCCTTCAAAGCAGCATGAAGGATATCAACCTAACTGGAACTAAGATAAAATGGAAATAAAAACAACTCCGATGTAATCTTAAAAAAAGTCGTACTATATCGCCGTGTGTCTCGTGACATCAATTCTTATCAGATGCATCAAACAAACCTGGGAAAAAACACATAAGTTTCCTCTCAGTTACTATCAGTTTAAAGTTTCCCTCCTGATGTTTGCACTAAACTTGACTGACGATGTACTCCTCTCGGATCCGCCAAGCAATCGACTATGTAATCTTTTTCATAGATTGACTCCAACAAAAAACGTCAACCGACGCAGAAAAAAAAATCACTTTTGATGAGGAGGGGCCCCCGTTGATAAGAGATATTGCGCCAACCAGCGCGAGTGCAATCAGCGCTTTGCAGTTCTGCGGTGCAAAAGAGGGGCGCAATTCGACTAGGTAAACAACAGAGTGGGCTTTTGATATGGCTACAATGTGTTTTGTTTAAATGATGCCGGTTAAACCAGGATGGAAACTGGAGGGGAAAATAATTCTCGCTGCAGAAAGTGACCTCTGACGGGGGTTAGTTGAAACGCAAAAAAAATAAGCAAAATTCTTAATGGCCATTGCAGGCGATAAGGAGTTGACTTTGAGGTGCGGGGACACACCCTTATCAAAATTGAACGCGAGAAATAATTTTAATCTGCAAAGCTCGTGCGACCCGAAATAACGATTTATTACAAGCCCTTATCAACATTTGTGGAAGCAAAAAAAATTAAGCAACGTTTGCATTAAAATTGGTGTGTGACTTTTAATCAGTGTTATAGCTTTTAACTGATAATAATCAACGTTACTTTCGCCATTCTGTGCCGGGCTTAAGCGGGTCGCGTTTCACGCGGCGTTAAGATGAAAGATCGGCGCGCGCTGCCCGTTCGTGAGGTGAGAGTATATTTTTAGCCCGCCGAGACGGTCCCCGGTCGCCACCGGCAATCGTCACGAGTTTTGGTCACGTACACGTCTCGTTCTGTTTATTTTGAAGCATGTTTTTTTTTTACAATTTTTTATTTATTTGGCACACATTCGACAATTTTAGCGTATTTTTTCTTCTGAGCGAACGGAGGTAAACAGTGACGTCGGTGTTGTGGTAATGTGACAAAAGCATCAAATAAATGTGTTGATTTTTTACAGTGCAGCTTGAAGAAGCGAACTGCGCAACCGAGAAGTATGCCGCCGTCGTTTATCGCTTATTTATTAGCTTGCGTTTTATCGAGATGGGATGCGACCGGTGCAAATGATAATGGGCTTGGCAATAGCAAAGGATCACGTGACTGAAGGCAAGCTGGGTCGAAATGAGGAAGATGCTAATTGGGATTTTTTCTACTACCGGTAGAGTATAAAATTTGAATTGTCGAATGTACTAACATTCAATAACAGAACTTTGAAAAAATCAAAATCAAATTTCAAACTCCATTTATTTTGTAAGGTAAAATGTTATAAAGAGGACGGACCTAAAAAATCGCCTTTAATTGTTACTACAAAGTTGTTTAGGAAGGTTTAGGTATGTAACACACGCGGAGCTAAACGAATGCCAATTTTCAAGCCACTGCCATTTAGTTAATTATTTCAACCGACAATATGCGCTTCAAGCTGTAGTGATAAAGGATGGATTGTTTTTTTTTTCATTTTTATAAGAAAAAACAAAGTCCTTAGAATTTCGCAATCTTTTTTTTTATATTTTGTAATTGGAATGATTTGTATTTTTTGATTGGAATGAAATGTCAAAAAAGCATCATTAATTTTGTCCACACAACACTCGTTACAATTTTGAGGGCTGGTCATACAAAATGGGCATGTGAATATAATCGAAAATCTGTGTTTGAGAAGAGATTTTCTGATCGATTTGGTGTCTTCAGCATTGTTGTTGGTTAAGATTGTAACTTTTAAGAAAAAATGGGTACAAGGAAGATTTTTTACGATTTTTTAACCTGATTATGTTATTAAAATTCCCAAAATATAATTTGTTCAATTTTCGAAAAAAAGTGTTTTAGGTAAAGGTGGGCAAACTCGCTCTTTTTAAGGAGCCGCTCCTTTTCGTTCGCTCATTAAAAAGAGCGGCTCTTTTGAACGGTTCTTTCGCTCTTTTTTCAAAATTTCATAGATTTTTTTGGACCTGTATAAATTATTTGAAAAAAAAACTTAAAACAAGAAAATGCTTGAAACCCATAGGCTCTATGTCAAGATTTCTACTATAACCTAAACGTTCGAATAATTGAATGGCTCCCAAACATAAATATAGGATTTTGGAGGAAATTGGTCTTGATTTTACGAAATTGCGTTCGTTTCTGCCACATTTGAACAAATGTTTACATTTGGAGAAAATATTCTGATGAAATCGATAAAGTCGATAAATGCTACCATCCATAAACCACGTGGACACTGTGTGGAATCTGTTACCCCCCCTCGTGGACAATTGTCCAATGGATCGTGGACAATCGCCAAAAAAAAAAACGTATTTTTCATCGAAAAAGTTGGTCGTCATCGATCATGGCCGTTCATAGTCACCCGCGACAGACACGGACGACGAAACAAAGAGAAACGCAAAAAGTTACTTTTTCAAAACTTTTTTTCGTAAAATCGCGATAACTCGTGATGTTTATAAGCAAACCCCTTATGTCTATATATCAAAATTTTTGTAATTGTCTGCTCTACAACTTTGTAGAACATTGTTACACTCTAAAAAATAACCCTGCAAAGTTAGAAAAAACACGAAATTTAAAAATGAAAAATTTTGTTCTAATTGAAAAAATGACCCTTCTGGGTCAATGTAGACTCGAAAAGTACATTAAATTTCCCATAAAATGACATGCTCCAAAAATTTTTACAGTCGAGTAACGGAAAATGGCAGAGTTTTTAAAACTTTTTTAGTGTTTCTTTCGATGAAAAATACGTTTTTTTCGGAATTCTGAGTACGCCATCAAATCGGGCGTCTAATTTTACATAAAAGTCCCTTTGACACCAAATTTCTATCTCATCACCGTTTCAGGCTGCAAATTATTGAAAAACACCTCTTTTTTCGCATGTTCAAAAATGGAAGGGGTCGTACCGCCCCTCCGTCACGAGATATCAAAAAACGGACCTCGGATTCGTGATCAGGGACAAAAGTTACCCCTTAAGACAAAGTTTCACGCAAATCGAAGAGGGGTCGGGGCAACTTTTCCCGATTTCGTGTGAGTTGGTAGAGAATTACCCAGTTATAATATTTTTAATGTGGTTTTGGATAAAATCTTAAATGCAATGCAAAAATCTATTTTCGAAAAGCTGAGAAAATTTCCTACAATATTCCTATTTTAAATTTGTTGATCAGACTGCTGCCTGTTGAGATACAGACTCTTAAAGTTTAAATCTGATGAAAAATGAATTTTTCTCATTATTCAGCTTGAGATATCTCGAAAACTGTTGGTTCGATTTTCATTGTTAAAGATGAAACATTTTATGAAATTTTCTGCTATTTTCTAGTTATAGTTAAAGCGATAATAAAGAATAACTTTTTGAAAGGGCTGAAAAGACATATTTTTGACAAATGTTTGCATGCACGATTTTATTACGCTTGACAGTAAAAATTATAAACAATTATGAGTTATTTGGCTGCTCGTTTACAAGGTTTAAAATTGACGTCTTAAGGAGGTATTAGACTATAACCAAAAAATGCACTTTTTAACGGTTTACATATTTTTTTGTTTGCCTGCATTTGTTTGCATACATTTTGCTTTGTTTGCGAGTTTTCCGCATACAAGTAGTCGAGTTTACTTAACTGCAAACCCGAAAAAGTGCGAATTGATTTGTTTGTTTATCAAAATCTAATACCTCCTTTAAAAAATTAAATAAGAATATCGAACGTTTACTTTTTAAGTGCTTTATAAATTAGTTGACAACAATAGAATATAAATTTAAATTTTGAATTGTAACCACCAATCCGCAACTACTGATTCAAATAGGAAACCCAACTCTCAACACACGTGATTCTGCATCGGATAAACCATTGAATGAGAATCTTACGGAAATATATCCCATAACAGTAACAACAACCAGTCGGTGCAGCGCACAAAGAAACTCGTATTTGTGTTTTGTTGTTGTAAACAAATAGTCGTCTGGATTTCGTGTTCAACGTGGCACCTTAACCACAAACACACAATAACTGGCCATGGCAAACAAAACGTAGCCTGGCGATTAGATAACGCCGTCAAAGCATCCTCATGTGATTCCGTCCACTAGTAATTTAATAACAGCACAATTTATCATCGCTTGAGAACTAACGAATTTTATCTCTTCTCCGGTTCTTCCCCCCACGCCAGGCAAGTCCAAGGGCAAATCCTCGAAGGACTCGTGCCCGTTCTGCAAGGAGCAGAAGAAGCGCCCCCTGGGAGCCTACATGCGCAAACGGGGCCAACGGATCACCACCGAAAGTATCTCCGAGGACGTCGCCGAGGAGGACGAAGGGGCCGAGTTGCGGGACGACTTTGGGGAGGGTGCGTCCTCCTCGTCCTGCTCGTCGTCCCCGTCGGGCAGTCCCAGCGCGGCGGAGCTGGCCACCGGAGAGCAGCAGCACAACCATCACCACCATCGGCACGAGTCCGGTGGTTATGGCCGGCAGCAGTCCCAGGACAGTGGCTGCGAGGCCAAGTGAGAGATTCGGTTTTTTTTTTCTTTAAATTCATCGTGGTTTATACAATCAACATATTTAGTAGCGTTAAGGATCTAGAAGTAAGACCTCCCGTTCCCATTTGCAATTTAAAAGAAAAGTGAAAGGATTAAGGAGAGCCACTACGAATTGCTAATCTCCAAGAGATGCTTAAGGAAATCTTCAACGGCTTAAAGTGATTGAAGCGAAAGGCAGTTGAACGAAACAGTTTCGTTGAATAGAAAATCGGAGCGTAGGATTGGCTTTGCAGAGAAATGAAATAAAAAACCCAATCGTTGAAAACAAGACTGATATCTTCAAAGAAGAAAAGAAGCGAAAGAGAGAGAGAACGTAGTAGCAGCACCTTTCGTCTTTTCAACCATAATACACAAATCAGAATCAACATTCATCAATGCAACTCAAACTAAGTCGTGGTTTCTTTTGAGAATTGAAAACACACAAAACGAACAAAGAATCGTTGAGAGAAAAAAAAATATACTGCTTCAGAACGCATTTCTTGTTAGTCAGTTACGCTTAACTGTTTTTTGGTTTTGATGTTTTTTTTTTTTTTTTTGAGAAGCGAACAAAATAACGTTAATTTTTATGAGGAAAAAAAACGAGCTAATTCAAAGTGGCTGCCTTCGGTCAAGTTGTGTTTTCTTTACTTTTTTTACTACATATTTACCTTATACATGAATATTAAAAAATCAATCATACAAATGAAACAAGTATATATTATACCACACCCCTCCCCTTCTGTGTGAGGATTGTATTCGTTGTATTGTTAGTGAAACTAACTCTAGCTAAACTAAGATAGCTGTACTGTACCAATAGTTCAAACATTGTTTTTGGATGCATATACTTATTGGAATAAAAGCAGCATTATATTATTATGAGTGAACAGTGTTTCAACGTTCGATCGTGAAAGAAATATGGTGGCCCTATTTATAATACCTACTTGTAGAATAGATCGAATCCAATGAATAATTTTTGCGGTAAACTTTGAGCAGTAGGCCTGGCCTGTTCAAAAACGAAACTATTGGCACTACGCCCCCCGGGGCATGGCCTTCCTCTAACGTGGGATTTCTGCTCCAGCGCCTCTGACGAGACAGGAGAAACCGGGACCGACGTTTTACTTCACCATCCGATAGAAGCTCAGTGGATAAGGCGGGAATCGAACCCGCGTCTCATAGTGTAAAGAACCGGATGGGGCCGGATCACTCTGGAGAGTTCCGGAGGAAATTGAAACGCGAGCGTAGAAACAAAACGAACTTTATTTGCTCTACTCGTACACGGAACGATCTTCTTCCAACGGACGTTTATTGGGATCTAACTCTAAAGTACATGAAACATACATGGCGCATTAGTGCACTTCGCGCCACCGATCGCAGTTAGCCGAGAGGGTTAATTTGGTGAGAGTGGGACCACAGAGAAAATATAAATTAGAGAGAAAGAGCGACTTCAGAACTGCCACCTAAACAGGCGAGAATTAGTACTGCGCGGGGTAGCACCAGCCGCGCGTACCACAGTACATCATTAGTCTACTCATCTTCCTACCTCTACCAATTCTTTACACATAGCATCATCGGGATCGGCAGCCGAAGCCGCTACCCCTGCGCCACGAGACCCACCTGTTCAATTTTTATATTTTTGTTATGGACTCTTGCACACAAACTCTCTGTCTGTCATGTCCTGGTGGAACTGGTTTTAAATCCCTTAAATCAATTTCTAAGCAACCCGGAATAGTCAATCATCACATATACATGACGAAATCCAGTCTGCAACCCGCTAGGATCACCATCTCCAGCGAATGCGAATGGAGTCTTGCACACAAACAACACTATTTGATTTGTTTAACTGTAACTATCTAATATCTAATCTAATCTATTTAATTTGTTTAACTGTAACTGAAAAAAAACACTATTTTTTATTATGTTTTATATGTTTTAGGGGACATAAAATGCTAACTTTTCAGAAATTTCCAGGTTGTGCAAAAAATCATTAACCGAGTTATAAATTTTCGAATCAACACTATTTTTTTCAAAAAATCGAAATATTGATCGCAAAAATTTTTCAACTTCATTTTTCGATGTAAAATAAAATTTGCAATCAAAAAGTACTCTAGTAAAATTTTCATAAAGTGCACCGTTTTCAAGATATAGCCCACCATTTTCTAACGTCGATATCTCAGCAACTAATGGTCCGATTTTCAATGTTAAAATATGAAACATTCGTGAAATTTTCCGATCTTTCCGAAAAAAAAAATTCAATTTTATTAAATCAAGACTAACATTTCAAAAGGGCCAAACATTCAATATTATGCCTTTTTGAAATGTTAGTCTTGATTTAAAAAAAAAATTGCTTTTTCACGAATGTTTCATTTTTTAACATTGAAAATCGGACAATTAGTTGCTGAGATATCAACGTTAGAAAATGCTGGGTTGACTTAGAAAATATAAATTTTCCTGGTTTAACCTTTGCATGGCAATATCTCAGCAACTAAAGGTCGTATCAACAAATTTTTATTTTTGATTTTTTTTGAAAAAAAAATCCTAAATATGGCTATATCTTGAATACGGTGCACTTTATGAAAATTTCCCTGAAGTACTTTTTGATTGCAAATTTGATTTTACGTCGAAAAATGAAGTTGAAAAATGTTTGCGACCAATATTTACCAAAATTAGTGTTGATTCGAAAATTCATAACTCGGTCAAAGATTTTTTGCACAACCTGGAAATTTCTGAAAAGTTGGCATTTTTTGTCTTCTAAAACATATCAAAAAATTAAAAAATTAAAAATAGTGTTTTTTTGCAAATCAAGTTTTTGTGACAAAAAGTTAAAAAAATCACCAAACTTTTTTTTTACCGTGTATCATTTTTTTCCAGTGTAGTCCATGTTCATACCTACAACTTTGCGGAAGACACCAAATCGATCAAAAAGTTCCTTCAAAAGATACAGATTTTTTAATTTTCATACATCATTTTTTGTAGCTGCCAAATTTGTATGGAAAATTATATGAACAAACTAATGATGCAAAATGGCTTCTTTGGGCATACCGAAGGCACCAAAAAAGTTTCAGCCGGAATAAAAAATACAAAAAAAAATCGAATGACCGAAATCTCAGAGAATTGCTCCCATACGAAAATTATAGGCTAATTTTGGTATTTTTGCCTGAAAGGGTGAGGCAACTTTTTGCATGATGTTTCGTTTTTTTATTGATTTCGGTTAAAATAGGATCAGAACAAAACAATAATTTATAAACTATATTTTTAAATGAAACATGAAATTCTAAACTAATAAAATGTTTAACATTGACTGGTATCATTATTTTTGTTATCGTTTGTTGTTTTTAAACAGACAATTTTAAAGAATTTTTTCATGAAATTTATTTAAATGAAACCTATTTAATTTGAATTACATGGGATTTAATATTGAAATCAGTTTTTAATTATTTTAAAGTATCAAAAAACTGCTGTCCTTGTTTATATTGAAGTGTAGATTATCGCCAATTTACAGTATTGAGCTAATTTTATGCTTTTAAGCATGAAAAACATAACACATATAGTGAAACCATTCATTTTATGACTAATCCCGGGTTCCGGGAATTCCCGGGTTTCAAAAAATATTTTTCCCGTTTCCCGGGAAATTCAAAACCCGGGAAAATGGATGCTCTAATTTCTACAAGCGCGAAAACAAAGTCGCCATAACCATCTTTTCACTTGCGCTTGCGTTTTCACAGCGCTTAAGATATAAAATTGCTTCAAACTACCGGCAATATATTCTCTTGCACATGCATTAGCTTTTCACGTGAAAAGTAATCCCGAAACATGTAACCAATAAGCAAGCGCTATCAAAAAAACTTACGCCCAGAGTCACTTGACGTTTTACCTATTCTCGTCGAAGGCTGACGAAAAACGAGCAAGAAGCGAAGGCGAATAAAGAACAAAAAGACCGGCCACCAACACTACCAGCAGCGCGTGTAAGGGTGAGCCAGTGATGAGAAAAGACATTCTATGGAAATAGGTACTACTTTTTAACCTAAAAGTTGTGTGTAAATTATATGAACTTTTTATAGTCGAGCCAATTAGAGCAAGGGTGCTCAAACTTTTGGCCCTGCGGGCCAGATCTGATTTTTCTGAAGCATTGGCGGGCCGGAACTAATATTAGATAGAAGTTGAAAAAGTAAACACATTTTTTAAATTTTTATGATTGTTTTTTTAAGTAAACAAATAAAAAAACTAGTGTTCCAACAAAGATAACTTTCAAAAATGTGTTTATTTGACTTATTTTAATTTTTGTGTGTGTAAAGTTGTAAAGTAATTGTTTTTAAATACATTGATATATTTAAAAAAAACATTCAAATTTCAATGACCGTTGCAATTTTTTTGAATTTAATTTCCTCAACTACAATATAAAAAAATCAATGAGACATGATGCAATTTATTCAAACGAAATTTGGATCCAAAAATCCTTTACAAAAAATTAATAAAAATTATTAACATATTTTTAAAAATATTTTAAAATGATTTTTAACACACACAAAATTTCAAAACTGTAAAAATATACATAACATCATTTTCAATACTGTATTCTTCGAAACTCAAAGTTTTTTAACAAATATATTTTTTGCTCCCTGATTTCTTGACTCATTTTGAGACATTTTTAATATTTTTTGACGTAGACTACGTCTTATTCGAAGGTACTGGGGTGCCATTCCAAAAAACCTGGCCCTGGAAAACTGCGTCATCCGTCAAACGCATATAACTTCTTTCCCTCAAATCGAATCGGCACGATTTTCGTTCCATTCGATTCGAAAATTATTCAGCAATTTGCTAAACAGAACAAAAATTCATGGTAATTTTACATCTGGGAAGGGGTACATCTTTTATGTCAGAAAAATGGGTAATTTTACCTCTGGAAATGTGTAATTTTACCACTTTTCTGGTGTAATGTCACTTTTTCAGTCTAAATTGAGGTAAAATTACAACATAAAAGAGGCAATATTCAACCTTCCAAAGTTACAGCTTCCAAATTTACATTATTTTTTACTGTGTAGTCTACGCCATTCCGGTTAACTTTATCACTGAAAAGTTTTTCTGGAAAAAAAAAAACATTCCTGTTTGTTTTTAAATTTATATTTTATTTTTGCACATAGGGTACGTTATCCATTAGTGGACCCCTTTCCTATAGTGGACCCTCTGAAGGGTTTTTGATGAAAAATTCAATAAAATCACAATTTCAAGCGTGTTTTTGTCTGCAAATAATTTATTTGGCAAGTTCAGCATCATTTAAAACAATGTTGGCTGACATTGACGTGTCCTTTCAGCCAAAATAAGTGTTTTGTGTTCGACATCTGAAATCAGCCATGGCCACTAGCATTTTCACAACAAAACTGCATTTATATTTTATGATTGAATTAACTATCCAATCATTTTTTGACTGATTATTAAACTTCAGCAGGTCGAAATAATGTAAGTTTAAGTAACTTTACTAAAATAAAACGAAGAACTGCTCATTTTCGAGCAAAAATTAGGGGGGTCCAATATAGGACAACGAAAATCCAAACTTTTCCTAAAGTGGACCCCTGTTAATTTAACTTACAAAAATAAAGAAAACTGTGTATTTAAGCAAAAGTTTCTCTTAAACATACAAAGAATGCTTGTTGTAATCAACTTAAACGCATATTTTTTTCAATTATGAGTATAAATATAGCTGTTTTTATGTTAAAAGTACCAATATGCTGAAGCCGAAAGAATTTATAATTAATCAAAACTTTAGTTAATGGTACTTAACTAAAGCATCATAGTTGTAGTTTGAAATGATATTTTATAATAATAAATCAATAACAAAACATTATTTATAAATAATCATGCGTGGTTTTATCAGCAACTGTAAACAAAACTATTTTTTAGTTTCGGTCAATCATTTATGTAATTAATATGGAAAAAATTGCATCCAAATTACTTTTTTAAACTATTTGTATGATTACAGTGGTTTTTGAAACGTTTTCTTGGATCTTTTTCTGAAATAAATGTGTTTAAATGTCTGTTAGGTTTTTTTGTTGTTTAAAGCCATATTTGTTCATGATGAAAAGTGAGCAAAATCCAACTTTTATTCATTATATCTATGATTAGACCTACACCATACATCAAAACATCAAATATCGGTTAAATTTGGTATAAAAATAACAGTTTGCCTATAGTGGACCCGGGTCCACAATCGGATTATGGACCCGGGTCCACTATAGGAAAAGGGGGTCCATAACAGGCAAAAAAAAACTTTTTTTTTCAAATGGCTATTTTTCAGCTCAAAAACAAAAAACTGATGAAACAAATACTCAAAATTGTTCAAAACACTCCAGATTCCATTATTTTGTACAAAGGGTTATGAAAAAGTGCTTAAAATATAGAAAATTTGTGAAATATGTGCTTCGGCTCTACTAGGGGGTCCACTAATGGTTAAAATACCCTATTTAGACAACAATCCACAAATTTCACGATTTTACGAAATTATTGTTGTTTACTTGCACCATTTTTCAGTTTTGAAATATCAACATAGAATTAAATTCTAACAACAAAAATTTGTTATAATGTGTTAAAATTTGATCTCAAGCTTTTATTTTTAATTCAGACGATAAATTTATTTATTTAATATTTCATGAACAGCCGGTCATAGAACTATTTTGAAAAGGCGTCGCGGGCCGGACGTTGGGCCGGCCTGAATTAGAGGAATATTGGCAGCCACACAAGTGCGATGAAAGAAAAAAGAACTCGGCCGATAATAGAAATTGCCATTGCTCCAGTGCAGTCTCGTCTGACTATAATAGACTTGGGAAATGTTTTTGTGAAATGCTTGTAAAAGGGGTAGGAATAACTTTTGTTAAATGGCAATTTAAACAGAAATATCACAACCAAACTGATCTATTTGTTGGAGTACTTGGTTTTAGTAAATTTCAAGGAAAACATCGGATTGACAAGCATCATTCAGACACCACCGATTAGAGTGATGGATTTGAGTTAATCTGTAGAATTTCATAGCCGGCCACTCCCATCTCCACCGCGCAACAGGGACAAGGAAAGGGATTTGGAAGACGAGAAGTGTTGATGCTCCATTTTTTGCGTAGGTGATAATTTAAAATTTGAAAGCTACGTAGTTTATGCACGATCCCACATTTTCTGATAACAGAGCATGAGCATGAGAGACCACCCATGGTTGTCCTTCTCCGTTGCTGAACAGGACCGTAATATCCTATCAGCACTAGCGATCATACGCTTCAACGATCTAGTGATGTTTCCCTTATCAACAGCATGCATGAATGCGCTGAAAAGATAAAACATCAAGATCATCAAAACTAGAGCTGCTGTAGATAAGAAACAGTCATTGGCCACCAACGGCGCCCGCCATGTCAGTTTGTAGATCTCGAGGGAACGGGACGGGAATGTTAGTTAGCACAGGCTGCTACCAAGGGTGGGTTCTATACGATATCCACACCCCCGCGTGTGCCGGAAAACTACTTCTACTTGGGATTTTGTTAGTAGGGAAGGGTAATGGTCAGGATTCATCATAGAAGATGATGATGTGACCCAAATAATCGATAAGTTTTGTTTAATGGGTTGATGTATTATTCCCAAGGCTAGCAATCGGATGCTGCTGTTGAGACTATTCCCGTTTATTTGTGATTTATTTACGTTTAGATGGATTATCTTAGACAGCCGGCTGTGGAAAGATAAAACCACAAAGAATGTATTTAACAGGTAAAATATTAAACCCTACGTGAAGTGTTTAATTCGAGTGGATCATAGACGATTTCAACTTTTGAATAACTATAAGATTAGCGACCGATAACTGATGAGTTACGAAGCTACAAGAAGGGCTTAACAACCGCGTAGGAGAAATACTCGATTTTCTGATAACAGACACTGTTTTCAAATTATTTTTGTGTGAATTTTTCGAAAAAAATGATTGATTTTTTGCATTTTAAAAACACTTTATGAAAGAAAAATAATTTTGAAAAAATATTTTCGAATAGCTTAAAAAGATATTAACAATTTTCTCGTTTGATTTTGTTGATCGAACGTATAATTGCTAAAATACAGCCTCTCAAGGTTCCAATTTTGTGGAAACCTTCATTTTCCAACTCGCGACATTTCGGAAACAATAACTTAGATTTTCAATGTTAATAAAATAAAATTTGTGAAATTGTCTGCTTGAAAATTTCAAAAAGTTTTTCTTGATTTTACGAAATTTCACGTATTTTGCCAGATCTAACTTAGGACCAATGGTTGCAGATATTTCAACAACAAAATATTAGTTATTAATTCATTTTTTGTTCCTACAATTTTCGTAGGCCCTTTGCTTTACACGGTCATTATGGAAAATGATTTGTTAATGGGTTTGAAATCATCATGATCTTAATCAAGATTTTTAAGCGAAGATGGCGTTACGAATGGTGCACGCCCGAAATGGCAAAATCGCGCAGTGGTACAAACATTAAAAAGAAGGTGTAGCTATCATGCCATGGCACACTTTTTTGTACGTGCATAAAAAAATGCCCAAAGTTCTGTGGAGGCAAGCGCGACAATAATAGTTGACATGTTATATTTTTTCGTAAAAAGTTATATCAAAATTTATTATTATTTAATCAATCCAAGTCCGGTCTCTTGTAAAAAAAATAGTGGCTGACTAGATTAAAAAAGTTTTAATAATTATACACTTTTTTGAAGCGTGGTATAACATAGTTTGATGAAAATGATGACTAGATCTACCAGACGAGTGATCGAAAAACCTTTCCAATAAATTCTAAATTTTGAAAATATGACAACCCTATCCAAAAGGTATGAGTAGTGAAGTTTAAACGACAGAACATTTTTTTTTTTTAAATCTTTTTTATTAAATTATTAAGTGTGAGGAAGACACCTAAATATTAATTAAGTGTCCTCGTTTTTTAAATCAAAAAGTTTTTAAATTTGCATTCAATTTTATCATTTTCTGGACAAGGAATAGTTTCTCTTCCTAAAGGCAACAACTCATCCACCGCACCCCAGCGGATGTTTGGTCAAACCAAACCCCTCTCTGCGATAAAGAAAGTTTGCGGTTTGCACAGAGGCAACAGAAAAGCGAACTTTGCTCGTATCAATCTTCACACTGTCCTCTCACTTTTTATTGAAACACTGCCATGAGCAGGAGTTCTTGCAGTAGCATAAAATCCTGAGTAATTCTTCGGATGCTCGAACCCAAAAAAAAAAAACGAATAAAAATGAAGTGGAATCGCTTATTTGCCTCCGATAAGAAGCAGTCCGGTAAGAAGTCAAGGTTTATCGAAAGTGATGCCCCTCAATTTTACTGAATCCAGCTTGATTGCAGCTTCTTCAGGAAACGGTGTCATTCAGTTAACAAAGAAGAAGCCATGCTGCAGCAAATGCGCAACGCTTTGCAAGTGCAAACGCCACCGTAGAACGTTGCGACTGCTTCCGGTGGGACAACTGATGGGCGGAATTCTACCCTAAATGATGTCTTTTTTGAACTAAATAAAGTGTGATTCGCAGTAGAAGCCAGTGTTTTACTCACCCTCAACAGCCAGGTCAGGACCGAGTCGCGGTAGGGAATGTACGCGGCAGTGTTGCGCTTCGATTCGGCCAGCGACGAGATGACCTTCCCGAGCGTGAGCAGACTCTTGTTGATGCTGACGCCCTCCTTGAGGCGATCGCCGCTGGCGCACGTGTGCGAAATCCGCTCCGACCCGGCCAAATCGACGAGGCTGATTTTGGCGCGCTTAGTTTGATGGATCGGTTTGCCCTCGCTGTCCTCGGACGAGACGGCTTCCGAGAGGTTTAGCACGACGGAGAAGATCGAGTGCGAGCGGGAACTTTTGTCGTTCATTCCGGTGGCGGCCGTGGCGCGTTGGCTGTTGCCGACGGCGAGCCAGTTGCGGAGCGCCGAGTGCGAATCGACGGGGTGCGTGCTGAGATCGACCACGTACGGGCCCCAAACGGGATGCTCGCGGACTTTGAGGGGAGGTTTCTTGCCGGCGTTGGCGGAGGTTACGGCGAAGACGCCGTCCGTGGCGGAAACCGCCAGCAGGTCGTGGATCTTTTCGTTGTAGATTTCGAAATAACTCACTTCGACTTCCGCCTGGATTTTGTCCTTGATGGAATCGATTCTGTGGAACAGTTCCTGGCAGAACCGCGGGATTATACCGGCCTCCTGGTTGATTGTCAAATCGTCCGAATCCATGCCCATCATGCTGTAACTCTTGCCGGATCCGGTCTGGCCGTACGCGAACAGACACGCGTTGTAACCCTCGAACGCTTTGTCCAGCAGCGGCTTCATCAACCCGCGATAAACCGTCGGTTGGTCCACATAGGACGGATGTTCCGCGTTGCACGACCAAAATGCATGGTCGTACTGAAAGCAGTGCTCCACCCCGGCTGTATTGTCCGCCGTGTTCCCCGCATTGACAATCACCTCGTTTTCTTTCACCTTCACCACATTCGCCACCGATTCCACGCATTCCTTCGCCGACAGCGGTCTAATCCTTACCGCAACCTTCAAGTTACTAATCTCTCCGCCATAACCATCCTTCCTAATGGAATCATCCAACTTCCTCGACTTCCTCCCCACCAGCGGACTCTCCAGCGACACCTTCGAGTAGCATTCCGGGGTTCGTTCCGCCACCGCCGCCGGCGCCCTCATCTTCGAAACCCCGTTCCATCTCGGCGTCCCATAACACGAACCACCAGGAACTCCCCCCGTCGGCGTCCCCCTAAACAACGAGGACGGCGTCCGAGCGCTGTTCAGCGCCGTCGAGGACTTGGACTTGGTCGCGGCAAACAGCGCGGCCGGATTCTTCGGCGTCATAAAGTTAGACGAAGAGGCGGAACTCAAACTCTCACTGCTCGATGCGTTCATCTGGTAGCGCGTTCCCCCCAGGCCGGAAGTGCTCGCAGTCGCTTTCGGAACGTGGGACCGCGGGGTCGGAGTTGGTCGCGCCGGCGAACCGATCGGTGTTTCGAACCGGTTTGGCGTTGACTTTGGTGTGTAAAAGCGCGACATGTTTACGGCGGTGTTCACTCGCGACGCTTAAGTTTTTATTCTTGCTTTTATTCAATAATCACGACCCATTTTCGTTGCACCACTGATCAAACACATTTGTCGCGTAAACGTTCCGAAATATTCCGATAAAATTCAATTTTTCGATCGCGCACTCGCGAGGACGAACGAACGGTAAAGTGCATCAACTGTCAACAACCGTGCGCCGCGGCCAGCGGGAGGAATTTGAAAATTTTGTTTTGTAACGTCAGCGAGCCGAGATCCCACCTGGTGTGTTACGGAACGTTACTGTTTGGTAACACAGAGGATGGGCACAGCTCTACCGTCGTATCCCTGACTGACGGACAAGGCCGACAACGGCCCGAAATCCGTCCGACGGCTCGACAAAACGGCCCGAATTCCGACGGTTTGTCCGACGGAATTCGGGCCCTTTTCGTGCGTATATGCAACACTTTGTCCGACGATCGACGAAATCAGCTTTCGAGAAAATCGACGTTGACGGGCCGTTGTCGGGCAGTTTTCCGGCGACTTTTTTATTTAGAATGTCCTGCCATTATCTGACGTACATATTTCGGCTTTTTTTGGTTTTGTCATAGGAAAAAGTAATTTTTTGTTTGAAAGCGATTTATTTTTATTGTTCTCATTCTAATTACTTATAATTACAAGACACTTTAATCGATGTACTGGTTTCTTGGTGATTTCTTGGTGGAAATGATGCAATTGAAATTAGAGTCTGAAAATGAAATTGAGAGAAAATTAGACACAAATAAATGGTTGTTTTCAAAGATTTTTACCAAGTGTATCGGCTGATGATCGTCTTCGATGATGGCCACCACGGTTCTGCCTCAAAACTCAAATTTTGACCTATTTTTCAAGTACCGTGAATTCCCTCTGCTTCATTGCCGTTCATTAAAATGTTTAACCACACTGTAGCCACCTTGGTAGCCACCCACTAATCACCAGAAATTTCACAAATTTTACTGAAAATGATTATTTTTTTCAAAGGAAAAAAATGAACTAAGTCAAATTGAACTGTCATCAAATTACGACGCCTACTATTATAATCACGAACTGCAAATGTCGCATCTGACAGTCAATCAAACGCAGGATACACGCTCGAAATTGGCAGGACAAGATCGATTTCAAGTAGATAACGCTTCGAATCGCCCGACCGCGGGACTTCAGTCCATCAGGGATATGATGTATCCAAATCTGGGTAGAGCTTCAGGATAATATCTGGAGTTTTTTTTTTGAAAAGGACCTATAAACCAAATTTTGAATTTTTGCTTTTTGGGTGTTTTTAGAACCGCTTTGAGTCAGGGGTATTCAAAAACACCCAAAAAGCACCCAAACATTTGGTTTATAGGACCTTTTCAAAAAAAAAAACTCCATGTAATTATGCATGTAATTATTATTATCAATAAATTATTATTGTTCAATAAAATGAGTAAGCAATTATTTATTTTTGCTCAACTCTGCCCGAAAGTGTATGCAGGTGACTTTTGCCCCGCGCGCTCACTCAAAAAAAACATTCACGTTGAAGTTACGTGAAAAGTTAGGCACACCCTTACCAAAAATCATCCAAATCCCACTTTTCATACGAATTTTTCAGTTCAACCCATATAACCATTTTTATGGTTGTAGTACCTGAACTCAAAAAATCGTATGAAAAGTGGGATTTGGAACTCAAAAAATCATGATTTTTGGTAAGGGTGCAAGTGGTTTTTTCCACTAAAATTTTCACGTAACTTCTACGAGATGGCCTTAGTAGAAACGGAATTTGCACAGCCAGATCATTTCACGTCGTTTCTACGAGTTTAACACGTAAAAGCCAAATGTCTTTTTTTTATAAACCTTACGTGCTTATTCAAGTGAATGTTATAGGATGGCTTTAGTTTAGGATGGGTTTTTTTTAATTTAATTTTTCAAATGAAAATGGAATCAATGATGTTGTTCGAAAATATAACTTTTTTTTGTTCACTTATAACATCTTTCACTATTCACTGGTTTTGGGTCGAAGTTAGGTTAAGACCAGTCCCGTTCTTTTTGATGAATTGATCCGTGACCAGTGTACTCAAAAAAGATCGCCGCACACAAAGAAAAAATACTCTAAATTTAAAAAGATCGTTCGTTGGATTAAAAGTTCGCGTTGGTGAATTCGTAGAAAGTTGAAAATTTTTAATTTAAAAGTTGGAAAGTTTTTGATACTACCATGCATTTATGGAACAAAATCGTTGTATCAGTAAGAGTTTTTTACTTTTAATATAAAAATAAAACTTTTATGGCAAAAATAAACAACATTTAATACTACAGTATCATTTTTAGAAAAATGTGCTGGATTTTATTTCACTATTTTTATATTTCAACAGTATGATTCAATAACAAAACATTTTTTTTGTATTTAACGCTTCTGCTTCGGGTTGGCCAACTTCGTCCAAGCTGTATCGATCCTTCCGGTCACGTCCAAATACCTCAGGCAGAGCCGGATCTGGATGGCCATTTCGTTGCACAGTAGCAGCCTTCATTTTTCATTTTCGGGAAGTGTAGTCGACTTTTCCCGGCTGGGAAGTAATGTGCCTGGGAGGTTCCCGAACTTAAGGCTGATGAGGATTCGATTTCGATCACTTCGTCCTCCTTCGAGAATGGCACAAATTTTGCAGGCTCACCGTCCAAGTTCATTCGGCCGAAGCTGCGCCATCGCGAGGTGATCGTTTGCGAGCGGGTAGTTGCTGAAAGAGTTTGAAAATAAGTAAAGTTGGCTAGACACTGAACACGTTCTCAATACTCACCAGTGACTTCTTCGGTATTCCGGGAAGATGTTCTTGATCAGATTCTTCAGGTCTCGTTCCATTTTCCGTCAAAACCGAGTGCAACATCCGCGCTGACCACCTCCGATTATGCTTCACGTCGTCCTCCTCTTCCGTCGGATCCTTCTCCTCGCCTTGAAAATTAACTTTTTCGTACTTGTCCCGCACCGGCACCACCCACCTTCCGCTGCTGCTGTTTTGACTCACAACGGTGTCCGCGTACGACCCTTGGCTGCGGCCGCGTTCGGATTTGATTCGCGTCGTGAACAATTCACTCACCACCGGCACTATCAAAATGTTTGTTTACATTTGGGACTTAGCCTGCGTACACGATTAAACGAGAACGACAAAATGAAAGAAATAATCCAGTCGTATTAAAAGTTAAAACTTTTAAATCTATTGGTAGTGAGATTTTCCAAAACTGTAGCAGTAAAAGTTTTCGTTTTTAAAACAAGAAAAAAACTTTTAGTGAAGCAAATTTTCAGCACTTTTTAATTCAAAAGTAAGTTACTTTTGTCATTACAGCGAGCATTACATATTATTTTGTGTGTGGCTGTTTAATTTTCATCCGCACGACTCTAACCCCGTTCGGGATACCGGGAAAGAAGTCGCGCTAAACCCCGTTGTGGATTGAAATTATCTCCCCGAATTGTTGAAGTCTTTTGCTTCTTGAACTGAACGAATTGGGTTTAATTTGTGTTTTTGCCAGCCAGGACAACGAAAGGAGCAGAATTATGAAAAAAATCCACGCTCATTCAATGGATTACAGATCCTATTAATTTGATCTATGTTTTTTGCGTTTGAAGTATGAAAACGCATTTAAAGCACGTATTGCAAATTGGTCCCAAAATTAAGCTTAAATTTGTGATATTATTGTTCACAACTGAACAAAATCTACAAATTGCTTCTAATAGATTGAAAAAATGTTGCATCGTTCCAGAGAAATCGACGAAACAGATAAACGTAACACACCGTGTAAAAATAGGTTTCACTCTATATGTAAAGTTAGAGTAAAATAGTGGTGAAAGGGAACATGAGTTAAGAGCGAGTTTTTCACCAATGTGTAACAGGTCGTATCGAAGTGCTCCGATTTGGATGAAACTTTCAGCGTTTGTTTGAGATGAACTCATGCCAAATATGAGCCCTCTACGACAAAGGGAAGTGTGGTAAAACGAGCTTTGAAGTTTGAGGTCAAAAAAACATAAAAAATCTTAAAATTGCTCGCATTTCCGTAAAACTTTATCCAACTCTCTTAGATGCATTCGAAAGGTCTTTTGAAGCAATTCAAAATGTGCCATAGACATCCAGGATTGGTTTGATTTTTTCTCATAGCTTTTGCAAATAACTGTTAAAAATGGATTTTTTTTAAACCTTAATATCATTTTCCAACAGCTTCCAACACCCATACTCCCATAGGTCAAAATATAGGTAATTTCATGGACTATAAGCCTTCGGAAATAACTTTTTGGCCAATCGCAGTTTTTCTCATAGTTTTTCGATTTCTCTATAACAAACATTTTACAACGTTAGTTTTTTGCCCTGTAGGCCTCCATAGCGGCACTTTTTGGTCTCAATTTTGTCATATTCGGAATCCTCGGAAAATTTCACGTAAGTTAGAAGTATTGGAATTGTAAATTTGAGTGGAAAAATAGCCATTTAATATGAATTAAAATATTTTTTAATAATTTGTTGGATTAGGGGTAAAACCTAGGGTAAAACAAGTTTTCGCCTACTTGATACAGCATTTGACGTATTAATCATAGGGTAAATAAGATCTATTTCTTTTTCAAAAATGTTTTATTTAATTATTTTTTAAGTTAAAATCACAACTCCAATACTTCTAACTTACGTGAAATTGTCCGAGGATTCCGTATATGACAAAATTGAGACCAAAAAGTGCCGCTATGGAGGCCTACAGAGCAAAAACTAACGTTGTAAAATGTTTGTTCTAGAAAAATCGAAAAAACTATGAGAAAAACTGCGATTGGCCAAAAAGTTATTTCCAAAGGCTTATGGTCCATGAAATAACCTATCATTTGACCTATGGGAGTGTGGGTGTTGGAGGCTGTTGCAAAAAGATATTAAGGTTTCAAAAAAATCCATTTTTGACAGTAATTTGCAAAAGCTAAGAGAAAAGGTCAAACCAATCCTGGATGTATATAGCTCATTTTGAAGTGATTTAAAAGACCTTTCGAATGCATCTAAGAGGGTTGGAATTGATGAAGTTTTACGGAAATGCGAGCAATTTTAAGATTTTTTATGTTTTTTTGACCTCAAACTTCAAAGCCCGTTTTACCCCACTTCCCTTTGTCGTAGAGGGCTCATATTTGGCATGAGTTCATCTCATGCATAGACAAACAAACGCTGAAAGTTTCATCCAAATCGAAACACCTCGATACGACCTCAAAAACAAACCTAGCAATATTTACAAATACTGCCTCTTAAGTAGCAAAATGGACAATTTTTAAGGAGCGTGTAAATTTTATTAAAAATAATTTAATGTCTGCGTTTACCCTATTATTTCGTAACGCTCCATAACGCCGATTTGTCAGTTTGATTTTCTTTCTCGCTCACTCTACCGCATTTTCCCGTTACCCGGTGCGCCGACAACAAGAACAAAAAGAAGAGAACAGAAAGCATCCAACCAACAAAAGTCAGAGATCGCATTCTTCGTCCTGCCGTCGTCACCGTCGTGAAATCTGTGCCGCGTCCGCTCCCTTCTCCTCATTGTTATCAGTGTGACGTGTAAATATTTTCTCCGGTTCCGCGCGCCATCGTGGAAACCAGCTTGGCAGATTCCAAACTTGTCCACCTTTTTCGGAGGCGATGGATCACGCCAAGATGCGGGGGCGACGCTCCGTCGTCGCCATCAAGCCACAAGAATCGAACTCGAAAAACGTCCGGGTTTACATCGCCCTCGGGCTGTTCCTGGTGATGCTGTGGATGTCCCTGCCGACGATGGCCGGGGGGCACCTGCACGAGCACGACCACCATGGTCATCACCACCATCATGATGAGAGTCCCAGTTTTAAGGTTTGTGGCCAGCAGATGTTGCCGGATGTGTTAGCGGGTGATTTTACTCTTTCCCCCCTTTCAGTACTCGAAACAGGCCAACGAGCATTACGAAGACGAGCATCTGCACGACCACCATCACGGCCATCATCATCATCACCATCACGATGAGAGTCCCGGCCACAAGGTATGATCAGGAAATTGATTTATAAATTTTGATTGTTTATTTGCGATGGCATTTGGTAAAATCTTTGGTAACTTTTCAAAATGGTGAAATTTTGACTACTCGATTTGATTGTCACCGGATTTACATTCCCACCGAGACACGCACTGTTGTTCATAAATTTTAAAAATATATAATTCAAAATTGATAAATTTTCAAATGAATTTCAATTTAAAAAAATTGTAAATCTGAAATTTAAAAAAATATTTTTTTAAAGCTGGATAGGCAAAAATTATAAAAAAAAATCTAATTTAAAATTCAGAAATTAATAAAATTAAAATAAAAAAATTAAAACGTTGAAATTGAAAAATATAATACTTGTAATTTTTTTTTAAGAATTATATATTTAAAAAATATTTTTATATATACCTACAACACATATTTAAAAAAATATATAATTACTTTCAAAAAAAATCTCATTTGCGAGATTCCAACTAGAAACTAGGTGTTCGAAGGCTTGAATTGTTGAGGCAATTGCAAACCTCTTTTTCCACCTAAGCTTCCATCCACCCCGGGATTCGAACTGACGACCTTTGAATTGTGAGTCCAACTGCCTACCAGCGACTTCACCGAGGCAGGACCCAGAGAGACGACTCCTACACCTGGACTGAGCTAACGCTCTAACCTCTAGATTAGACCGGGGCCAACATTTACTTCCTCATCGTCTCGAAATATGCCACCGGAACCATCTGGGATCGAACCCAGGCCGACTGGGTGAGCGGCAACTACGCTTACCCATACACTACGCGATTCGGTTTTTTTTCGAAATCTGATTTTTCGTTTGATTTTTTTTTGTTTTTTTTTTTTTTTTTTATAAATGTTTTTAAAAAATATTTGAAATCATTTTTATTTTATTTTTTCAATGCAAAATTTGTTTTGTTTTAGTGTGGATAGAGTCTGAAAGTTCTCAAGAGTAAGGTTCCTGATTTTCGGTTCAAAGATCATAGCTCACTCACTCATTGCCGAACGAATCTTTGCTGATTTTTGGCAGTGATACGAATGCTTTGTGAATTTCCTTGCCTAACCCCTCCGTCGATCAAAGTTATAAACGAAGAGAGAGAGAGAGAGAGAGAGAGAGAGAGAGAGAGAGAGAGAGAGAGAGAGAGAGAGAGAGAGAGAGAGAGAGAGTATTCAGTTGCGATTGGTGTGGAAGTGACAAACGGTCAGCGTAGCTTTGCGTCGCGTTCGATTTGTGCTCGCGAGTAAATGAGTCTTGTTGGAGCAATCAAACAAGACCCTTGCTGAAAATGCACCCTTCACTAGCGAGCAAAAATCAAACTCGACGCAAATCTGTTGTGATGAATTCCCATCTTTGTCTATCCCAGACGCAGTGTCAGATTTAAAACTCAAGTGCCGAAAAAAAATTTGGTAAAATCATGCAAGCAACTATGTATGGTTTACGGATGAGGAAGAAGTGAAAAAATAAACTTTCTGTTCGAGATAATTTTAAACGCATGAACTTAAATCCTTCCCTGTGTTTCAAAAATCTAAAATTGATTTGCACATATATAATAATAAAATTAAAAAAAAAAAAAAAAAAAATATTGGTCATTTTAGTCGAAAATTAATTCAAAATCGACCAAAAACTAAAAATCTCATGAAATCTGTCTAAATCTGAAAAAAAAACACTTGAAAAATCTGGCATTTCAAGATTTATATGGGAACCTGGCAACCCTGATCATGCCAATCTCCACCGAATACTCTCTCTCTCTCTTCTGCTCTCCCTCTCTCTATCTCTTTGATCGGCTCGAGCCTGATCAGACTCAGATTGGCATTCACATGCCGATTGCGCTATGTCGCTCCAAGCCGATGAAAAACAGTCGACGATCGACTGAGATTCAATCATTTTTGAATAGCTATGTGGAGCAATCGAACCAATCACTTTCTGATCATAATGATCATTTGATTTACTATGTATTGATCAGCGATTAAAAGATTAAGATCAAGCGCAATATTCACCACGGTTAGGTCGACAATCTTCATATGATATTTTTGTAAAACTAATTTGCCTCTTTATTCCTTGCAGTACTCGCAACAAGCCAACGAGGAAGCCGCCGCCCACCATCACGGACACGATCATCACGAGCACGATCACCACCATGAGGGTGACCAGAAGTCGCCAACGAAACCCAAACCGGACACCTTCTACATCTGGGTGCACTCGCTCAGCTCAACGCTCCTAATCAGCGCCGCTCCGTTCTTCATTCTGTTTGCCATCCCGCTGGACAACACCGAGGAGATGCAACCGCGGCTGAAGACCCTGCTGGCGTTCGCCTCCGGTGGTCTGCTGGGCGACGCGTTTCTACACCTGATTCCGCATGCCATCCAGCCGCATCACCATCATGGTGGCGAGGGTCACGATCACGGTCATTCCCATGGGCACTCGCACGGTGAGGAAGGTCACGGCCACGATATGCGCGTTGGATTGTGGGTTCTGGCTGGGATTATTGCGTTTTTGGCTGTGGAGAAGGGCGTTCGGTTGATCAAGAAGGATTCCCCAGGGGGGCACGGCCATAGTCATGGAGGGTCGGCCGCTAAGAAGGCGAAGGTAAGTGCGTCGATTGATATGGCAATTAGGCTGCTAATTTTCACGGATGTTTTTTTTTTTTTCAGACAACTCCGCCGCCATCTCCGTCGAAGAAGGACGCAAAGCAGGGTGACAAGAAGAGTAAAAAGGAAGTGGCTGAAGCGGCCAAAGCCAAGGGCAAGGCCGTCAAGAAGGAACCCAAAAAGGAGGACATCAAAATCGCCGGCTATCTGAACCTGGCCGCCGACTTTACCCACAACTTTACCGATGGCCTCGCAATCGGCGCTTCCTATCTGGCCGGCAACAGCATCGGAATCGTCACGACCATCACGATCCTGCTGCACGAGGTGCCGCACGAGATTGGAGACTTTGCGATCCTGGTCAAATCGGGCTGTTCGAAGCGGAAGGCGATGCTGCTGCAGCTGACCACGGCCGTCGGAGCGCTGGCCGGAACCGTGCTGGCCCTGCTCGGCAGTGGAAGCGATGCGGCCGAATCGTGGGTGCTGCCGTTTACCGCCGGTGGCTTCATCTATATCGCGACCGTTTCCGTCATTCCGGAACTGCTCGAGGAGTCCACCAAGCTGATGCAATCGCTGAAGGAAATTGCAGCCCTGCTGGCCGGCGTCGGGATGATGGTAATTATTGCCAACTTTGAGTGAGGAGGAGGAGGAGGAGGGGGCCTGCGGTGTTTACTTTCTCTTACTTCCGGTGAAGCCACTCGTGCGGTACGTGTTTGAGAGAGAATTTAAAGTTTAATTTCACAAAACAGAGAGAAAACCGGAGCCAAGCTCGGCAAAGTTCGAACAAGTGCGCTTTTTTGTAGAGTATAAATTGCTTCTTGTAAGATAAGTTGTAAGCATGATACTATTTAAAAACAAATAAAAAGCAATAATTTATCTCGCAGTTGAACTTATCAAACAGTGTTTGCACCCATTAATGTTTTTATTGGTTCCGAAATCTCCTCAAACACGTACCTACGCGAGCGCGATTGCGTCGTTCTTATCACTTTTAACAACTTTCGAAACAATCTAATATTGGCGGGTGCGCGTTATCTGTCCGTGTCGTCCCAGTTCCCCAACGTGTTGTGAATGTCCAACTACTGATAAAATTGTGTGTTACTTTAAAAACCGAAAAAAACTGTACCTTTTCCACAGGGAACTTGTTTGAAAGCGATCGAGGATCGCTTGCAGCAGATTTAGTGGGTAGGTTCCGCATACCTTCGTGTCGCCAGAGAGAAAAAAAAGTCACGTTCGAGTGCGTGCTAGCGCACGCGCGCTCGTTGTTGTGTTATCATCAGAGTCGTTGTCATATTAATTGTTTTTAATTTGTTTTCACCCAAGAAGTTTTGTTTTTAATTGCTGTGAAAGTTTTTTCCAATAAATACAAATATTATCAAAAGTTAAGATTTGATTTGCAGTTATTTTTTTCTGGTTCGACACGAAGGTGTGGGGGTATCGACGAATTCTTGAGCAATTTATTTTTTCAGCAGATAATATCTAAAATAAATAGTGATCTATTTTTATGGTTGAATAAACGTAATTTAATCTTATCACGGTTATGTTTTTGATATTTATGATGACGTCTTTATTTTATGTTCCGAAAGTTGGTTTCTAGGATATTTATTAGTTTTAAACAAAAAGTGACAAAATAAACAAATCACACGGGCAGGGGCGCCGACTAGTCCAAAATGTTGGGGGGGCACGGTTGTTTTCCGAAATCAATAGGTAAGAGTGGCGATTAGATGTTTATGTTTCTTGTATATCACGAATTAAAAAAAAAATATTACGATGTGATACGGATTTTTTTCATCCGGAATCCATTTTTAAGAAATATATAATTTATTAAAACGTGATTGAGAATGTTAATTGGAGGAATTTTTCATATGTTTGGAAGGCGAATTCATTCTCATTGTCATATTCGTAGTTATTTTCTAGAAGTAACAGTCAATAATAAAAATAATCAGATATTTAGAAATTCAACAATACAAATATTCTAAAAATAAAAACAAAAGTTAAATGCAAAAATTTAGAACTTCAGAAATTTGAGAATACAAATACACATTTAAAAAAATATCCATTTTTCAAATCTGCAATTTAGAAAAAAACAGATACCGTAAACCGGGGTGACTTTGATAGGATTTCAATTTGTTTTTAGAATATTTTCCAACAAGTAAGGTTTTTCTCAAGATTATTATTTTTAAAACATGTACTGGGGTAGGCCACACAAAGTCCATGCACTATTTTGGAAAAAAAGTTTTTTCAATAGTGTTTAGAAAAATAGTTACGTTAAAAATTCTTGGTTTTAATTCGGGGTGACTTTGATAGTCATAGTTTTTCTTGTTAAAATCATATTTAAGATGTTCAAACTTTATTTGTACGTTAAATGTACCATCACTAAAGTAGCTGATATAGTTTGTAAGAAAAAAATCAATGTTTATATTAAGTTAACTAAGTTTATAAGCTTTTTAACAAAATACATATAAATTTTAGGTTAAATTGTTAAAAAGTCGGAATTTTGCCTGAAATTTGTTAAAAATAATTTTGTTTATAAAATTATCGATATATATTGCATTTTAAACTGAATTCAAAACACGAATCACAAGTTTTCACATTTTACATGAAATTTGTTCAACTGAATTTGCCTATAAATTTCGAGATTTTTTTTATTTGTGTTTCAAAAACACATATTATTTATTATTTACAAACTTATTTAACCTTCTACTAGTGGAAAATTGTCCAAAGAATCCGAAAATGCATTCCGTTTTCCGATTAAAAATCATGTTCATTGAGAAAATCATGACACTTTGAGAAGTTTAAAATAATGACTTTCATCCACATTTTCTTAACTATAGTTAACTAACTTTATAAACTTTTCAAAAATTTATGAAAAGTTCTTCATGAGGTACTTTGAACACTTCTCTACCACGGTCAGTATGTTTCTGAACCATTCCTTACGTATTTTATATGTACTCTTCATTTTGCGGAAAAATCGCAAACCTATCAAAGTCACCCCGGCTATCAAAGTCACCCCGGTTTACGGTACACCAAATTCAATATTCCAAAATTAAAAAAAAATACAGAGAAACCTCTCTTTATTTTTGAAAGCTTCAAAGGCGTTTTTTAGATCTGAACCTTCAACCTACAAATTGCTTTTAAAAGATTGCAAAAATGTTGCGTCGTTCCAGAGAAATTTACAAATTAAAAAACGTAACGCATCGCATAAAAGAGAAAAAAAAAGAAAAAAATCTAGGGTTACAAAAACTCATGACTTGAAAATGTTAAGAAATCAAAAGCAGAAATTTAAACAATCAGAAATTTAGAAATAACAATAAAATTCAATGTTTAAAAAAAATCGAAAATTTCAAAAGAAGAGAATTTATGAATTAAAAAATTTATGAATTTAAGAATTTAAGAATTTAAGAATTTAAGAATTTAAGAATTTAAGAATTTAAGAATTTAAGAATTTAAGAATTTAAGAATTTAAGAATTTAAGAATTTAAGAATTTAAGAATTTAAGAATTTAAGAATTTAAGAATTTAAGAATTTAAGAATTTAAGAATTTAAGAATTTAAGAATTTAAGAATTTAAGAATTTAAGAATTTAAGAATTTAAGGATTTAATAATTTAAGAATATAAAGATTTAAGAATTTAGGGATTTAAGAATTTAAGAATTTAATATTCCATTTTTAAGTATTATTTTCTACTCCCTGATTTTTTGATTTATTTTTTGAGGATGCAGTTAAAATTTCTATAGCCTTTTTATTTTTTTAAATCGATCATGAATTGCAGAAAGCAATACACTTGTGTTTTATGATTATAATGTGGAATTGTCTCAGATTATGTTTTAATTTGTCAGCTTCTCAGTAAATCGGTGTTCTAGTTTCCAAAAATTTACTTTTGAAACAATTGTATTTTTCAGCTAAAATTGGTATAGAACGGTTAACAAATGTATTTGAAATCTTTTCAAATCCTTTCTAAAATTACTAAAAAAAATATTGAATTCCTCAGCATTTTTGTAAATGTAAAGCAGTCATCAAATGACCATTTTGAAAAGTGTTTCAGTTTATATTCGCTAAATCCTGATCTACAATGGCAAATCGCAGAATGTTGCGTTTGAAAACTTGGTGATTGTAGATAAGGTGCTATGGAAAAAGTACATTGGTTTTGTTTTTGAAACAACATGCACAGATACAAATCTTATGAGCAAATCCGTAAAATTTATGTTGACGACATCTCTCAAATCATATACCGATGCCTCTGTGCTCTTGTACTAGATAACTGATTTTCCTAGAGAGCACAGTGGTATAGATAAAACGTTGTCGATTTAGAAAAAATGCATCTAAATCCAGAAAATTGTAAACGATTTTGTTCGAAAAATTTCAGCGATTTCGAAAACAACAAATGTTTTTGAGCTATTTTACGGATTCGCTTACAAGAATTCTATCCGTGTGTACAAACAATGTTCCATTTAAGTTTAAGATACTATTTTCAATTATTTCTGTGTTTTTACATTTGAAATAAAAATATTTTTCTTCAAAATTTCTGGGGGGGCACAATGTATGCGCTGCCCCCTCAGCCAAATTTTAGGGGGGGCAAAAAGTACCGTGCCCCCCCAGAGTCGGCGCCCCTGCACACGGGTATCACTCTTTAAGATAAGTAAGTGCGGAGCTAGAAAGGAACGCAGTCAAGAAGAGTTGCGAATTAGGAAAAAAAATGAAATTCCAAAAATCAATACATATATCAAAAATTTAAAAATTCAATTCCTAAATTAGTTATTTAAAATTCTAAAATTTTTACATTGATTTTAAAACTTTTTAACATGCATGTTTTTCGTGGTTTCATAAGCTACTGAATGCTAAAATTTTAGATTTTTTTTATATTTGTGCTAGGTATTTTTTTTAAATTTATAAACTAACTTATTTAATTTTTCAAAATTTTAATTAAAAAAACAGGATTTTTTTAATTTATGATTTTATGTCAAAAAGTCGGGAATTCTGAGCTTTTTTAACTCTTGAATAAATTTTGTAATATTTTGTACAATTTTCAAATTGAATTCACTCATTTCTGCTTTAGTAACTTACTTTAAATTTAAGGTTATTTTCACTATTTCAATATATTGAGTATTGGAGTCTTTCACACAGATTTTCAAAATATTGTTTTATGAATCAAATGATCGCTTTAAATTTTTGTTCACAAAACAAGAGGTAAAGTTGATAGAAATCTAATATAAAAATAAAGCGTAATGGCCAGCTTAGAGTTATGATTCTGTTCCATTTTGTCACATAATTGAATATTTGAAACAAAATTCGAACTTGAATTTGGCAATAGTTTTTTTGGGTAAATATTTGTAATTGTTTAACTAAATTCATTAAGTAATTTAAAATGTGTTTTTTTTCCAAATGTTGCCCTTGAACTTTTTTTTGTAAGTATGGGTAAATAACCTACCATAGATAAGGCCGATGCAAATATTTAAAAAAGTTTTTGTCCCTCGGCCCTGGCCCTGGTCAAGGGGGGGGGGGGCAAAAAAATAAAAAAATATAAAAATTTGAATAACAAGCCATAGTCTTCACATTTAAATGAAAAAAGTGTTTTAACCCTCTCCCGCCCATGGTTACTCCAGAGCACCAAAACTTTGAACTCAAATATCTCGGAACTGACACAACTTTTCATGGTGCTTTAAGTTGCAGGTGTTCATGTAGAATGTATACTAACATCTCCCCAAATTTCATCAAATTTGGTTAAGCACAAGCAAAGTTACAGTGTGAAATGTAAACAAAAATGGGCCAATTTTAGGGAAATAAATAAGAACTGTTTTCGAAAGCCCGTAAAAATTACCAAACACAAAATTTTATGAAACAAAAAATGTTTTGCTATCATTTGAACCTTGGACAAGAACCCCTGTGAATAACATTGTGAGTTTGAACCGGTTTTAAGTGTTTTTCAACCTTTTTCATTTGGTGCACCAGAGCACCACCTAGGCATATGAGCAACTAAATATTCAGGAGCACTTTTTTCTAAATTACAGAAAAAGCTTATTTTTATCAAAACAAAAGTTTATAAACGTTTTGACTATTCATAAACAAGACAAAACATTGTTATTAGACTGACAGTTTTATTATTTTCCTCATTTTTCATGAAAATGGTTGTTTGTGGGTTTTGAATGAGTCAATCAAAGAAACCTGAAAATGCAGAGATTTTAGAATTTGTAGTTAATACTTCAGAAATATGGTCTTACAGCAAATAATAAGTAGTTTTTAACACATTTCGAAGCGTTTTCAAACAAATGAACCAATAGATATGAAGAAAACGAGATTTTGTGGTTTAAAAAAAAGTTGCTCATCTTCCTGATGGTGCTCTGGTGCACCACTTCAAATTCTACTTTTTTGCCATAATTCGATGTTTGTGGGTCAAAGTAAAGTATTTCCTGCATTATTGTACCAAAATTAAGCCATTTACTATTTTTACGATAAGCAAACAGCTCTGGGCGTTAGAGGGTTAAAATGCATTTTACACTAGTTCAGTTTTTTTGCAATTATTAGTTTTCAAAAAATCTAAGATCTGACAAAAACAAAAATTGTATCGAAAAAAAAGATTTTGCATCGAAAATTTTCAAAAAATCTAAAGATTTTTTAATAAACCCAAACATTCTAAAAATGATTTTAAACGCAGGAGAATGTATTTTAATTTGATTTCAGTTGGTTGCACTTGAATTTTCATTGAAATTTTGAAGTTTATTGTAAACATATTTTTTTGCCCCCTGATTTTTCGGGCCAATTTTGAAGGGGGGGGTGACAAAAACTTTCAAAAATATTTGTACCAGCCTTATAGAATGTTTTTTGTTTGAAATCATTCTTTGGATAAGAAATGCCTATTATTTGAGCATTCTGGAAAAGTCTGAAAAAAGTCGGGAAAAAGTCGGGAATTTGAAAATGGAATTTGAGTGGTCACCCTGGGAATGAATCATTTTGAAAATTTTTTTTTTCGAAATTTTAAAATTTCAAATTCCGGAAAGATTGAATTTCTGAATTTAAGAACTTTTAAAATTTTCAAATAATTGTATTTTTGAATTTCTTAATAGGGGAACTATACCCTTTCTCAGCCTATTTCTATTATCGGCCTATCAGCACTTTGATCATGAATAACAGTTTAAATAAAGTGTTTTTGACTGTTCCAAAGTAATAAATAGCTCAAATAAAAGTGAGCAAGCAACTCTCCATTGTTGATACATCTGAAAATGTTGATTTAATAGCGGAAAATGGCAAAAGTGATGAGAATTGGTCGAACGGCTTAGTGTGATTAAAATGGGTATATTTTCCCTATTTGGGTTCCTGCATTATAAAATTTTAGAATTTTTAAACTTGTTTTTTTTAATTGAATATTTATTTTTTTTCGCAGATTTTTTTCCCGGAATTTCACAGAATTTAAAATATTTTCAAACGTGTTTTCTGTTGATTAGACTTCTATTCCCATTACAATTTTGAAGTTTATTGAAAAACTTTTTTTTGCACCCTGAAGTGTGGGCCCTTTGAAGGGAGAAGGGGAAAAAGCTTTGGACAATATTTGAAACGGCATTCATGAGTTTTGAATTTCAAAATATTATTTTTAGAGTTTCGCAAATTTTTAAATTCATCAATTCCTGATATTAAAAAAATAAACCAATTCGAGACTTAGAGAAAATTGGATTTGAAAATCTTGAAGTTTTTAGATTTCTTATTTTAAATTTAAAAAATATCGAATCGGGGCTTTAAAATTTTTTTTTTGTATACAGTCCAGATTCGATTATCAAAAAAAATCACTTCGGATAATCGAAACTTCCCAATTTTTTTTTTTTTTCATTGTCTTATTTTTGATTGTTGAGCTTAAGTATAATCCCTTAACTACACTTAAGTGTTTTAAAAATTTTAAATCAAAGATGGCGGCCAATATGGCGGGGACGAAACACTGAATAAAATGCATTTTGTAATTTGATAGGCAATCAACTGTTCAAATTTTTCTAAAATAGAGTCGCAGAATTCCAAATTAATGTTAAAAACAAGACAAAAAACGAAAACAAAATTGTGTAAGTGGGGTGAACCCCATTTGGCATAATGGACATTTGGCATAACGGGTTTTCAAGAAGGCCGTTTGACATAATTGGTCCAAGACATCAGGGACGTTTGGCATAACTCGTTCAAAAATCATCGAGGACGTTTGGCATAATCATTGCTAGCTTTTTTTGTATTTATTTTTTTTATAAAGTATAAAGTATTTATCTTTTGTGAAGAATAATAATGTAAAGCTTTTTTTTCCTATTTTCTAACTAAACAGATATTTTTACTCAAAAAGATGATTTTTTTTCAAGAAATGAAGTATCTTTATCATTTTTTTTCCAATGGATGTAATTTTTCCCCTTTTTGAATATTTCTTAAAAAAGCTTTAAAATGCAATTTTCCATAAATTTACTTAAAAATGTATTTAAAAATAGTCTAATATAATATTAAGATATTTCTCCTTTGAAATACTTTGCTGCTAATTTTTTGTGTAAATTTTTTCCTTCTTTTATTTTAAATTCAACCTAACAAAGTGAAGTAAGTTTTGCCAGTCTTTAAATAATTTGCAATAAAGATTTTATACTATTTTCCCTTTTCCCTTCTTTTTTTAAATTCAACCTAAAGATACATTTTGCTCTTCTTTAAAGAAATGCAAGAATTTTTTTAAAGCATTTTTCTCTTCTTTTATTTTAAAACTTAAAGAAGGCAAAATCATTCAAAAGTTGTGCAGCTTGTTTTTTTTTCCAATATTTTGCAATTATTGTTTTTTATTCAATTTTCTCTTCTTTAATATTCAAATGACAAATGAGTAGTTATGAAATGTTCCCTTCTTTTATTTTAATTTCAACTTTTAGAAGGGAACATCTCTAAAAAAATACTTTTTGAATATTTGAAATTTGAGTTTGTTTAAGAAACTTTCCCTTCTTTTATATAAAAATCAACTTATAGAAGGAAAAGACTCTTTTAAGATTAACATTTTGCACTCTTTAAATGTTTGACAATCGCATTATTTTTTATGTTTTTCACCTACATCTGTTCAAAAAATCAATTTAATTAACATTTTTTTTTAATTGTCCCGTCTTTACGATTGGTTTTGAATAAATAAAAGAAGGGAACTTGCGTAAACACTTTTATTGCGAAAAAATTAACCAACAGAGAAAAAAAAATGCAGAAGTGATAGGAATGTTTAAAGAGAACATCTTTAAGAGAATTTCCTTTCTTCAAGTTGAATATAAAAAGATGGGAAAATTGCGAAAAAAAACTTAATTGCAAAATACAAAGAAAAGCTTAATTGCCTCATTGTCGAAGATTTGAAGGTATTTTTCTCATCTTTAAGTTGAAATTCGTATTAAAGAAGGGAAAATTTCATGAATAAATATAAATGGGTCCTTCCAGGTCAACTGAGTACACTTTTGGACTCGACCTTCACCGATTTGGACCAAACTTGGAGGGAACGTTTATATATCGATAGTTAACAGAAATCCCAAGTTTGGTGCTGATTGGACCATCCCTCTATTTTTGGCACCGCCCTCTTTTATGGCGATTTTCTAGAAAACTTTTTTTTCTTTTTATCATAACTTTGAAACTATTTGAGCAAAATACTTTCTACAGGTTTAATTTTACAGAAAATTGTCCAAAGAATTCGATAAAAATGAAATTTTAACCCTTAAATGCCCACTAATATTATATTTTAACGTTTTAAGTATTAAAATTCAGTTATGACCAATTGCTTATATTTTTATTTGTTTTATTTTAACACCATCGTGTTCCCCGGACAATTTTATATAATAATCAATGTAGACCTCAAACTAAAATGAACTATCGGCGAGATACAGCGATTTGACTGAAAAAAGTTTGATTTTGCACTGCACTCTGTCAACTCTGTCTTATGAATTCAAATCCGAAATAAGTTTCTTACATATGAAAACCGAATTATGCGGGATTCATCCCTTTTTGTTGAAAAGTACACTATGTAATTCCGAGTGCTGCGCAAAATCAAACTTTTTTCAGTAAAATCGCTGTATCTCGCCAATAGTTCATTTTAGTCTGAGGTCGACATTGATTATTATATAAAATTGTCCGGGGAACACGATGGTGATAAAATAAAACTAATAAAAATATAAGCAATTGGTCAAAACTGAATTTTAATACTTAAAATGTTAAAATATAATATAAGTGGGCATTTAAGGGTTAAAATTGTATTTTCATCGAATTCCTTGGACAATTTTCTATAAAATACAACCTGTAGAAAGTATTTTGCTCAAATAGTTGCAAAGTTATGATTTAAAGAAAAAAAGTTTTTTAGAAAATCGTCAAAAAAGAGATCGGTGCCAAAAATAGAGGGATGGTCCAATCAGCACCAAACTTGGGATTTCTGTTAACTATCGATAGATGAACGTTCCCTCCAAGTTTGGTCCAAATCGGTGAAGGTCGAGTCCAAAAGCGTACTCAGTTGACCTGGAATGACCCAAATGCTAATTATATAGAAAGTGGAAAAATGTAAAGCTAACAAGAGATATTTCCTTCTTTAAACTAAATTTTAAATAAAAATATCAAGACTTCATTAAAATGCTTTATTGTGAATTATTCAAAAAGGAAACAATTTACTATTGTGGAAAAAATATAGAGATACCTAATTTTTCGAAACAAATGATAATCTCTTATAGTAATATAAAAAAGGTAAAAAAAAACAATACATTTACATTTGTAAAAATGAGAAATACTTATAAAATAAAAAAAAAGTAATAATTATGCCAAACGTCCTTCTTGTTTACGCAAGTTCCCTTCTTTTATTTATTCAAAACCAATCTTAAAGACGGGACAATTTTTGCATTTTTTTTTTATTTTCTTACTTTAAGCATCTAATTCAAGTCCTGCGATCCCATTTTAGTTAACTTTGAATGTTTTTTTGAATTAGATTTTTTTTTTTCAATATTTCATCATCGCCATTTTGGATTTAAAAATTCTGAATCACTTTAGAGTAGTTTAAGGGTCAAACTTAAGCTCAATAATCAAAAAATAAGACAACGAAAAAAAATGTTTTTCGTGATTCGATTATCCGAAGTGAAATCTTGCCAAGGACTTCGGATAATCGAGTCTGGACTGTATTTCTTGCTCATTTCAAATTTTCATGTGTATTTAAAATTGGATTAATACTACTAAAACTACTTCTTTAAAATTTGAGCTTTAACGCCCGATTGCAGTCATCTTAAAAGGGAATTTCAACTTTAATCGAGTACCGTCATCTGGGGCGCATTGAGTCAGCTGGAAAATTGTTTGTTGTTCTGGTTAACCTTCCAAACAAAACGAGAACTTATTTCGGACTTAAAAAAGAAGAAACAAAATAAATCTAGATGAAACTTTATTGATGTGAATCAAAATTTCTATCAGCCATTAATTATTCACACACGATCATCGCAATCTAATCAAAGAGCAGAAGTTTGAAAATTGTTGAATTCTACAACAAGTCCTTGTGTTAATTCCTAAAACGAAACGCGCAAACACTTTAGCAGACCATCAGTTACAGCAATCCTTGCATCTCCCGCATAAACTGCATGTACGCGTCGTCCTTGCTTGGTTTACCCGGTTCCTGTCCTCCGACACCGCCGCCACCACCCCTTCCCGGATGACCACCGTGATGACCCGGATGATACTGATGATGATGCTGCTGCTGCTGGTGCTGATGGTGGTGTTGATTGTGGTGATGCGGATGATGCTGGCTGGACTGGGACGCGTGCTGTGGCCGTTTGGCGCCTTCGTCCTTTTTGGCTCGCAGGGCACTCGGCACGAAGCGGGTGACGTCGGCGCTGAGATTTCGAATCTGCGGCTTGGCCGAAATGGTTGCACTTTTGGGGTCCTTTTGCTGCTGCTGCTGCTGCTGGTGCATCATGTTGCGCATGTGTTGCTGCTGGATGTGCTTTGGGGGTGGTCCCTGGGGTGGGCCCGGCGGCATTCGGATGCCCATTCGGGGTGGGATTCCTGGCGGTGGTCGCGGTGGCATGCGAAGGCCTGGCATGCCGGGGATTCCTGGACGCAGCGGTGGTGGTCGGATCATAAGCGCTGGTTGGATGGGGCCGGGCATCGGAATCGACGGCATCGGCACGTACTTGACGGTGGGATCCGACGGATGTGGGGCCGGATTCGCCAGGGCCATCGGTTTCGGGGGCGTTGGAATCGCGCTGACTGGTGGAACGCCCGGTGGTCCTTCCGGTTGGTCTTTTTTCTTCTGGACGTTTTCCATCTCCTTCATGAACTCGTCCAGATTCTGACCGGAAATGGCGAGCATTTTCTGCTGAACCGAGCTTGGCTGGTTTGCTGGCTTTTCAACGTCGGAATCATCAGAATTGTCTCGCGAATCGGCGTCGTCGAAGAACTTTACGCTCTTTTGCGTTTCCTGGTGGAACTCTTCCAAGTCAAAGTCCAGCTCGGGCATCATGAATATGTCCGGTGGTGGCCCCGGAGGACATCCGGGAATGTCGTCATCGTCATCGACTATTTCGCTCGGTTCGATCGGATTCTCCACGGGCTTTTTAAGCACCGGAGGAGGAAGTGGCCTCAGCGGAGGTGCGACCATTGGCAGCGTCGGTGGAATCGGAATTCTCGGGATGGACAACGGTGTGGGCGTTTCATTAGCCGATGGCAGCGGAATGTCGTCCACCTGAACCTGCTCCGCGTGCCGGACACTCTCGTAGTACTGAATCCGCTTGTTGCGACGCTTTTCATAGTCAACTTCCTTCCGCTTCAGCTCGCCCCACAAATCCGGATCGTCCGCCTGGTACAACCTCATAACCCGGTCCAGCGTCTCCTTCAGTTTTTTGCGCTTCTCCTTCAGGACTTTTTCGTTCAGCGGCGACGGCTGGTACACGTTGAACTCCATCTCGTCGATCTTTTCCATCTCCTCGATAAGCTGGGCCGGATCTTTTCCCTTGAGGACCGCCGCCCGGACCATCTGCCGTTGCTTTTTGTTTTTCTTGAGTTCCTTCTTGCGGGCTTCCTTCCGGGCCTGGTCCGTCGGGTTCATGTACTTACCACTCTTGGTGGTGTTGATCGAGCGGCGGCCCATCTTGCTTGAAGGATTTTAACTGTTTTAAGCCAGAAAATGTAATTTTGTTGGAAACTTTTGGAGGAAAACGCAAAGTTTTCTTGTAAACAGAGCGCTGATGGAACGCGGCTGTCAAAACATTACGACGAGGGGTAGCTCAAATGCTGCTATAAAAATCTTGTTGACGCAGCAGCGTTACTCTACGTTACGGTCTTTTAAGCATGCAGATCAAACACGCTTATTCAAAACAATTTATATTTGGGGCTATTTTTCCTCGATTTTTCTTTTCAATATTTCCCAGCACCATTTTTGCCTTCCTCACCTTACTGAGGAAAGGCTATAAAATCACTCGAAAACTGAACTTCTCAATTAGACCTCCTAGACCCACCTTCATGTATACCTATCGACTCAGAATCGAATTCTGAGCGAATGTCTGTGTGTGTGTGTAGGGATGTGGGTCTGTGCACCAAAAAATATGCACTCGATTATCTCAGCACTGGCTTAACCGATTTGGACCGTTTTGGTCTCATTCGATTCGTCTTGGGGTCCCATAAGTCCCTATTGAAAATTATGAAGTTTAGTAAAGTACTTCAAAAGTTATGCTAAAAAAACGATTTTGACTAAAGTCCGGAAGATTGTAAAAAGGGTGGTTTTTGTAAGAAACCCCAGCATGTTATACATTTTTAGAAAGGCATTTAAAAGACCTTTTCAACGCAACCAATACATTGAAGATCTGGCAACCCTATCAAAAGTTATTAGCAATTAAGTGTTATTTATGCACTTTTTGGAAGCCGGATCTCAGATATCACGATGAAAACGTTGTCCGGATCTATCATGCAACCCGTCGTTGAACAGGTAATCAAAAGACCTTTCCAACGCGTTCCTGACAACCCTATCAAAAGATATAAGCACTTAAGAGTTGTTTATACACTTTTTGGAGGCTAGTTCTCAGATATTTAGATGAAAACGTATTCCAAATATATCATGCGACCTATCTTTGGATAGGTAATTTAAAGACCTTCCCACGAGCGTGTCTATTTTGGATAGCATTACCCTTTGAATGAGAGGAAGGCACCAACCACCTAAGGGTGGATTAAGTAACGTTTTTAAATGTTGGACCCACTGAGAAATGTGACGCTCCGATCAGTCTGATGGTAGAATAAAATCGGGCTGACAAGGGCCGATCAGGGCGTTAAATTTCTCAGTGGGTGGTTACATTTCTAGAGTTTTTTTCAAAGGTCAATTAAATGATCTAAAATTGACAGCTACGACTGATTTGGTCTGAGTCCTTTGGTCCCGTGACTAAAATGAAGGCTTCTCTGTTATTAGGCTAGTACGGAGTTTGGAAGGAAAGGGGTCAAGAAACTGCTTTACGAACAGCAGAACAAAGGAGAGGAAGCGATTTCTTGGGACATTTCTTCACCATCTCTGGTTTGCTCTCGCCGCCACTGCTGTCCATTTGATTTTTTTCTTTACCGGTTCTTTCCGAAGTGCATATACAGCTATTAGAAGTAATAACAGAAATACTTCAACTGATCCAATCGAAACATTTTTTTTTATTTTCCCCAAATATGGACAACATCAACAATTTAAAAATCAATCAACAATCTTGAATACTCGCTGCAACTGGTCCGTCACTAGTCATAATAATTTACACAATTCCAAATACCATAGCTTATTTTTGATACGCCCTAATCTGCTCGAGGCAATAGTTGGCCTGCGTCACCGTTTCCTCGTGCTGGTGCTGCTTGCCGTACTTCCACGCGAACGAGCAAAACTCGGTGGCTTGCTTGAGCAGCCCTTGCTGCAGGTAAAGCAGCCCCAGGTTCGCTTTGTACACCCCAACCTCGGTCAGGTCCGGCAGTTGGGCGGCCAGCGAGATCGCTTCCTTGAGGTACCGCTCGGCGGACGCGTAGTCTTCCAGCTGTTAAAATTAGAAGTTGATGAGTTTTGTAATGATAATGAACTTTTTGCGTTACATTTGAGCAGGCCACACTCAGGTTGTTCAGTATCGTCAGTCCCTCCTCGGTGAGCTTGCCGTGGATCTCCGTGTACGCGTCGTACGCCTCAATGAAGCACGTTTTCGCCTCGGCGAAGCGTTTCAGCTCCATCAGCGCTAGCGCGTACCAGTTTTTGGTGATTCCCCACAGCTCGCGGATCTCCTTGTCTTCGCCGACCTTTTTGAGATTCTCCTCCAGCTTGGCCAGCGTCCACTCGAAGCCCTGCAGCGCCTTGTCCAGGTGACCCTGCAGTTGAGCTATGTGCGCGATCTTGGAGCTGATGTGAAGCATTTTGATGTGGTCCTCGACGAACCCATCTGCGAACAGCCGCTGCATCACGTTCGCAAACAGCTTCTCGGCCTTTTTAAAGTCTCCCACCTCCATTGCCAAATTGGCCATTATGTCATAGATGTACGTAACGCCGTCCTTGCTCTGCAGATCCTGGGCCATCTTCAGTGCCACGTGCAGCATCTGTTCCGCCTTTTTGTACTCTTCCCGCTGGATGTTCAGGATGGACATTTTGATCGCCGTAATCAGTTGACTCTCCGGGCTGTCCTCGTCGCTTTTTTTGGTGAACCACGACAGGAAGGAGCTGGCCGCGAGCACCGGAACGGTGACCCGGCTGTGGCGGTTGCTTTTGTGACGGCGTTGTTGTTGTTCTTCCTCGGATCGAGACGACGGCGCAGGTTCCGGCTGAAGGTGGGCGCTGCTCAGGCGTGGATGGTTCAGCGATATGAAGCTTCGCTTGGAGAGGGTGTTTAGCAGGTTGTTGGACATTTTACGCAACATTTTGGTGGGATTTTTTCCTTTCGCAATAAATTAGGCACTAAAACTAGAATGTTTCAAAATATTACTCGCGTTGATAGTAAACATAAACACTTGTTTGAAGTTTTTGTTTCCACGGGGCAAAAGTCACGTGCGTACACTTTGGGGCAGAGTTGAGCAAAAACAAAGAATTGTATACTCATTTAATGAAGGGTTTAAAAATACAAATAAACGCGGATTATTTTCGAGATTTTTGCACTTTTTCAATTGATTTTTTTTTTAATTAAAATTTGTCATAAATTAAATTAAATTTGTCATAAATTAAAATAAATTTGTCATAAATCAAATCCTCAATTAAGAGTGTACTGTTTGACAACTCGTCCCTTTTGTTTACAAGCGTCTTGTTATTGATTTTTGTTGTTGAAGTGATTTTAAAGTGGGCGAACGTAAACCTTTTTATTGGCGGTCGTAAATTTCGGAAAATTTCAAAGTTAAATCGCAAGGCTTCGGGATTTATGGGTGAAAATTTCTAGGGCGTCGCTTGTGGGTCACGTTTTTCAAGATGGATTACACGAAGTGAGTGTTCAAACTAAAATCTTGTTAAATATATTGCGTTACAAAGCTAGCAACTCCTTCCAGCATTCCCTACCAACAGCAGCCGTCCTATCCGGTGATCCATCACTCTGATTCTGGAATCCTGAACCAGGTTCTCCTCAACCAGCAATCAATGATGGCCAATCAGACGAAAATGATGCAAACTTTAACCGAACTAGAATCCCGCCTGGAAAGTCTGGCCGAAGCCGTAAAAGCCGCAAATTCAAATCCCACCGCCATTCAAACCGACCTGCTCACTCCGGTGGTGACGATGGACGAGTCCGTGCACACCCAGACGATGGTCGTTAGTCCCGTCAATTCCCTGCTGGAGTTGAACGAGCTGGAACGACGACTGCAGGACGAAAAAGTCATGAACTCTTACTTGGAGGGGATGAGCTACATCTGCGGAACCAGCGGAAAGGCCCAGTTCCCGCAATGCTGTAATAAGCTGATTGATTACTTCATTACACCGGACTTTCTCCAGCAGTGTACGTGGGTTGGCTCGATGGAACGCTCGCTCAAGTTCTACCGGAACTTTCGAAGTTTGTTCACGAGACTCGTGATGCAGGCGGACAAAGACTTCACCGAGATGAAGTCGGACAAGTTTTTCAAGGCACTGCTAAAGAGCAGTAAGGAGACGGACACGGAGCTTCCCGTTGTGGAGGCGAACGAGCAACGACAACCGAGTATAATTTCGCCCGTGACTTGCCTGCAGGATTTGGTTGCGCTGGAAAACCAGCTGCAAGACGAAAAGGTCATGAACGATTACATCAAAGATATGGGCTTCATCTGCGGAACGAGCGGGAAAGCGCGCGCCCTGAATTGCTGCTACAAACTGATTGATTACTTCGTCACGCGAGAATTCCTGATGCAATGCTCGTGGACGGGTGCCAGCCGAACGACGGAGGACCCACTAAATGACGAGTCCACAGAGGAGAAAATTCCGTTCAAATTCTACCGAAGGTTCCGCACGCTCTTCCTCCGACTAATCCTGCAAGCCGACAAAGATTTCTCCGAGCTTCAGTGTGACAAGTTCTTCAAAACCATCCTGAAAAACCGGAAGCAACGCCTCCAAGCCAAAGTAGTGCCGACCATGCCGGCGGTCATCCCGGTGGCACAGCCAACGCTCCCACTTTCCGCATCGCCCGATTCCGTAATCAAACCAGTCGCCAGCCTGGAAGAGCTGGACGCGCTAGAAAGGCAACTTCAGGACGACGCACAAATGCGCAAGTACCTGACCGGGATGAGCTTCATCTGCGGCACGAGCGACAAGGCCCGCGCCGTCGACTGCTGCTACAAACTGATTGACTATTTCGTGACGCGGGACTTCCTCACCCAATGCTCCTGGACGGGCATAGCGCGAGCGTCGGACGGTAGTGAAACGACGACGGAGAAGAAAATCCCGATGAAATTCTACGTGAAATTCCGAGCGCTGTTCACCAGCTTGGTGCTGCTCGTGGACCGGGACTTTTCCGAGTTTCAGTGTGAGAAGTTCTTCAAAACCATCCTGAAGAACGCCAAGCAACGGTTGTTTGCGAAAACGATGACGTCCCGGCAGAAGAACAGGCCGTGCAATCTCAAGTATAACAAAAAGTTGAAGAAGAAGATTCATGAGGTTTACGTGGAAGAGCACGAGCAGGAGCCAGCTCCGGGAGGACACAGCATCAAGAATGAGATCTACATGGAGTATGGAACCAGTTTGTTTAATCAAAATTAAACGGAGGAGTCGTTTGATTTTGAAAATGTACAAAAAGGATTGTAATGCAATCAACTTTATTAAATCAGCTGAAATTATAGAAAGTAAATTATCTGTCCGTAATTGAGAAAATTTCCTTATGCTGAATACGGAGGTCGGAAGAAAAGTTGCGCATTCTTCCCGTAAATTAAATTCTTAAATTTTCATAAATTCTCTTAAATTCTAAAAAAAATTCTTAAATTCTTAAATTCTTAAATTCTTAAATTCTTAAATTCTTAAATTCTTAAATTCTTAAATTCTTAAATTCTTAAATTCTTAAATTCTTAAATTCTTGAATTCATAAATTATTAAGTTCTTAAATTCTTAAGTTCTTAAATTATTAAATTGTTAAATTCAAGTTTCAGTTGTCTGAATTTAGGAATAATTGAATTTTTGAATTATTGTATAAGAGCAATTTTAGCCCAAAACAGGATTTTTTTGGTACTTTTATATTGAACCTCTCCGATTTCAATGAAGCTTTGTAGAAATGTTATCCTACGCTTATTTAAGCCATTTTTGTGTATTTGGAGCTAGTTTCACTCGATAATGACATTTGAGAACGGCGTAAGTGTTTTAAATATTTTTGTAATTCGAAATTTAAATATTTCTGTATCTCAAAGCCATTGCATCGTATCAAAAAGTGGTCAAAGACAAACTTGTAGGAAATTTGACGGGCATTCCAAAAAAAAAATACACTGAAAGAAAAAAAACACGCTACTTTTATGAGATTTTTTGATTTTTAAGTTTAAAAGTCAAATTTGAGGGTGAGCTAACGATATTTTTTTTCGTTCAAAATTTTTGTGAAAATAGCCCAAGCTGTTACAAAAAGACTCACGATAAATGCAGGATGGAACAACTCACCTAAAAAAATACAAAAATCTAAACTTAGAAACATGTACCCTCCCTGATTACATTACTCATAACTGACAACTGAATATTTTTTTCAGTGTAGTTCAGTGGATGGTAGTAACCTTGATAGAAAATTATCTTAAATCATGAATAAAAAACGAGTGATTTCGAAAAGTGGTCAAAGCCAATCTTATGGGCAATTGGACTAGCTTTCCGGAAATTTTTTTACGAGACTGAAAAATCAAGTCTGTCATATAAAAACAACCAAAACCATCAAAAAAACAGTTTTTCAGCACTTTTATTTTTAAAACCGCTGTAACTTCATAAGGATTGGACTTAGGACAGTGGTCAATATGGAGCCTTTTATGTAAAATTGTCTGAAAAATCGATTCCCGTACAGTTTCAGTAAATGATTTTTGTATTTTTTTAGGTGAATTTTTCGTGAGTCTTTTTTCGTGAGTTCTTTTTGTTTTTGTTTGCACAAAAAAAAATCGTGGACTCAATCTCAAACTTGACTTTTAAACTTGAAAATCAATAATTTTCATAAAAGTGGCGTGTTTTTCCCAACAAGTTTGTCTTTGGTCACTTTTTGATACGATGCAATGGCTTTGAGATACAGAAATATTCAAATTCCGAATTACAAATTTTTTTAAAACACTTACGCCCTTCTCAAATGTCATTATCGAGTGAAACTGGCTTACATAAGCGTAGGATAATATGCCTACAAAGTTTCATTAAAATTGGAGAGGATCCGGTACAACCGATTCCCTATTTGGCATGGAATTCCTCAGTACTAAATTTTTAATAACTGGATTTATTTTTATTTCTGAAATTTATATTTTTTGATTTGATTTTTTTTTCAAATTTTGAATTATTCCAAATTGTTGAATTTTAGATTTTTAAAATGCTTTTTAATTTTTTTATTATTTTAATATGTTTGAATTTCGTTGAATATTTCCAGAAAAACATTAAATAAGTTTTCTTTCAGGTTTACCTATTTAAAAAAGAAAAATACCAAATCCGTTTGTTTTTGGAGTTTTGCGTTCCTTCCAAGCTGCGTACTAGCCTTTACCATTGTTTTCATTTCTCAATAATTATGTCAAAACACCGTTTCTTACGATTTTATTGATTTATTTCAAATATTCTTACCATACGAGTTATATATTCAATGTAGATTGGGTATAATAATTTTATAGGTTTGATACTCAAAGCAATTACACAAGGGTTTCTTCTTTTTATTCTTTATCTCGCTCTTCTACACAGGTTCTGCTTGAGTTTTTCTTTCTGCTTTGCTTCCTGATCATTTTGTAACAATTCAATATTTTCAGGTTATGTTTTTTCTTTGTTGTACAGCTACACTTTTGTTTGTCCGAATCAGACTCGGTTAATTTCTTTATCTTTTTATCATCTTCAATATTTTCTCTAGTTTTTGTCTCACTGTCAACGCGGTATTGCACTAATGTTTGTTTGTGTTTGTTTGTTTTTGTTTTGTGATATCTTTGCAATGTTTTTTTTCTGTTTGTGATCAAAATAATGCGTTTTCTCATCTAATGGTTTGCCTCCTTTATTTTTTTTAAAGAGGTTAGGTTGAATCTACACAGGTCATGCGTTTTTACCAGGTTGGGGGTTTCGGTTAAAAAGTGACACTTTCCAGACGACACCAAACACTGGAAAAAGGGGGAGGGAGAGCTGCGCTTTTTTTTTTGTTTGCAAGAAATGATCATCATTATTGTCTTGAACGAGTTTGTTTTTCTCTTCATTTCTTTCTTGTTTTTTTTCTGCTGATAATTTTGCTTCAATGTTGATAAAAATGCGATATTTTTATGCTGAAAATGTCTACTTTCTCTACGGTTTGCGCTCTAAAAGGAAGGTTAGCTGATTAAGATTTTTTTCTGCATGTAAAAAAGTTTTTTTTTCTTTTTTCTACTTTGTTTAGGAACTTGTATTGTATTTATGAATCAAGCTGCGATGTATCCCATTCTACTGTCTCTATTTCCTTGCGTTTTTTCATCATTTGCATTTCTCGCGTATTAGTTTTGCTCTGCCTTACAAATCTTGACTTGACTTCAAAAAAGGCACACCCCGAAATAGTGAACAAAGTTGGGTTGGTTTCCGTGAAAGAATAAGTAACAAAAGACAAATAATGAAAGTGGTGGAAAGACAGGGAATGTTTCGGAAATAAACTTAAATAAAAATAAAAAATAAACAAATTATAATTTTTAAATATATTTTTTCTCTGAAAAAATTATATATAATTCCTGATTACGGTTGAACTATAATTATAAAAAAAAACTTAAAAATGAAAATATATCTTACAATTTACGAGAAGTGGTAGCTTTACTTATTGAACGAACATTTTATTTAAATATAGATTCTTATTTTTGCGCTTTTTTAGATTTCCATTTCGTTAGCTACTACTTACTAAATATATTTTTAATCTACGGCTCTTCGCGCTGTTCAATAATCTAACTTTTGTTTTTGTAGTTTTCTTTCTTTATCTCTTCAGCAATCAGCATTTGTTTTACGCATGTTTTAGAGTAAGTCTATCACACATTAAATAAAATATTTTTGTTTGCTTTTTCCCACAATAGCCGCAGCAATTAATATTTAACAACTCTCTTTTTCGCGCTTAGTTTCTCTTTTTTTCTAAGCACTTAACTCTACCCTTCATTCATCTAATCGAGTTCAGGTGACCTATTTTAGCATTTTGTGATCGAAACGAAGCGAATCTAAAATTTTTGTTTCAAACATAAATAAATTGCGTCCAACGGTGGAAGGGGGGGAAACTGATCTTAAAGACGAGATTTTTTGTTTTAATTTTTTTTCGTAAGTACAACATATAATAACATAACCGGCGCGAGTTGAAAAATTCATTGAATTTCTAAAACGCAACCTCTCTCTTTCTTTTGTTAACTAAATTTGTAATTTTGATTTGAACCATTCACAGTGGAAAAAGAAGAAAACACTTCAACCAAAAGCTTGTGTTTAAATAACGCGTTTAATGAAAACATAATAAAAAGTGCATTTTTCTGCTGCGCTTTGCCTAATCCTTATCGCTTTGTATCAAGTTTTTATATATCTTTTAATTTAGCTATTCTGCGTTCTTGCATAGTTTGAAAACCACTTTTTTGTTTGCTTCCGTCGAAAATACACCAATCGAGTAAGTAACGCTAGGGTTTTTTTTTGTGTTTGTTTGTTTGTGTATGTTATTACAAGAATTTTACATTTCTTAAATTTTTCTCTTTTCTTTATAAGTATCAGCTTAACCGTAAACGCTTACTTAACCATGTTTTTAAACTCTAAAATCGCTACTTTTTCCTACTTGATAATGTGCTTCATCTATTTACAGGTTTCTTTTGTGTGTGTAGTTTCAGTAAAACTTTCATGGAAATATTTTTGTTTTGATTGGGAAGCATTTTCTTACTCTACGCAAGTTGGAAGCAAGCTATACAGGAAGTGATTGATTTTTTTTTGTTTTTTTTTGTCTAAATCGCGTTTTAAGTACAAACTTTGAGAGCGTTAATTTTTGTTTGGATGCCGGAAGGGATCGGAGAGATTCGAAAAGATGAGATTCAATACTTTTGCGCTATTGCTTGTTCTCTTCCTTAAATACTTTGCTCGGAAAAATTTGTACACAGAGTTTCTAGAGGTTTGTTGGTTTTGTTAGGAAAATTGGTAAACATTTAAAATGTTTCACCTTCTCCTAGGTTGGATGCTTTTGTGTGCTTGTGTGTGTATCAACTATTACTAAAACATTCCTGAGTAAACAAAAAAACTATTTTAAACAGCTGTGTAAAAAACATAATATTATACCCGTTTTGTGTTGCGCTAGTTGTAATGTTTGAAAACTGGACTCGGAGTATTTCAGATCGCTTGAACGTCACGAACGTGACGCTAATTGCATATTAACAAATCCTGAGGTTGTTTCAGTTAATAAATATAAATCTATTGTTTCACTGCGTAGTGAGTAGGTGTGCGTAACTTTCGTGTTTTTTTTGTTGAGGATGAAATTGTGTCTTTGTTAGAGCCCTGAGAAAAGAAGCAAAAAGTTCACTAAAATTTAAGCCATGTCAAAAAAAAACTTGCTGTGTCGCGCCCCTTGCAAAGCGCTACGTAACGCATCGACGTCAGTTTGAATGACAGATGCTGGCGTGCGGTGCTGTCACTCAGCGAGAGAACGAAAAAATAGATTGAAGTAGGCGGTTGCAAATACAGGTAAGTTTTTTTCCGATTCTAAACTGTGAAAAAACACCGAAGTTGTAAGTAAATTGTAATTTGAAGGAGAAAAGAAAGACATGCACCAAATTTGAGCAAACTTTTCGCTCGAGCGTCAAGAGGTAGTTGTGATTGTTTACGAGTGAGTATTTTTTATCGCTTGTGATTCATTTTAACTTATGAGATTCGATAGTGGAATCGCAACGCATTCTCTTCTGTGTGTTTTTGTTTTTTAGTATACTTGATTTGATATCGTATCGGTTGTTTTAGTTCGTATTACTTGCGTTTCGTTTGATAAATCGTATAAACTTGTCTCTCGCACTCGGCGTGTGTGACACAGACAAGTGGACTTGCGTCCCGTCCGCGACTGTGCAGAGAGTTGGTGAATCGATGGTATACAAGTTTGTTTGCATTTTCGTATGTTGTGTGACGTATACTGACAAATTTTGCTCTGATATAGGTTGTTTGAATCGTATAGGTTGGGGTTAGTTTTAAACCATTTTCGAACTTTTTAAGGTGAAAATAAAACGGAAAAAGATTCAGTATACATTTGTAGGGTGAATTCAATTGCTTTCGTATAGCGGTTCTGATAAAAGTTTTTTGTTGTTGTTTATTTCGTATTTTGTGCAGTAAAAATTGCCAAAGTTGTGCTTCGGTTAAACTCTAAGGATAAAAAGGGGTTAGGTATAGCGGGATAGCGCATTTGCGTATACAGAAGTTCTGCGTGTTTCGTGTGTATGTTTTCGTATCTGTGTTTTAGTATACGTTTATTCCTCTCTCTTTTTCTTTCGTTTTGTGATAGTTGGGAGATTCACGTTCGTTTTTTGTTTGTATCAACTGGCGTATGGATGTCAGTGTATGTGTATAAGTAGATGCTTTGTTAAAAATCGTAACTTTCACTAACTATCGTGTTTGAGGTAGACTGACGGATTGTGTGTCTCAACTGGTTTGTTGCTTGTTTGTAAATACATGCTCTTATCATCACTAAGTAAGTAGTACAACAGGAGAAAACCTGCTTCCCGGCTTTTCAAAAAGGGGGAAGCTTTAAATTAAACGTTATTTCTTCAATATGAGGTATTTCAATTACGGATTGCAGTTTTGTGTCTACGCGGTCGCACGTAACATATTTGTGCCCGCGTGGTAGACTTGTTTTCTTCGCTTACACACTAAGGTTTTCTTTCCTATCGTCGGAACTAAAATGAACAAAATAACTAATAACCTGAGGTATTAACATTCACGAGTTTTTGTGTTCTCTGCGTACATGAGGACGATTGTTGTCTCTTTGTTCACGTGGATGGATTTATACAGTACTAATATGTCGAGAACAATTATCATACTCACTTAATTAAGGATGGCACAACGAATTTACTCATTTTGGTCGCGCCGCGGCGGACGCTCGGTCGGAGGTAATCATCTTTAACTTAGTCCTTAAAACTTGGCTTGTCCAGAGTAAATTTCCTAGCGTCAATTCGTGCCAACGCCCTCGTCGTCGGAGTAGTTCCGCTCGTCACCGGAACTGTGCCCGTCATCGTTTCCATGCTGGTGCTGCGGTCCGTCCAATCCCAAATCCATCGGTTCCGACGAGTCGCCACGCCGAATCGAATCGCTGTTGAGGATCGAGTTGTTGTTCAGGTTGTGGTTACCGTTGCCGGCGGCCAGCGAGAGGAGCTTCTGCTGGGCGCTCATCTGGAGGTGTCGCGGGTCGTCGCCACGGTTCGATGCGGGTTCGATGGTCACGTTCGGGTTCTGGGACTGGAGCTTGCCGAGGGCGGATCCGAGATCGGCTCCCGGGCTGCCACCAGTCAGCTTTGCAATGTCCAACTGGGGCGGGAGGAATCCTGGCGGTAGCTGGTCCAGGTTGTGGCCCATCGCCTTGAGTTGGGCGTACTTGGCCGCCTGGATTGCGGCCGCGGCCTGTTCCTGCGTCATGCTGCCCATTCCTGCGTGGTGAAAAAGACCGATTGCTTTGATTAGTGGCGGGAGACTTCAACGTTGGGAAAGTGACGAACTTTTTTCACCACAGCGTGGTGAATAATCTCACTTTTGACAGCTCCAACACTTACCGAATGCATTCTCCGTGATAAACTGCAGATACGTGTCCAGGATGGCCGATCCGGTGGGGGTGTTGGGTTGCATGTGGTTCACACCGCTACTGCTGCCTCCACCGTTGTTGCCGTTCCCTCCCGGGCCACCATGACCCATTCCCGATCCGTTGCCATGGCCGCGCCCGCCAGACTGGTCCTGCTTGTTGCCATTGCCTTCCTGTCCCACCCTGGTGATCGTCGTGCTAGGGTGGTTGAACGGTGAAACGTCTCCGAAGGGAACTAGAGAGGAAAAAGTAGATTAGAATCACTTGTCAAACGAACTCCACCTTCACCATTGTTTACATTAGATAAAGGTGCACAAACGTCACTTACTCGACGGCGACATGCCCATCATGCTCTCGTGGAACCGCCGCTGGCTCTCGCTGTGGCCGCTCTGCTGCGACATCGTCAGGTCCTCGGGGTCGTCGAACTCGTCCTGGTCGGCGCCCGATCGCAGCTCCAGCTTCATGCCGTCGTTGCGGCGCGTTCCGGTGGGCGATGCGCGCGCTCGCAGCTCCGCGGGGGAAATCTTCACGCCGGCTTTGGCCAGCAGCCGGGAGGCCAGCTCCGGATCGAACGGGCTGGGCATCGGCAGTACGGGCAGGTCCTTGGTGGAGATACCGCGGTGTTGGCGGGACATGTGCGAGTGCAGCGAGTTGCGCGACTTGGCCACGGTTCCGCACAGGACGCACCGGTAGCCCGGGCAGACGGTGTGCTTGTCCTCCAGGTGGGTGCGCAGGGTGTGGGCCGAGCGGTAGATCTTGCCGCACTTGGGGCAGGGCCGCGGGTCGGTGGCTCGTACTCGCATTTCTAAAGAACGGCGAGAGACTGCTGATCAGAGAGGTGGCCGGAAGAGAAAAGAGAGATGGTCGCAAATGATAAAAAAGATAATCGACAAAAACGAAAGTGTGATAACATGGCGGCGATTCGATATTGTTTGTTTTGGGGTGTGTGCGTGTGTGTGTGCGTTGAAATTCGTGTGCATATGTGTGTACGTGTGCCGGGTTAGTTCCAGAAACGAGGGAAGTTAGAGGAGAGTAATAGTTTACAAACAAAATACCAAAATACAAGGGTTTAGAGTTTTCTTCAGTTTTATTATCTCTTCATCTTTCGCTTGAATTCTCTATTGTTCTCAGCAACGTGAGTTTCTCCTTCTCTCTCTCTCTCTTTCTTCAGCTTCAAATACAAAACTAAACTTTACAGTTTCTGTTTACAATTTGTTTGCTTGCTGCTAGTTGTTTTGTTTACTTTTGTCTGTTTGTATCGTATAATATGGCGTTTAGTATATACTGTTGTGTTGTTTGTTTACTTTGTCCTATATGCTTCTGCAAACATTGTTTTTTGGGGGTATCAAAGCAGTTGTTTAGTTACTTGCTTACGCTGCATGTGTGTGTGTTGCTCTATTGACTATTGCAGAATCTTTATGTTTTTGTTTGTTTTGCCTATTTTCCATACCGACAAGCGCATAGCCTGTGAAACGCAGTTCACACAGTTAATTAAACCACGTTTTCAATAGTAACTCAATCGTATGGCGAGTTTTACGTTTCTTAACCTCTGAAATCAAATAGACCTTTTTTCGGCGTGCTTCATTTGACAGTTTGCGACGGTGACTTTTCGTTACCTCTTTGTTGATTGACTTTAAACTTTCTCGATTCAAGGTCAATCAACACTAAGGTGACGTTACGTCAACCGTCGAGAACTGTCAAAATAAAGGAGGTATTAGACTATGCCAAACAATGTTTGTTTGCCTGCATTTGTTTGCAGAAACGTCAATCTGCATTTGTTTTGCTTTGTTTGGCAAACTGTCAAACACGAAAAAGTGCAAGATTGGGTTCGTTTGCCATAGTCTAATACCTTCTTTAGGCACCCTGAAAAAAGGGGTATCGTAGTAGTGTTTTTACTGGGTGGGGGCGTAATTTCCTAACTAATAAAACCTAACGCTACCAACTTAACCGCGTAAAGTGTGAACTTTAAACCTAACCTAACCTAGCGAAATAGCCTGGGGCTCGCGCGGGGACGACGACGACAAAACTGTTGCGAGGTGGGAAAAATGGCGTTTTGTCGCTGAACGAAAATGGACCACAAAACGAGGAAATTATTACGCTTCGTTTTTTTTTCGCTCTGTTTATCTATTACTGTAGGGTACACACTAATAACTGTCCGTTAATTATGGTTGTTGTTGTTGTTGGCGAGGGTGTTGTTGGTGTGACACAGAAAACACAAGTGGGCGCGCGAAAATTAGCAAAGGTGTGGCCGCGAGATAAATTATTGTGTGTTTGTCGAAGGTGAAAATAACGCCGGTTTTAAGGGAACATTGCTTCGCTAGGGATTTTTGTCCTCTCTGTTGTAGGTTATCGTGTTTGTGGTTGTTTTGGGTATAGTTTGTTTGTTTGTTTGTTTTTCGCAGCTTTGTTTCTACTAGTTTGCTTCTTTCCTTTAGTTGTTTGTTTTGTTTTATAACTCTACGCACTTGGTTTGCTTTGTTTAAAGTTTTTATATGTGTACTTGCTGTTTGTTTTCATTTTGCATAAATATACAGTTAGTTTTTGTTTTTTCTTCGTATATAGTCAATTATATTATAGGAACCTTTTTAGAATGTCTAAAAATAGAAAATTATTCAACGTTTTACTTTTCTCTAGTTCGTCCGCCATCGCTCCAAGCCGAACAAAGGAGGGGGGAAAGAATCTTACGATGCGGTAAATTGATATTTTAAAAATGTAACGCAACTTAGCTACGACAAGTAAAACGAGAACTCTATAGGAATCGGAATGTCCGGACACGAACTCTCTTTCTCTCTCTCGGTTGTTGGCAAACTCTATTCTGTGTCAAATTTGCAATAAATAAATCTTACACGATTCGTCACAAAGGAGGAAGTCGTCAACACAAAAATAATACTGATTCAGAAATGATTTGTTGGCTTTCTGCGCGCAAATGTTACACAACCCACAACAAAAATGGAGAGAAAAGCGTTCGTAGTTTTGGTTAAACTCTAACTAATGGGTAGCGCCGCGTCGTGGCGACGCGATTTACTTATAATTCTTTAAATACCAGACTAGAAATTAGAAGGAAAAAAGAATGCTTAATCACACACGCACACGTCTACAGCTAGCGCGCGGTGCATCGATTTGTTTTGAACAACACTGCCGATTTTGGTTACACTCGACTCTGTAACGTTTCGCTTTGCTTTGTTTTGAATAGTTAGGAACTTTAGTAGTGTGAGCGCTGAGCTCATAGATCGCGCTGAGAGCGGATGGGCGCCTTGCATGCAAGTTTGCGTGGCACTCGGTTGAGAAACTAGATGGCGCTCATCCGCTCGGCGCGAGGAATCATCTGTCCGGTGGAGACCCCCCGCCGACGAGGGGGAATGTGTTTCGCGGTCACGAGGGGACCTAGGATGGGGCGGTCTCCACCGGGGGCGTTTCGAGCGTAGCTCAGGGAATCCCGGTGAAGGGTCCGCCGGAGGAGCGCATCGCTTTCATTTTGGCCCACTGGCTGGTGTGTTTGAGGCGCATGTGGTTGCGAACGGAGTTCGGGTGGGCGAACCGGCGCCCGCACTGGATTACCGGACAGACGGGACTGTCCCGGGGATAGTGTCGGTCCAGGTGTTGTCTGAAAACACGTGGTTCCAGCGGGACTTCGCAGAGTGGGCACGGTAGCAGGTAGACCTGACCGGAGGAGGCGCCGGAGCCGGAGTTGTTGGCGTTGTTGTACGCGTTGAACAGGTTGGCCGTGGCCGTCGCGTTCTGCTGGGGTTGTTGGGACTGCTGGTTTTGCTTCTGCTTGCGGCCAGAGTCGTCGTTCAGGGAGCTTCCGGAGAGGTTCGTCGCGAACGGGGACACCGGCACGGGGTTGTTTACGCAGTTTTGGGGCGTGGACGTGGGCGGGGTGGTCGCAGCTGCCGCGGTCGTCGACAGCAGGAACCCAGCCAGCTGTTGCTGGTGCCGCTGGAGGTGCGCCTGAAGCCGAGCCTTCTCGTTCAGGATGTGCTGCTTCAGAGCAAGATCGCGCGAACCGGACTTGTGGGCGACGAAGAAATCTCCCTGGTCACTGCCATCCCCGAGGGCACTTCCGTTGCCACTGGCAGCTGCCGCGGCCGCCGCCAGCACTCCCGCCGCGGCCAACTGTTTGTGGTAGTCACTGTCCATCGTGCCGTCCTCCTTCATGTCTTCGTCGTCGATGCCTTCCTCGTCCTCTTCCTCATCCTCGTCCATGTAGTGGCGACTGTCGCCGTCCCCCTCCGGTTCGTACTTTGTCGCCGTTCCGTCCATTCGTCGGTCGATCGAGGCACTTAGACAACCGCGTCTTTGCTGTTGCTGCTGTTGTTGTCGGTGGTGTTGTTGAAGTCGTTGATGCTGTTGCTGCTGCTGCTGCTGGTGTCGCTGCCGATGAAGCTCTTCCTCATCGTCCTCATCGGCGGCTTCCTCTTTTATCAGTGTATCACAATGTTGGCGCGCATCTGCAATCGTGATTAGGGATTGCAGTGTTAGATGATTTCTGATCGCCCAAAAGTCCGACCCTGATCTGTATTTGGTTAATTATTTTTATAAGCGTCTTGTTTTGTTTTTTTGTTCGATCTGGAACTGATTCGCGCGAGAATTTTGAATTTTGATTGATTTTGCTTGCTTTCGATCAGTTCACGAATCTCTGAAAATAATTTTGTACACATCGTTTTGTGCATTTGCTCATTTTTTTAATACCAATTAGCGTTTTTTTACATTGTGCTTACATTCGATTTGTGCCTCTTATATTTCATTCATTTATAAAAATCATTACACATCGATAGAGATCACGGTCGTGTTTTTCGATTATTAATATTTATCTATATATAAAAGCGTATACAGTACTTCTAAAGAAAAAGGTGTTTAGGATGCGGTTTCACGTTTGAACAAAAGATGAACGGTTTGAACTAAAGGGAAAAGGTAAACTTATGGGATTTTTGTTTGTTGGTAAATGCGTTTGTTGCGTTTGCTTAATCACAATGAAACGGAAAAAAAAACAGAGAGAAGAAGAAAAACTTATCGAAGGAAAAATCAAAGAATTGCGAGAGAACGTCACGTTGAAACAACGAAAACTAATATCGATGGCATTTTGAACTAAAGTTACAATCACAGACAAACAGACGTAAAACAATTTGAAACGGCTGTCAAGAGAGGTGTGGTGAATTACAAAAACAACCGTGGTGAGTTTGATTAACGTTTGATCTACATCTGTTTGTCTGCGCCAAAATGTTAGATTTCAAAAATGATACAATAAAATTTAAAGAGAAAGATTAAAACGAAAGTTAGTTTGCTTTTCACCAATTGTTTGCTAGTATCTACAACCTGTTAATTTAGTTTTGCATTTGTGTTACACTAGTTGTTTTTAAAGGAAAAATTTGGCATGTATGTAATTTTGTGTGTGTTTTCATTTGTTTTGAAAGCCCGCAAGCTCTAGATTTTCTTCGACGATGTTTTTCTTCCGGATTGGGGTTTAATTTCGGTTATTTTTTTTTTGTTGTGGATTTGGATTTCGAATTGTGAAATTTTGATCTGCTGGTTTTATGGTTCAGGTGGGGATGTTTATGGAGGTGGCTCAACTTAGGACAGCGAACAATGAAAAGAAATAAAAAAAGTGCGGGAAAACTAGGCAGGAAAGGTGAAAGAGGGGAGTTGAAGTGTGAGTTGGTGAGAGTAATAAACGAAAACTAATGAAACTAGGCGAGAAATGGAACTAAAACCTTTCTTCGAGTATAAATATTAATAATTATTATTTTGAACAATCAGAAATCATTATTAACACTGACGGTTAAGTAGGGTTTTGGGGCGGTTTTGCTTATTATTTTTGCAGTGCCTACAGTTAGTATTAGAGTAAAGGTGAGTGAGTTTGTATCCTTTGATCATTTTCTCGAAACTAAAAACAAACGAAACTTTAGTTGACGACAATGTATAAATGCACTCTAAATAGAACGCGAAAAAAAACACGACACTAACTCTAAGCTAAATCATAAAACCAAACGCAACACAATCGATACTGGAAAATTGTGTATTTGTGTGACGGTGGGGAAAGAGCTGAAATTAATAGCCGCCGCCGATGATGACACCGCAAAACGGCACCAGATGTCACTAGTTTTGCGCGATTCGATTTGAATAACCACCGAGCGCCTGCATTTATGCCACCCACCCCGAGTGCGGTCAATTTGCCGTTAATGTGGTGTAGCGACGGGATCATCAGTCATTAGGGGGGACTTTTTGGATTTTTCCACACGAGCGGAGCGGGGGGATTGACCATCGGATATTAACGTTGTCATTGTGTGATTTGCTGTGCGTTTTGCATAAATTTAGGCGCGTTGCAATTTCCGCATGACGTCATTTTTAGTTAATTTACGTTGCACGACAAAGTATAGTGTGGGTTTAAGGCCTGAGGTCCCTGCTTATAATTACAAAATGTACACCGCCTGTGTGACAGTTTCGATGATTGATTAAAACTTGTCGTTGTCACAAGCTTCCGGACATTTGAAGCCTTTGCCACAGACAAACAAACAAAAGTTGTTGACATTTTCAGTTTAAAATCACACCCAACTACACGGTCAACTATCAAACACGTGTCAAATTAGCTGTGGTGAACTAAGAGTTGCCGTGGTGAGTTTCCGATCAAATTGGGTGTTTTTCTGTATGTAAACAAGAACGATTAGGGTGACATCTTGTGTTTAAATTTAGTAACTAATTTTCATATGAATTTTAAACTAGGAATAAACTTAAAAGTTGGCGTCATCCAAGGGTTAGCAATGTAGTGCGAAATGTGTTCATGCGTCCACACCCGCCCGTTCAACACAGATTCTAATTGATTATACACGCCACCGTCATTGTTGTGCCGTGGTCGCCATCGTTGTTACTGTCCGGTGAATGTCCCTCTCTATTTACTGATGTTCCCGCATAGCGATCAATCAATCTGAATCCCCAACACACATAGATAACCTCCCCCTCCTTTCCACACAAGGAAAACGCTTCGCGAGAAAAGTGAAATTACGCGCCAATTCGTATGCAAATTACGCGCGCGACACCACAGATCACCAGACAAAACACTTGCACTAATCAATTTCTCGCGCTAGATGGCGCGCGGCTGTCAAATTATCGCCGCGAGATGTCTCTCTCGCGGGAATTCAATTACCGCCGCGAGGTGGCACTGCGAAGGGGGGGTTGGGCGCCCAAATGTTGATTTTAAATGGAATTTCCGCGACGCGTCGCGACGCTCGTTCAGTGACCGCGTGTTTACCCATAATCTCGCGCGAAGGAAGTTTCAAGTGAAATTGTTAATTGAATTTCCTGCCTTTTTTGCGCGATTGATGGTGAAATTTTTGATATTCCAACATCCCTCAAGGGAAGAGTTAACCTTTTCCTATTGTGTGTGTTGGACAATTTAGGCTACATTAAGGGGCGAAGGAAATTGAAGACGAAAAAATAGAAACATTACCGGGGGTAAATACACCCCTTTGCTCCAATAATTTTTATCGCTTGAATGGGGTACTTGTTGTTGTGTTGTGCCATTTGGGGGCACATCGTTTGGGCGGCCGCCCGAGTGTTCATTTGCAATTAAAAGGGGGAGGGTTTTTAATTAGAAAATCGATTAAAAACTTCCACCCTCCGGGAGCTGGCCGTCTCCGGGAGAAAGCAAGGTAGAGCAGCGGTGATGGGCGAACCATAAGAACCGAACTCAATCGAGTTCCCATTTTTGTGGGTTTGGAAATTATAGCGATGATTATAACCCGATTGGTTCATTGTAACCAAAGTGGGCAAGAGTGTGTGTGTGTGGGTGGGCATTGTCTCTGTGCGCCATTACAGTTCAGCCCATTTGCCACCACCCACTCTCTCTCCGTTCCTCGTTAATGAAAGCGATTGATTGAGTTCCTAATGGGATTACACTGGCTGCACGGCGATTTGGATGCAGGATTTTTGTTGTTTTTGAAGCAATCTTGCATGAAATCCCTTTTTGCCACCAGAGTGCACTGTTTCAAAAATTGACAGAAGCTTTTTCTGTTTTGGCGACCGATGTTTACTAAATTTTTTCATGATTTTTTTTCCATTTGAAGCAATCTTTCATGAAATCACTAGTTTTCACCACCAGATGGCACTAATTTATTCTATTTAAAATTTGGATGCAGGATTTTTTTGTTTCTAAAGAAATCTTGCACAAAATCATTTTTTGCCACCAGAGTGAGCCACCGTTCCAAATATGACAGAAGCTAATTTCTAAATTAAACCACCAGATGGCGCGATTTTTCTTCAACATTCTCCAAAAACTGACCCACCGCGACGTACTAAATTTAAATTCAGGTTAGCTGGCTTTTTTCAACCGTGCTCTTTATCTTGAATTTGGGCGGGCCGAAGGCGCGCCCGAAAGTAGACTGTACGTACCCCCGAAGCCAAAGCCGGCTCATTTCTCTTGTCGTCCTTGGTGCTCCGAGTGCCGGGCGAAAAGGGGTTTTATAATCACATTCAATGGATAATTATGCCTTAACTATCATTAAAATATTCCATTTTGAGGGTTATAATTATCATTATTTCGACATTAAGAATTTTAATGTTTGTTCACTGCTGGTCGGCGGCGCCTAGAACGTAGGCAACCCGACGCCATGGTGAAAGTTTGAGAGCAGGACGGCGAAAGGGGTGCGCGGGAAAATTGTTTTTGTTTTGAAGAGCCCCGCAACAGAGGGCGCGCGCTCGGGTTGCAGAACTTCAGGGGGACGGTGTGGTGTGAGCTATAAATTTTAATTCCTTCTCGCAGTTTGTGATTTTCCGAGTTGCTTAATGGGGCTCTGACTGACGACGTCTGTCCTGGGGTAGAACGGCTTGGTGAGTGAGTTTGTGTGCGAGAGGGCGGTAAATGTCAAGGAACGAGCCTAAATGTATGCAATTGCTGGTTGTTTTCAGGGGCGTTAATAGGCCAGACGGCCGCCCGGCACGGCATCTTAGGACCTTATAATTTTCGTAATTGAAAATGTTTGTTGCCCGAAGACACATTGCATGTTCGGTATCAGTTTTCTAGGCGTTCGAGGGTCGTTTGGTGTCCTTTTGCTTATCGCGCCCCACGTGGTGGGGCCGAGGATGGGTCGATGTACGGCGCCATTTCATTAGCATTTGACAGTTGCCCCCGCCCAGGAAAATAATCTGCGAGCTCATTTCTTCAAGATAGTCACGAGTACTTGGAACTGTAACGAAACCTGTGGCGGCCATTCATCATCCGGAGATTCGCCCCCTCCAACAGGTAATAGACGCCAAAGGGCCCCACGCTAATTGCGCCCCCTTGACCACCAAATCAACCCCGTAATCAAGTGGCGCGGCCAAAATTTATTCGGCTGTTATGATTACAAACAATGGGCTTGTTCTAGCGCGCTCTCCCCACTCGAAACCATTAAAAGTGTACACCCCCGAAATATGAGCGCGCGAAAAAAATGTATGTCTGGCATGAACTTTTTTCCGGCCCTCCGGAATCCGTCGAAAAAAAAAGACCAGGAGATTAATTAAAACCATTACACATGACTCCCTCTCGCTGGTTTGTGCCCCGAATGACGTAAGACCTCGCGGAACCTTGGTGGTCAGGGCAGGGTAATTACCCAATAACGTAAACGGTTCGCCCCCGCCCCCTCCAACTTGCTCGCGGGCAAGGAACGCCGCGATTGGAGAATCAATTACTTGATTGTTTTTCACGTGCCACCCACGCCACTAGAGAGCGGTGGAAAACACGTGGTTGTGATTATCGGTTCTGCGGTTTTGTAGTTGGGAAAACTGTGGTTGGTGGCGGGGGTTGAGCACGGAAAGAAGAACCACAAGAGAATAACAGTAAAGGCAGTTAAACTGAGGAACAAGAGAACAACAAAACAGCAGCAGAACACAAGTAACAGTAAAGAAAAAAACAAAAACAAAAACAATCTCATAAAAAGAAAACAGCAAGGGAACTTTCCAAGAGAACAATAGTAGGCCAAAACGAACCACAGTAGAAGGATGCTATGCTATGCTATGCTATGATCAAAAATAATGGCTGTCACAGTAGAACAAGAGAGACAGTAATGGAAGGAACAAAAACTACAAGAGAGTAGAAGAACAACAGAAAAAAGAGAGCATAAAAAGAACAACAGAAGAACGCAAAGAACAGAAATGGAAGGAACAAGAGAACAACAGTGGAACTACGGAACAAATGAACCAAACTGCATTGGAACTAGAAGAATTGGAAACAACACAAGAAAATTTGTAACTTCCACGGCTAAATCAATCCAATTTCTCCACCGTCATTTGTACAAACTTTAAGGAGCAAATATCCTTCCAAACCATTTCACCCTCCCCCCTTCAAGAAATCGTAAGAATAAACAACCCAGCCTAAAACCGGCCGGAACACACCCATATCCAGGTTCCATTCCTGGCCAGCCAAGTCCGGAGCCCAAGAAACACACCGAAATAATTAGAGCTCGATGGAAATGACTGATTGGAGTCGTGGTGTTTTTCGGGAAAAATTAGACTCATGCACGCAGTTTTTCTATTATAAGAAGGTGGACTTGTGGTAGAAGCCGTGCCCCGATAATAACGAGCCCTCGCGATGGTGTTCGATAATAATAGATCAGACAATGGCTGGGGCTAAAGTTTTGCTTCTTCGTCGAGGAGATAGTGCGGTTAGGATTCACCCTGGAATTGGCTAGATAAAACCGCCAAATTCGGAATGGATCGATCAGTTCACAGACAAATAGACGAGCGACAAATGTCAAAATCTGTGGTGAATTTGAAATTAGCGTGGTGAGTTTCCGATTTCATTCAAATTGACCGTTAACTTTCGATTTCAAAACAAAATTTTCGTCTTTTTGTCTGAGACAGAATCTTCCTCGTGATTCGCTCGCTGTCCGAGGAAAAGTTGATTATGAAATTGAATTAATTCACTCGAGTTTTTCCTTCATTCTAACACATATGCTCGAGCGGTGCCGTTCGCTTCCTCTGGAGGGGTTAATTGAAGACGTACACAACCAGAAGCGAAGCGAAGAAATCTCTAGTATGTGTGGTAATTATTCGTCGGAATCGAGGAACTGACCACCCCCCACCCCTTCCTCCCCCTTCAAGGATGATGATTGGAAAAGTTTGGTTCGAGGTTCGATTTGGGTGTGGGTTCGACAAACGAATCGTTTTTTTTTTCGTTGTTGCAGGAGCAAACAAAAAAGTGAAACACAACAACGGAAAATGAACCGCAAATCAAAATTAGAGTCGGTTTTTTTTGCAAATAGAGGGAAAAACTGTAGCAGAAAAGTTGCAATCGCCGCCGGACGGTTTGGACGAGGGAACTATTTCTGGGATCAATCTTCACCGAAAGCTGCAATTTGAGTCGAACGCTGAACGTGAGTTGATTAAAGAAAAAGTTTTGATGAATATTTCTGAAACGTCAAAAACTGTTGCAAAGACATCTCCATCGATCTACATTTCTACAGTCAATTTGAATGATTAGTTAAAATACACCACAATATTTTAAAACTCACCACATCTTATTTGAATTCGTTTGACAGTTGCAAATGCGTGCATGGTGAGTTTAAAATTGCCGTGGTGAGTTTAGGATTATTCAAATCGACCGTTAAATTATTGATTGATGGATTTAAATTAGATTAAAATCTAGTTGTCTGTGGTTTAATGTTGTAAATTGTTTTAAGTAATACTCATACTGTTTTTGCATATGTTTTTGAAGATGGAAAATTGTGTTTTCCTTGGAATGCCGATTTTAGGAAGCCTTAGTTAATTTGGAAAATTTAATATTGATAAGAGCTTCGAATGCCTCTCGATATGCAGCCAAAGTAATAAATTCCATCTGACTACACTCGATTGAAATGCTCCAACTTTCCAGATTTCTTTCCATTTCAAAACCAAAAAAGAAAAGACTTTGTTCCCAGCAAATAGTCAACTGGAAAAAAATCTTCAATATCATTACAAATCGAACTTTCCCCAACTACCATTCCAACCAGCAGCTGCCACACATCGGAGTTTCACCCCTTTTGGTCCAGGAGTGGGGAGTTCATTTCCAGAGCATCGTCATCTTCCAATAAATCCTGGGGACCAAGCCAACCTCACAAATTCATATAATCATTACCCGATATTAGTTTAGCTCTTTCCGAAATGCGTCCTCCTACAACTGTGGGGGGAGGGGGGGGGGGGTGCCCTGACTGGAAGAAGGATGATGATCACAGCACAAAAAGGCTCCTCCGCATATTGCATGAATAGTTTTATTAATATTGAAAAATATTCAATTTTAAATATTGAATCTGACGTTATTTATATGGAGCCTGGGTGGGGGGTTGCGCTTTATTGGGTCCTCTTGAGAGGAGTGGTTTGGAGGAGGGAGGGGCGGGGGCTTCTTTCTTTTGTGTGATATGCATGAAATGATGTCTACTCAGTGTATCTATAACTAGACGTGCAGACGAAAGAGTAGACAAGCCGTTTCATCTCTTGGAAGCAGCTGGAAAAGGACATCTGCTCAAATCGAAGGGGGGAGGGGGCGAATTAAAAAGGAGTCACTTTCAAGTTGTGAAATTTTCCCTCCCACCCTGACACACAAAAGCAGCACATTTATTACAAACCCCAGAAAGTCGATTGTTATTCGTCCTGACGTCGTTGTTTGTTAATGTTTAAAAATAATAGAGACGAGACATGCAAGAGATCCGAGCAGCTCCAGCTGTGCCGTCAGGAAGTGTCCCTCGGAAGGGAGAGGGGGGGGGGGTCCCCCCCTCCCACAGCATGTCTACTAGTCGAGCTCCGTGATTGAGCAAATAATGGTTTCGGTGTAGGATGAAATTCATCGGCAACGATATGATTTAATTATTTACATTTGAATTAAAATCCTATTGCGTCGCGCCTGCAAGCTAGGCAACCCGGGCGACACCGTTGTACCGAAGACAACACAGCGCGCGCAGAAACTTTTCTTGTGTGCAAATAAATAATTTGAATAAATTTCAAATTATCCGCAAAAGGAAAGTGTATCCCGCCCAGTCGATGATTGGAAGTTTTACTGCCAGCGACGTAGTCGCTGGGCGAGCGCCTGCAAGTTAGGCAACCACGGCGACAATTAGAATGTAAATTTGTTTACATTTTCAACTGTCGTCGATGCTCGGCGCGGCGATGATGATGTTCTCTGGTTTTAATTTTTTCTCGCTGCGGCTAATTTGTGGCTAGCAGGGGGTTGAGCTCTTTTTTTTAAGTTATTCAACCAAAAATTATAAACCACATTTGACGCGCGGGGCGCTAGTGTAACGAGCGGAAGCGGGGCCAAGTGGGTCCCCATAATTTACTCTGATTAAAATTTTTCCTCCGTCAAAATTGCGTTAGCCTTTTAGCATTATTTCTCGGCGGGTTTGCCGCCCTCCGCGCACATCCGCTGTCCGGTTTTCTTCGGGCTTCAATTAAATTAATTTAGGTATATTTATATACATAAATAACCATAACTGAAGAAGCGAGCGCCCTCAGTCAAATTGAAGAAAGCCGGGCAAGGACGACCAGTGCGAAGGAGGGGGTTGGGTGCGATTCACTTCCGTTCTACGCTTGCCACCCCCTTCAAAACCAACCCAACCCCACCTCGGAAAAAAACGAGGGTAAGGAAAATAAATTTCCAAAACAGCGATGAAGAATTCGACTGTTGTTGTGACAAGGAGAAGCAAGGATTACGGGCCGAGTTCAAGACGAGGAAGGAGAGAGAGAGAGAAAAAAAGGGTGCGCTTTCATCACATAATTGACGGCAAATATTTTATTCCATGGCGTGTTCGATCGTTAGTCTAACTCGCAGGCGAAACCAGCAATGTCGGGTGCAACGAGAGAGAAAAAAAAATGTTGAAAAAAAAAAAGAAACGAAAGTGTACAAATTGTGCCTGAACGAAAACAAAAAGATTTACATAATTCCGATATCTACATACATAAATAATAAATTAAATAAACAAAGGAGAGAGAGACGCACGGGAGCATGTCGATTCCTGGCGCTGATTCTGTGAGCGCCAAGATTTGTTCTGCAGCTTGAGCTAGGGTTGCAAGCTTGGAAAACGCTGTTAAAACTTGATTTTTACCGTTAAAATCTGCAAAAATAAAATTTTGCATCATTTCTTTCATTCCGTTTTGTGTCGATATTCGCACGGGATTGATTTTTGCTTGTTTGCTTTGTGCGGATATTCGCTGCGTGACTGTTTTCCTTCGTGGCGCAATCGAAACAAGGGCGTCTACGATCGATTATTTTTCGTGTTTTCCGTACAAATACGATTGCTTTCGTCGGTTTTTTTTTCCGCAACTGGCAACCCTACCCTTCACACCCCATTGCGGGGACACGCACAACCGTTCACACGCCGTCGTGTGATCTCTCATTCTTGGAAGGGCGGGGAGGCTTGTCCCAAGGATTCGGACAGCAAGTAAGGAATGCCAATGAATCACAAAGAAGGATTAAAAGCGCCATCTCACGATGGATTGCCAGTTTTTGGCTTAGAGTTACTACTAGTCCGGCGCGGGGGGGTGTGAGGACTAGTGATCCTGATTAGCCACCACCACCAGCGTAGTGCCGAAGGGGAATGATTTATTTGCAAATGTGATGGGTTCTCACTCGTTTCACTGTACCAGCGAGTGACTTTACTTAAGCACTAATTACTATGCGCCGGTTTGCGGTTGAGTTGCTGTTACAGAAACTTTCTCGCCCAAAGGGCGGCGAAGGAGAGTGGGGCCGTAATTTCAATGGTAATTTATGAACTCCAGACCGAGAGAGGTCCTCGCACACCGAAATGGGGGTTAATTTACTTGTAAGTCAAATGCAATCACCTAACCTTACCACTTCTAGCCTGGTATTAGGCTGGGGGTAGGGGGCATTGAATTTTAATCTAAATTGTGGCTTGTCAAACTTGGGCGCCCCCGTCCCTCTCTTCGAGGGGAAAGGACTCTGGTGCGTGATTTACGACGCCTCTGAGTCGGTAGCAGAAAACTAGCTCAACTCGGCCCAGGGAGCTCTTTCGTGATCAGGAACTGGTACATTAATGTCTTTTCCTGAAATTTCCAGGTAAACCATTTTCATTACCGTGCCCTAGAAGAGGGCAGAGGCGCAGCAAGGGGGGGTGGATAACCGTAATAAAAAATAATTAACCAAACCCCGCTCAAATTGATTTCGAGGCTGGAAATCACACCGAAAGTTTTCCTCAGTAGGGTAACTTTTTATTACTAGTTATTTTAGTTTTTTTTTCTGCTCTGGGACGCCCCCGCCCCCGAAAGGGGCGCATAGTTATTGTTTCGGTTAGAAGCTCCATTGTTATTACTATTTTTAAGCACAACGTTTGCTTCATTTACCTTGAAAAGTTTCCCCGGGAAGGCTCTTCGCCGAACCAGCATTCGGGAGCGGGATGGGGGAAAACCATTAAAATCTGGTACTATTCAAGTATTGTTTTATTGTTTTCCGAAATTATGGGGAATAAAGAGAGTGCTTTTTTGCGTGAAGGGTAGAGCAAGGGGTAAATGGAAAATGGCGTTCCGGACGTTTGGAATTAACGGTTTGTCAGGCTGTGAAATCGGGAAAGGGGGTGGAGGAAAATATAAAAAGTTTTCCTTTTCGACGTTGTGCATGATGATGAGGAGCAAGATTTGCCTGAATTAGTTTTATGATTGAAAGTTGTGATGAGAGTGCTCACCGTGAGGGAACGATTCGAGAAATCAATATTTTTTCTTGCGCGACGCTTTAAATTTGATCAATTTTTGACTGATTGATGGCCAGCATTTGCGTAAAAAAAAAATTAAATTCAAAATCAAGTGTTCCCAAAATTGCTTTACTCCCTGTAAATTTTGTATGACTTTTTTAACAGTGTGCGACAAAGTTGTGAGAACGCTTGTTTTTTTTTTTCATGGAAACGAAAAGCCAAATCTTTTCCAAACTATTTTCCACCACTCGTCGGCGTGATTACGGATAATGGCGCCTCGGCGAGCAGAAACTTTTGACGGTCCAAGACCCGCGGGTGGGTTGGGGTAAAACAAAGTCAATCAAACTGCCAGCCAGTCTGGCCAAGAACCCCGCAAGGGGAAAGGTGGTGCCGGTGGTGTACTTTGCCTTCACTCACGCACCCCTAATTTGTTTTTCCATCCAATAGTTCGGGCGCCCGCCAATAGTTTTGCCTTCTTCGGGCTCTTTTATTTATATTTTTGATTAATTTCGTACAGAATTCATGGTAAGCGCCCCCGACTTCCACGTACCTTAATCGCCCCCGCCCGCCTCCCTAAGGTATATTATTTTGAATTTCATGATTTATTGCACGCAAAAGCAAATCGCGGCTCGTTTCGATGATTGGAAATGTGCTTCCACCCCCCTTCCATCAGCTCATTATCCTTCGCTAGGTGGGCTTGGCACCCCCTCCGGGGTGCGGCCGGCATCGGAAAATCTCATTATTTCATAAGGTAATTACCCCTTTGGCTGTTTGTGCGAGTTTGGGCTCATCCTCGGAAAAGCGCGCCGTTGTTTTCCAGCCCCGGTCAGGATCGGGAAAATTAATGGCTAAACTTCCAACTTGGAAATTCGTGGAAAAAACTGTCCAGCAAAGAGGTGTAGGGAGGGGGCGCGTTCGCAAAGTGGCCGGTGAAATTTCTAGTTAAATCAATTGTGTTGGAAATTCCTTTCAATTTCTAACTCAATAAATCAGAAATGATTGTGTAAGGAGCACGTGGAGCGGACGCGGCAAAAAGCCTTTCAAAGGACAGTGCCCATTCGGCGAAGCGGCGACCGGGTTAGATCTCAAAATTAAATAAATTGAAAATGTACGTGATTCATGGCAGTTTAAAAGGTAGGGGGCGCTTACGACCCCCCTAGGTCGAGGAAAAATCTAATAAACGATAAAACTAATGTACCTCTATCTATTTGCCGCTTGTTTTTTTTCTCTCTACTCTAGCTGATTTTTTCCTCAAACAGCAATTTTCGGGGAAGTTTTCCCATTCCCTGGGCCCCCGTTTAAAAATAAAACGCTTTGAACTTATTACCGATTGCCATTAACCCGATTTTTGTTTCCTTCTACCATGTCAAGTCAAAGTCGTCGTCGTCGTTGTGGTTCGCATTTAGCGGTTGACGACGACGACGAGAAGCCATTAAGGGGATGTCCTTTGATCGGTTGGTTGCTTCGAAAGGGAGAGAAGAGGGGGAAAGAGAGGTTAGAACGTCCAATTTCTCGAAATTTTACAAATTTCTGTGAAAACCCCCAGCTGTCATCGTCGTTTACGTCACTTTGAGAAAATTTTCGCATCCGCTTTGTGCGGTCATTCACATCAGCGAGTGCAACTTTAACTTCATTTTTGCGTCCGTTTTGTGCGGCCATTCGTCATCCTCTCCTTTGTGCGGACATTCGCTCGGTGAGATATTGTTACAAGGGCGTCTATGCGCCGATTCTTTTCGCGTCTGTCTGCTGCGATTCCTGTAAGAAAATCAGCAAATTTCGAATTTCGTGAGGCCACCCTAAACGTGACAAATCAAAAAATCCGACGACAACTCCTTTCGCCGGACGACATGGATTTTGACGGTTTTCGGTTGTTTGGAAGGCGCGCAACAGCAAAAATATTTACACTCGTAAAAATGTTGAAAGTAATAAATTACTTCGATTTCGGCTCCAGGCCCTCGCTTCTCAAAAAGAGCTAGTTCCGCCGGTTGGTATCGTGTTTCGCGTGATCAAAGGAAATAAGCAATTTTGGGCTATTAGCGGGAAATTAAAGCGAAAAATTGCTCAAATTTGCAAGTTTATTTACATGCAAGTGCGGATGGGTTTGCAGAGAGACGGGACGGAGGACGATTCAAACTTTTGCTATTGACATGGCGGAAAGTCAAATCGAGAACTGAGCGGGTCTCCACTTCATTCCATAAACAATGTTGATTTATCTGTTTGAGGAACAAACTTTTTTTGCTAGCCCCCTCCTTACGCTACCAAATGCCAAGTGTTTTCACCCAACACGACGTAAATATCTGCTTCTTTCCCGTTCCTCATTACAACTTATTTGCTTCCATAGCTAGGAATCGAACCCGAAAAAAAAGAAATCACAAAACGACTATCACAAGATTTTTCACATTACAACTCAAATTGCTTTTCCATTGCTATTACAACTGTTGATAAATTCTGGCAGCTTTACCCTCCCCCCCCCCCCCTCCCTAACAGTCACGCACGAGCTCCGCTTTCGCGAAAAAAAAAGAGCGGGAAAAATTATTACAAATTTTTATTATTTTATTTATTGCGAAAGTTTGCGTTTTTTCTGTTCGCTCTGTCGCAATTCATCCACTTGCGAGTCGCACACAATCGTTTTTCACTCTCGACTCGCCACTTGTGTGTCTCCTTTGGAAGCTTCAAGGGGGAGTAGGGGTGTCACATTTTCCTACCCACCCCACTAGGGAGGGGGTAGTTTTTGGACGCCCATCGAAGTCGCGTTTGCCACGTAATTTATTTCCAACAAACAACCCTTGAGCAGTGCGTTTTTTTTCGCGTCGTGTTTTTTTCTCATTTGTTGAGCAAATCGGACGGGCGTGCCGAACGGAATTAGAGAGAGTGAACCGGGTGACATTTGGGCTGACAGGTGCTTTGTCCAGGTGGGTTGTTGTTAGGGGAGGTGGAGAGCAAATAAACTGAATTTTAGCAGCTTAAAATGATGCACTTGAAATTTGATTATTTAACAGAAACAAATGTAGATTTGAATTTTTAAATAAAAACTGCAATTTTTTCATTTAGAAAAATCCGACAAAACTAATCTTCAATCGAAAATATATTTCTATTCAAATTTAATCTGACTTTTTCGGTTCCGTTTTGTGCGGCCGTTCGCATAAGGAATCGTAATTTTAAGTTTTTTCGTGTCCGCTTTATGCGGATGTTCGCATCGGCAAGTGCAGATTTGACTTTTTCGTGTCCGCTTTGTGCGGATATTCGCATCGGCGAGAGCAACTTTTGACAGTTTTTGCGTCGGTTTTGTGCGAACGTTCGTTTCGGTGCGATATTCTTACAAGGGCGTCTACATTATTCATGAATCCGCCTTAATAAGTCGTCACAAAATCCAAGACCCATTTCCCAAGCCTTAAAACGCTTCGTATTCATCGTTATTGCTCGCATGCGGCCCAAATATCGAAAACAATTGTATTGATTGCTTCACAGCTTCCTTGACGAGGGGCGCTTCCTCCCCCCAACCACAAAAAAAAAAACGCTTCCACGTGTCGTGAATGTGTGTGTGTGCGAGTCCGCGTACGTGTCCGGCCGTGAGGTCGGCCAGAATGTAACAGACCGAGAGATATCTTTCTCTTCGGTCTGATCTCCACCAAGCCGTGACGACTCCGGAACCGGAGGGGGGGGGGGGGGGCGGGGATATCTTGCCATAAATCGCTATATTGGCTCTATCTCTTATTGTTTCTTGCCACCTTGGCCGTCGTCGTCCCGTGGGGGGAGCCAAACATCAAAGACAATCTACCAACCCCCAGAGAAAGTTGGTTTTTGTTCTTTCACTTCCGGACCAAAAACGGAGGGAGTCTGGCATGGTTAGGGTGAGGTGGGGGGTGGAAATGATAATATTTTCCTTTGGATCTTCTGTCCCCTTCCCAGTCGGCGACCACGTGTCATCTGTGTCCGAGCGGTGGGACATCCGCTGGGAAGTTGGGTCCACCAGGTGTGGGGGAGGTCAGTTGCGTAATATCGTCTTCCGTTACATAAAAATATTGAACGAAAAGCGAGTCGTACACGTCCATTAAAAATGAGGCAAAGAAAATCCAATCGGCGAGCAAAAAAAAAAAAAACAAGAAGCAAAAATTGGAATTGAAAATGCTCTCTGGCGACTCAAGTCTAATGTGTTTTTCGTCCGGTGGAAAATCGAAAATTTCGTTCCCCAACACAATCACACACATGAGAGCTTGTCTTGTATGTGCTGCCGGGAAGCTCCCGAAGAGGGATTGCTTTTCCTCGGGGTGGACCCCGAAGAGCCCCCCCCCCCTTGGTCCCCTCGTTGCCCTTCAAGTCCGAAAAAGGACGCAAGTTTAAGGATAATGGCAAGAAACGACAGAGAGTAATTGTGTTCATGTCCGATTATAAGAAAAGCGTACCAGAAGGATGATATATACCGACGTTCCTACTCTGCAAAGAGGATCCTTCTCCCTCTCTGTCTGTATGTGTGTGTGAAACTCTGTCTCTGTATGGAGAGAGGTTTAGGGCAAACACGGACACGCATCCTTTTTTTATTTGTTTGCTTGTATTTTGTGCTGTTGTTGTTACTTTTCCCTCTATTTTTGCGGACCAGCACCACACCTACCCCTGCCCCTTCGAAAAAAAGGATGGAAATCGGACATTTGGGTGGGCAGCCGGAGAGAAAGACAGATCCTCCCAAGATAACCAGAACCCGGGCGGCGTCGGAACAATAAAAGTAAAAGCACCGAGAGAAGGCGGGAAAAAAGTTTACATTATCCATCTTACATGTTTGGGCGATTTTTTGGGGGTTGAGGGGGAACAGAGCTTAACCTTTTCGTGCTTTCTTTGCGTGAGTATGTGGTACTGGTTTTTCTTTGTTGGTTGTAGAATTTCAAAAATATCTCGAAATGTTAGTTAAAAAAAAAACGGAATCAAACTTCGAAACCATTTTTAGTTGATTTAAAAATTTCAAGGAAATCGAATTTAAAACAAATTCCAGAAAGAACTTTGTTTTTGCGACTCTTGTGCTCTCATTCGCACGAAAATTGCAATTGTGCTTTTTTGCAGTCTGCTTTGTGCGGCCATTCTCATTTGAGAGAAAATATTTGTTCTGTTTTGTGCTTACATTCTTGCAATGAGAAGGAGCATTTTGCTCGTCTCTTTCGTGCTATCATTCGCATGAGCTAATTTGGTGCCTTTTTGCAGTACGCTTTGTGCGGTCATTCTCATTTGAAAGGAGATCTCTTCGTTCTCTTTTGTGCTCACATTCTAGCATTAAGAGAAAAAATTCTCTCTTTGTTGTTTTGAATAGAAGTTAACAGTCTAAATTAGACGAAATTTTGAAAAAGAAAAATGATTTTTGTTCAGATCAAAAATTACAAAGAATCTATTTTCTTCCCAAAGCTCTAGGTTCATTCTCCCTGGCGCGTGACCAGTTGTCCAAACCAACCAAATTCCATCCCCAAAATCATCTCCTCCTCCCAACTACCAACTGCTAAAGTATGTACTCCCTGCTACTTGCACCAAAGCAGCACTTTTATCGTCATTTCCGCTGGACTGGTTACTTCTATTATTTTCGTACACACACTCACACACACACACACACACCCAGTTGTTCAGCCCCAAAAGGAAGAAGATTAGGACCAACTGACACCGAGAGAAATGTAACACGCACATAAACTTACATTTCGAGGGGAGGTTTGGGTTTGGGGTGCTGAAGAAGAAGGATTGTATGTATTAACACCCGCATTGACCCCCCTCGTTCATCCCCCCAATGTTTTCTGTACGAGGTGGCGAACAGTTGATTTCCACTACCGAGTAACATCAACAACAATAAAATAAGAAAAGAAAAATAACACGAATTGAGTAAGTGCCTTCCCCCTCGTCTCTGACGTTTCTTCCCGCCGAAACGGTCAAAGTTTATTCCCGGAGAGAGAGAGAGAGAGAGCGTTTTTCCAGTTAAACCATAGAAAAAAGAAAGGAGAATCACGTACTGGCGACTCAGCCGTCAATGAGAGGGCGGTCGAAGGTGGCGAAAATATCTTCAATTTGACAGGGTGAAAACTAAAAAAAATATATTTTTTAAATTTTATTTTATCAAAAAAAACTGTGGCTTAAGAGAGCGACATTCCAAATAAAGCTCATTTCTCGTTCTCGCTCAGTCGCTCTCTTTCGCGTCGCACTCACTCTCTCAGCGTCGTAGCGCATGATGGGACAAGTGAGAGATGCGCTAGAGCAACGTTTGACAGCGCGACTGCTGCGAACGAGAGAGAATGACGGAATGACAAACGGTGAATTGAGCGGGATTTAAAAACATTTTGAGAATTTTGCGTTGATTAGCGTTATTCTAAAAATTAATTTTTGAATCAGTAGGTATTTTTAAATATAAATTGCCACCCTGATTTTTAACGAACGAAAAAAAAAAAGAATGATGGTCAGTTTGGTCAGCTGCATGTTTTTCGAACAAGAGAAAATTCTCACCAAAAGTTCAAGCAAGAGAGAGCACACTTTTTACATAACACACGAATCAAACCTTCACGTGGTGTTTTCCTTTTGGCACTTTTTCTTCTCTCTGACCACCACGTGTCGGGGTGGTGGAAGGGGTGCACACATACACGGCGTAACACATGTGTGATGTTTAGTGTATTGCGGGGTGGCGCAAGAGGGTGGGTTTGGAAACACCCTGGATTTGAAGTAAAGGATCTTCGATAAGACGCTCGTCGTCGTCGTCGGTCCGGGTCAGGAAATAGGGGTTGTTTGTTAAAAAATACAGTAAAACTGAAAAAGGAAAAAAAAAGAAAGATATATCTGTCCGATGGATCTTTCGTACCGTATTTTTTTTCGTTCCTGGACCTCGTTTCAATGTGTCTTTGTGTGGCACCGTCGTCTTGGACGTCCGGTACACGTACGGACGTGGGTTCAAGTAAACAACGAACGGTTTCTTTGCTTGCAAGGGATCAGGGCTGGTGGGACGGGGACTATTTACCATTTTAACCATCGCACTTGCCAAGTGCGAGAATCCCTCAGCTCTCCCTTCTGACCAAGGAGAAGTTTGCGGGGGGAAATAATGGTAAATGGTACCGAATAATAAGCACATAAGACGCGTCAGGCGCGCCAAATCACCCACCAAACCGTTTTTCCTCCCCCGGGTTTCGTCCCGGGGATCGTCCACCCACACGGACAACATATCCGCATATTGATTTATAGCTTTCTTTGGGGGCTATCTTTGCCGCTGTAAGAATTGCAAAAGAAAGCACCACCCAAGTACATTTGGACAAACCCGTGTGTCTTTTTTTTTGGTTGGCAACTCGCAAATTTATTCCACTCTAAAATTTATTCAATTCAAAGATCATTTCTCAACTATCACGAAGGGGTGGGACATTCCTGTAGACACTGTTACGTGAAGTTTATTGCAACAGAAAAAAATGTTGAGCACTTTTTTAAATTGCGTGCAACTTTGTACGCGATCCATACAAACTTGGCCACCGCCATCTATGGGACGCTAGCTCAAACTTCCACAGGTTGTTTCTACTGTGCACATTTTAAAATCGCGCATCGATCCAGCAATCGCGACGCCGACGACGACGCCTTTTAGCCAAATTCGAAATTAATTCATTTATCTCAACCGGAGCGCGCAGCAACTCATTTGTGGATGCCTTACCGAAGCAACTTGCCCAAATAAGTTGAAGATGATTCCGGTCTGTAATTGACACGGGATTGATGGCTAGCTGGGCTGGAGCTTTTTCCGGGAAATTCTGGCCGCCACCGCCGCCGCCGGCAATAAGTGATAATTAGCTGCCCGCGGCCACGTGCAGGAGGACGTTGGCGCGACAATGCCTCGAGGAGTTCGCCGGAAATCGGTGACCTGGACCGCCGCTTTGAACGGTTTGATTTTTCGGCAATTACGTGGATTTTTTGGCGAAATTGACTGACGATTCGAGGAAAGAACGGGTTGAAATAGTAAACTTCGCTGAAAGTTTACAAATAAAAGCGCGAAAACACCCTCTTTAAGATTGTTGCATGCAAATTGAATGAAAAATTGTGTGCAATCTACACACAATTTGACAACGCCATCTATGAGGCGGTAGCTCAAACTGACATAAGTTATTGAGTTAGCACGTTTTGGAGGCTCACCTTGCACACTTACGTGAAAACAGGGCGCGTATGAGTTCCTTGCCCATCCCACTATTGTCAACTATTCGGAGAGGGTGGAAAATGGTGGGTGGCAGAAGGTCGCTGACAATGAAAAGTGTAACTCGTGTGTGCTCGTTAAAACCCTTTTTGCACACAATACTTTCGCGGTTCTAACATACATATACCGTACACAGTCTAGAGTAGTGAACCGCCGGAGATAACGACGAGCTTGAGGCTTCATTATTAGTGGGCATTATCATCATTTACTGGTTTACGTGTGTGGGAGAGTAGTAACAACGCCTGCGGTGGCCTTGTAAAATTGTGTGTCTTTTGCAAAATCGGGGCAACGTTAGGAAATGATTGTGAGCATGCATCGTTCAGTTATAAATTACCATATAGAACACACAAACAGTTTCCAAGAGAGAGTGTGAATGTGTGCGAACCACCTTCACGTGATGAAGACGCGGCCGGAAGCCCTACACAGTGCAGTAAGTCGGTTCGTAATGCGACTAAATGACCACATTAGCCTTGTGTTTTTACGTAATGAGCGCATTTCTGGGCGCTTTCCGCGATGAAATCGATTTGAGTGATGAACGGTACAAAAAAATGCATATTTTTACAAGGCAGTTTTCGACAAAAACAAAAAAAATATATTTTTTTAATAAAAAAGGGCGCTTTCAAGGGCATATGAAGAATTTTGAGGGGCGCATCCTCATTTTTTACAATTTCTCTTCTTCATCAACAGTAATCAAAGAGCTGTTTAGTTGTCGAAAAATATTGCTTATGCTGATTCCTTAAAAAGTAAATTTTGAATTTTTAGGGGTGTTTTCAGGGGCGCATCCAGCAAAACGTGTCAAAATCATATAAGTAGTTTCTAAACCTTCAAATTGCCGTTTGATTATTAAACTAGCTGCGAATTTCCCACAAAACTATCAAGTCAAGCGCCCTCGGGGAAATATATGCCACGAGATTTCCACCGGGTGTCACTTTTCACCTAACCTCACTAATCGCACTTTATTGAACACTTGAGGGCGAAAACATTACTTATTTATCTTCGCTCATATCGCAGAAGGGCGACATTTTCATTAGCGCGGGGTTTCTTGTCTCTTTCCAGGGGGATGTCACGTCGTCCAAGATGAGCTCACCCTTCGGATGTTACTAAAATTTAATTACAAAGCGCGATGCGCCCCCGGAAGACTGGGGGTCACTTTTGTTAGTACACTGTGTGTACACTGAAAAGAATCTGGACGGTAAAATTACATGCTTTCAGGGTGACATTTCCCCCTGTAATTTTGTGCTGTGTAAGTGAGCTTACACATGTGTGCACCCCTCGTGTAGACAAACAATTTGGTTAATTAATTTTGAACGTCTTTCACCTCCTGTCATCCAGGATCGGGGCGACGACGAAACCGGTAATTACTGCGGTCGGTCTCGGTACCTTTCCCCCTGATGAAGGGCGGAGGTTTTGGCGCCAGTGAACCGGCTCGAAGGAGCCACGTGGTTCGCTGAATATGGCGTAAAAATAGCTCCTTCTTTGATGTTATCTCTCGCGTCGATAAACCAAGGGGCGCATCGATTTAATAGCTCTCCCTCAGCCCGAAACTGTGTGTCGTAAATCGCTGGCAACTGATTGTCATCTTGGCAGATTACGGCGTGTCCACGCCAAGTTATGACTTTAATTTCCGCTCCCCACCCCCTTTCAACGAAGGACTTGTTTACATTTTCCTTGACCGCTTCGGAGTACATTAAAAAATCAACAATAAAACATGAATCGTCGGATTTTTCATAAAAAATGACAATTGTGAACCATCAATCATTCGATTGGTCCATTCATATGATAATGGCGACAGGGGGAAACTCAATCAGGCTGGACGCCCCCAGTACAAACAAAAAACTTTAAACTTTACCCACCCCTCGCGAAACGTCAAAACATTGTTGACCAGTGGGGCGCCCCGTTGGAAAAAAAATATGCGTGAGTTTCAGTTTTCTTGAATGTTTTTCTTCGCGCGGACCACTTTTCATCGCGGAGTGTCCAGTTTTTTTACGGGGAAGGGGCGCCCCTACCCAGGGGGTGGTTTATGTCATACCAAATATGAATATTGCATGTGCGGATTACGTAAAAAAAAGCGTTCAAAAGAAATTTGAGGGTGGTGGGGGGTTTCTAACTGTCACTGTTAGGAGAGTTGAGGGTTGCGAGGAAATGGACGGAAAAGAGGGAAAAACACGCTATTGATATGAAAAAGAGGTATTTGAGAGGGAGGGGAGGAATAACAATGTGTGTGGCGGGGTGGTACGTATTTTTTTTATATTTTCAATGAAGAAGTTTGGCTTCTTGGGTAACAACAAGGAGGAGGGGGTGGTTGAGAAGGGCCAAGATCGTTGTCCGGTGTGGTGGCGGAGCAGGGATGAAAGATGAAATATAATGTATGAAATATGGACATGAGTTATTGTGTGTCTGATTCTATGTGTGTATTAGCAACGGACTAGGGTGGTTGTTTGAGCAATATGGTTTTTAGCAGATTATTCATCAAAGAGTTTCACACAGCACTCACTAAGGAAGACAAATCTAATGAAAACAAAAAACATTCCTCTCTTTCGCGAGATAACCTGTATTGAACCTGAACTCATGAGAGATCGCTGAATGATTTTTGAGATTTCCGGGTCTCACTAATACATTTAAAAGTGAAACGTCAGATGTCTCTGGCTCCACTTAACGGTCCATAGAAATGTCATTTGACAGATATTTTTGATTAGCTGGATTTAGAGTCGAAGTCAAAATCAAAAAACTGTACAACTGTACCCGCAAATCTTTTTTTAAGGGACAACTCCTCTTAAGGGTCCATATCAATGTCGTTTTACGGGACTTCTGAAGAGCTATTTCAATTAACTGCCCATTGCACCGCGAATTTTGAAGGTTAGGTTTCGAGTTGGAGTCGACAAATCTTGACAAGTCGAAGTCGTAGAAAAGTATTTCAAGGGACCACCCCACCTTAAGGGTCCATCTCACTGTCGTTTACGCACAAACCGTTCCCCGATAACTCACCCCGCAATATACATATGATATTTTCATATTCTTTTCGCCTTACGAGTGCTGTTTGCTGTGGAGCCCTCCCCCCGCAACCATTGTTATTCGAATCTTTATCTGGACGAACATATTCCGTGTGTGTGTGTGTATATTTCAAATATACAAGCGTCCGGCTCTTTCTTCAGAATGTCCGCGTGCGGTATCTCCCGCTTCCCTTCCTCGCAGGAGGACTGCTGACCATTAAAAATAATGCTATTCCCAGATGATGCCCTCGTCCAGTTTTCAACAACAACAAGAACTTCAAGAAGGATCCGATCTCTCTCTCTCTCGTTCCCATATGAAACTGTTTCGTTTTTCTTGAGTTCGAGAGAAAGTGTGTGTGTGTGTGATGCTGGTTGGAAATTTATTTTCTATCAATTTTTATTCTTGCCACCCCCGCCAAGCGCCCCTTTTCTTCTTCGGGGTTGCCCAAGTTACGTTCAGGGAGGTGGGCGGGGTGGGCAGGCCAAACTTTTAAAAGGACTCTCTTCTTATTTCCCGAACTGATAAAACCTTTCTCGGGCGGGACAGAGTTGGGCAACAGACCGGCATGTGTGTCTTTTCTAAGGTTGTTGGGGGCGCTTCTTGGGGGGCGGCCAACCGACAGTTAGAGACGCACATATTTTATTAAATGAAGATATATCAGAGGCGCACCGATTCCGGTGCGGGGGTGGTCGAAGGGACCGGTTGGTGAAGACCTACCGAGTAATGATTCTTGGTCCGGCTGCCAAGACAACCGGAGCGAAAGATCGATTCGTACTCTCGGCCATTTGGCGCACATGGCTGGGGGTCGAATTTAAAAGGAATCGGTTTTCCTCAAAATTGGACTTTGGGTTTCACCCCTTTCCGCAAGCGTCTTCAGTGCCCGGAAAAGGACAAACAAAAATAAATAAGGGGTTTGCCGAAAATTTAACTTATCCGCATCTCCAAGATGCTCTGCCCGGACGGGTTATCCTTTCCGGAATGTGTCTTGGTGGTCATGTGGAATCGTAAATATTTCAAAGTTTCCACAAGCCGAATCCCCTCGCTCCCGGAGAAAATCTTTTTAATTATGAACTTTTACCCCGCACGCCCACACATTCGGACACTGTCCGAATCTGCCACATGCCGTGGATGAGGGTTGCCCTCTGCAAATATCCTTTAAATTACTAATTTATAATTCAACTACACACACAGAGAAAGTGACCGTAAGCCGAGTCCGGTTATTGAATGTTCCGTTTGTAAAGTTCAGATTCATTTCTGGAGAGTCGGGGGAGGTCTCAACTATTTATCACTTTCCTTAAGGGAAAGTCAAACCCGACACACTGTTCAAACACTACCCCGCCTTAGAGGTAAGACAATTTTCTACTAATTAATTATTCAACGGGAACGGGCAGCACCGTCTTCGGAAACCAGAAATATGATAAAGAACGGACGACGAACCCCTTGAACTTGGTCCCGGTCACCCCCGCAGCAAACCACACCGTGCATTAATCAACCCGTTCTTAAGGAGAGGAACACATGCTGGTCAGCTTCCTTCTCCTTCTGTGGCAGCAGAAGGGAAAGGGGGGGGGGGACGAAACATCTTTCATCTAATCACGGTCCAAGGGTCGATAAAAACCGGACACGGAGCAGGTTTCTTCTGCTGGGAAGGAGGTTAAATCTGATCCTTTGTGCAAACACAGGCACACACAGAAAAGTCCGATTTTTGATGGCCTATGCCCTAAGAACTGACCGGTATGGTTTCGGAGGAGAAAGTGATTGAAGGGATCACTTTGGGAAGTTGGTCAGTTATCTTGTCACACAGTTTGAAGAGGTGTGGGGGCAGGATGTCTTCGGGCAAAGGTCGGCCGGAAACGAAAGGTATGAAAGTTGTTATAATTGCTGACCAGCAGCAGTCCGGTCCAGCTCCGATAAGACTCGGCTTTCGGGCTAATGAAGATGAAAGAACAACATTTTAAGGATGCTTAATAAATGATTGACAGCGGAGTCTCCGAGGGGTGGGAGGAATTCTTGAAAAGTGGTGATGGATTGTTGACTTTTGGGACTTTGTAATTTTGAAGAAAACGAGATAAGCAAAGATGTGTTGTCAAAATGAATTGATATAAGGAAACCAAACCAAAGAAAATTTAATGACCAAAAAATGTCCAATGCCATAACATGTGGGTCATTGAAAGCTAATCCGCCAACTCTATGTAAACCCATAAACAAGGATAACCTGACATTTCCTATGTCAAAAAGTCAGGAATTGATTGAAATTTCAATGACCAATGACCTAAAATTTGGGTCATTGAAATCAAACACCGGCCAACTCCTTTAATTGCCATAAACAAGGATAAATTGTTATTTTCATGAGTAGAGTAAATAAATTAAAAAATCTGAAAATGGGCGATGACCTAAAATTTAGGTCATTCAGGTTATAAGCAAAAACCAAAATCTTTAACAGTTTATTTTTTTTTTCCCATAATTTCGTAGTCGGTGCAGGCTAATGATGGGCTACAAAAAGTGACTGTAATTTTACACAAATTTTGAAATCAACACATCAATCAAAATACATTTCAAAAATGTAAAGTCAATTTGTATGTTAGTTTGCAATCTCCCAAAAAAATAAAATTGCCATTTTTGTATCTTTTCTCCACTCTCTTTCTTTCCAAAAAACTTCAAATTAATTTTAATCAATTTGTTTGCTAAGAAACTTTTTCCCCTCGACCCATGTACCAATCAACCACAGTCAGCGGCGTTGACGACGAATCCCTCGAGCTGCCTTTTAATAAGACAAATTTTAATTTGTTTTAATTTGTAAACATGTGCGAACCGCCTACACGAGATGGAAACTATTTCAAAACCACCCACCCCTCCCCTCATCACAAAGCAAAGAACTTTTCGGTCAAGACCGAGATATCGGTTCGGAAAGTAGTTTTGAATCCACCCACCCCGCTCCTCCACGATGAATAGATTAATTTATATTAAATTTACTCAGGATAAGAGCCCCGGCTGGACCTCCCCTCCTGGAGAAGATTTTGCGTTGTTTGCACAGAGCGAAAGTTTTTAGTGCGTCTCTGTGGTCGATTCTGGTTGAGCGATTTTCTTCAAGTTGTTCAGACCACTCCCCCTTCCCCTAACCACTTTCGAAAAAAAAGGCTGAAGGAGGTCATCTGCTGAAAAGTGAAAAAGGAAAATTAATCCTTTCCCAGCTCCTTCAATCTAATAATAATGGTCGAGCGGCAGCTGCTGCCGAGGAGTGGTACTGACCGGACACAGTTTTCGGAACATCTTCTTCCCGGGGTTCGAGAAGGTCCCGAGAAGGTCGGCAGAAGTTTTGAAGGCGCTCGCATATGTCCGGACAACTGGAAACATATTTGCCATACTTTCGCTCGGTTTCTTGGTCAGTTTGGGCGTGCACGGACAAAAATGTAAAATTACATGGGATTTTATGTCAAATTATTTTTTTAAAAGAAAGTAGATTTCATGTAATAACTTAATCTGACTTTGATTTGAACTCAAAACAACGTAAAATGGTGCATGTAATTTTACATGGAAATTCAAGTAACTCATATTTAGGATTTCTGAACAGTTTCTGTAGTACGAAAAGTAAAGAGCACATAAATAAACACAGAAAACCCTAAAAACCAATGTCCAGAACCTTTGGGGAAGGGGGAGGTGTATTTTAAAATACACTTACTCACTTAGATGAAACACGGGTTTCCCTCCAGAAAAGCTGAGACTGATGTCGGTGGTAAGAAAAGGGCTATTCCATCAAAAAAGCCTTATCTAAACAAACAGAAACCGGGCCGTCGTATAGTTTCTTTATGGGCTTCTCCGGGGAGGACCCTTCGGGGTTCGGCGGTGGAGAGGGGGCTAGTTTTAATGAAAAACCCTCAGTTGTCCGAAAATATAATTATAATGTAAGAAGAAATGTATGTAAATATACAAACATAGCAGTGCTGGCCCCGGGAGGGATGTTGGTGGTCAGAGGGAGGGGAAGGGGTCAAATTATACAATACCCTTATTCTGAAAATGGGCAAGGACCACTGCCACCATCACCCCCTTCCAGTAGTGGACAGAAGAAGCAAAACTTTTCCACAAAATACACACACACGTCCATTATTTAGCATGTCAAAATGTGAACTATTTGTGTTTTCGGAGAAGAGGAAAAAGTTCACATCAAGTGATCCCTCGTACAGTGGAGAACTTTGTCGTTGTTCAGCGCAAAGGAGAACACGATGACGACGACGAGATGTTCTACAGCCGTCAACACGACTCGGCCACCATCCCTCTGGGTCATCAAACAAAATCCTTCAAAAGCACCCCCTTCACATTCGGTGATGCGGCTGCCCCTTAAAAGATAGCACTGTCTTGCAAGACAGTTTTCATTCCATATTAAATTAATACAAATTTCATCGAGCAAAACTGCTCGGTTGTGCCATAATTTAAATAATCTTCCCTCATCATAAATGTATTAATATCCTCACTTTTACGAGTGTGTATGCGTACGCAAGTCCCTCTAGTTTTCCTCGGAAAACTGTCTCCTAGGTTGCGACACACACCCACCCACCTACCCAGCTAGAGAGATGTGAAACATATTATTTTACTTTCATGCAATTTCACCCCTTTTTCTTCGCACGTAAAACTACCCCACCCCCTCTTCTGGCGCTGCTTCTCGATGTGTGCGTAATGTCCCTGCCTGCCTGCCGGCGGCCTATTGTTATGATTATCATCAATGCTTTATGTAATATGGATCGTTTTCATAAATTTCGCCTGCTCCCTCGTCGTCGGCGTCCTTGTCGTAGTGGCCGTTCTTGGGGACACAGTGAGAAAAAAGGAAATTTACATGCGATTCAATGTAAAAGTTTTTCTTTGCTGGAATTGTGGAAAAATGGTAACACAATTAAATAACTGTCTTTCGTTAGTAAAATTTACTCAAAATTGTTTACATAAGCCAGTTTTTTTAGAAGATAATTTTACTGACAAATTGATGTAAATCAGTGATTTACGTGATACTGCAATATTACAAGATAAGCTTTTGTCGTTCCACACAAATTTACTAATCGAATTACTTTCTTACGATTATGAAATCAACAAAAAACATGAAAAAAATATTTTCGTTTGAAAACGTAATTTTACATGCAAATTAATGTAACTAGGAATTTTACGTCAATCACAAAATGGAAAGCAAAATTCCAACTGTGCCCCTCACAAGAGAAGAGACACAGCCATAATTCGAGCGGCAGACCAATCCCTCGTGTTTCATAATGTTAGTTTAGTTTTGGTGTGCGGGGCAAAAAGGATATCCGCACACACAGCATTACGAAAAAGGAAAATGTCTTTACTGCGAAATAATTATAATGTAATAATAATATCGGCACTCTGGTCCACGAGGCTCGGATCGGCACAAATTTGCCGATTTAAATTTCTTAAATTGAATGATTGCCTCCCTGGAGGGAACGAGCAAGTTTCTAAGAAATTTCTAATCACGTAATATTCCATCAAATTAGTCGAGATTTGCTATCGGTAAGCCAATTTCGAGAAAACCTAGTGTTTTTCTAAGGCTCCCCCCCACACAAACGGTTGTGCAAAAATCAAACATTTCCCAGAAAGGTCATCAAATTTTCAGCGCCATCAACCGACGTTGAACTCGGCAAACTATCGGCGATTGGCGTTGTAAATTATGCAACAAATGCCGCAAAAATGAGCGCAATCGGTAAACTTTGGTCCCCTTCCCAGTTAGGGGAGGGACACTTTTCCCGAAAGAGGGCGGCGGCAACATCAAAAGGAAAAAATGAACCTGTTGATTGGTCAATCACACTTGGATTAATTTTGTTGTGGCTTTTACGCAATTCCGGTTGTTTGACAAATCGCAACAATTTTCCTGGAAAAATGGCCGCAATTTTGCAACATTGCTTCCTGGAAAGCGCCCTGAAATGACTTAATCTCATAACCTCTTGAAGTTTCAAACAAAAATGTTACGATTTTGTTGCAAAATTGCCGCAAAAATGAACGCACCCGGTGAACTTTGCCCCTTTTGGTGGTCGATACTGTCGATACAAGGGGTGCGGTGACATCAAAGAAAACCAGACTTGTTGATTGGACAATCAAGCTTGAACAAATGGCGTTGTGGTTTTGCAGCAATCACTTTGAAGAAAATGCATTGATTTTCTTGGAAAAGCCACACTTGCAACACTGTTGTCAGGGTTCTTTGGGGTGCTGGTTGTGCCCTCAAACTATGTAAAATAGTTTATTTTCATAATCTTCAACTTTAGCAACTAAACATTTTGTCTATAAGCGCCCTTTAGGATTCCTTTTAAGCGCCCTTTTGGGCCTTGTAACGCACTTGAACGTGATGATTTCAAGCCATCATTTCTGCATAACAAAATTCTAATCACAAAATTTAAGTTTCTCTGTAAGCGCCCCTCAAAGTTATTTTCATAAGATGCGCCCTTGAAAAAGTTTTACGTTCTAAAATTTAGTGTTTTTCAATCAATAATTTACGCGTTTTTTAGGCAACCCGTACCAAGATTGACGTTTCAAAAGTGATTTCACTCAAAGCGCCCCAAGTATAAAAAGAGTAATTTTGATCTCATCTGTTTTCCCATCATTGGATTAAACCCCGGGTCTCGGTTGACCTGCTTTGTTATCACACGCCGTGTGCGGTATCTAATGTGTTATTTCACCCATAATTAGCCCGGGACCAGCTTGGTAAATAAATCTGGCCGCAGTGCCAATATTTATTTCACCAAAGCTTCATTTTTTAGAATTCTAATACGCACTCTGACAAGCGAGCTCGCGCGCGCCCCCCGAAGGGCGTCAACAAATGTTTGATTTGGTTGGCGCCATTTTCATCGCTCCAGGTGCTAAAGCTAATTATACTGCATGTAATTGGAAAGTGCAAGGGTTTTTTTTTTCGTTACGCTGCGTGCAATGATGCATTTCCGGTCCCCGCCCCTTCGCCCCCTTTTTGAAGCATTAGAAACAACACGCCACACGAGCCAGGTGACAATAATTTTGAATCACCGATTCCATTAGTGTCAATTATTGATACTCTGTTGGTTTTTTGAAGGAGGGGGCGCAAAGCGGGGCGTTGCGGGGGAAAAATTCGGAAAAACACACTACTGTCAATATTGTATCATTACAGGGCTAATATAGAGCAGCACACACACACACATTCACATGTCGAGAGGCGCTTTTCGCGCAATGTGTTTCGATGCCATTAGCGTAATTATTATTGCGCGCGTAACAAGCTTCGGTGATTTCCAGGGGCGGAGGGGGCGCTTAGCGGTGAGGGGCGCTGCCGGTCCTGAATTAGGTGTCAAGCCACCAGGAAAATCAACAGGATTGAATCGAGCGCAAAAAAAAGGCGCTGCGCAAACAGTCAGCGAATGAAATTTTCTAATCAAAATAATAATTTTAATTATGTAAATGCTGTGCAAATTCACATCGCACATATGGTGAAAATGACAGTATTAGTGTAGCACTCGGTGGAGGTGGGGGGAGGGGGGAAGGGGGGGGGGCGGCTCCGTTATTGCATTACTTTGACCGCAAATTTTCACCCGCGAGGGAGACTGGGGCTTTCCGGTCAATCAATGTGACATTACGCCCTCGTGAGCGCCCCTTTCTCCTGTAGGGGGGCGAGGCGCCCCCCACCCAAAATCAGAGGGTTGACGTTACACCAGTATGTTAAAATTGGCTTAGTGTGTGTGTGTGCGCGTGTAAGTGGGTTTGGGGTTTCAAGCCATTATATTCTAACTGAAACGCCCTCCCCACCCCTCTCGAAATATCCTTCGAACACATCATGTCATATCGTTATTAGTGTTATTATTAAAACACACATTTTAATATCGCTTTCCATTTAATTCCTAGCGCTTCGGCACATGACACGTACGCTCACACATACACAGAGGGGGGTTTGTAATAAGGGGTAAATTTAATGACTATTCGCGAGGATTTCGGAAGGGGGCGGCAAAGTGGGTGGTTAGGAGGCAATTATGTTTGTGCGCGCCATGATTTGTTCACCAGCTCTTCATTCTTCTGACAGCGGTAGTTTCAGTTTGTGCGTGAGTTAATTTTGTGTCATTTCATGACATTTGATACATATTGCTAGTTTTAATGTGGGTAATGTTCATAAATTATGTGCGTTATGGTTGCGATTTGATTGAAATTACGCTGAAGTCTAAACTCGCACTTGCTATTTGTGGACATTGTTAAAAAAGCTTTAACTATCCAAATCAGATAACACAAACAGAAATCGCCCTTTTTCAAGTTGATTTCCATTTGTGTTCTACAATAAACTGTAAGCGCCCCAAAAAAATAAGTTATCCATTGAAATTTATGGAAAACAGGTTAAATATTCCAAAACCAATTTGGAACTACACAAACATGTTAAGCGCCCCTTACATTGATCTGATTGGTAAAAACCCTAATACGCCCTTTTTATTTTTGTTGTCGCACTTGAAAATATTTTTACACATAACTTTTGAAGCTTTATTCAAAAATTGTACTGACCTATCATTTTGTAAACGAAAAAAAACTTGCAATACGATTTTTTTCAGATATTTATCGGAAGCGCCCTTTTGATTTCTTGCTAGCGCCCCTATGCATTAGAAATCTGTTATTTTTTTAAAGTTAAAAGCGCTGTTCAAACTACTAAAACCTTTTTGAAAGTAAAACAAAACTTTCAAAAATATTTTAAGCGGCGCCCCACAGATAATGTGTAAGCGCCCCTTAAGTCATGAAATATGAAGAAATTTCAGTTCTATTATGATTTTGTCGCTGCTTTAAAAACTAAATATAAATAAAATTAAGTGGTCATGAAAATGCATGACAACCGTTCGGAAAATCCTTTCCTCTCGATGCTTTCTCCCTCGAATTGTACTCAAACCAAAAGTTCACCGTACTTTCTTCAGGCGTTTATCTTTGGTCATGTGGCTCGAAAACGTGCTAGGTACTACTACCCATTCTGCAAAAAAAAAACAACAATACTGTGCAAGTTTTCTCTCCCATGTGTGCGCGCCTGTGTGTCCGCTATTGATTGGTATTGGTCGGTTTTTCCGGAGTGTTTTATCTCCTTGGACCCGTCTTTTTTTTTGTACGGGGGCTTTGAGGGGCGCCTTACCGAAGGGTTGGGCACTTTCTTGGCATTCACACCCGAGAAGAAATTCGAAGTTCGGCATTCCGGATTCGCTGTGACTGTCTGTGTATTTGCAGTGTACCACCCACACACAGCCTCACACGTGGTGTACTGACCGTAACACAGATAAATCGAAGCAAAGATTCAAGACATTCGATAAGAAGGGAGAGTGTCCTGTGCGGGCGAAACTCGGACGACGTGTTGGGAAGGACTCGTTTTTTTTAAACAGGAAATATCCTTTTTGCCTCCTTCTTTTTTTGAGGACGACTGGTGAAGGGTTCATTTTCACCCGTTTGGTGAGGGGAAAAACTCCAAGAAACCGTCGAATATCACATATCAAGCAATTCACTTTATTTTGTCGCCCCGTTTTTTTTTTCTTGAGCCTTTGCTGACTCATAAGAGTGCTGAGGATGATGACGCCCTGGAAAAGCAATTGTTATTCTTTCGAAGGCTGGCCTCGGACACTGGAAATGAAATCATTTGAAAAATGGTCACACCAGCACGTGGGATTAACCAACCTCGTCCTCTCGCTCTCTAATGGACTCCAGAACAATTGTCTTGAAGTTTGATCTCTCAGGATTCCCCCCTTTTTCACCGCAAAGAGCGAACACCATCTGGTGTTCGATCCATCACGTCCCAAAAGTGGACGAACCCCGAGTGCAACACCTTGCCAAAGCTGAAGCGCCCTCCCCAAAAAGTGGCCCCGGGAAAAATGAAGATGGACAGCCAAAGTAAATTTTCCTGTACACGTATCGAGTTTATTTATTTCTTCTGGAGCCCCCCCCCCCCCCACCACACACGTGCGCTTCCTTACCCCCACGCACACGTGGGTAGTTGGGCAAATTTTGCATACAGAATCAATTTCTGATTGAGAGGGGCGGCTTCCACCCTTAACGCCCTCCTGCGAGAGGGGTGCAAAGAAAGGTTTCTTTTTGAGAAGAGGTGGCGCCATCTTTTCTGGAATCGATCCCGAAATAAATCCAGACTGTGGCCACCTTCGTCGGCTCGCCCGGTGCAGTGCACATGTGAGCGCCCCTGAAAAGGGGCGCTTTGAACTAAAATGCGTTTTTTAGTGGAAAACGCCAAAAGTTATGCAATTTTTGACTTTTTAATCGCCTACTATTTGCGTCGAAATCACCAAAATTTAGTTAAAGTCACTCAAAATTACGGTCCCTTCCAGGTAAATCGGGCACCCCTCAAAAAAAGCTGAGAGGTGGCGGAACGGGAAATAAAACTTTCATTCCGTTTGGCTGGCTGGCTGGCTGGGGCTTCTCAATCACGATGACCCGGATTGGTTTATGGGAGGAGAGAATTGTTTTCGTGGGGTGGAGGGTGGCCTTACTAGTGTAGTGCAAATAAGGGAGCGGCGATTTCCTGGCCGCGCCGCCGACAGGTTGCGTAATAAAGCAATTTTACTTGCGTAATCGTGATGAAGTTTGAGAACGACGGGCTCGACCTCCTCCCTGAATTGGGATTGGGTAATACGCCTTGACGTCAAATTGTGCAGTTGGAAGTTTTGACTTTTGTTACGTTGTTTTTTTTTGGGTTTGGGAAGAGGAAGTCAAATTAAGTATTAGCTTACACAAAGAGATGTAAATTTACATGGTTTTTTGAGTAAAATTACATTTTTTCGAACATGAGAAATTTACCTCCTATAGATGTTTTTTATCATATATATGGAGAAAGCGACATTACACTCAAAGAGATATAAATTTACATACCTTTTGAAGTAAAATTACAAAACACACAGTTTTTTCTGACGCTGTGTAGATGATTTTTGTAGAGGAATATTGGAAAAAAAATCAAAGTTTTCAACTGAAACAAGTTACGAAATTTGATTTTTTGGAAATAAATATAGTTGGTTGAATCTTATTCTTCAGGAAAATTAAGATCAATTGAAGACATTTCAAGACAAATTCATTCCATCTTATCATTTCGCACAGCATCGCTTAAAAAACGAATTCATTCAGAAAAACCTCAAACTCATCCATTGATTGCATCGTAGATGAAGTTTGACCCATCTCGGGTTAAAAAGTTCACATTTCGCGATCTCTTCGGCAGGCGCAGATTCCCATCTTGCTTGATTTGATTCCGTAACGGGTGGAACCCTCTTTTTTTAACCCGCCAGCCGCCCATGTGGGCTGAATTCTGATGGCCACAGCTTGCCAATTCAATCTTGCTCGCTCGAACGATCATTCTTCGTGTCCGAAAAAAATGTGAAAAAGCCCGATTCTAAATTTTATCGCAAAAAAGTCACTGGCGTAATGGCAAGAGTTTTCCGGATGTTTTTTTTGTTCGTCCTCCGTCGGTCCAGAGTACCCGGCAACATATTGTGTGGCGGGAAAAGCAACCCACCGAAGAAATGGCCAACCCTTCGAGGGAACAAACAAAACCCGGAGGTCCACCACAAGGCTCACTCACACACACACACGTTTTCTCAAGTGTAGTCTTAGGAAGAAAAAAAAAAGTAATATTCAATACTGGAAAATTTCCTTTTCATGAAAGAACGACGACGACGACGACCAGATAAGACGAAAAAACTTTCAATCTTGGTCCGGAATGAAAATGGAGATAGCCGGAAAAAAAGATTCGCTTCCGTGCCGGACAAGGACCGCGGCACGGCGTTCATACACGTCCAAATCCTTTCTGGGTTCTCCTTTTCTTTTTTTTCGTCAGTTGGCCCTTTCCGCCCTCTCTGGTACGCATTTTAACGAGAAGAAGGGAAGCCGGGGTCGGGGCGTAAAAAAATCTCCACATAAAATTAAATGTATGTTGTTTATATAACACTCCTTTTGCCTCCGTTTTCTTCCGGTGGGGGGTTTCCCTCTCGGAAAATGTGGAAAACCCCCGGTCCAACTCAAATCAAACCGATTTCCAATTCTGGTCCAGTTCTTCGAAAAAAAAAAGAAAAGAAAAAAAGAAGAAGACCACCATCAACAATGCCATCTTCGTCGAGGTTTGACTGACTGAATCGTCAGGATTCTTGGTCCTTTTCTTCACTCCGACGGCGGAACCCCAAGTGTGGGGACGCATCATCATTATCATCATCGATGGACCTAAATCTATATAGGAGATTCTTTTCATTCCTTCGGTCCGTTCGTCTCTTATCGCAGGCTGGGGACGATTCACTCTCGTGATTCTGCTCTCTGGTAGCGTCAAAAAAAAAGCAAGGAGACAAAAAATCGAGAAAATCGGGCGCCCGATAGAGAGTGAGAGGGTTGTGGTGGAAATCCTTGGGAAAAACACTCACAACGCATTCTTTCGACCGGGGAAAGCGACCGGCTTTTTCAGCGAGGAAGGCGGGGTGAGAGGTCATATTTTGTTATGCTTTCGTGGGATAGTGGGTGAGAAAGCTGGTTAAAAATTGAGAATCTTGAAGATTAAGGTTTCTTTTGAAAACTTTATAAGCGCCCTTTAAAGTTTTTCTTAAAAAAGCCTTTTTCAGGTTTTAGCAAACGAAAAAAGCCCTTTTACTGTTTTCTACAAAAAAAATCGGCCGGTTTATGATTTTTTGATAGTTCAATCAGACGCTCCCTTTTTCTAAAAAATATTGAAAGTCGTTGTTTTTTTATTTGTTTTTAAAATAAGCTTCAAGCAAATCTTCTATCACTGCTCAAATTTTAGTTTTGCTGTGCCCTTTGAATGCCTTTTTTATTGGCTTCCATAATTTTGATTGGAAGCGCCCTTTGCACCGAACCTAGTTAAAGTCAATTAAATTTTCAAATTAGGGTTTTTCAAATAAATAAATATAATTATTTGTTTTTTTTTTCGCTGGTTTCTCTTGAACGCTCTTTTCAATAATCTTCTGTCAAAATATCAATTCAGTATTAAAAAGGGTGCTTAAATTGAAAACAACATGTTTTGTATTATATTTCGTAGTACTGATTGGTAAAATTCTGGCTTGAGATAAAAGGGGCGTATGAGCATCAACCTTATTTTGTAATCAAAATTTTTCATTCAATAATCTTATTCTTATTCAATTTCAACGCCCTTTACTAGAAACTCAGTCACAATATGAGTACAGTAAAAAAAGGGGCGCATCGAAGATTTTTTTTAATCTAACTATATTCATTTGAAAAAAATTCTCAGTGCTGATTGGAATCACCCTCAAGAGTGATGAAAATGTAATACTCCATACAATTTTTTGTATACGTTTTCTAGCATTTTTTACAAATTTACCATAAACGCCCTTCACAATAACCTTAGCCAAAATATAAATTCTGTATGAAAAGGGCGCATTGCATTGAAAGGTTGATGATTGATAAGTATTCTTACTGCAATTATTCATTTTAATGACTTTCACAGTATAAAACTTTAAAATATTGATTAGAAGCGCCCTTTCCCATAAAACATGTGAAATGATGGTTTGGAATAAAAGGGGCGCTTAAGCGCTTAGGTGAAAGTTCTTGAACTTTTTCGATGTAAGCAAAAACCAATTTTAAAACAATTTTAGACAAAACATGAAAAAGTATGAAAGGGGCGTTTCGAAGAATACAAAGAGACTTCTTAAAAAAAATTAAAAAGTGAATTCAATAACAAGGGGCTAATTGTAGAATCCATTTTTAAATTCTTACATAAATTTTATTGAAACTGCCAAATTTCATCAAAATTCTGCCCACAATCCCCCTTAAACGCCCCACAGTGCGCCCTTTAAAAAAACAGGACTTAGGAGGCACCCCCCTTCCCACGATCATAACACGCAAGAAAAATGAGGCATCGATGTGTCCTACTGGCCTCTTCCTTTTCGGCTCGGCTTATCCTTTGCTGTGTGTTGAAAGCAAGGAAGGACGAGGGGGGGCGCAATCGGACGGACAGGCGATGATTTTTCTTTAAAATGAGAATGGCCATCGTCCTTTTTTTTTCTCGGAACTCAACCAACTTGGGGTGGAGGACGACGAAAATGGGAAGTGATGTTTATTTTTCTTTCCACTTTGGCTTGGTTCGGAGGATTTTTTTCCGCGCCAGGACTTAAGGGGTGGCGTTGAATTAAGTTATTTTTCGTCTTACTTAGGCTTGGCTCGTTTTTTTACGAGTGCCAAATTAAGTTCAACGCCTAATGAGGGATTATATGCGGTATATTTTCGGGCTGGAACGCGAGTGAGAGAGTTGTTTTCTTTTTTTTTTTTCGCGGAAAAGGGGGTTATTTCACAGTAATTTGTGGTCATATTTCAAGTAATAGAGTGGGATTTTTTTAGGGGGAAGCACTTTGGCAGATTAGTGTGATATTTGGATTCAATTGTCATCGAAGGGCGGTGGTTATTCAAATCGATTCGAGCTGGAACGACCTACTTTTCTAAGATAAAACACTTCAAACGGTTTCCAATCGGCAAAGTGTGTACGGACAATTTCGTTTGTTCAAAATTGATCGGAAAATCTAACAAAGGCAACACTCACTGATATTATCTAAAGATATTAGTCCAAGAAAAATAAAATATAAAATCAATCCAGTAATCAACTCAAACCAACTACTCGAATTTGTTCGGAGGGAGGTAACTAAATCAAAACGTATTAGTGGTTTTAAAAAAAGGGGAGGTAGGCTTTTGGAAACTAAACTAAAGATAGTTGTAGCGAAAAATAAAAAAAAACAGACAGCGCGCACTCACCAAAGTTGTCCCCGTGCATGCCGGAGGGTCCCGGTATCAGGCCGGGAATGCCCTGCAGTCCGAGGAAGGGGAACGAGGGCCGCGTGTGCTCGACGTTGCCGTTCATGCCCTCGATGTCGTCCCCGTGGTCGGAGGCCGCGGTGTCGCTGCTGTTGGAGTCCTCCCCGCTGGCCATGGCCTGCAGCGACGACAGATCGGGATGTTTCTGTAGGGGGTAGAGGGATCGAGGTCATTTGAGTTCAGGCGGATCGCGATGGAGTTTTGAACTTTTCCACCTCTGCTCGAAAACTCGTTCATAAAACAGAGATTTTTCATCGCGATGAACTGAAAATTTGGATCGCTAAACGCGATTGTTTTGTGCTCATCAGGTTTTACTTGGGTTGACAATTCTCTTCGTTATAAAAATTTCTGAAGTCATGTTTCCATCGCGAAACGATTGTTCCATCTCTTTTCGTGAGCTCTTTAGCAGGGTTATTTTTTCCACATTTGCTTAATATTTAGTAAACAGATCTGGGAGTTTCTACGTGAGGACAGTTTTTTTATATCCTTCAAAAGAGCTGCCAATTTTGGTAGCGATTGTTGCCAGCACCACTTAAAATATTTGAAGCATGACATAAATTTCCATCGCGATGCAATATGTTTTCCATCACTGAACTCTTCCGTATGGTTAAAAAAATGCAACAAGATGATCATTTACATTGTGATGCGAGTTTTTCCACCTCTGCTCTCAAAACTTGTAAACACAGCTGAACATTTGCATCGCGAGTACAATTTCTACGTGAGACGAGTTTTCCATGTCTGCAGACTCATCAAGAGGGCTGCCGATTTTGTTAGCGATTGTTGTCAGCATCACTTAAAAAAAAATTAAAAATGACATTTACTTCACGATGCAATATTTTTTCCATCTCTGATCGTGAACTCTTCAAAATAGTAAAAAAATTGATAAAAAAATTAAAGCTTGTAAACAAAGCTGAACATTTGCATCGCGAATATAATTTCTACGTGACGCGATTATTCCCACCTCTGTTTTTTCCAACTCTACTGACGATTTTATCGCAAGACAAGTTTTTCCATGTCTGTTCAAGAACTAGTCAAAAGATCATGGAATCAAAACCGCGAGGCGAACTTTTCCATCCCTGAACTCTTCCCCAAACGACTACTCACCGATGGCACGGATAGGGTGGGTCCCCCTTCGAGCGCCTGACCGAGCAGCGACTCGCGCAGCTCCAGGCTGCGATCGCGGTCCCGGTGCTCAAAGTCCAGGACGCTACCGCCGCCGCCGCTGAGCTTGCTCTTGTCCTTGGAGCGGTCGCGCTCGCGCGTCAACGGGTGCTGGCCGGGCACCGGCAGCAGATCCAGCGGGATCGGATCGTCCGGGCTGAGGCCGTGCTGCTTGCGGTACAGTTCCGAGCTCTTGGTACGCTTCTGGGGTGGGGGCGCCGGCGTCGAATCATCCGGCAGCTCCCATGGTAACGAGGTTGAAGTCTAGCGGGATTAGTCAACAAAGAAAAGGGGTAGGTGGGGGGAAAAAGGGATTAATTATCGTGAGCCAGTTTTAATTTGAATTTTATTACGGGTGATGCTTTTAGCTCCTGAACAGCAGGTGTCGATAACGAGGAGGAATTTAGCGCCGCCGCCGCCGCTGCCGCTGCTGCCGAAGAGGCCGAGGACGATGGTTCCTTTTGGTGATGGTGGCCGCTGCCATTGCCGCTGCCCGGTTTCGGCACATCTGCCAGCCCCCGCACTTGGAGCAATTGTGCCGTTTTGAGGAAATCGCTTAATTGATCCTGTCCGATGTGCACTTCGCCGTTGTACATAAATCTGTTGATGTTTTTGGAAAAAGCACAAACGAAAAGTTCCCCCCGGCGGGGAGGGGTTGGGGAGAAACGGATTAATTAGTTTAGTTTTGGCCCTGGAAGCAGCAGTCAGCAGTGTGATGAACGAGGACTATTTAGGGGGAGGTTGGGGGGAAACGACCATTACCTCAGCAGACTTTCGATGTCCTCGGAGCGTACGTCACGCAGGATGACAATCGGATGCTCGCAGGGATTCGCCTTCAGCAGCTTGCGGAAGTAGGGACTACACGCACTCAGCACGACCTGGAGAAAGGGGAGGGAGGACGTTAATGGGATTATGGAGCAGAAAATTGCTGGAAATTGAACGGATTTCGTGTCGAAAGTCTGTCGCGTTGGATTGTGTCCGGGCACAGAGAAGTTAGTTTGCTGCGAAAGGTGTCTTTGGAGAAAGTTTTGAAGTTTCAATGAATGATTCCGCTGCGATTTAAACAACACCTACAATTTTTACAGTTGTTTAGATCTGAAGCTAAAATTGAATGCTGAACAATATAAATCCAACAAAATAACCAATATCACAGAAAAATAATTTGATTGAAAAAGATAAAAATAAAATAATTTTCAATATCTTAGACAACGTTAAAACACTGAATACAAGATTGTATTACAGTCCGGACTCGATTATACGAAGGCCTTGACGAAATTTCACTTCGGATAATCGAATCAAAAAATGATTTTTGCGTTGTCCTATTTTTTACCCCTAAATTGCTCTAAAGTGATTTAAAATTTTTAAATCCAAGATGGCGGCCAAAATGGCGGTGATAAAATATTGAAAAAAAAAGATGTTTAAAGTTAGAAAATAAAAAATATAAAAAAATGTTTCGTTCATGATTTGAATATCCGAAGTCCCATACAAACCTTCAGATAATCGAACTTCGGATAATCGAAACTTCGGATAACCAAGACTTCGGATCATCGAATCTGGACTGTATTGTATAAAAATATTGACAATAAATCTATAACAAGATTTTTCCAATTTCATAATTTATAATAAATAAATCAAAACAGTTTTAGACGTTTTGACTACACTATTTAAAGCACATAAAAAATAAATTTTCATAAATTCATTGATATTTTGGAAAATTTTGATAGCAGCATTACTGTAATGAGGTATAAAACATGTTGTTAATGTTTTTGCTTCAAAATTTGAAAATTCAGGCCTGAACTTTGAAATTTACATTTTTGTAATTGTTTTTGCTCCTCCCTTTACCTCGACCTTTTAGAGAAAAAAGCTAATCACCATTTTGGTCAAATATAGAAAATATTGTGGAATAATGGATTAAAACAAGCAAATAAATTACAAACATAAATGAAAACACGACCAACAACTATTAACTTCTATTGAAAATTATAAAAATTAAGATTATTTAAATTGTCATAAAACTGAATATTCTAAAGAATGTTTATGTTTGAATTAAATTAGGGTTACATTTTTATTTTGATTTTGCTCCATATATTTTTTTTTTGGAAAAACTTCAACTTTTTTTTGCCTTTTTAGACATTCCCTCTTTTTTTGAATATATTGTCTCTAAATCTACCCAATTTGCATTCATGTTTAGAATTTGATAACCAAAATTTGTTCAACAAAAGAAGAAAAATATAAGCATTTTAAAATAGAAATTTTGAATGATCCGCAAAAAAAAATAGACGAATAAACACAAACTAAAAAAAACAAATTAAAAGTTGAGGCTCAATATTAAACATTTTAAGTATCAGTTATGGAACTTTTTTTCTGATCAGTGAACTCAGAATTGAAAATTTGCAGTGCTCTATTTGAGTTAAAATTAAAAAAATAATAAAAAAAACTTCATATTATCGTAAACATGGGTGACAACGGGCCATACCAATTTCAGCATATCTGTATGATCCAATGTCACCCCTTTTTCCGTTGGATTTTCATTTTTTTTAGTGTTCAGTAATAATTGTTTTTCTGTCCAAGGATTTTTAAAGAAATTCTTGGAGGGGAGGGGACAATGTTTTAAATAAAATTTCCATTTACCTAATTCAATTTATTATTTTAATCAAAGATTATATATGCTGCACCTAGGGTTTTATTTATTGTAATATTTGTGTTTAATATTTGTGTTTGTATAAAATCAGGATAACTGAAGTTTTTTTTTTAAGTTTCAATAAACAAATTTTTCATTCTTTACTTTTTGGATGTTTTTAAACTACCTTATGTCAGGGGTATTTAAAAACATTATAAAACATAAAATTTTTGGAATTTAAAAAAAATCAAGAAATAAACTTTCGATTAATAATACTATCCAAAATGAAAATACGAAAACTTGGTAGCCGTTATGATTTGTTTGAGCTTCCATAGATGTAAATAAATCTTGAACTTATTTATTATTTATCAATGTTTTCATTTGTGTAAAGGTCCTAATGAATAAAGTCAAGAAATATTGTTTTTTTAAATATTTTATAAAATTTAAAAATATTGTTATTAAAAATATATTGATTGATTCTTTAAATAAAGTATTTTTTTTAGTGTTTCTAAATATATTCTAAAGAAAACTCAATTTTAGTTGACTTTGAGTCAATATTGTACCACATTATTGTCGTATCCTTTGCAGCTTGAAAACCCTTTTGTTGTGTACACCCAAACTAGAATCCACTGGCATTCGGTGATGACTAAGCTACTGACATCCATTGGCATCTCAATTGCCAAACAGGTATGCAGTCGTGCAGCCACTAGAAAAGCGATGTATAAAGAGAGTTGCACATAGTAAACACGCGATGTGCCTCTCATGTCTTTGTGATTTATTGGTAAAGAGATGGACTCTCATGCAGTGATCTCGGGATCAAGTCTCGGTGGAAGCAAAACATTTTTTCTGTCCGTAACACATTTTTACATTTTTAAATTTTGGTCTGTCAAAATTTTCAAGGGTTTAGATGTTTCGTTGTACAAAAAAGCAATCCTACCTTATGCGCCGTGAACGACCGCGCCTCGCACGCGATCGTCACATCGACAAAGTCCTCCTCGTCGCGCAGGTGCCGAAACGAGGACAGTATCGACGACTGGAAGTCGTTCCACTTGAGGGCGTACTGCTGCTGCTCGGACGGCGTCGGCGATGACATCGTCGTCCGGTGCTGCTGCTGCATGTGATTCTGATGCTGCTGCTGCTGCTGACTACTGCTGCTGGATTGGTCTCGATCTCGCAGCTGATCGCGAAGTTGCTGGTGAAGCTGGTGACTGCTGCTGCTGTGGTGGCTGCTGTTTTCCCGTTCCCGCTCGCGGTGTTCCCGCGCCAGTAGCGCCAGGTGGTGGTCCAGTTTGGCATCGTTGCTGCTGTTCGTGCTGGCCCGGTTCTTGCTGCTGTTGTTGTTATTGTTGTTGTTGTGTATGCTGCCGGGGGGCGGGCTCGTGTGCTCCGACGGGTGCATCTGCTGCGTTTCATTCATCCTGGCGGCGGTGAAGGACGACGCCGGAAGTCGTCTCAGGTTCGGACTGTGCTGCTGCTGGCTCGCGACACTTGCCGTAGTCATTCAATACATCGAGACGGAAGGAGGGGGGGTTGAGTTCTTGTTCTTGTTTGTTAGTTGACTCCTTACGCTTGTAACTTTTAGTAGTAGCAGTGTGAGTGCTAAGAGGTAGTAGTTTTCTTCTAGTTTTTTTTTTATCTTTTTGGTTTGAGATCATTTAAGCTTTCGTTGGAAATCCATTTTCTCGCCTCCTTCCGCGGTTCAGGTTGATGGTGGTGGTGGTGGTGCTCGTACAAAACAAAGGACGGAATTTCTGCAATGGAAAATTGGGTGGGAAAACGGGGGAAAACTTGATTAATATTCTCCACCAGACACAGAGAGTGCAGAGGGGTGTGAGAGTCGAGCGAGCGATTTGGAGTGCTGTCGGTGCTGCAGTAGTGGTGCATTTTTCGGTCTACACAATTTTCGGCAGCTGCAGCGGGGAGGGCCGTTTGGCATAAAGTAATTTGACATAATAGTCGTTTCACATAAAATGTACTTTTTTGCTTCTTGACAAAAATGCTAGGTTAACAAAATTCAATGAAAGATTTTTTTTTCAAAAATGCGGCCATTTCCAAAAAAATCGTGGCTTTTTGGAATGTAAGTTTCCCACAATTGAACGGTTTGTAAAATTATCGTTTCTCATAATTTAGCCGTTTCTCATAATTCAGACTATTGGTATAATGATCGTTTTGAACAAAAAAGGTCGGTTTGTATAATTTTTCATAATAAAATAAATTAATATAATGGCGATTCCATTATAAAGTCGATTATTATGACCAGTTTGTATAATGGTCGTTTCTCATAACACGGCCGGTTTTCACAATGGTCGTTTCCAATAAAATAACCAGTTTGTCAACAGGAAGTCGTTTCTTACAATAGTTTTGTTTTTTTAAATGGTTACTAAACAATTAAGTTGAAAGGTAAAATTGCCATTTCCCATAAAAAGGTGATTTTCATTTGTTCTTTCAATGGTCGTTCCCCATAATAAGATTGTTTTACAAATAGAGCGATTCATATAAGAATTATTTTACGTTGATTTATATAATGAGCGTTTCCCATAAATGGTAGTTTCGCATAATGGTCGTTCCCCATAACTGGTCGTTTCTTATAAAAAACTTTGCCTCAATCTTTGTGTTGCGCAAAAAATTCAAAACCTGAATGGTCGTTTCGCATAACTGATCGCAAAATAGTCACTTCAATTCACAGCAAAATTATGCCAAACGACCCTTTATGCCATCTGAACCATCATCCCGCCGGGAAAGCACAGATTGTGGAAAATTTGGTGACGAAACCCGAGAATGACGAAGGGAGTTGGGTGGTAAACTTTTTGGGAAATCGTCAGGAAAACGCAGGCGCTATGATTAAGTGTGTGTAGTACTGTCGGAGATTTCCCTGGAACGAAAAGGTGGTGCGAGGGGGGGGAGGGGGTGTTTTTATTGTTTCCATAAAGTTGCACTTTTGGGGGATGAGAAGGGGGGTTTGAGTGGCAGCTCGGTTGAGCCGTTACACACATAGAGAGAGGAAACTCGGAGAGTGTCAAATTTCTGCAAAGTTTTTAGCTTTGTGGGGAGGGGGGGGGGGGGCAATAGTTTCGAGCACCAACACACTGACTCGAAATTTTGGTTTGGTGAAGTGGTTGTTTTTCCCCCCTCCAGAAAATACCAGTGTGTTGGTGAGTGGCGTTGGTACGAGTGAGAGCGAGCGAGTTTGTGTGTCTAGATCAAAATAATAAAGATTAATGCTTTTTAATGGTGCACACAGGCCGGGCTAGAATTCGTCGGTCCGGTCGTCGTGTCCCGGTATGAGTGTACCGGACCCCGGACTTGGTCAAAAGAAGGGGGTTGCCCGTTTTTGCTGGCATTTGTTTGCTCCTATGCGGAACAGAATAAATATTAATCTGTGAATGCATTTTAATAGAAGTTTTCCTCCTCTCGGAATGGTGCTTTTTTGTGCCTCTTTCAAAATGATTTGCTGTGGGAAGGCGCACGTTATCGATCGGCGTTGAACGAAATTTATGAAACACACAAATTGAAGCCATTACTGGGGACTGCCTCGCAGAAATGTGTCCCCAGCGAGTTAGCACGCGTTGGTTAAATTCACCAAAATTGTCCGAATTGGTTCGTAAGTATTTTGCACCGATTTGCAGCTCAAGCGAGCCGTGAACGAATCGACTTTATTTCATTTTTGCGCAAACACTAGCGCCAATAGATTTGTCCTTCTAGTCGTTTGAACTAGTTTTATGTGTAATTTGCAAATACAAACACTAACGCATGCTGACTGTTGAATGTTTGTGCTCATGGTTAGATAAATATGAGAGAGGTTGTTGAGTGATGTGAGTTGGAATGTTTGATGTGATAATTATGAGAAATGACAGCAATTTAATTGAAGTGTGTTCGTTTTGTTTGATGAAAACATTAAAAAGAAAAAAATAAACACATTTGTATTTTTATCCAAATAAATCCCTAAACAGGGTTGCCAACTAATAAATTGTATGACAATCTGGTATTGAAAACTTCAACAAAACGAAAGTGTTGCCAGACCGTCTAAAGAAGGTATTAGATTACGACAAACAAACATACTTGCACTTTTTGACAGTTTGCTTGTTTTGTTTGTTTACAGAAACGTCAGCCTGCATTTAGATACACACTTAGACTTTTTGGCGAGTTTTCCGAAAACAAGTTTGTTGATAGATCCATAACTTTCCCTTAACTGAAGATATCTCATGCCAGTGATGCCAGATCGTTAGATGTTTTAGATTTTCATCATTTTTTACAATACCCTACATTAAAGAGTCGTAGGGCAGTGTTGCCTGATTGTCACATGCTACATACAACATATAACATTTTAACGTGAAAATTAAATTAAATTTTAGCTTTGACAACTTCTTTAAATTTCTCGGAATTAAAAAAAATCCAAATTCTAGAAATATCTCACACCAAAATTGAAAAAAAAACTCAAAAATATAATTGAAAAATTGTTGTATTCAATCAAACCGAGCTCGCAGCCTCATACTTGCAGCATCATCACGGTCATCACTCAAGCCAAGCACGTATTTGTTTAGTCAGCACAAATAGCCGGTCAAATCCGAGCCCAGAAATTGATACATTTGAAACGGCTTCGCCACGAATTAAACAATGAGCAAAAAAAAAACGCTCCAGCAACTGTAGGTAGACTTAGTGTGCAAATACCAAATCAGCCAACAGCAACAACAAGAAGAAGCAGTGTTAATTAATCTTCAATACCTTTTTAATTACCAATCAGAGGTCTGACGCCAGAGCCAAAACTGTGTTTTTTTGCTCTCGAGAGGAGGGTTTTGCGTAATGTTTGGAAATTGATTTCGGTACGCCCAGTGGAAAATCAGTTTTGAGGTTTCACGTAGCGCAGCAAAAAAAATCGAGCAACTTGCATAAGGTTATTTTTTGTGGAATTACGCAGCTTGAACTAGTTTCAATCGGATAACTGCGTAATTTACATTGTATTGAAAAGAAGGAAATTTGAATGGAAGTAATTAAAAATTTGTTGGGTAACGCAATTGAACATTCGTCAATTTCAATCAAAAATTTCAGTCACGTTGAATTAGCGTGCAACTTATCAAACGTTTGGATTGACCAAATGATGAGGGAGATATTACATTGCGGGAAACTTTGTTATCAACACTAGACAAGATTTCAACCTTTGCATCTCGACAAATTAAAAGAAATAGCGTTTAAAATGACAATCGTTCGAAATGATCGTTATTCTTAACAATGACAAAAATAATGAAGGAGGTATTCGATTGCGGGAAACTTTGTTTGCAAACTAGACAAGACTCAAACCGCTGCACCTTTCTACTTAAGAATGTTTCAAAAACAAGTTTCACATAACGTAATCTGCTTGTCTGTGAGGTTAAGGTGACGACCTAAAATTGATAAACTCATTGCAGCTTTATTAACGAGAAATGCACAGTTTCTCGCCCGCGAGACGCGGAAAGAACGCCTGTAAGACGAGCTGATCCAAACAAACTGAACACAACAACAAAAAAATAAACAGCTCAGAGGAAAAACATGAAATTAGCATAATGGTAATTACTTTTATTACCTTCTATTAGCCTGTTTGTGGTTGCAGAGCCAAAGAGATGTTCTTTGTCTGAGCTCGCAGTTCGAACAAGATTTTCGAATTAGCGCAATTTCACTTAATTGTGGTGAAATATTTTCTCATTTTTTGTTTCGACGGGGAGGTCCGTTGTCTCTCGCGGGCTTCACGGGGTCGAGTGCCAAAAAGATCAGCAAGTGATCAGCAACAGTTTTCGGGGTCCAGGAAGGCGCCCTCCTGGGAGTGCCATACCGGGAGGCTAGCGCCAATGTCTGGCCCCCTCAGAGGATGTAACGTATTAATAAAAATTGTGATAATTCGCTGCGTTTTTCGAGTAATAAAAATGAAATTAAACACTTGGTTTGCGTGTTTGTGTTTGTGGTGGTGGTTTCTACCACGGACTTGAACGTGGCTCGCTTTTTTTTGGAGGGGGAGGCAAAACATGTGTAATTGTTTTTTGTCAGTTCTTGAACTTCCTCCTTTCGCCCAGACGTCTGGTTCTCGTCTCATGTGTTGGTTCTGGCGAATTTCACCGAAATTATTCGGCGACTCGCGCGCCGTTTTTATTGCGCACTTCCAAGTCAGAAAACAATTTTGGGTTTGGCGCGCTTTTTTTCCTGTACCATATAAATTATGAGCACAATTATTATTTTTTGACTCCAAAAGTGGGAGGAAATGAGGCAGGGGGTAGGGGGGAGTCGTACATGAAAAGACACATTTTGTGTCTTTGGAGCAGTAGCAGCCGCAGCACCGTCGATCATACCGTGTACATATGTTTTCAGTTTATTTTTAAATTTATCTCATTTGCGTGTCACTTGGTACGAGAGCGGTTCCCTCCCCGCCTTGCCCGAAAAAAATACAGTCGTTTTTCCCAAAACTTTTTCTCCCCCGCGCTATGAATGGGAAGGAAAAGTGCGCGAGGGTGGGCCACTTTTATGTGGGAGAATAAGAGCTAAGCAGTCGCGAGTTGTATGTTATTACCGTAGGGTGGTGAAATGCTGGATTTTTTTTTTCGTGATTTGAAGAATCTTTGAGTAATGATTAGTAACGAACTCCAAAAGTAAGAAATACATTGAATGTCAACAAAATTAAAAATAAGAAATCCTAACTTTTTTTTTGCTGATTCGAACCTCGATTTGTCTCTCACAGTGGAGGTGCCCTTAATTCTTGAATAAATTTAACTCTCAAAAACTTGATTTTTGATCCAATAGTTAAACATGATTTTCATGATTGTGCAGTTGACTCACACGGAAAAGATTTCTTTAATTTTTATTTTGTTCTAGATTTGCTTCACCGGGTAGAGATGCCCTTAATTCGGCTATTTTTTTTTTTTCAAAGAAACAAATTAAATTTCGAACCAGACAAAAGCATATGTCTGCATTTTAAGAAAAAAATCGAACTGTCACTATAGAAATTGTGGTTTGCACAACCCAAAGGAGATGCCCTAAGCGTAGCCATTATTTAACCGAACTGAAATTTTAATGTTGAGTCCACATTTCAGTCATGAACACATAAATTGCATTAAAAAAAGTTTTCTTTGAGATACGAGTTTATTTTCTCATTCTTTTTAGAATTATTCTTCCTCAAGGTGGAGATGCCCTTATCCGTAAAAATCGCAAATCGCCCACAGTTCTGCCCCCTGACGGTAGGCGCGACGCCAGTCAACCCGACATGTTTTCCCCATCGTCGTGCGTACCACGTGGAAATAGAGATGCCCGTGGGGAATCCGGAAAAATCATCGTTCCCCCTCGTCTCGCCCAGAAAATGCACACTGGGGTAGGGTGTCTCGGCTACGGTCGGTTCTGTTTCAATTTATCGGTGTTTTGGGCAGATTAAGACACGAGACAGCTGACTGTTGGGAAAGAAGTTGCACTTGTCTTGTTCTCGGGCAAAAGTCACGCCAGATGTTACATGATTGATATAGAATGTTTTTTTCTTGAACCACCCTAGCTTTGCGCCTCCGTACGCAAGGTAATTAGTTGGGACCGAATCGCGCTCCGTCCGCGCAGCGGACAATTCAGCTGTCAAACTCAAGTCACAAAATCGCATATTTGAGACACGAAATTTACGTGCATTCCCCGTCAAATTTTGCCCCGTCAGCGTGGTATGCTAACCGTGATTAACGTACTGAGGACAAACGCAGGTCGTAAAGAAAGTAGCCGCGCGCCGCTTCTTTGTTGGCAACACTGTTGCGTCACTTTGACAGATCGCGTGTGCGCGCGGCCACGCCGCGTAGGGCAAATCGACCTTTTCCGCGACAATAGCCTAAATTACCGTTAATCATCGCGGATGCAGCGGCGGCGGCGGCGGCCTCATGAATAATGTCGTCTCGAGCAATTCAGCAATTGCAACCGTATCAAGTATAGCGTGATCACGAACGGGCAAGATAGGCAGATGTGAACAGTTTTGAATTGCGTTCTCTATTACGGACTTCAAGGTTGAGGTACCCAGTAAAATGTTTGGGATATTTGCTGAACAAGGTAGGTCAAGTGAGGTGAAGAAGCTGAAGCATCATAGTACTGGTAAGTATTGCTGTCAACTGTCAACTGTCAATCTGTATGGCAAAGATCAGACCTCTATTTGTCTGTGTGGTCAAATAGAAGTCTGTCTGGCAAAGTCTACTGAAAAGTAGGAGTAAAACTGCTTATAAACAATCGTGATAATGGCAATTAAGATTAAATATTTAAATTATTCACGTCTGTTATTTGAAAATAACGCTTAATCGGCGTATTATCCATAATAGCGCTCGAGAATATAATTATTACAAATTTCATAATCTCTCCAACGATTTGGGTTCCCCCATCCAGCAGCAATCGATTCCGGGAGGAACTCTTTCTCTGCTTGCCCCCTCTCCAATTCTGACGCATACCTTACCTGGAAGAGGCTCTTTCTACGTCTACCCCAAGACTCCAGAGCTCAATGTGGGATGCTGGAAGTGTAATTGAATGCTATTTGTAAATAATTTTTCAATTGGTCTTTTGCTGTTTTTTTCCTCCCCTACCTCCAACCTTGCGCACAGAACGCACAATACGAGAGCTTGTTTCCTAATTATTCATAATTTTGTTCGCGCGCACTCGAGGCGCACACTAGGTCGAGCTGGCTCCACTGGACCGGAAAACCGAGCGACTCTTCAAAATTTGATTTATATTTTTTGACCGGTTGCTGCAGCTCCCCCCGCTCTTGTTCGGCGGAAACGAGCGAGCGAGAACACACGATCCCGTTTTGGACCCACACACACAGCTGGTTTGTGTCTTGGCTTAACCAATCCGGTACGGCAATTAACCTACATTTGACAGGTTAAGGTGCCATAATGGCGCCACGCGAGCTGCCAGATGCCATAATGGCGCATCAGCTGTCAAAAGAGCTGATGTGCGAAAAGTTATTATAGCAGCCGCCATTATGGCACATTTGACAGCTGGGAGGTTGGTGACCTCGGCTACCGCAGTCAGCGTAACCGCACAAGTGGCGGAAGTATCGAAGGGGGGTATCAATTTCACCAGAGGGTGTACACCCCGATGGCTTCAATAAAAGTGAGACCACCACCGAAAAAAGAGAGAAGAGGTGGTAATTAAAAATTCAAACACCCCAAAAGCGAAACACAACAACAATCTGGCAATCGTCAAGTGAAGTTTTGGACGTATCTTGAGTACTGAGAGCGGGGAGGGTGAAAGTTACTTTTTGCGCGCGCTACCCAACCATGTGTGAGAGATCCGCGCGCGCGGGGATCATGACCATCATGGCGTGTCTCTCCGCCATTTTCGTCGTCTAATTCGAAATTGTAGAGCAACAACAACAGCAACAGCAGCAGGGTTGCTGGCCAATGGTTTGGGACCCAGCGGTAATCACATACCTCTTTATTTTCGGGGGTCTTGAGAGCGGGAGAGGGAGAGCGCATAAACGTGTTTACGTGAAAGTTGCTACTACTTAGACGAGGAGGTCGTTTTTTTTGCGCGCTTGAGATCTTTTATGACTTCACGTGGTCACAACTCGGAGTGGGGTGACTCAGGTGCAACAGAGGCTGGTGTGCATGTGACAGCAGCAGCTTGGACGGATCATGTAACAAGCACCGTTAGGACCGTCAACCGCAACGGAATGTGAGTTGCGTTGTTTTTTTTTTTCGTTGGTACGGAGGTCCGAAAGTGATGAGGTCGAATTGCCAAGTGCCAAAGTAATGCTGACGTTGCGCAACAAGTGATAGCGGCAGGTTAATCTCCCCGCTGGGTGATTAAGGAGAGTTTGTGCAAGCATGACGCGGGGCTAATTTCAGTCAAAGTGCAACTGCTTCAAGTATACAGCGCTTAGGAAATCATTACTGTCAGCGAAGCTGACGTCAGTCATAATCTGAACCAATAAAATTCCCACTAAACTCGTCCAAAATAGTGCCGTTTCTGTGAAATGTTTCACACATTTCAATTAGCGCAACATCTGGCTCCCACTGAAATCAATCCCACTTGCGCTTAGACGTACTGACGCACGCACACACACAGAGCGCTCTCAGAGTGACAGTAATTTATAATTTAAGCGTACCAGAATTGACGACGACGGGACGGTTCTTCCGAAAAGTGGAGGACTTCACAAGAAGCGCACAGTGCCCAAATAATAATTATGCCTTCCCAGTAATGGTCGCGTCCAACTGAATGCGTCCAAGATGTGTGTTGCGGGGCCAAATGGGTTCGATTACGGACTTCAAAAGTGATACTCTGAGCACTCACTCTGACATATTTCGACGAGGTAAGTACGGTGTATGGTTAAGGTGTGTTTAAGGTGGAGTTCCCGATCACGGACTTCAGCTTTGATATACCTACGCAAGTCAGAGATCATTTTTTGAAACAAGGTAAGTGCGGTGTAGTGTAGTGATGAATGCAGATCTTCAAGCCGTCAACTCTGGTAAGTATTGCTGTCAACTGTCAAACCGATATGCATAGCTCAGCTACCTTATCGTCACCCAAGTCAAGTGGAGCATTATGAACCTCCCCCTGGTTCGTGCTGCCTCAGCCGACAGCCACTCCAGGGCAGTTTCATATTACCCCAAGCGTCCCCCCTTGACTGACTGGTGACGACTAGGACTGTTTACAGTTTCCAAAAGCATCGACCAGTTTGCGATCGCGCCGCACAGAGAGTTCGAGCTGTATCGAGCCGGCCCGATCTCGGGCCGTCGTCGTCGAGCTCAATGAAGTGATTAATTTCTGGTCTTTGTTTTAGTTTTAGTTTTTAGTTCGTCTCGCCTGTGATGTGTCATTTCGCGGCATTTGTATACGACTTTCCTCTCTTGGAAACTAGTTTAGGAAGGCGAAACCGGGAAGCCGACATTTTTGCACACCCAGGACGACCCGTACACTGGCTGCGGTACTGTGGGCTAGTCTTTCTCCTTCTCGCCGCGTCGTTTGCTTCCTTCGTCAGATTTGATTACATTCAATTGAAACGATTAGACCCTCAAATTTCAACTTTCAAAACAAGTTTTTTTTGTCGGATGCTGGTCACAGCAATTCATGGCAAACAAAGTGAAGGCAGAAAAAAATGGAGCAATTCAAGTGAGTGAGAGTGTAGAAGGAAAAGAAACCGGAGTTTGGGGAATTGGTCGGTGAGATGTCGCCACTTTGTTGCGGCGGCCACCACAGTCAATTAGCCGCCCGCAGCTTTAATTATCAGTGGCGTAGATTGAGGGGGGCCAAGGGACACCTGCTCCACCCTTTATTATTCCATTACACGCGATTAAAATGTGGCGATATAAACGAAAATCCACATCATTATAATTGATTTCCTCTCGCCGCGAGACGCGGCGAGTCCGTGGTGGACCCCTCGGTGCGGTAATTGACGATCGTACTGATTTTTTTTGCCCTTGTCAATGGCTGACGAGGGGCGCGCGCAACCTCATAATTAGTGGCGAACGAGAGAAATAAAAACTCTGTAATGAATTACCATATCATCCCCGCCGGATTATGACAAATCAATATCGCTGAAAGCTGATTGTTTCGGTTAAATATTGAGTGGGTTGTTTTCGTAACAACTGGTGCACCCCTTGGCGGGGCCGGGGTGTTTGTGTATTCCGAACCTCATTCAATAATGTTGTTGTTGTTGATGTCGTACAGAATCAATATTGAAATTACTTCATTCTGCCAAGTGCGAGGTGGCTTGCAGTCGCGATTATCTGGCGGTGCGCCATCTCGCGTGGAAATCAAGGCAAGTGTGCGTTTGAGACGCCTAAAATTATGCAAAATTCACGTCAACTCAACTCTGTTATTACTGCCATCTAGTGTAAATTTTGAACAAGTTTTATAATTATGAAAAAATCCACAAAAAAACCCACCGTGCACACTCAAAATGGCACCAAAGGTACTTTATTGGTATTATTGCATTTATTTATTAATCTTTTTCCGATCAATTTAACTTCTGTCGGCGGTCACCAGCTTTCGGGCTTTTGGCCAAACTGCCGCGGATGGGAACACAAAACGTTAATAATTGCCCAAGGAGCCCCCTCTTTGATGGGTGGCATATGCGGGTGCAAATAAAAATTACCACCTTCGATGGGCATTCAACAGTGTGTGGCACTCTTTTTTTCAGGTGCAAATTTATTGTAATTACTGTCGCGTGCGCGCGCGGGGGTGTCATTGCTTTCAATATTCATTGCTTTAATTGAAATTGTGACATAATTGGTGCTGTTTTAAGCAGATCGTTGATCGTTTTAGAGGTGGAAACTGCACCCAGACAAATTGTCTAATTTCGGTTCACAGGAAGTTCGACGAACTTTTACAACCTATATCTTAATTTCTCGTGAACACGTAACCAACCGGAAAAGCGATATTCTGTTTCTTCATTACTTTCGGCAGTTGTACAATCAATCCCTGCAGCTTTTCCCCCCTTTCTGGTATTATTTACAGCCTCGCGGACAAGGGGGTGCAATCGAAAAACTTAATTAAAAAAAAATTTAATATAACAAAAAAAAAAGCTCATTAAACCCGGTGGGGCAGTTTCAACGGAGCTTTCATGCATGTTTGAGCACACACACACACACGTGTGTGGTGTAGAAAAGTGAGAGAAATTAAAATTCCTCTTCGGAAATTTTGTTTCATTTTATTGCATGTGATATTTACGACTGCTGATTGCTTTATTGCCGGACGATATTTATTTCTTCATCTCCTGGCTCGGCGGCGGCGTAGCCGTCGTCGTAACCATTCCATTTTTTTTACCGGAGATCTTGAAGTGTCTCTATGCAGTCAGAACAGGTTCTCGGGCGCAATTCTGGCGTGCCGGATTCTGGTGGATTAGAAACTGATTTATTGGTGCTGGAACTTTTGTCCTAGGAAGGTGAGTTTGACGGTTCGACGAACTCTGCTGGAGTGAAATTTGGTTCTTAGTTGGTGGGAAATAGTTTCGATTGCGATTTTGAAGAATGGGATTTCGATTACGGACTTCAACTGAATTATATCTGATGTGAAATTTCAATTTGAATTTTAGATTACGGACTTCAAGTTTCATATGACAATAAGAGCCTCCAATACACATTTTGAGGTGAAGTGTAGTGATAAGTTTAAAGAAACAACAAAGTTAAGTACAGGTAAGACTTTGGAAAATAGGCGTTCACTGTCAGGGGAGGAGGGTGACTAATCTGGTAAGTAACTTCATAATACATATATCTGACAAATTGTTCAAAATATGTTGAAGCAAAGTGCGATTCGTGGTTGAGATTTCGATTACGGACTTCATGATCGATATTTCAAGAAGAGTTTTGAAACATAGCTCGAGGTGAAGTGTAGTGATTAGTTTCAAAATACAATATCGGTAAGTACAGTTTAACTCTGAGCTGGTTGCTGTTTGATATCAGTGAACGAGAGTGGTTTAATCTGGTAAGTATGTATCTGTTAACTGTCAATCCTTGGTAAAGCGGCAAGCAATCCTTGTTAAGCTAGCGAGAAGCTCAGCTAGCTCACTGCTACCCAACATCACGGTACCAAATTGCCCATAATTGGGCTCCGAAATCGCGCGAGAGGGCGCTAAACGGTTCTCACAATCTGGGTGTGCGCGAAAATGGAACCATTTCCTGAAACGTAACCTCACTCATCGCGCGTCCATGTGTGGCCGAATTTGAAACCCCCCGGCGAAATCGCTCATCGATTAACGATAGTGGCGCTCTTCTCCGGGCGCGGTGGTGGTAGCTAATTGTTTATTTCAAGGAAATCTCTGTTTGAATTATTCCCATAAATACAGTATCAGCGAAAAAATAAGAAAAAAAACTAGTGAGCACGTCCGAGGAACGTCGGGGAGGATGGACGAAACCACGAAATGTTTCGATTACTTGGCGTTATTATTGTGAATCGCATTTAAATATGCTCGCCGATCGCGCTGCTGGGCGGGATTCCTCCCGGCCGTCCGTCCCGCGACCCCTGGAGGCCAGACAACAGCCGCAAGATGTTACTTACCCCCGGCTAGAGTGCAACCAGTAGGGAAGAAGCGAACCAAAAACGAATAGCTTGATGCCCGGATAATAATAGAATTTCTCGCGCGCTGAACCTCTTGTAAATGATTTAAGATTATTGTTATTATTGGCAGTTTTTCCTCTTCCCCTCCGAATCTCCCCCCCGTTGACCTCCGGGACCATTTTCCCCAACCGGAGAAAATAATTGAAAACGATCGAGAACATCGCAAACTCGAGAAGATCGCTACCTCCTTCTTCCCGCTCGACCTGCCCTCTGTACGCGAGATCCATCACGCGAGATGAATTAAAGTAATGATTCAAATTAATGCTGCGTGATCGCTTCGGTCGCGGTGCGGGATATCTATTTTGCTGCTACTCCTGCTGGTCTGGGACATGCCAACTCCACGTCCAATTCAATGTATTTGAACACACACATGGAGATGACGCTGGCGCGGCCTCCGCACACGATGAATTAACATAATTGAACTTCATTTTAATAGAAATTATTCAATTAGAGATGTGTGCTTGTATGTGCGCGCACTTCAAAGTGCAAGTACTTCCACAACCAACCGGACCGGCCTTTTTTCGCACAAAACTGCCCTAACCCGCGGCAGAGGCCACAGCGCAGATTGGATGTGGCCGCGTGACCACCGCATGACAACCGGACCGGAGGCCGGTTACGGAGGGGGTACTTTAACTGATTGAAACAGCCGCGCGCGGCGGTGAGATGTGCGATTTTCATGAACTCGCGCGCGAGATCTACGCCGGCAGTGACGTGTAGATTTGGTCTGGTTGGAAACGCGTGACGGCGCGACCTGCAGTACTAGAGCTTGTCCAAGTGTCTGATGAACTCCCAAGAACTCGGGCTCAACTGGCAGTACTCTTTAAATTAGGTCTGGTTAGAAACTAGTCAGGCCAGACCTTCAGTCCAATAACCTTGCCCAAGTACTCGCATGTGACTGCCGCAGATCAGTGCGATTCGCGCTGATACTGTGCGCGGCTTCAGCACACTTGTACCAACCGGCAACGCTGGTTAACTGGATAAATGAAATGAATTTTAAATTGGTGTTTATTGAAAACAGAGACGTGATTCGAGACCGCGACGACCCGCGAGGAAGAGAAGTGACACACGCGCAATGCGACCCGAATTACCCGGCCAGAGATGCAGATTTTAGTGACACCCCGGAGGAGTAGATCTCTTGCAGCGTTTCAGCCAATTATTTGACAAAAGTGACAGCTGGATGGACCGCTCTGAAAGTGATGACCATCTAGACTAGACAAAGACGTGCTTTGAACGTCGTCATTTGTGTAAGCTAGCGAGAATTGTTCTGAAAGTACCCTTGTATTGGTTTTCAAACGCCCTTCAAAATTGGAATTTTAGATTTTTTACGTTCTTTTGTGCCAGAAGGTTCTCTAAGCGCCCTTCCAAGGGCGTTTGACGTCAAAAGTCTCTTCCAAGCGCTTCAGTTCGCCCCCTCTCCAACCAATCGTCACCTTTCTGCATATTTCACCACCCCGTTTATCCCAAATCGACAAGTACAATCAAAAATAGATAAACACGATAAGTACCAGCCATCAACGCCATCAACCTGCGCGTACCTGCTGCCAAACCACGCGTAAACTGCCACAAGAAGTCGCCCTCCAAAAATGTCAAGAGATGTTCTCAAAGGGAATTCCCCGCAAAAAAAATCCCAAAAAAGAGAAAAAGAAAAACTAACCCCTCGCAAAACAACCCCTTAACAACCCCTCAAAGAGTCGGAGGCTGCGAGAAGAAATCTCGAACAATAACAATTCGCCGCAAATCGCGCGCGCCCTCACCTCTTCAAGGTGTTCGACGGGAGTCAAGCGATTTGACAGAACAGCAGCGCCAACGAGAGAAGGAGAGGGAGCTACTTAAACACACGTGGTTTATTTTACTACCCCCCACACACACACACCTTCCTCCCGCTCCCGCGAAAAGCGAGCGATTTGCTCTCGCTTTTGCCAGAATGAAGTGGCGAGCCCACGAGAGTGAGAGGGGAGAACGGTACGTGAGCATCACGCTTTAATTCTCTTCTCCGCGAGGTTAGAGTTGTTGAAGTTTCGCGAAATATTTTTGCATCTGAATAGGGTAACGGAAGCGAAATCTGGATTTTGACAGATTTGAGGTGCGACAATGAGGAAGTCATGTCATGGTTGACAGTCAAAATTCACCACCTTTCCGACATTCGTCGCACAACGGTACCAGTCAGTCAGTTCACAGCAACTCGCGGTGAAGGCAAGGATCCCCGAATAAAAAAAAGAGCCGAACGAGAAAAAAAACGAGCGTTGATTCACCACTCAATTTCAGCTCACCATCGAAGATGACGACGACGACGACGAGAAGATGTGAGGTGAGAGCACGTGGAAACCGTTCAGGATAAACGAAGTGGTGGTTTATGCTGATTCCTTCCTTCAGAGCCCGCGAGAACTCATGAATCGGGAGGTTAGGATTGCCGTCGGCGCGAGATGTGCCCTTTATTTATGTTTGTTTATGGGGAGAGGAGTTGCTCCAACCAGACTTGAGCCCACCACCCCTGCCTGCTCCGCTCGTTCATGTTATTGTAGGAGGTGGGATAATTTTATTCCGGCGGATTTGCGGTCACGAGAGTGAACATGGGGATTACCGGCAGCTGCCGGTTGGTCCAAAGCGGAGCGGGGGACTTGGAGTTGGGGTCAACAATTTTACGGGCAATGAAAATCTTTCACTTCATGAAAAAAGCACGCAAAATGTTTACGCGCGGAACGTGAGCAGCGAGATTTTCGTTCCGGTGATTCCATAAATATTTGTTGGGGTGGTGGTGGTACCCTTCGTTGAGGGGAGAGTACAGGTTGTCCTTTACATGGGTTGCTCAAGTGGTTGTAACGATTATGTGGCTTATTAACCCGCTCTTGTGGGGGTCATGAACGGTACGGACGGTTATTACGTGATAAAAAGTTTGGTTTGCTGTGTAAATAAATCGAGGTAAATGGAATTGTTCAAGAAGAAATAAAAGGTTGAACGATTCAATCATTTGATTAAAGATCGATATGGGTGCCGAGCTCTACCTTTGCGGTGAGTACAACAAATTCACCACTTTGAGTCGGCAGCGCAGCAAGCTGATTCAACTGTCAAAGTTTTGTTATTGTTTGAACCACTTGTAATTTACAGTAGTGGAAAGTTGCTAAAGTTTCTTCGATGTCGTTTTGGTAGAACTGAAACAAATCTGTGGTTCCGGCCGTCCCCGTAGTAAACACAACGTAAAACATTCCGACATGTAAGCCAAACAGGTTAGGAAGTCCGCCGATGCTAGTTCAGGGATGCTGTGGTCCCGGCCGTCCCCGTAGTAAACACAACATTCCGATCTGCGAAATCGAACTCGCTGGGAAGTCCGCCAACTCGAGTTCCACACCGCGTTCGCCACCGGAAAAGTGAAAGTTTTCCCGCTGCGGCCAGAACCGGACGCCGACAGGCGACAAAATATTTCCCGAAACCATAAATCACGGCGACGACCACGGTGGCGCAAAAAAAAGAAGAGAGACAACGTTCTGGAGCAGGACCACGACACGAGGACGTTCGCCGCCAAAAAGTATTAAAAAAGTTTTAAATCAATATTTCGTTCTCGGCGGTTCGGATGTGTGTGTCCCCGGGTCGGGGTTTGCCAGACAGAGGAGACAATTTGTCTGGGACCGACCGAGTTTTATGTCAGTCAGTCACCAGTCGTCAAAAGTCAACGGCGATGTCAACCGAGGGGGTCGTCGATGGTGTCGTTTGGGGGGTTGTTGTTTTATAGCGATTCTTCGAGAGGGGACAGTTGGCCGGACTGTGACTGCGAAAGTCCAAGTATGTTTTATGGTCGAAAAGTAATAATTTTTATTGGATTTCGCTGCGCGCATCTCTAACCCCGGCGATATCCGCTGATAAGAAGTTAGTCCCTTCTCTCGGAAAGGAAGCGGAGAGGGCCGGGGGTCCGGATAACGCCAAGATAGCAAATAGGACAAACCGAAATGAATATGAAACAATCACTAAACAGCAAATAAAATGTTTAGTACCCTTCATAAAAGTGACTCCGCGTGTGCGAGAAGTATATGGGTAGGGAATCGGTTCTACGCGAACCAATCGGATTTTATGGTCTACCCCGTCCGAAAAATGACAATTTCAAACGCGGGATGACGACCTCGACCGGACGGTCATCTCCGGCGACGAAGAATCGATACGCGCGAAGGGGGCAATCGGTCATAAAAGTAAAGAACTGGACTACTTGAAGTGGAGGGTAAGAGAGTCGGACAAAAAGGACCAAAAGTGACAGTCACGTGAACCGTGCCGGGGGGTAGAAAGAAGAAGCAAGATTAGGGATTCGCTCTCCGTTTTTTTACGGCCAGGTCCGCTCCGCTTTCACTCCGTGTTCGATTGAGTAAGTGATGGAGATGTTTCGAATTGATAACAAAGGATGTAATAATACGATTGGAGGGGTACGGCATGTGCACGAAGCCAAGGGTAAGAATAACTGCGTCCCTTATCTGGCCGGAGAAAGTGTACCCTGGACACTGTCCCGATGGCATTTCGGAGGGAACGCGAAGACACTAGACACAGCTAGAAGAAGGTACAGAAGGTGTAAAAATCCGACAATCTTGGTTATGGGAAAAATGTGAGAAAGTATTTCTCCTGCCTCAAAGAGGCCTCTGTTGTTTGTGGAATCCTTGAAGACAGTATCGCTGGCAGGGCGGGGTCGAGAAAATAGTTCATTTTATGGCCTCTCCAAGCATTACATTTCGTTTTACGACCCCGAGAATGGGTCAGCGCGAACCCGATTAGATTAAAGTCGGGTGTTCCGACAGGTACCAGAACTGCACCATGATTACGTAAAGTAGCCGCAGTAAATTGCACTCCCCCTCGTTTGCCATGGGTAACCTCGCAAACTGCATCGATCCGAGGTACTGCATCAATTTTATGAATGGAACAGATTTCAGGAGAAAAACGACCCGAGAGGGGAATCCCCACAAAGTGGCACATAAACTCCACACCTTGTTGCAGGCGACAGAGTCAAAAAGCGCCACGGAACGGTTCCGGCGGGGCCAGGAAGAAAGGGACACGACAAGGCCGGTGCGATAAAAAATAAAAACGATCATCAAGTACTTGGTGGAGACGGCGCAAAAAAGAACTGTGGAATGTGGAACCTCGTGCCGGCCAAGAAGACATAAATTTAACGGCCAGTAGCTCCTTCTTGTGTTTTGCAGTGTTTTCCGGCCAGAACTTTTCCCTCCCCGGTCTCTTTCGGCACGGGGTGTTTTTCCTCGCGCGCCACCGGATCCACAAGAGTTGAGGGAGGCGCAGAAGTCGTTCGCAGACTCTTTAGCAAGTACATTCTTCTGCACATTATATTTTATTTTATTTCGTTTTTATTACATAACAACAACTGGCTGCTGTTGCCATTTCTGCCCGGGGAGGTCGGGGTAGAGGACTCTTGGCCAGCAGCGGGCCGTTCTGCAGTGGATACGATTCCTTCCTCCGAAGTTTGCCTGCTGGCCGTCGAGAGAGAATAATTCACGTACAATGCGGAAAAACACCCCGAACCAGGGTGCTTTTTTGCTCAAGTGCACCTCGCTTTTTGTGTCGACAAGTTGCGCAAGTTTTGACACGCTGTTTTGTGTTTATAGCAACTTTATGATGATCGGGGCGACGCGCCGCCATTATGGCATGTTTGACAGCCGACGCCATTATGGCGCGTTTGACAGTTCAACCGTGTTGCCAGTTGGTTCAATTTCTGCGTTCCGTCAAATTACCCCAAAATAATGACGCCCCCTCCCTTTATTCGATGGCGTCACCGTCTCCAGATCTCTTTACGCTTGTTTATGATTGGAGGTAATTTATCAGATTAGATCGTTATCCGGGGACGCCTCTCCATCTTCATCCGCTTCACCGGGAAGGGACCTTGACGGTCCGAAATCCGAAAGGGTTACCGCCGACGACGTCCCGTAAAAAGTGTGTGCAATGAGGTATAACGAAGGTGTAATAAAAAATAATAAAATAAGGATCGCTCTCTGCTCCAGTCCCAAGGACCAAAGGTGTATTATGAAGTCATAAAACCAGAAGGCACAGCAAGACGCCCCGCCGAATGGTAATGCGAAGGGCGAAACCTTTTTCGGGAGGGGCGTCCCTTTTTGACAACTACCCCGGTGAGTGACAGCAGAGTGTTGCGAAAAATATAAATAATGAGAGGGGCACCATAAAAAATATTGCATTCTCGTAAGCTGTTCTCCCGAGAAATCCGAGTCCGGAGCGGAAGCTAACGAGTTGAAAGCTGGGGGAAAAACTCGCCCGGACTCAACATGTAGCTCCCAAATTCCTATTTTTATGAGTTTACGACCTTATTATTTGCGATGCTCTCTTTTTTTTCTGGTCGGTCATTTTTCCAGCAATGAATTTTCGTTTCGCTGGAAGGTCTTTAGACAACAAGTCTCAAGAAAGCCCATGTTGATAAACACTGGCCGGGGCCAACAAAGAAGAGAGCGGGAAGAAGAAAGCAAACTTTGCAAGTGCGAAAGAGATGGAGACCACCGACTTCTTAAGACTTTTCGCCTTTTTTTCGGTTTGCGCCTTTTGTTCTAAAGAGCTTCTTCTATCTTTTTTCTAAAGGCCAAAAACGCCATGAAGAGTGCCGAATGGACGGGACTGGGGAGGGTGGTGGTGGTGGCGGAACAATGGCAAATAGACGCCGAAATAATTATTATTTATTGCTAGCTCTCTCTCTCTCCCAAGCGCGCCCTTTCTCTCTTCCTCCTGCGGAGTCGGTTAGTTGGCCACACTGTGAAACTGGAAGACGTCACGGAGGGAGAGAGGTAACGTGGGAGAAGGTCCGAAATGTTGCCGAGGAACAAATGAAGGCAACTGTACGGTTTTAGAATTTATGATTCGGTTTCTATTTCAAGTTCTGAGGAGCAGCATAATTGTATAGTGAAAGAGGTGCATGTCAGGTTCAGATTCTGGGAATATTTGCCGGGAGCCTAAGTGCTGGTCACCTGCAAGGACTGGTCAGGTTCAGGTAGACGGTGAACACTTGCAAGTGACGCAGCAATTTTTTTTTGGGCTTAGCGTAACAGCTTGAGAACTGGCAGCCCTTCCGTTTGACAGCTACAGGACTGTGAAGTCGGAGTAGGTTAAGTAAGGTCTTGAGGTAAAACAGGAGTCAATGTCGCAAAATCATTAGAAGTCGGAGTCGAGAAATCATTCTAAGTAGGCGTCGCTATAAAAGCTATCCAACAACGCAACCCCGCCTAATATCTCCTAGCAATTATGTTGTTTGTTTACAAAAAGGGCATTTTAGCAGGGTCCGAACAAATGTCAAAATATCCATTTCCGCAACAGACTTCATCCATCAAACCTTTTTCCGTACCACTTTTCCAAGCCCCAAAAATAAACTTTATTATTGTGATAAATTCATTCAAATTACCGCGGCAGTGCTGCCGTCAGTCTAAAACAATTACTCCAACACTTGGCGCGAGGTCGCCACGGAGAACAAAGAGCGCGCGGCCGGGGCCATTCCGGGGGCTCAAGGTTAGCGGTGGTGGGAACTGCTCGCAACCAGAACCAGATTGTTATCGGCGAGCGCGCGCGTTGGCATTTTTTGGAGTCTATTGTTTCCGCTCGCGCACTTGAAAATTAAATTGGGCACCTCGTCTCCCATCCTCACCTTGCAGTGGAAAATTTAAATAACGAGCAATTAACTAGCGAAAAATTAGCATACTTTTTATGGGCTTAAGCTCGTTTTGGGTTTTGGGGTATAATTGGGCGCACTGTTTTTGACAGCTGCGCGGCACGCGAGGGGCGCGCCAATCGAACAATTTGCGCGTTTGCGAAAAATCAAATCCAAACCAACGCAACTTTCGGTTTTAATCGAAACCAAAAGTGTGCGCCAACTTAAACGGACCTCGCGGTTCGTTTTCTCCACTCAAGAGATCAAAAAACGCATTCGTCACGCATCCCCTCGGCTTGGGATATTTTTTTGGCAGCTGAAAAAAACACTACACAACTCGTCGGGGTTACATTGAAGGCACTTACGAAAAAAAGTGTAACATTAGATAAAACCGTACATAAATTAACACACAAAATTAATTGCGTTTTACTTCTTTGTGGGTACTCGCGCAAATCGTAAAACTGAGCCGCGCGAGCTTAGCTGAAAATTAGAGTACATGAAGTTTCGGAAAACCTCGTAAAAACAACACAAGGCGAATAATTAAAATAATAAATAATTACGGCTGACGCTTTATTTTTGAGGGTGGAGGGGTCACACACTCTTCATAGACCGACTTTTATGATGATCTGCTGTCAAAAAAGGGCAGTTCCTCCATCTACCAAGGGGTGATTCAAAGAAACGTCTCGATCCCCGATCTATGAGCGTCGCGACCCGTTGTGACGCAGATTGATTGTGCTACCCAAAACAAAGAAATGGCCTCGCGGTACATATGTCTCGGTTGGCTGGCCGCCGATAGTACGCCGCCGCGCTCTGGTAATGAAATAATTAAAACTAGAGGTTTGTTTTTAAGCGCCCCCTCGGTCCGAAAAAAAGATGAGCTAGTTGAGGTTATGTCTGGTGCGGTTAGGCGGATGCAATGATGAACCAATTTGCTATTCAGAGCCCAACGCGTGATGGTTTTTCGGGGGACCTTGGGCTCCAACGCCAGTTAGACGGACCAACCGCGACCATTGTTTTGGTTCGGAAGAGGAAGAACCGCTGAAGGTCTCGCGGTAATGGTTGCAAAGCGCACTCTGTCGTAATTCGCAACGGTAGGAGGTCGTCCACTAATTGCCGGTGACAGCCGGTGCACCACGTGAACGACACTGCTGGGCGGTGACAGATGAAGTCATGAAGTCATCGCACTCACGTGCCACATTCCGGGTTGGTTCCAGCGGCGACCAAGTGCGGGATCTTCAGCCGGGTAATGAGCGCTCGGTTGTTTTATTTCAGTCGGGCCAGTAGCATCAGTCGGAACCGTAATCCGGCCGTGCAGTACTCATTTGGAAGCACTGCGCACACACACGGAGCATTTGTATAATAGTCGCTAATTAGTCATTCGTATTTGGTTGATTAACATGTTTTAAACAAAAAAGTCAAACAATCTCTCACATGTACGTACGGGTGCGCGACGGACGTGGTCGTTTGCGGACCGGGTGGGGGCAATTGGGACCAGGGGCGGAACGGTAACGTTATATTTGTCTCGGTCAGGTACGCGGTTGGGGTGGTTCTTGAATATCGAAGTTGGAACCGCAAAATCTTCAGAAGCCGCAGCCGCAGCCAACAACATGGAATGGTCGTTACGTTGAGGTTGGAGTCTGACTCTACAAGTTTGGTTGATTTAGATTTTGAGTCAACCTAGTGATTCTATGGAATCGTTTTGGCACAACCCTAAGCCCGTAGATTTCACCTTGTCTAACAAACAAACAATTGTTGCAAACTGTTGCACGGTCTCTACACCCCAGGCCTGCGTCCATCGATCTCGGCCGTTGTGCCCCGGGAGCTAATTTTTATGACTTTTTATTAAAAACTATTAGCATGGTTTGAGCGTTTGTCGCACTCGACTGGACTGTACAGCGTTGAACACCAAGCGGTACTTCAGGTGAGCTAAGCGCAGTCCGACAGAGTTTAATTAGTATTCAATGTACAGAGGTTTACAGAGCGCTGGCTCAGCTGGACTGTTTGTTCTACCAGCCGAGTACTAATCAATTAATCACGACTACCGGCGCGTCTTGGCTCAGTTGCCAAGTCATGTGGCGAGATGTAATCCGGTGTCCACTCCGGATGATTGTTCTGGACCGGGGCGGTCACACGACCCCCGGACGCGTCCCGCAAAACGGGGTCAACTGCTTTTAATTGAGACGCAAATTCGTTTATCGACGGATAGCGCAAGAAGCGGTCGCCCCGGCTGGTTGTCGTGAATTCTGTATTCATGCCAAGTCGTTATTAAACTCAAGGTTGCTTTATTTTGAGCCTTGGCAGTGTGTTTGGCGTCTCGGACATGGATATATTTCGTTCTTTTGTACATTTTGCACATGTCCCAGACGACGCTTTTTGTTCTCGGAATATCCCGGGGGTACCGGAGGGGGGTAACGAAGGTTGGGGAAGGGATCCAATCCTCAGACAATGGCAAGTTCATAATTAGACTTCTTCCAATGGCTCACACGCGGGTGGTGGCCCGACCCAAGCTACGATTATGTAATAATAATCGATGACAACGTGTAGAACCAGCGGGAACTCCCTGCGGGAGAGTGTGCTGCCGCCCGGCGACGACGGCGAAAACAATTTCAATTAATCTCAAGTACATGCATAACTTTGTCCCGGGGCGGTGCGATGTGACTTCTTGAAGAGTAAACTCATTCGATTAGAGGTGGAGGGGTGACCAATTTGTGATGGCAAACTGTCGTATACGGTTAGGATTACCAACTTTGACAGTTATGGCAGTTTGAACTACCGCTCTACGATCAACTTGGATTTAAACTTTTTGAAGTTGCATCACCCCTCGTTTGCCAAATTTTGACAATTAGCACAGTGTTGCCAGGTTTCCGATCTGGTCACCTTGTCAAACAAATTTCACCATATTACTGCGCAATTAGTTGATCGATTGCCAAGGAGTCCCCGGGGGTAGGTCTGCGACTCAATACCCAGCCTGCTTCGTCGGGACTCTATTAATTAATATAATTTCCAATGACAACAGCGCCCGTATATACGCCGAGCAATCGCCGAAACAATGTTGATTGAACTTCGGTGTACGCATTTCAATTTGTTGCTCGTGTGTGTGTGTATTTGTGTGCCGGCGGTTGTGGAGGTTATGTTTGTCCGCTCAATTAGACTCTTTACTATTTGAATTAGAAGGAAACACAGAGCGGAGTTGCGAGAAACTGGTTGAGCGAAACACACAAAAAATACAAAGAATGTGACTTTGAGCGCGGGACCTATAATTAACTTAAAGTTTCATTAGCACAATTGCTCGAATCGTTCGGAATCGAGAAACTTTTAACCAAACAATACCAAACCGTGCAAGCGAGCTGTCAAAAGTAGTACCCGAAAGCGCCACGGCGTGGCGCGCCGCAGCGACGCGTACTCGCAGCTTGAGACAAGTGCTCTTTGTTTGTGTGGAAATAATTAATATGTCGTAAAATGTAATTAATAAAGTTTTATTACTTCCTCTTTATCAGTCATTCAACGGGACGAGACTGCCGTCGTCGTCTTCGATAGTCGCTCCCCAGCGTTCAGGCAAGACGACGAGGGTTATGACGCTTCTCGAGTCAGCTAATTTGATCACGGGGGCCCATTATTAACAGCCTCCCCCCACACGTTCCACTCGATTTGAGCTACCCCTCACCCCGTGCGCGATAATAACAATGCAGTGACGCGCCATATTTGGACCGACTGTCATTTGATTTGCGCTCGGCGGCCTCAAGTGCTCTCAATATAAAAGCGCTCACAACAATTCGGATAATTGCAGCCGCCGACGCCGCCGAATGGGGGCGCCCTAATCGCCCAGCTCTTATCAGTGGCCTAATGGTCGCGGCCGCGAGGGCGCAATTAAGTCAACTGGCAGCACTGCTGCTGCTGGTGCAACTGTCAGACGTGGCGGCTTGTCGATTTGTCAACATCGCAAACCCGCTCGTATCATAAACCGCGAATTTTTATTACCATTCTCCTTGGGGCGCAACTCAATGAAGCGATCAGCTGTCAAATTGAATTGCAATCACACGCCGCGCCGCGGCGCCACCGTCACTGTTTTCGTTGTCGCCAAAAAATGCAGATTCATCTTATCGCGTAAAAAATAGGTAAACAATATCCGTCTCTAGATTCCCCACCCACGCCCACGTGGTTTACAGTAGGTATTATCACATTTTACAGCCCCATCGAGAGGAAAAAAAAATTGACGACCCTTCCCGTAGGGGGGGGTAGGAAATCCGCGACGACGAGAAGGTTTGTTGTGATGGGCTCACTTCTTGGCAGGTTTTCCTCGCGCGAGCACGTGGCAGCCCCATCCAGAGAGAGTGAGAAGGAGAGAGAGAGAGCGAGGGAAGGAACAGTAGACAGAGCCGACTGGGTGACTCACGGGTTGTTGAGGGGGTGAAATTATGATTAATTTTATTTTCATTTCCAATAGGCAAACGGCGCGGCCGGGCGCTCGAGCGTGTCAAGAAAACGGCGAAAAGGGTTGATCCGGCGACGATTGGCGAGGCTAGGGTGACCAGAGGGGGGAAATTGACGAAGATTTTCGTGAGTTCTGATGATTGAAACTGTGGGGAGCGCGTGGGTTGTTAGCTATGACAGGTGGTTCCCACCTTTGCTGGGTGACCTTGACGCTTTTGACAGCTGTCAAAAAATTTAAACAAAAATTGCATCTAGTTGGCGCAGATTGGACTGATTGTTGACAAACTTCGAAAGCTGACAACCCTATCCCTACGTCTGCAAACATTTTATTTAATTTTCACGCACGCATCGCGCGGGGTTGCCCCTTTCCCTGCGAGGGAGCAGGACCTGAGGGCGGCGAGACAAAAACTTTTCCGTCTGCCGCACCGCGTTCTCAATGAATGTACAAATAGACGATTTAAATAAACGAGTGTGTGTGTGTGCGCATTAAACGGTTGGTATACAGCGCACATATTGGGAGAGTAAACAACAAACAAAAATACTCGACGAAAGGTGAGGCGCGGACAGGTGTACGTACACGATCGATTTGACAAGAAGTCGCGTGTCTCAAATATTGAGTCGCCCTAATAGCGCTCGACTGTCAAATTTACACTGTTAACAAAAATGGGGAGAGGGGACGGGTACTCACCAATAACTCAACGCGGATCGGCTGCTGGATCCGGGGATCGGGATTAGAGCACTTGTCACCTTTCTGGAAAATCCTCTTCTTGCGACACGGAAATCTTTTGACACTTGATATCACTTGATAGCCTGCACACTCTGCAGATGGTTCCGAGGGTCTGTTCAAACTGCTGCCAACACGAGGGAACCTGCGAATAAAAGTTCCCGATTAGAATCGCGAATTTGTCTCTCCAGTGCGAAAATGAGCATCGTTTAACTGTGAACCCCCGCTCCGCGCGCACATAAAACTATCCCATAGTTGTTATTGTTTTATTGATTTTTCCTTCCAGGCTATTCGCTCACTCTAATCGGTTAACGAGGGTGGGACAGGAGGGGGGAGGCACTTTTACAAGTACTTGAACACTCGCTCGGGCGCGCGCTCACTACCATGTCTCTACCCGTTTCTACATCGAAATGTGTCGTCGTTGTCGTCATTTGGAGCAGTCCCCGAGTGTACAGATGTCGCCGTGACGTCACAGAGACGGCACTATGGCCATTAATCGGGAGCCCGAGCGGGACAGATTCCGCCGCCGCCGCCAACCGTGTAACTATATGAATTAAAATGGTACAAGTACTTTTCGGGTTGCCGATTGTTGTGTGGAGTTTGGCGCGGTAGCCGCAATTCAGGGGCAGTTATCGTAGTAGTTGTGCCAGGATCCGCTCCTGGGAGCGAGTCGGTTAATGGGCACAGGAAGGTGGTAATTTTATTTATTGTGGGGAATAGTGTGGTTTAGATGCTTGCGAATGCTCTCGCTCCCTCTCGATTGTGTTAGTGTAACCGGGCTGATTTCTCTGTATTAGTGGCCGGTCGACACCGTCTCGGAAGATGATGGATTTTCCGTGGAAACACGGTGTGTGGGAAAACTACAAATCAACTGTGTTTTATTTGGAGCCAGTAAAAGGATAACGACACCACCGCGCGTCCAGCGAGTCGAGAGTAATGAGCGTGTAAAGCGGCGAGTCTACCTTGCAGGCGCGCGCTCGCTCGCTCACTCGCTCTCTTGCGCCCATTCGCTCTCCGCGCTCACGGAGCGCGCCACCACGTGCTTCGGCTGTGTGGGTGCATCTTCTAATTGCGAGAGGAGTTCTAATTACTCATACAGTCCCGAAATGAAGGGAAACTGTTGTTGTGATCAAACAATTTGTGAGTGTACACACTGGCTGACTTTTTTTGGGAAGGGTGAAACTCCTCGCAGATGTCTCACCCAGGAGTAATGGAATTAATCTGTTCCAGACTTGAGAGATGTTGGAACGGGCAACTTTTCCTGAATCATCAGTCAAAGCTGTCAACGCGGCGGACCGCGGACTCCGCTAAATGGCTTTCTAATCGAATTAAAATCAGTGCAATTTCCCGGACCCCGTCCTCGAGATTTTCTTTTGTTACATAATCTTCAATTGAATTAAAGCTTCTTCCTGGAAAGTAGAGTACCCAGTAACTAGAGCACACCAGTCGGTGGGGACGGCCAGCAGTTGCAGAAATTTTTGCTTCCTTCGATTAATTCAATTAAACTCAATTACCATGTCGCCATGTCTTCCCTGATGTAGTACAGTCAATTCAAAGGGACGGGGTTCGCGAATAAGAAGGTCTCGCCACTTAGCATAGCGGGCGCTACTAGCGGTATCGACGGACAGTAAATAATTCCATTAGTAATTAATTAAATCAATTGAACTTAATCGTCTTGGCCGCGGCGCGACTGCGTCAAACGGACTGACGGATGGACCGGACGGAGGGACGAACCCACCAGCCCAGGTTTCCCATGATGAATTATGCAAAATCAATAATCGATTCCTTTTGCGCCATGGCGAGCCCAGCGGTAAAGGGCTCGTTTACTTGAAGAATTAATGATGGGGTTGCAGGCCAATTGGGGGTGGACAATTGCAGATAGGGAGAGCATGCGAACACGTGATTGTGAAATATTAATACTTTTTATTTGCAATTTCTACAATTGCAGGGCCCTCAGTTAATGATGGTTATGTGCGCAATGTAAACAGCTTTTGCCGGAACACATTATAACGGGTTAAGTGCCAGGTGGTTGCATAACTGATGTTAAACGGTGCACGCCAATCAGGGAATCAATTTTGATAAATTGTTTGTATAGAGAATTTTGAAAAGTTCAATTCCAAGAACATAAAAAGATCACATACACAGAAAAAAATAATGTAAATTTGGAAGCTGTAATTTTGGGAGGTCAAATATTACCTCTTTTATGATGTAATGTTACCTCAATTTAGACTTAAAAAGCAACATTACACCAGAAAAGTGGTAAAATTACACATTTCCAGAGGTAAAATTACACCTTTTTTCTGACATAAAAGATGTACTCCTTCCCAGATGTAATATTACCATGATTTTTTTTTCTGTGTAAGGTTGGTACAAATATTATTTAAAGTATTTGTCACCCTCCCTTCTTAGTAGAAAAAAAAAAAACAAATTTTCAACGGAAATTTAAGTGCCTGCCCCGTCGATCTCGGCCAGAGTCGAGGGACAAAAACTTTGAAAAATATTTGCATCGGGCTAATATCTAACATGAAAATTATAATTGATTAAAAACCTTAAAACAGCATAAAGATAGATAAAATTTTAAATATGTGTCACTCCAAGTCAACTGGGTACACTTTTGGACTCGACCATCACCGATTTTGAACTAATTGATGTAATCTTGCCACAATTTAGCCTGAAAAAGCGACATTACACCAGAAAAGAGGTAAAATTATACATTTATTTTTACTTATAAGATGTACCCCTTCCCAGATGTAATATTACCATGATTTTTTTTACTGTGTATCGAAAGTTAACAAAAAACCTAAGTTTGTTGCCGATTGGACGATCCTTATATTTTTGGCACCACCCGGTTTTTTGATGACTATCTAAAAAATCTTTTACTTGTAATTTTCCAACTTTTAGACCGATATACTTTCCTCTGCACAGAAAAAAAATCATGGTAATATCACATCTGGGAAGGGGTACATCTTTTATGTAAAAAAAGGGTATAAGTTTACCTCTGGGAATGTGTAATTTTACCTCTCTTCTGGTGTAATGTCGCTTTTTCAGTCTAAATTGAGGCAAAATTACATCATAAAAGTGGTAATATTCAACCTTCCAAAATTACAGCTTCCAAATTTACATTATTTAAAACTGTGTGGTTGCATTTTGTAGGATTGTCCTAGGCACAATAAATATTAATCCTTAAATGCCTCCAACTCTACCTTGACAGTGGATTTCTTGTAAAAAATGTATTAAAAACTATTTAACAAATGTGTTTTCCCTAATATTGTTTTATGCTTGCTCAAATTGAGCTTTTTCAGCTGTATTTGATTTAGTATTCTTTTACAAAAATCATAATCTTAAGCCTAAATTTAAATTACACTTTTGAATTCGTTGTATCTTTCTCATGGAGATTTTATTTAATTTATCAAAATGTATATTTTCAAGAATAAAATAAAATAAACCAAGCTGGGGTTTTCAGTTTTTTTTTCAAATTTCTACCAAAAACAATAAATTTTATTGAAAAAAAACTTGTAAAAAACACAAAAATCGAACTCACGACCTTTGGATTGGAAATCCAGCACGCCGCTAGTCAAAACTCATCCCCTACCGGTCAGAATTCCCAGTGAGCAGATTTACACTTAGAAGGGAGCTGACAAAAGACGTGAAACGAAAAAAATAAAATATTTTTATAAATTCACTGAATTTTATCTACTTGTGGCAACAGCATACAGTAGCAGTGCGTGGCCGAATGGTTACGCTGTCCGCTTTGTAAGCGGATGATTCTGGGTTCGATTCCCATCTGCTGCAACCTTCCATCGGATGAGGAAGTAAAATGTCGGTCCCGGCCTTGGTTGTTAGGCCGTTAAGTCATTCCAGGTGTAGGAGTCGTCTCCATGCCATAAGTACAAATAACACACCAAACCAAGCCTACTCCGGTGGAATCGCTGGCGGCGGTTGGACTCACAATCCAAAGGTCGTCAGTTCAAACACTGGGGTGGAAGGTTCCTTGGAGTAAAAGAGGTTTGGGTGCTCTCCCCATTCAAGCCTTCGGACTCCTAGGTTCGAGCAGAAACTTGCAATAGAGACCACAAAAGACCCGGGGGTCGTTAATGTGGATGGTTTGATTTTTTTTGGCAACAGCATAACTTTTATAATGTTTACAGCATTACGTGATTCTTTTTGATTCAATTTCTTGAAAATTCAGCTTGAAATTTAGTTTTTTTTTTACAAAGGAAACTCATGGCGCATTGATTGGTTTTAAAATAAGTCTAGTTATGTACCATTGAAATTTTATTTTCAATTTTTAAAAAAATGTGAATATATTGATCTACAAAATGCACAATTTTTTATAAGTTCCTGTTACGGTGGACACTTTTTTGTGAAAATTGTTTTTAGAAAATATAAGGAAAAATAATTAAATTTGGTACTAGCATTAAAGTTGTAATTTTATTGTTAATTGTTTTTGGGACGATTTTCAAAATTGCATAAAATTTTTATTGTTTTGTAATAGAATTTTACATTAATTTTGATAGTTCAACATTCTATGAAGCAGCAATTTAATTTGTCTCGTTCAATTTTACATTTTGTATTCAAAGCTACCTTTTTCAAAATCATTTAATTTATTATTTTACTCCATATTCTTCTAAAAATAAATTATCTAATATCTTTGAACATAAATTGAATCACTCCATGTTCACCAAAGAAGTTAGCCCAATTTCACGTGACCATCGCCAAGCCTCGTGTCCAACTAATCAATTCAATTGAACTCGCTCGCGGCGGTGGCATCGGCTGGCACCAAATCGTATCATTTTCCATCGATTCTAGTCTCATCATCCTAAAACAGTTTCCATGTTCTAGTCCCTGCCCTGCGACCCCCTTCCTTGCTTTTGCTACTTTCAGCAGAGCAACTTCCAAAGTAGCCCGATCGCTGCGGCGGGAAAAGTGGGTGAAAAAAGGGTTCGCGTTCATCATTTCGGCGCGGCCCATTGTTCATCCTGATAGCGGGTGAGGGTGATTTTCGCAATAAACCTCAGGTCTAACATTCTGTTCTTTTTTGGGTGCAGAAAAAAGGGTGAGGGTGAATCGAGGAGGAGGAAAACCGAAAGGAAAAAATCAGATTAATAATTAAAGCCTGAGTTATGAGTTTTCGATAATTCTGCGATTTCGTTTCGTTTGTTGGTAAATGTACTTCTTTTTTTCTATCTGCTGAGAATGATGGAATATTATTTTTAGAACCGGGCGCAAAGATATCGATTCGATTTAGTGTGTGTCCGAAAGATCGGCCACGGTCGAATCGGCGGCGCCCAAATCTAGGGGCACAATGGTGTGTGTGGTGAATCTTTTTATCGGGGAAAAGTTTGGCACCGAAAGAGAGAAAATAAGGAAACGCAAAGGGTGGGTGATTAATTTGCACGATTTTTCCGCAGTTGCAGCGTGACCGAACGGTTGGAAATGGGTGTGCTTGTGTGTGTTTGCGGAAAATGAGAGGGAAAATCAATAAACTATGTAAGATCGAGAATATCGGAGCCGGAGCACAGTAAGATAAGGTTGTTGAAATGGTTAAAAAATAACTTTTATTGATCAAACAAAATTAAAACGATTTCTTTTAACTGCAACTGCTTTAATAACTACTTCTAAATTTTATTTATTTTTTGGTATGATTGTTCCACTTGAAGATTTTTTTTTATATTTAATTAATAGAAAATTATTCACACTTTGTCCTTTATCACTGATATTTTAAACTAAGTCAAATTTTATTAGCTAAAAAGTTTTGCTGAAATCTCTCTAAAATGAAAAAGCGTTTTTACTTCAATTTCATGTTGTTGGAATTTCAGTTATATTCTGTTAAATCTTTATTACAAGTGATGGAAAAAAATTAAACCAATAAATTTTTCTTGCAAAACATTATCATTCAAAATTTGCTTAGTTAGGTTGTTATTACATCGTTATCTTTTATTGAGATATTTGTTTATGGATTTTAAGCATACACAATTAAAAATGCTCACGGCATTTTTTTCTTTTCAAATTTTTGAACATTTAGTGTGACACAATTCTGATCTCAATGATTGTCAACAATTCTTTTCAAAATTGATCTTAGATATGGAAATTTACATAAAACGAATAATCACGGTCAAACCTCAAAATTAGATTATAAATAAAATATATGGAAAATAATGGCAAACTAAAAAGCTTTCCCGTGAACAAAAAATCACGAAACCCCTTTCTTTGGAAACGTAAACAAATTCATGACATCATGGTTGAAAAACCATGATATGCACTTCATAAAGTTATGAACTATTTCACGAAGTTATAATCTCAAACTTGAAATTTCTTAGTTTAAAAATGAATTATATCTGATTTAATGGTATGGATAGTAAAATATTTATGAAATTTTATTTATTTTTATTTATTTCTCTTTTTATTACAACATTTCTTAAAATATTCGAAGATCTGAAAAACAAGTTTTATAAACAATATTTTTAATAAAAAATGGTTTATTTTTTAAGAAAATATATAAACTGGATCTAGTAAATTTGTATATTATACAAAATATATACAGGTATTTTAACTAGATTTTTGTTACTTATAGTTTTAAATAAATCCTTTGAAGTACGGTTGAACATTGGAAAAAAATCAGACTAGACTAGCAAAATTTTGAACAATTTTGATGTCAAATGGCTAATCAATCGTCTGAGAAGGGCATTTCAAAAACTGAATTGCATTCATTGAGAATAATTCCGTCATTTAACAAATAAAAATCTATTTGAAAATCTATTTGAAATTAAAATAAACTGTTTTATAATGTTTTTATTTACATATTCTTGAATAATTTGTTTTTTTGGTATTTTTAAGTAAATTCAAGTTGCTCGAAGAAAATCATAATTTTTTTTACAAATAAATTAAGCAAAGTTTTAACAAGTTTATCAATGATTTTTTTTTTTGAAATCATACATTTTTAAGAAAAACAAATTTAAAAAATGATAAATTCTGATAATTTCCCTAACTTTCCGTCACTGTGGTCTCCCTACCGACCGTTCAACTTTTCCGGGTACCGCGCGCACAAGTGCGAAAGACGGGCCCTTTTCCGGGGTTCACCGTACTCTCCGGTGGAGAAGAGATTTATGGGATTTAAGGACAAACCATAGGGAGGGATAGAACAGCTGACTATAGCTGCATTAGATCGATCGATTAATCGCCGCGGACCGTATCGATTAGGGTGAAACTACGACGCTTGAAGAGAGAGTGGGGTAAGCCGAGAGATTCGCATTGCATATCTACCATCAATATCTGGAGGATTGAAGGAACCCTTGAAGTTGGTTGGCGTTAGCTGAAACGGCGCAGCAGGTCAGGTCAGGTTTCAAATAGAGCTCGCGCGCCTTTCACGAATGACGACGGTGACAGGCGACGGCCTTCGGCGATTTGGTATGTGCAGTGCAACGTTCATAATCCGAAGCACTACGACGACAACATTTTCTGCATTGTTTTTGTTCCGCACTGCACCGAAGGGGGCCACTTGACAAATATGACGACAACGACACAAACACATGCACTAGAGAGCGTGAAACGAGAGCGCGCGCGAAAAAAAAAAATGATTTAATTTAAAAAATTTCCTCGTCACTTCTGGTCACCGCGGACTTGAGCGTCCGAACACGCGTGAGGATGCGCCGCCGTTATCATTCGTTTTTAATCAAAATCAATCAAACTGTTGATTAATTACGAGTATTTTGTTTGGTTTTGCTAGCGACGCGGGAGGAAAAAGTTTCATTTGTTTTATCAATCACAAACACTCGCAAGCCGCGTGTTCTTGGCGCGTTGATTGGTTTTGACTATCATTTTTTTCTCTCTCGTCACTCTCTATCACGATGCCCTCAAAGTTAATAATTCAATTTAAAAATAGTAATTATGAAAACAATTCGTTTCGACGTGACAGCCCGTGATGAAGAGTCTTCCCGGTGTGCGCGGCACTTATCAGCAGAGTTCGGTAAATAGCGGCAGCATTTTTTGATTAATAAAGAGTATGTTCTACTTTTTTTTTATCAAACACAACTCTTCCACTGATACTGGAAATATAGATGGTACGTTGATTGCACACGATGAAATTAATTGCTTTTCTGGGCGGACAACGTCTCTGCGGCGTTATCGCCGTCATTAGCGTTCGGTCAGCTCCGGCAAATTAATCGATAAGGCGCGAGCGATTCATCAATGACATTCATAAAATGCGCCACAAATTTGTCCGCGGGCACCGCAAGAGTTGTTAAGATTGCAGATCTTCACGGTGTACGCTCGTGTCACTGGGTTCGAACCGGAGTTTTGGTCAAATTTGAGCCAAAGTAAACACTAGATTCAATCGAGAAGCAGTTGTTGTATAGAATTCAAGATACTTTTAAAAATTGCCGAAGATCGCAAAGCGATCCGAGTTGATCCCGTAGAGTTATAAGTACGCGCTCAACTCAGTCCGGCAAACCATACCTTTTGCGTTGCTTACTTTGATACGTCAAACGCTATCAATGTGAACATTGATATAGGTAAGGTGTCGCAGGGCTGAATTGACGTGCGCAAAGCGCTTAAAATCTTGGTTTTCTTTGGTGAATTTGGCTCAAATTTGTTTGTAAATTGACAAAACTTAAAGATGTTGTTCTTGCTACCCCAATCTTCACGCTCCAAACACTAACCAAATCTTCACCGGTTATCACTGCTTCATCTGCTTCCGGTATCTCTTTTTTCTTTTCCAAAAAACCGCTCACTTTCTGCACTTTTGACACTGTCCACAAACTGTCACTAGTTGTTTATCTTGCTTTTGTTTTCCTCGTGTCGTTTGTTTTTTTCCGCGAACCGCACACACTCCCGAGATTAGGCTTGTTTTGTATTGGTTTGCGGATTGCCTTTCCGTCACGGCGCGGAACGAACGTGTTCCGGATTCGCGAAGCGCGACCTGCAGACTGGAGACGGCCCCGCGCTGCTGTCACCGGTGAACCCCGCTTGATCTTGTTGTGTTGTCGCGAACAGGTACTTCTCACTATTGTGAGCCGCCGCCGGAGTAGTAGTAGTCGGCGTTGACACGAGACCCGGTTGTGTGTACCGTAGCAAGCCAGGTGGGTTCCCTACACACTTCCTCCCTCGACACGACACGCTGTGCAACTGAACTTCAAGTGCGCCCTCAACGCACACTGAACGTCCGACTGGAGGAGCCTCTGTGTGTGCGATGATGAGCAACTCGATTCGCGCTCTCCCTCTCTCGCACACTTACACGCGCGCACTGAATAAGAGCGTAAAAACACGATGCACACGATGCGAGCGTTACCGAATGAATGATTGAGCAAAGCGCAAAAAGCTGTAAGTACTCACGTAAGTACGTACGACCGTTCAAAGAACTCGGCCGTGCGAATGAGAGAGGAAGGAAGAACGGCGTGAACTCACAAGCGAGAGAGCGAGCGTGCTCATTCATGAGCGGCACTCACCTTGTGCAACTCAAAGGACATTCAAAGCGGAATCGAAAGAAAAACAAATCGCTCAACATCCTTTGAGTGCCCGTTCGTCACTCAACTCTCTGCTCTTCCTCCTCTTCAAATGTGTGTTGTTATTGTTTAGAGCGGGCCAGCGTTCACCTTCATGAGTCAAAAGTTTACGGGCAAATCCCCAACCGCCCACCCATTGAGCTCCTTCGGACAAAAAAAAAACGTGATGCCCCCCGAAATACTGTGTTGTATGAGCCAGAGCGAGACGAATTGCTCAGGCTGGAGCACGCGGTCTCGCTCGTCTAATGACCACTATTCAACTTCGGGTGATCCACTGGCTTCGTGTGCGGAGTACTTTATGTTCGGAGCTCCGGGCTTCTTCCTTCCTGGTGGTGTCGTCTCTTTTTCTGTGGGAGGATGGTTCTGAGAGGTGACTTCAGCAAGTGTTACAATTTATTAATTTTGATTTCTTAATTTTTTCAACAAATACACGATATTTTCAAAAATAAAACACGTAAAACATAATGCTTGTCAATATCCACTCTAGTAGCAGCTTGCGACGCTTTATAACAGCAGGGTCCTGGTAGTGGTCCTATTCGATGAAGTAGTAGTGGACACTCGTCTTATGATAAACTGACGCAAACCTCTTGACGATGTTGGGAAGAGGGAAAAACCAATTGGGTACTAAAGCGCTATGTCAATATTTATGTCCAACGGTAATAAACACGATTAAAAACCATTTCTGATCACTTTTTTCATTTTAATGCAAAAAAAAATAAAAAATAAAAAATGACTAGACAACATTTTCTGTCAAGTAGGAGCTTTTCTGTCAAGAAGGACCGCGAGGTTTATTTTTCAAAATTGATTTAAAATCCATTTTAAACTCTTTGTGGTCGTACAAAAAGTCATTGTACCCAGAAAAATAAGCGTTATCGCTGTAAACAATAATATCAGAAATCTAAGCTTCATTTTAGGACCCAGTTCAAAGCAGCAAACACTGGTATTTGGCGGGTCACTAGTTTGGAAAGTCCGAAAAAGGAATTCCGGGTGACTTCTTCAAAGAACGATTCGTAGAATGTGTACGGTAGTTCCATATAACACGTGGGATTTTTGTGAAAGTTTTGGCTAAAGAGCAATTCTCTACGAAATCGGTCTTTTTTCTTCAATTTTAATTTTTGTATTTTTTAATCCGACTGAAACTTTTTTGGTGCCTTCGGTATGCCCAAAGAAGCCATTTTGCATCATTAGTTTGTCCATATAATTTTCCATACAAATTTGGCAGCTGTCCATACAAAAATGATGTATGAAAATTCAAAAATCTGTATCTTTTGAAGGAATTTTTGATCGATTTGGTGTCTTCGGCAAAGTTGTAGGTATGGATACGGACTACACTGAAAAAATAATACACGGTAAAAAAATTTGGTGATTTTTTATTTAACTTTTATCACTAAAACTTGATTTACAAAAAACACTATTTTTATTTTTTTATTTTTGATATGTTTTAGAGGACATAAAATGCCAACTTTTCAGAAATATCCAGGTTGTGCAAAATCATTGACCGAGTTATGAATTTTTAATCAATACTGATTTTTCAAAAATCGAAATTTTGGTCGTAAAATTTTTCAACTTCATTTTCGATGTAAAATCAAATTTGCAATCAAAAAGTACTTTAGTGAAATTTTGATAAAGTGCACCGTTTTCAAGTTATAGCCATATTTAAGTGACTTTTTTGAAAATAGTCGCAGTTTTTTATTTTTTAAAATTAGTGAACATGTTTGTCCAGTTTTGAAAAAAATATTTTTGAAAAGCTGAGAAAATTCTCTATATTTTGCTTATTCGGACTTTGTTGATACGACCTTTAGTTGCTGAGATATTGCAATGCAAAGGTTTAAAAACAGGAAAATTGATGTTTTCTAAGTTTCACCCAAACAACCCACCATTTTCTATCGTCAATATCTCAGCAACTAATGGTCCGATTTTCAATGTTAATATATGAAACAATTGTGAAATTTTCCGATCTTTTCGAAAAAATATTTTCAAAATTTTCAAATCAAGACTAACATTTTAAAAGGGCGTAATATTGAATGTTTGGCCTTTTGAAATGTTAGTCTTGATTTGAAAATTTTGAAAATATTTTTTCGAAAAATCGGAAAATTTCACAAATGTTTCATATATTAACATTGAAAATCGGACCATTAGTTGCTAAGATATTGACGATAGAAAATGGTGGGTTGTTTGGGTGAGACTTAGAAAACATCAATTTTCCTGTTTTTAAACCTTTGCATTGCAATATCTCAGCAACTAAAGGTCGTATCAACAAAGTCCGAATAAGCAAAATATAGAGAATTTTCTCAGCTTTTCAAAACTGGACAAACATGTGCACTAATTTTAAAAATGAAAACTGCGACTATTTTCAAAAAGTCACTTAAATATGGCTATAACTTGAAAACGGTGCACTTTATCAAAATTTCACTAAAGTACTTTTTGATTGCAAATTTAATTTTACATCGAAAATGAAGTTGAAAAATTTACGACAAAATTTCGATTTTTGAAAAATCAGTATTGATTAAAAATTCATAACTCGGTCAATGATTTTGCACAACCTGAAATTTCTGAAAAGTTGGCATTTTGTCCTCTAAAACATATCAAAAAATAAAAAATAAAAATAGTGTTTTTGTAAATCAAGTTTTAGTGACAAAAGTTAAATAAAAAATCACCAAATTTTTTTACCGTGTATTATTTTTCTAGTGTAGTCCGTATCCATACCTACAACTTTGCCGAAGACACCAAATCGATCAAAAATTCCTTCAAAAGATACAGATTTTTGAATTTTCATACATCATTTTTGTATGGACAGCTGCCAAATTTGTATGGAAAATTATATGGACAAACTAATGATGCAAAATGGCTTCTTTGGGCATACCGAAGGCACCAAAAAAGTTTCAGTCGAATTAAAAAATACAAAAAAAAATCGAATGACCGAAATCCTAGAGAACTGCTCTAAAATGAAAATTTTCAATGCAGTGATAGCTGGATTATCAGCTGAGGTTCCTGATACCGAATACACCCTTACCAAAAATCATGATTTTCTGAGTTCCAAATCCCACTTTTCATACGAATTTTTCAGTTCAACCCATATAACCATTTTTATGGTTGTAGTACCTGAGCTCAAAAAATCGTATGAAAAGTGGGATTTGGAACTCAAAAAATCATGATTTTTGATAAGGGTGTACTGACTGAGCAATCAATATCGTAGCATATGGGCAAATCAAAACGTTCAAATCAAATTCTACACTCAAACCCCGATGGTTTGACACCAACTGTTGTCAAACGAACGGGGTCAATATTTAGTTTGATACCCCTTTTACATGGAGTTCACACACACTACCAAACGTTTGTTTTGATAGTGACCAACCAGCGGGGTACAAACTAAAAAAGTGTCAAACGAAAAAGTGACCAACCATTGGGGGTTGAATTTATCACATTAATTATGGATAAAAAAGTGCGGTATTAAATTTTGTTGCAACGAGAGATAAGAGTGGATAAGTGGATGCCTAGAAAATGGTTAATAAACTTTTCAATTTGATTCAATTCAATTTGATTAAAAATATGCACTTGCTTTTCTCGGCTTTTGCTCAACGAGTGTTTACCGGAATATGAAAAAAATAATTTAAAACATAGGCTCTTTGGTCCAGAGTCCTAGGTTTTTATACGACATTATTAAATGTTCGGCAAGATTTTCAGAGCTTCATTTCATTTTTCCTTAAAAGTCTATCTGATCACCTTTCAATTGGGTACTAAAGCCCTATGTCAATTGTTATGTACAACGGTAAAAAACACGATCAAAAACCATTTCTGATCACTTTTTTTCACTTTTTTTTTAATGGCAAGACAGTATTTTTTCAATGGATTAACTATGGTCCACTTGGACGAGGTTAATTTTTCAAAATTGATTTTAAAACCCATTTTAAACTCTTTGTGGTTGTACAGAGGGCTTTATCGCTGTAAACAATATTATCAGCAATCTAAGCTTCATTTTAGGTCCCAATTGCGTCCAAGAGAACTAAAATCGGTTGATGAAAAATATGTTTTTTTTTCGAAAATCGATGAAAACTGTAATTTTTTGGATTATCCTTATAAAACACTCTATTCGCCAAACAAATAAATATGGTTCTAATAATTTTGGCTAAGAAACCCCTACAGCAATTTTTGGCCCAATCTGACAACTTTTTGTTTGAATCGTGCTATTTTCGCTTTTTAACATTGTTTACTAAATAAATTAATTATGATTCGTTTTGAAATCATTCAGAAAATTATAAGAAGTAAATGAGCAATTTTAAAATCGGCCAGAAATAACTTGAAAATTAATCACTTCATTTAAGAGCGATTTGTGCGTTTTTGAGGCTGTAATATTATAATTGTCACTAAATAAAATGGTTTACTGTGGGTATCTCATTTTGATTTATTTAATCCTGAAAGAATTGATATTTTAAAAATGATTAATCCTAGACTTCGGCTTCGGCTACTTCGATTTAATTGTTTTCAACGTTAAAGTTTTTTCTAATTCCTTTCAAATTATTTTTTGCAACAATCAAATTTATGAAACGAACAAAACATTCAATTCATTTCAAATTTATCTTCTAAAATCATCGCAATGACGCATTCAAACCACACCGCATGAGTAGTCAATTTTCTCAAAAATCCATCAGAGAAAAAAACAAAATCCCATCCTCTTCACACAACTGTGTCAACCCTCTTGAAGAAATGCATCGCTCGTTTCTTTTTCCCCTTAACCATCCGCATCATCTCGCCGAAAATCTTCAACTTCAAACACTTTCACCTGAACGTAGGATATTATTCAGGTGCTCGTTTCGTTCGGTTTCGATTGGTTGCATTCGAAACCATAAATTAGAGCTCTGTGCAGCATAGAAAAATAGGGTCCTGGAAGCAAGAAAACCCAATAAATTGCAGGTCCTTTCGGGTACGAGGAAAAAAAACGTCTACCTGCGTTAAGGTTATTGCCGAGGGTGTGTGTGTAACAAGAAACCCTTATCTTCTCCGTTCGTTGAGCAAGTCTCTTTCTCCGTTACATGCAATTCCTGCTTTTATTTTCCTCTTTCAATCTTTCAAACATTTCTTTTTGTTGCAATTTTTGCGGGAGCTCATGCGCTTTTGCCGCACGATTTCCCTCCGTGCGCGAGCGGCCAACGATGGAATTCACTCGCGCGAGAGCGTGAGCGATTTTTGTTTACCTCGCTCATTCGGATGAGGTTCACTAGCGAGCGCGCGTTTTGTTGCGAAGGAGGATGAGTGTGCTTGCTGCTGCTCTTCATCAATGAGGATGATTAGAAAGACGGAGAGAGGGAGCGCGCTCGCGAACGGGTTTAGAACAAGTGTGTGCAATTGTGTGGCGTTTGCTTTTTCAAGTGTGGTATGGGAGAGGGGGTAACTCAGCTATTAAAATGAGCGAGACGGCTCCGGTGGAGCCTGGGGTCGTCTCGCTCTGCTCAATTGGGGGAGCACGATCTTACTTGAATTCGATTGCAGCAATAACAAATTTCCCGGTCTTCTTGTGTGGACGAATATTATAGTTTTTGCTTTGCCTCGTCTGTTTGCACACACTTTTCGGAACACTCACGAGTGATTCACGAGCAAAGTTGCTCTTCTTTGAGCGAGCAGTCTTTTGATGTGTTTGAATTTTGGACAACTTTTGAGGAATCTAGTGACCAAGGGGGCCCTCTCTCAACCCCCTCATTCAGTTGATCGGTCAAGCTCGAGTATGTGTGTACGCGAGCGCCTCTCGGTCAATCAATGAGTGAGTACTGAGAGAGCGCTCGCCGCGAAAGAGATGGCATTAGAGAATAAATTTCATTTGGAGTGAATTTAAATGAAATATAGAAAACCGTACGTGGTCGTCGTCGCTGCTTGTTTTTTCGGTTGTCCGGTTTTTACTTGAATCGTATTGGTTAAATTTTTTAATGGTTTTGCCTCTTCTTTGACGCGATCGCCTCTTTGCTCACCTTGCTCGCGGTGGATCTTCCTTGAGCGCTCAGCGTATGATCGCGTCTGAGCTTGGTTTGAGTGTGTGGGCAAGTGGTGTCGTACCTTAAGCTGCCCACCCCACTCTCGGGGTTAGGATTTTGAGCATTGCCGACAGTTGTTTTCTTCTTCGTGATGTGTGGTAACTCTTCTCTCGCCTTTTTTCTGGATGATTTGTTTCGGACGCGACAACGCCGATTGAGCAAATAACTGCCAGGTACTGCGATTCACAGAGTGCGCACAGCAAAAAAATTTTTGTTTTAAAGTTGTAAAAAAATAAAAATGAATGATTAAATAATTTAGTTTGCAAAAAACATACCTACTTATGCACAACTTGAAATGTTTTTTTTTTAAATTTTGATGGTTGAATATGACTTCTTTTTTGAGGAATTTTACCAAAGACAATGCAGAGTGGTCCAGATCTCAAAATTAAGAGGAAATTGATTTTCTGAAATATGTTGCTGTTTTGGAGCTTTGAAAGGCTTTAGAAGAGTTGTTGCAAATTGAAAGGGACAACTTTGGCGGCGGTTGGACTCGCAATCCAAAGGTTCGAGCCCTGGAGTAGAAGGTTCCTTGGAGTAAAAATAGGTTTGGGTGCTCTCCCCATTCAAGCCCTTGAACTCCTAGGTTCGAGCAGAAACTTGCAATAGAGACCACAAAAAACCCGGGTGTCGTTAAAGTGGATGGTTTGATTTTGAACTTTAGGCTTGGTTGAAAATTAGGGTGGTCCTCGATTAGGGTGTTTCCTTAAATTTACTTTTTCAGGAATATTATTGGGATTTCTGTTGTCTTGAAGAAAGTTGTATAGCTTATTATGAAGAAAGTTGTTGAGACTTATTATGTAATAAGCCTAAGGACTTTAAAAAGTTTAATTTATGGTTTTAAAGAAAATCTATAAAGTTGGAATTTAAAAAGAAGTTATGTCATCGCTCAAGTATTTTAATTTGAAGTATGAAATGATTTCAGGGTATTTTTTTGCATTTCATTTGAAGTGTTAGTAAAGTTGTGTTAGTTTTTTGCAATCTCCATATTTTATTTGTGTATTTTGAAGATTTTAATATACATTGTGCATTGTTGTTTTTTTTATTATTGTGTTTTTTCTATTGTGAGGACCGTGGTGGCGGTGTAAGCGTGGTTGCCTCTCACCCAGTCGGCTTGGGTTCGATCCCAGGCGGTCCCGGTGGAATTTTTCGAGACAAGATTTGTCTGACCACACCTTCCGTCGGATGGGGAAGTAAATGTTGGCCCCGGTCTAACCTAAAGGGTTAGGTCGTTAGCTCAGTCCGGATGTAGGAGTCGTCTCCCCTGGGTCCTGCCTCGGTGGAGTCGCTGGTAGGCAGTTGGACTCGCAATCTAAAGGTCGTTAGTTCGAATCCCGGGGTGGATGGAAGCTAAGGTGTAAAAAGAGGTTTGCCGCAACAATCAAGCCATAAGACACTTAGTTTCGAGTAGGAATCTCGCAATCGAGAATGCCAAGGCAATGCTGTAGAGCGAATAATTAATTAATTAATTTTCTATTGTGTTTTATACATCTTAAAACAAAACACAAAATCTTTTTTTCACCGTGCCCTTGTCCGGATAAAAATCGGCAAGAAATTACACACTTTGTGCTTGCACACACTTCATCGCACTGCACATGCGATGCAATCGTTGCATTGTTGGCAGACACGTACTACGACGACGGTGATGATGTATGTTTTTGCGTTGCTGGTCGGTTTTTCGCACTTTTCATCATCTTCTTCTGCGTTGCGTCGGCTCGGCTCGCGACGAATTTCCGGAAGAGAATGCGTTTTTGGCTCGGTTCTCCTTCCCTTTTTGTGACGGTCCTTCGTGCACGATGGCTTGTTTGTGTGTACGAAGCGCGTTTCGGGAAGCAATTAGGGTGATAAATTGCACTCACTTTGGCGGCGCTTTCGGGCTGGTGAAGACAGCAGCAGCCAGAAGTTGTTGGGGGGAGAGGGGGGTTGGTGTGGAAAATTTACTCACACGTTGTTGAGCGTAAAAGGGAGAATGATTTGTTGATACGAATACGATTTTGTGTGGGTTGCATTTTAGGATGTTTGGAGATCTTTAGATAGATTTTTTGTTTGTAGGAGTTTTAATAAGGAACTAATTTAATAAATTTATGAGCGTTGCTTGCAGAAAGTGAAGAAGTGTCACACTGTAACTTTAGAAAGGTAAAGTAATTAGTTTTTGAAAGGAAATTATAATTTATCATCATTAGAAAACTGTATTTTTAACCATTTTGATATAAAATGTAATAACAAGTTGCAAAAGATGGAATTCTTTGTCTTTTTAAACCAACACACCAATTTTTTTCGCTGAGATTCAGTAAAGTTTCATTGAATTATATTTACTGAAATTTCCGTAAACGATTCAGTAATTTACATTTTACTCAGCCTGATGGCAAGATTGTCAAATCGTATGTATGGACCGTGATACTTACATTGGCTGGACCGTGGCCCCCATTTTTTGGTCGCTTTACCCTTTCGACGCTAATATAGGGTAAGAGTGCCAGCAAATGTGCATATGAAAAAATGTTTTTTTGAAAAATAATTTAAAAATAAATGTTTTATGAACTATTTTGAATATGTTTTGTAAAAAAAATATCGAATTAGTTAAATAAAATGTCATCCAACCGTTTTGTGGGTGAAAAAATATATTGCTTTATAAAAATAACTTATAAAAGAAAAAAAATATTTGTAAAAAAGTCAGCTTGTCGGTATTATGTTTACATGTTTTTTACGATACACAACACAACATCAAAAACTTACAATTTTTGACAAGCTCGCCACCAGTCTGATTTTACTGAATTCTCAGTTAACTGATATTTGTCACTTTGACAGATGAGTTACTGAAATTTCAGTAAAATGGTTGTCAAAACAACGGAAATTTCAGCAAAAGAAACGTCAAATTATTTTGCTGAAAATCCAGTAATTTTCTTGTGGCAGTTTTACAGACCATTTGCTGAAGATTCAGCAATCGTTTATGTTATTTCAGTTTTTTAAATTTGATTTTGCTTGTCATTAAGAATGTTTCCAGTACTGTTATTTATACATTTATTTTATCAATAGTCCAAACCTAAACAACAGGTGGTTAGCATCAAGGCATTTGTTATTCACACTTTTCTTAACTTGGTTTCTAAAGATCACAATACCAAGTTAAAAAAACACACATTTGAAAGAGGATTTTCTCTCGGAAGCATCCAAACAATTAGTCAAAAGTGACATTTCAGTTTGACAGATTTTCTGTTATTTTTCAGCAATGTCTTTGTATATTATTTACCGAATTTCAACAAAAGTGATGATTACTGAATCGCATTCAGTAATTTATTTTACTAAAATGGAAATCCAAAATTTGCTGTGTACTTAAAAAGATTATTACAAAAAAAATATTTTGAAATTTTATCATAGGGTTTCCTTAAACGTGCAAAACGGTTAGTTAAATGTTTTTTTTTCTATAAACTATTTTTTTCTATTAGGTCCTTTTAGGTGCTGGGACCTGGTTAGGACCGAGTCGGCTTTTGTAATTACATTTTACTTAAAGCTAAGCTGCCCATAATTGAAAATTCGGCTATTATGCCAAATCAAGTATTCCGAGAAAAACGCGTTTTAGTGTTTGTCACAAAATCTCCGTCAAGGCAATTTCCCATAAGAGTGGCATATTAGCCTTTTGGTTTTTCGCATCGGCAGCCAAGTCGGAACACTATTTCAATAAAATTCAAGTTCCAGAAGATGCGTTGGAACATCCTCTACCACCTGGTGCTAATATCTCGTTTTTGCCAAAAGTGGATATTAGCCGTTTTTTCAATGGTGGGCAGTAAGAGTAATTACAGAGGATCTTGTGATTAGTTAAATGTTAGAGTAGGGGAAGGTGGGGCAAGACGACCTTATGGGACAAGAGGAACAATCGCTCGTAGTAATGTTTACAATTTTGTTTATTTCCAGTATGAGGAATTGTTGCTAGCAATGCAATTAGCTGATTCTACTACCACATAACTGCCAAAACGACGTAAACGCTACTTGGCATAAGATTGAATGAAGTTTTTTTTTCAAAACCTTTGTTTTCTTATAATATTTGGAAAGTACAAAATAAGGCTTAGGTTTTAAGCCTCATTTTATCAAAATGCTATTTTTCATAGTTCAGTACCGTCAGTGGGGGTGACATTGGGTCTGGGGGTGAGATTGGGTCAAAGTGATTTTTTACGGATTTTACCATTTCTCAGATTCTTTTCAATGAAACTGAATTCTGTTAAAAAGGTTGTGTAGGGGACATCTTAAGATGACTTCGCTGAAAAAAATTCGTTCCTGTTATTTTGGCAGATGTCTAAAGTTGGGGTACGTTTTTGGCCAAAAATGAACTCTCGAAAAAACATTTTTCTAATATTTTTGTTAGAATTGCTCGAAAACTACCCAAATGTTTGAAAATCTCCACTTCAAACATTGTAGCGTGTCAATACGATTCCCTCGAACAAGAAACGCTGTTGGATGATTTGTTTTTACCATATCTTTGTATTTCAGCATCATTTTAGTTTCATTTGACCCAATGTCACCCCCTCTAAGGGGTGAGATTGGGTCAATTTTCAAACAATTGGCATTTAAGGTAGTGTTCATCAAAATCGACCATATTTTGGGAAAATGTTAGTAAACTATCTAAGAACAAATCTACGTTAAAAGATTTTCGATGTTATTTAAATTGTTTTTGTTTTTAAGAAATTTCGAGAGGTGTTTCGTTTTTTGACCCATAGTCACCCCCTCTGACGGTAGTGTCCCTACCAATGACTTGCATCTATTATAAAGTTTGATTTAATTTTTGGCTATTTTTGTTGAGAGCTTTTAAAATATATGTTCAGGTGGGGCATGTGTACCACATGGATTTTTAGTATGGAAAAATATACGAATTGCTGCAACAACATATTTTATTGTGAAATAAATACATGAAAGCACTTAAAAAGTGATAAACAATTGTTAAAAAAAATTCCATGCAAAATATAGTGATACACCCAACTGGCAGTCGCATGATTGTGATGCATGACGGCATGAAAGTATATCAGAATCTGCATGAAATCTGTCCTCATGCATTTTTTGCGATATAGGGGTATGACATTTTTGCCCGTTACCGACAATTATCGACATTACCGACGGCTGATTGATTGTATTGGAGAAAAAAAAACCTAAACAGAACGAGGATTGAACCATCAACTTCTTTATTATTGGTCCAAGACGCTACCACCGCGCCATGGACACTTGATGAATTGAGAGGGACAGAGCACCAGCATAATCTTCTCTCTGGAGTGTTGCTCGGGGACGCGCCAGCATGGTGAGTACTGCAGATCGCTGACATGTTTACACGTGGGCAAAAATGAGCTATGAGTATGCTGCAAAAACTGTTAGAAAATGTAACATTTTCTGCAGCAAATCCACTGTTGCAGATTTTGATATATATTTTTCCTTTGGGTGTAATCTGATGTATCTAAGTGATAACAGTTCAATTGTTAGCAAATGAACATATTGTTTCATGCACTGATCCTCTCGCCCCAACGGGTTGTTCGTCTTGCCCCACTAGTAGAGTAGAACATACGGAAAATCAAAAATTTTTAAATCAATTTTTTATTTAAAAAAACAGGATTTTTGAAAAAACTTGTTCTATTAAAGCCTTAGTCAAGACCTGGAATAAGATGACTATCAAAAAAACCGACAGAACTTTTTGCGTTTTTAATAGGTTGTAACGAGCATTTCCTTAGCTTGTTACAATTTCCCCACTTTCCCCTAAAACCTGATTTTTCAAAATTCAAAAATGGGATACAAGTTAACAACCGATTTTTTTTCTGTTTCTCAAATACAAGATTTCAGCAGATTCTTAATTTTTATGCTTTGGGCTTATTGATGTATTTCGTTTACGTGTGATCTTCCCAAACTCATAGGGGTATGCAATTTAACGGTAACAAACCTAGTTTGTACGTGAGGTAAGCCAACATACCACCCACGGTTTTCTTTTATTCTGGTTCAATTTTCAGTGTACGTGCATAACTTGAATTGCCGCTGCATCTCAAACTATGACTTGGCAGAACGAGAAGAAGGTGTATGTATTTTTTATATCTGTAGCATTTTCCTCATTCTTCTTAGTTACTCTCAAACTGAAGAAAAAAAATGCCAAAAAGTCATGTTTTTCGGGACACACCGTCTCGAATGCAGATTTAATTGAACCTCACGTGTGCATCTTCCGGAGTGCGCTTTTTTTTTCTCCGTTTTTTCGAAATCGTTTTATAACTTTCTTGGCAGGCTCGTTCGATGTGCTCACCTCATATGAAGTTTGGGTGGGAGAGGGGTGCTGAGCTGATGTAACCAATAATCTAGAAAATGGCACAAATGAAACGAGGAGCCACGGCAAAAAAAAAATGCTTCTTTCCCATTTGCTTCGAGGATAACATGGCTTTTACATGCGTTCAACTATAGCTGTGTGTGATGGGGAGGGAGAACTTTATCATGAGGTACGACTTTTCATGATTATCGATTTGGAAAACTTAAAAAACTAGGCGCTATAACGTAACCACCAGGGAGGAGAGTGGGTGGGTGGTCGGTCATAGGAATGTGCCGTACACATAATGGTCAAGTGGGTTGGTCGGAAAGGGTTTTGAGGTAGAATGGGTTTGCTGTAATGGTCGGTTCCACTGCCAACGCCACATGTAACGAGCCGCATGACTAGCGTCAAGTGATGTAACATGGACTGTTTTCAGTTACATGAGGTAACTCAGTTCGAAATTTATTGAGTTTTATAGAGTCAAAAGTAATTCCTTGTTGTTGATCGAAAACAACCTTTTCAACGCTGCAGTAATCCATTCTGAGAAGGTAACTCTGCCAAACTTTTAATTCTTCAGTACTTAACTTTTAACCAAAAGGCGTGAAAGGGCCATGGACAATGGGAAGATAAAGGCGATTTGGCAAATCTTCAAGTTAAACACATACGGTACTGTTGCAAAACACCGTACCTTTAGGGGTACTTGAGAATTCAGGAAAAAAGGGCGAATAAAAGGCTTAATCTATGCAGAAAAGAAAGGAGAGAACTGCAAAGGAATGTAGCGATGAAGACGACGACGACAAAGGCAAAGAAAACAGCACGCATGAACGAGGAACGTTTGCTTATAATAACATAACAGGATTAGCACAGGTATTACAATGCATAATGCTGGACGGTCGTTGCAGCCAACAATGTAGGATTCTGGCACATGAGGACAGGTAAGAAAAGTTGGTCAGTGTTGAGCGAAATGGTCCGGCAAGTCATGTACTCTTGTGCAGAGTAAAAAGTGAAATTTTCACAAAAATTAAAGTAATTTAAATTACTTTATATTGGAAAAATTAACGCTTTTTATAAATGTTTTTTTTATGTACAACGGCCATCTCAACAAAACAACAACTGTCATTGATATTCACATGTAACAATTTTATAGCCGTCACCAGAAAAACTTCAATTTCTTCAACCGACCAACCCTCCCTGCCTTACTCGTTGAACTGCTGAATCTTGATGTCCTTCCACCCGGCTCCTCCCATCTCATGCGCGCCATCGGAATGGTAAATATCTCATCGCCCGCTGATAAATATAATTAGATTTTATGGAGACGAATCTTTCGGTCTCGTTTCGCACACTGAATACTGAAGCTCGAGAGTAAAAAAAAACACACGCAGTTGGGTATAGTCAAACACAAGTTACCAGTCAACTGACGACAAGACGACTGAAATGACGACTTTATTGCGCCATAAAAAGTAGTTTTTCTTTTCGCTCCACAGCAATTTTCTTCGCTTTCCATGCTGCAAACCTCCCACCCCCCTTCCTCTCTTTGTGATCCATTGGACACTTTGGCCTAAATCCTCCCGAAGTTCGGACCATATTTAATTTGCGATGACGTCATCACCATGGTGTTCCAGAGTTGTTAAAATCGAAGATGAATCAGCACAATTGCTCGCGTTTAAGAACGCTGGCGCTTCTTCCAAGTCCAAGAAACCGCCACGACCAAAACACCTTAATGCATACCTACCACCTGTCCCCAAGCTGCTGCCACTAACAGTACGACCTCGGTGGTGTGATAGGCCTTGATGGGGACGGTCATCAAAACAAAGGTGACGCAGAACAACCACCCCAAGGCAAAAGTGAACCCAGACAGCAAGCAGACAACTCACAGCGTTTTGGGAGCAGTTCACGCGCGCGGCGTTTTTTTTTGTCATGACTTCAACGACCGAGCTTGAGCCGTTCAACGCGGAGTCGTCAATCTTTCAGTCAGTCAGTCAGTCAGGGGAGCCGTGAAGGAACCACCGATGGCAAACGTGCACTGTCATCGTTTAAGGCTTCCAGACATCAACGGATCTCGCGGGGTTGGATTTAGTTGTGCACTTGTTTTTCAGAACAGAGCAATTTTCTAAAACTTAGGACAGTGACTATTTTTTGTATTTTTTTTTTATTTGAATGAAAATAATATTTTAAAATTCATTTTATACATGCCCAGTTGTTTTGCAATCATAAGTTTTCAAAATATTTAAGTATTTTCGGCGAAATAAAACCATTTCGCAGTTTATTGAAAAATTATCAATGCAAATTTTCTTAACTCTTTCAATTTTTTTCTGAAATGTTCCCTCGTTTCAAAAATTGAAATACTGCAAATATTTCTCTGAAATTAAAAATTCGGTGACCATATCTTGAACACGGGACCCTTTAAAAAAAATACCTGTAAAGTACTTGCGAATTCAATTTTGCATAAACAATGAGGTCTTTCATGAAATTTTGATTTTTTTTCTCCAAAGATCGCTATTTTTCCCAAAAATCACTATTTTTCTCAAAAAATACTATTTTTTCCAAAAATCCATATTTTCCAAAAAAATATAACACGGCTAATTTTCTTTCCATGCTTCTCTATGGCTAAAAAGTTGCTGGTTTTGGTCCCCTTAAGGATGCACAGCAACCAAAGAAGTTGTTTTCTTCTTTTCCAAAATTGTCAAACTTACGGACCCAATCCTGCCAATATCCGATAGTTAAAATAGTCAAATTTTGTTGCAAACTATTTTGTAGGCAGTACTTTAGGGGATGAATAAAAAAATAAATTGATAGTTTTCGTAGTTTTGAAGATTCTAAAATGTCTGTAACAAAAATCTGGGTGCAAAAGCTCTGGTTGATGTGTACCGTTAAACATATCAAAAAATCCCGATTTTTGGAAATTAAAAATTTGTAAAAAGTAAACTAAAAACTCAGCTTTTTTTTTCTTGTACGTATTTTTGCCTTCCTCACCTCACTGAGGCAAGGCTATAAAATCACTCGAAAAATGAACTTCTTAAGAGCCAGTATTTGTAGATTCTGCTCGGTTTGTTCTAGAGGTCGTATCGAGGTGCTCCGATTTGGATGAAACTTTCAGGGTTTGTTTGTCTATACATAAGATGAACTCATGCCAAATATGAGCCCTCTACGACAAAGGGAAGTGGGGTTAAACGGGCATTGAAGTTTGAGGTCCAAAAAAACATGAAAAATCTTGAAATTGCTCGCATTTCCGTAAAACTTCATCAATTCCAACTCTCTTAGATGCATTCGAATGGTCTTTTGAAGCCCTTCAAAATGTGCTATAGACATCTAGGATTGGTTTGACTTTTTCTCATAGCTTTTGCAAATTACTGTTAAAAATGGATTTTTTTAAAGCCTTAATAACTTTTGGCAACAGCCTCCAACACCCATACTCCCATAGGTCAAAAGTTAGGGAATTTCATGGACTATAAGCCTACGGTATTAACTTTTTGGCCAATCGCATTTTTCTCATAGTTTTACGATTTTTCTAGAACAAACATTTTACAACGTTAGTTTTTGCCCTGTAGGCCAAGAAGACGGCACTTCTTGGTCTCAATTTTGTCATATTCGGAATCCTCGGACAATTTCACGTAATTTAGATGTATTGGAGTTGTAATTTAGATTTAAAAAATAACTAAATAAAACATTTTTGAAAAAAGAAATAGATCTTATCTACCCTATGATCAACACGTCAAATGCTGTATCAAGTAGGCGAAAACTTGTTTTACCCCTAATCCGACAAAATGCTAAATAATATTTTAATTAATTTTAAATGGCATTTTTACCAATCAAATTCAAAATTCCAACGCCTCAATCTAATGTAAAATTGTCTGAGGATTCCGAATATGTCAAAATTGAGACCAGGCCTGCAAAATGTTTCCAACCCAGCGTACACATGAAGCAAACCAAAATGTCAGTTCATTGCTAGCATGTGACTGTAAGCCTACTGTGTCCGTTCAACCACTGCCGCCTGACTCGTGCCGGTCGGCTGCTGGAGAATGAGAGACGTGAAAAAATGAGCTACACTCACTCAATTCGTGTCGTCTCTCTAAACGCTATTTTGACTATTTTTAAACAATTGAATGGTTCTAGACTGTGCAAAACACTTAAAACAACCATAACTTATATTCAAAATTACATTTCCACGCATAAATACCAACTTTTTGTGTAAAAACTTGTTTCTTTATGTGTGTGCGTGCAACGTCGAATGAGCGTTGGTCGACTACTGCCTCGCATTGCAGCTGCTCAGTGAGCTAGGGCACTCATGACTGAGTCGGGTTTGTTTATGTCACGGTTTTGCGGTTCAGTGAATGGATCTGAAAAAATCGTGTATGCGTCACCGATTTTCGCATCAGGACCCCTGACATTTTCAGCTCTGATTGAGACCAAAAAGTGCCGCTATGGAGGCCTACAGGGCAAAAACTAACGTTGCAAAATGTTTGTTGCAGAAAAATCGTAAAACTATGAGAAAAACTGCGATTGGCCAAAAAGTTAATACCGTAGGCTTATAGTCCATGAAATTCCCTAACTTTTGACCTATGGGAGTATGGGTGTTGGAGGCTGTTGCCAAAAATTATTAAGGTTTTAAAAAAATCCATTATTCACAGTAATTTGCAAAAGCTATGAGAAAAAGTCAAACCAATCCTGGATGTCTATAACACATTTTGAAGGGCTTCAAAAGACCATTCGAATGCATCTAAGAGAATTGGAATTGATGAAGTTTTACGGAAATGCGAGCAATTTTAAGATTTTTCATGTTTTTTGGACCTCAAACTTCAATGCCCGTTTTAACCCACTTCCCTTTGTCGTAGAGGGCTCATATTTGGCATGAGTTCATCTCATGTATAGACAAACAAACCCTGAAAGTTTCATCCAAATCGGAGCACCTCGATGCGACCTGTTTCACATCGGTGAAAAACTCGCTCTTAAATACACCTCCTAGATATACCTTTACGTATACCTATCGACTCAGAATCAAATTCTGAACAAATGTCTGTGGGGATGTGTGTAGACATGATTTTTTTCCCACACGATTATCTCAGAACTGGCTGAACCGATTTTGGCCGGATCCACTTTATTCTGTTCGTTTTGGGGTCCCCTAAGACCCTATTAAATTTTGTTCTGTTTAGTTAGGTATTTAAAAAGTTATGCCAAGAAAAAGATTTTTGTAGATACAAAATGGGTGATTTTTTTCCTAACCTCAAAAGGCCGGGTGCGAGAGTCGCGCCAGATGCGAAACGCCCAGTTGCCACATTGCTTCAAATGAGAGTCTGCATGTTTTCTGGAAAAGTCTGTATCAGGTATATATTTTTTTCACAAACTTATTTTCATTATAACACTGAAAGCCCGATCATGGTAATTTTAAGAACATTTGCTGAAAATGCTGCTCGTTAACTTAACTGTGGCTTTTTGGTAAATGTAAACGCAAATATAGTAAAATGTACCATGCTTCCTAAAAATTGAATTGTAGAAATTACAAAATCATTATCATTCTCTCCATATTGGAGGGTTAAAATTACCATATCGCTCTCGACATAGTAAAATTGACTGCGTTAATCAGTCAATCCAAGCACGGAATGTTTTCAGCAAAAATACGTCGATGCGTGTTCTCAATTTAACCCTACAATATGGTAGCAACTACCATGGTTGGGTTTTTAGTGTACTTTGTAAATGTGAGGAAGGCACCACCCACCTAATGGTGGATTAAGAAACATTTTTCTGAATAGTCTCAAACAATACTTACAACTTTTCCTTCAAAGGTTACAGATTTACGAATATTTGCGTACCATTTTTGTATGGATAGCTGAACTAATGACACAATAGGATAGATGATAGGATAGATGAACCAATGACACAAAATAACTTCTTTGGTCATAGGGAAGATAACATTAAAAATAGTCGAAATCTGCCGATTTCGTATAAACTTGCTCATGTTATGTGTAAAAAGCCAATTTTAAATAACAAGTTTTTTTTGCTTAACGAAACGGTTCAAGGTTAAAGGTTTAAGGTTTAAGGTTTAAGGTTTAAGGTTTAAGGTTTAAGGTTTAAGGTTTAAGGTTTAAGGTTTAAGGTTTAAGGTGACCGAGCCACGTAGCCCAGTGGTAACGCTTCCGCCTCGTACGCGGTAGATCGGGGTTCAAATCCCGGCTCGGACCAACACAACTGGTGATCTTTTCCCTTCTGGAATCGATTGCTTAGTAAAGGGAAGGTAGTGTATCGTCACAAACTGGACCTTATCACGCCCCTTAGGGAGGCGACCTATGGAATGTTAACATTAACCTTAACATGTTAACATTAAGTTGAGAATGAAACTGCCACTGAATTCGCTTTGTAAATGCCGACCCCGATACTTCCTTAGGGGTGTTCCCCTAAGGAACTGGGAAAGATTTACTTACTTAAGGTTTAAGGTTTAAGGTTTAAGGTTTAAGGTTTAAGGTTTAAGGTTTTAGGTTCGAGTTTGAAATAAACTAGGAATATATTTCCAATGGCCTTATGCGTTAAAAATCAAACAGGTTCTTTTTCTCAACAAAGTTATTTTTTCATTTGTTGTTCTCTGTTTAAAAAGGTTAATCCTTTCGCCCACTCAACGCACCACTAAATTGTGTACGCTCTAAGCTTCTTTCACAATGTTATGTCAAAAAAGCACCCCTCATTACGAATTCCACCGAAAGAACGCGGAGGCAGTAATACAAGAGTGTGCGTGTGTGTGTGTCACTCAGGATCAATCGTCCTGTTTGCAAGCAGTGACTGATCAACGCGTTGGAAAAGAAAAGAAACCCCCGTCCCTGGACCATTTGAGCTGGATTTTTTTCTGTCGGTTTCTTTATTTTCCCAGGGTGTGTTATATTCTCGAATCCTAGCATAAAAAGGCAACAAAAGCATAGAAAATGTAAAATTACACGCCAACATACGTGTTCTGTGTTCATTTGTACGTGCTGCTGGCCAAGTTCGCCGTTCCGTTGGCTCCACGTGTGTAACCGGCCATCAACGCATTTGGCTTGTGGAGGGGTGGGGAGCGATTTTTGCGGAGCAGATTTCTAGTTTTGGGAGCACCCGTTTCGAGCAGAATTTTCGTAAAATGGACCGAAATTTATCTACTGTGGGTTGACGTTAGTTTGAATCAGCGATGGAATTATCTTGAAATTTCATTGTTCAGTTCTTTCTTAGTTAGTACTCTTAGTTTCATTTGATTTGAAAATGACATATTTTTCGAAATTCACTCTCAGTGAGAGCTTAGTGATACTTTTTGAAAAATTATCAACATGAATCTTTAATAAGAAAAAGTTGTTCAAATTAACGACCGAGTAACAAACTTCCGATCATCACCAACGGTATCAGCCTGTGAGAAGTGAAGACAGGTCGTAAAGAACAGGAAAAAACTGAGGTTTTTTGGCAATACGAACCAAAAGGCACCAGAGATTACCGGCGAAAAATCCCACGTGTATTGCCCTCTGCTGGCTCTAGCTTTTGGTCGTCACATTGTAGTCACAAAGATTTTTGTTTTTTTTTTCTCTCTCTTCGGTAAATGCGTATCGTGTGTTGGCAATAACGCATAGAATAAGCATCACCAGAGAAGGAAAAGCATGTTCAAGTGGTCTTAATTTCCCATAAATAAAATATCAAGTGAGAAGTGGGATTTTCGCTTGGTTTGCTTGCGGCTTGCTCATGTACAGGTCTCATGTTTGATAGTAATTTTGGTTTTTGGGATAGAACATGACATGTGAAGGTGAAATAACCGAACAGCGTGAATCTTTAAACTAAAATTAAGAACCAAGTGTTGAAATACCAGAGCCAATCATCCACTCAAAACGTTGAATCTCTTATGTATGCTGTTATCGTTCAAGTTGTTAGTAAAAAAAATATCAAGTGAATTGAATATGTGTGGCGTAATGTTGTCATTTATCTCCAAAACTTTATGGAAAGAGAGAGTGCAAAGCACAAATATTGTTCACAGCGCGCGCGTTCTCACACCCCACAAATTTCTGTTCCTCCAAGCAATGTCCGGACGGCACACAATGTATGAGATGATATGCTTTGAGAATTTTTTTTTTTTTATTTTTTTTTAAATTTATATTTATTTAAATTTCTTTTCCATGTACATTCATTCAGTTAAAATATTATTGAGTGTCCAATCACAAACGATGACTTTTCACCTCAATTTTAAATACTAGCAACTTTCATTTATTCATGAAATATTGTAGCTTTCGCTATTCAGTGATTTCAAATGTAGGAGGTCCTACATGTACAAAAGGGAAAACTATATAAAGAGCGGATCAATGCAGCTGAAGACTGCAATGATTTTTGTCGAAATGCATCAATTATCTTATTGGACATAACATCCAAAGTGTCAACTTCGGCTAATTGATGAAGTTCATTGGTGCTGAACCAGGGAGGAAGTTTCAGAATCATTTTCAGAATTTTGTTCTGAATCCTCTGAAGTTTTTCTTCCTGGTTAAGCAACAGCTTGTCCAGATCGGCACAGCATAAAGCATGGCAGGTCTGAAAATTTGTTTATAAATTAACAGTTTATTCTTGAGACAAAGTCTAGAATTCCTGTTTATAAGTGGATACAAACATTTAATATATTTGTTACATTTAACCTGGATACTTTCAATGTGATCCTTGTAAGTAAGGTTTTTGTCAAAACCAAGTCCAAGATATTTCACTTGATCCTCCCACTTTAAATTTACCTCATTCATCTTTATAATGTGATGACTTTTGGTTTAAGAAAATCAGCCCTTGGTTTGTGAGGGAAAATAATAAGTTGAGTTTTGCAGCATTTGGAGTAATTTTCCATTCTTTCAAATAAGAATTGAAAATATCCAAGCTTTTTGTAATCTTCTTGTGATGACACGAAGGCTTCTGCCTTTGGCGGAGATGCTTGTGTCATCAGCAAAAAGTGATTTCTGACATCCTGGGGGCAAATCAGGCAAGTCAGAAGTAAAAATATTGTATAAAATTGGACCCAAAATGCTTCCTTGAGGGACGCCAGCACGTACAGGTAGTTGATCAGATTTGCTATTCTGATAACATACCTGCAGAGTACGATCCGTCAAATAATTTTGAATAATTTTCACGATATAAATCGGAAAATTAAACCTTTTCAATTTCGCAATCAAACCTTTATGCCAAACACTGTCAAATGCTTTTTCTATGTCTAGAAGAGCAGCGCCAGTAGAATAGCCCTCAGATTTGTTGCTTCGAATTAAATTTGAAACTCTCAACAACTGATGAGTAGTTGAATGCCCAAGGCGAAATCCAAACTGCTCATCAGCGAAAATTGAATTTTCATTAATGTGCGTCATCATTCTATTAAGAATTATTCTTTCGAATAATTTACTAATAGATGAAAGCAAACTAATGGGCCGATAGCTTGAGGCTTCAGCAGGATTTTTATCCGGTTTCAAAATCGGAATTACTTTGGCATTTTTCCAACTACTGGGAAAATATGCCAAATCAAAACATTTGTTGAAAATTTTGACCAAGCAACTTAAAGTTGCTTCTGGTAATTTTTAATTAAAATGTAAAAATGCCATCCTCACGGGGCTTTCATATTTTTAAATTTTTGATAATAGATTTTATTTCATTCAGATCCGTATTAAAAACTTCATCTGATGAAAATTCTTGTTCAACAATATTCTGAAATTCTATTGAAATTTGATTTTCAATAGGACTCAAAACATTCAAGTTGAAATTATGAGCACTCTCAAACTGCTGAGCAAGTTTTTGAGCTTTTTCCCCATTAGTTAATAGAATATTATCACCATCTTTTAAAGAAGGGATGGGTTTTGAGGTTTCTTAAGAACCTTTGAAAGTTTCAAAAGGTTTGGAATAAGGTTTAATTTGTTCGACATCTCTTGCGAACTTTTCATTTCGCAGGAGAGTGAATCTGTGGTCAATAACCTTTTGCAAATCTTTTGAATTCGCTTCAGTGCAGGATCACGAGAACGTTGATACTGTCTTCGGCGAACATTTTCAGACGAATCAGAAGCTGAAGATCGTCATCAATAATGGGAGAATCAAATTTGACTTGGACTTTAGGAATAGCAATATTCCTAGCATCCAAAATTGCATTAGTTAAAGATTCCAAGGCTGAATCAATATCAGCTTTGGTTTCTAAAACAAAATCATGATTTAAATTATTCTCAATATGATGCTGATACCTGTCCCAATTAGCTTTGTGGTAATTAAACACAGAACTATTGGGTCTGGTAACTGCTTCATGAGAAAGTGAAAAAGTTACTGGAAGGTGATCAGAATCAAAATCAGCATGAGTCACTAAAGGACCACAATACTGACTTTGATTTGTCAAAACCAAATCAATTGTTGATGGATTTCTAACAGAAGAAAAGCAAGTTGGCCCATTCGGGTATAAAACCGAATAAAGACCAGAAGTGCAATCTCTGAACAGAATTTTACCATTGGAATTTACTTTTGAATTATTCCAAGATTGGTGTTTGGCATTAAAATCACCGATGATCAAAAATCGAGATCTATGCCGAGTAAGTTTATTCAAATCCCCTTTGAAATAATTTTTATTTTCCCCAGTGCATTGGAATGGCAAATATGCAGCTGCAATCATAATTTTCCCAAAAGAAGTTTCAAGTTCAATGCCCAAACTTTCAATAACTTTTAACTTAAAGTCACGTAACGTGCTATAAGTCATACTACGGTGGATAACTATTGCAACTCCACCGCCATTTCGATTCATTCGGTTATTAGTTATAACTTTATAATCTGGATCACTTTTCAAATAAGTGCCAGTTTTTAAAAATGTTTCGGTTATAACAGCAACATGCACGTTATGAACTCGTAAAAGTTGAAAAATTCATTTTCTTTCGCTTTTAAAGAGCGAGCATTAAAATTCATAATATTGATGGAATTACTTAGATCCATGATTAAACTTCAGGGTAAGAACAACATCATTCGCAAATTTTAATCCAATCTGGATTGCTTCCATCATGGATGTAGCATTACTCATTGTTTGAATCAAACCAAACAGTGAGTTTTGCAAAAAGTCATTTTTTCAAACGTAACATCGCCGAGATCAGAAGATCCCAAAGCGTTGCCAGCAGAAAAATTTTCAAATGAGATTTGAGGTACCTGCCCAATTTCAGAAAGATTGGTAGAGGATTTAAAATTCGTGGATGAACCCGAAACGACGTTAGCATAAGAAATGCCATTGTTGTTACCTAACTTTTCCACGGTAGGGGTATTTCTAGAATTGTTCGAGTGAGACAGCACGAACGTTTGATTTAAAGATGCAGGTACAACCTGACTTTGAGAAAATTTCGGTTTGGATTTCGGCTGATGCTTAGCACGAGAATCCAAAACCTTTTTCTGAGGGCAATCCCAGAAATTTGATTTGTGATTTCCACCACAATTTGCACATTTAAATTGGGTGACTTCTTTCACGGGACAATTGTCCTTGTCGTGAGAAGAATCCCCGCAAACCATGCATTTTGGAACCATGGCGCAATGATCAGTACCGTGACCGAATGCCTGGCAACGCCGGCACTGGGTCAGATTCTGGCCATTACCGCCATGTTTCTTAAATGCTCCCACTTTACCCGTACATGGAACAAAAACTGAACTTTGTCCAAAAGTTTCAAATTGTTGATTTCATTTCTGTTGAAATGAATCAGATAAAATTGAAGTCAAACCAAAGCGAGAAATATTCCCGTTTGATTTTTTCTTCATTGGTATTACTTGGGATGGGGCAAAGCCAAGCAACACCTTAAGTTCGTTTTTGATCTCATCCACCGACAAGTCGTTGGAGAGACCTTTCAAGACCGCCTTGAATGGCCGAGCATTCTTGGTCTCATACGTGTAGAAATTGTGTTTGTGGTTTTCAAATAACCAACAAAAGTTTGGTGATCTTGTAAAGATTCCGTCAACAAGCGACATTCTCCTCTTCGACCAAGCTGGAACGAAACCTTCAAATTGCAAGTTTCCTTGCAATTCTTCAGTTGCGTTCAGCTGGCCAAATCGGAGACGGAAGTCACTACAATTGGCGGAGCCTTTACTCGTTTCTCGACGGCAGAAGGCTCAGTACGAGGAGAAGGTTCCTTGTCATCAGTTTCGGATAAAACACCGAAACTGTTTGTCAATGGAATTGGAGGATTGACCTCACATTCAGAATCAGAATCAGACCTCAGAAGAGGCTGTTTTCTTTTTCTGTTTCCGTTAGCCGGTTTAGCGTTCAAACGCTTCACCGACGTAACGACCAAATCTTCAGAAGATTTGCGTTTACCTTTGTTTTGACGCATTTTGCAAGCAAAGTTCTCTTAAAAAGATGGCTTCGTTTGTAAAATACAACAAAATTTCAGGTGGGGTTAGTCTTGAAAAGACTGTTTAGAATTTTGGAAAATAACTCAGGTAGTCTTTAACATTCCAACGCCCAAGGCTCCAAAAAAGTTGGAACGGTAACTTCAACTCGCTGGTTCTCGGGCCTAACTCAACCAATCAAGATGATTCTTCTTTCCAGTGATTTGTTAGGATGTCTAGATGATTTTAGAACTTTGCAGAACTTAATTTGATCAAATCTGTAATTTTGCGATCAAAACATCGTTCCAACTTTTTTCGCGTGTAAAAAATTCGCCGAAAATTCCGCAGAGGTAGTCTTTTAAAAAGGTGGAACGATGTTTTGATCGCAAAAATTACAGATTTGATCAAATTAAGTTCTGCAAAGTTCTAGAATCATCTAGACATCCTAACAAATCACTGGAAAGAAGAATCATCTTGATTGGTTGAGTTAAGCCCGAGAACCAGCGAGTTGAAGTTACCGTTCCACCTTTTTTGGGAGGCTTGGGCGTCCGTGTAAGTTGGACATGCGTTGGGCGTTCCAGTGTTAAAAAGACTGTGAATTTTGTTTTGAAATAACTCTGAGCTTAGGTAGTAAAAAATACCGCAGCTCTAGTGTCCGTTCACCACGAAGGTTCGCAAGACACTGAATGCTTTGAGAATATGTTGGCTTTTTCCTCATCCTTGGGGCAAGGAGTATGGGGACAACGACGACGACGGCGACGTCCATTGGAAAACAAGCTGGAGAAGATGGCGTGAGTATCAGCGCAATCTGCACCTCACACCCAATCAAGGAAGGCACTGTAGAAAATTTTAACAACATTTAATAAATTCAACTTTTATTTGTTGCTTTTCAAAATGGGTGGTTGCCTCTCACCCAGTCGGCCAGGGTTCAATCCTAGTCGGCCTCGGAGGCATTTTTCGAGACGAGATATGTCTGATCACGCCTTCCGTCGGATGTGAAAGTACTTGTTGGTCCCGGAAAAGGAATTCGGTAGAGTCGCTGGTCAACAGGTGGACTTACAATCTAAAGGTCGTCAGTTTGAATCCCGTGGTGGATGAGAGCTAGGCGTAAAAAGAGGTTTGGTTTCGAGTAGGAATCTTGCAATCTTGCTTTTGGCCTTTTACGTTGTTCGGCTAGAATTGCAATAATCATTTGAAAAATCATAATATTTTTCAAATTTCAAATATCCAAGATGGAATATTATATGAATTTAACTTAAATACAATACATTTTTTCTATCAGTGTCTTTTTAGCCCAACAGAAGAAAATGTTGTCCAGGATAATGAAAAGCGTGAACGGGGAAAACCATCGAGAAAAAAACGAAAAAAAAAATATCGAAGCCATAAGGCGCTCCCCGGCGCAGATAGAGTCGATATCGCACGCATTCGCACTCCCCCTTTCGCCCTTTTCCTTTTGTCACCAACCTTCCTCCCTCCCCCCCATGTCGCCTCCTAGCATGATTCACGATCGTGCATGTGTGAGAAATCGAAGGGATCGGACCGCTGATAAGAACACCACCAGCGTCAACAACAACAACAACATTCGAGGACAGCGACAACTGGCTGGCTGGCTGGAAAATGGACAGAAAATTTCGAATTCGGAAGAAAACGCCGGCTTCTTGACGGCGATTTAGTGGGTAGAGATGGTAGGGTTATTTTTTTTTTAATTTAAAACCTGAAATTTTGTTGAATGTTTCGAGTTTCTTCAAAGAAACACTTTGACAGCTCTGAGTGCGGCACTCAGTGCGAAACTAGCCCTCAAACGAACGTACCGTTTGTCAGAAGAAGCCATTATGCTTTATGATGTTTCCGTACATTTTGGAGGGCTGGTCATACAAAATGGGTACCTATGTGTATCTGTAACTTGAGAAGGCATTTTTTAATTGATTTGGTGAACAGAAAAAAAATCCCGATTTTTTACTCGACTTTTGTCACTTAAAGTTGAAATGACGACATACGTGCTTCTGAGTTTTTAGCATTATTTTTTTTAAAATTTAGGAAAGTGGTACCGAATGTATAAATTTGTGAAAAGGGGGATTTTTGGGAAAAAATCTATAATACTGTCAAACAAAATGTCAAAAATTATGTTTAGAAGTAAAATAAAATTTGCATTTGAAAACTACTTTACAAAAATATGTTTGAAAAAGTCCACCGTTTAAAAGTTCTGATATACAGACTCTTTGGGTTAACGAAAAAAATGAAATAGTTGTTGCAAAAAGAAGATTTTTTTAGCACGAGTCGTGCGTGCAACGAGGTTTATCGAGTTGGATAAATACGACGAGTGCTGGGAAAATCATGTTTTGCAATGAGTTGCTTCCAAATTTTTTGTCAATTCCAAAAAACGCTTTTTGAATGAAATTGTATTACAAACATCCGTTCAAAACAAAAAATACTGAAAAATTTAACTTTTCGATAATAGTGCTGAAAAGTTCAACTTTTCAGCATCCATTTAAGTGCTAACAAGTAGAACTTTTTAGCACCAGTATTGAGAGGTATTAAATTTCCATTCTGCTATTTTTGGTAGAGAAAAGAAGGCCGTTTCATCGCTCGAGAATGATAGGAAAAATAAATTGATTTATGACGGCATTGCAGAAATGAGTTTTTCTAATTTTCTTTATCGATTCGCAATATCTTGGAAACTGTTGGTTCAATCTTGAACGTTGAAAGTTTTTTTTTGTAAAGTTGTCTGCTCTTTTAAAAAATAATTAGAAATATATAACTAAGAATTATTAAAAAAGGCAAACTGTTCCGACGTATTTAAAATTATGGGGTAGATTTTATAATTTAAAGAGAGTCAAAATTTCACATTTTTTTTTGCTTTTAAACACTAAAAATTGAATTAATAGTTTCCGAGATATCGCAAGTTGAAAAATGTCAGCTAGGATGAAACTCATAAAAACTGCAACCAGTAGTCCAATCAACAAAGTAGTACTCCAATGGAAGAGTAGAGACGGTGTTGTGGAATATTTTTGAACCAAATATTCTTAGAATTCTAGGATGTAAAACAAAATCTTTCAAAGAGTTTTAACTAAAATGTAGATTTAGGAGAAAATTTAGATTTATTTCAAAATTAATTATTACAAAAACAAAATATAACACTGATCAATACAAAAAGTTCTGTAACTATTCAAATAATCCAAAATAATCTAATCTAATCTAATCAAACACAAGCGCATCCAGTCCGAAGAAAGAACTTGCGGTTAGATTACGCCCCAAGTCCTTTCTTGTCATTATTAATAATTGCAGTACATCCGAGTTACCCCGAAAATGTATAGCAAAAATTAAAGCGGCCAGGCCTACTGCGTTGCATTAACCGCAGGGACAGATTCTGTGAACGGATCACATTTCACAGAATCATCAGGATGCGTGGACATACCGTACCAAACGCTCCGAATCAGTTAGGTGTGGTGTGTTAGTGTAAATTGGCAAATTATCATATGTTTAGGGGGAAGTGGAAATGGGAAAATTGGGGTTGGGGAAATCGGGATTGGGGAATGGAAAAGTGGGATAGGGGTAGGAGGGTTATTTATTATTTATTTATTATATTTCAATCAAATCAAAATAGTGTATAAAAATAAAAAATGATTTCCAAAATGCACATCTCAATCATCTCTACCCTCGATCCAGCACTATATAAAGGTTGTGTGTGAGGAAGCCCGAAATGTCTTGGATTCGATTAGGAATGGGAAACTGATGGACCAACAACAACGGACGCTTTTCTTGGCACTCTGTTTGGCGTCATATCCTAGAGGGCGCGCACCGCCGCCGCTTTTTTTCAGGAAGAGTGTGAGAAAATTTAGTTTGGGGCGGGAAAGAGGTGGTGGCGTTTTCGTTTGGCGATTTTTCCACTGTTGGTTGGTAGGAGAGTAGGAGGAAAATTGAGGGAAACAGGGGGAGAGAGGTGGGTTGATTTGATATTACACACTTGGCATCCAATACGCCACATGTGAATGGATACGTGAAAAATTTATTTTTCCACTTTCTCGCCAATACACTTTGTCGTGGGCGACTTTTTATCATTTATTTGGCTTCATCTGGACGAGCTTGGAATTGAATTGTGAAACGTTACATGATTGAGTTTGAAAATACAAGTTGTTTCAAGTTATGCAATCTTTTTATTTTAACTTCATTTGAATTAATATTTCAAAGTAAGGTAATTGTAAACATTGATATAAAAGTTTAAAAAATATTGGTTTATTTTTTTATGAGTTGCGCTAAAAAACAGCTTTGCGTTACAGAAAAGAATGAAATATGACTTTGCCAGAGCCGTACCTAGGGTCCACGGCGCCCTTGGCGAAGCATCAATTTGGCGCCCCTCCAAATTTTTCATCATTTTGATATGTTTACTTAAATTTTCAGCGATTGCTTCAAAGAGTTTTAATAATATAATGGTAATTAATTGAATAAATATAACAGCTAAAAATCCAACCACAATTTAATTCTTTGAAGAATATTCAAATTAATGTTTTATTATTTTTAAACCATTTCAATCGATTTATATCTTTCCAATACAGATAGGTTGTAACGAAAAGGTGCTTTAGGATTAATGTTGACTGAAAATAGCAGAGTGTTGTTTTATCGTTTTAAACAGAATTTGATCTGACCTAGCTTAAATTTCATTGTATCAGCATTTTCCTGCATTCCTGAAAAAAATAGTTTAACTGATTAGAAAATGGACACCTTTTCAAACTTGTTTTTGGATGGATTCCTTTTGAAACAATTTTTTTTTTTCAATTTATTTTTGAAAACAATACTTCTCTTCTCTGTGACTGTGTTTTTTGATTGATATAAAATTCCTAAAATTTGTTTTTTGAAAATTCATAGCTTCAAACAAAGGCAATTAGTTTTTACCTTTTTAACACATTGAAATTTTTGTGTTTATTTTTCGACATCTAAAGTTTCTTAAAATTTTGTATAAAAACCATTACACTCAAATAGAGGGTGACGAGCAGGAATTCCGGGAAATCGACCATTTTGGACCTCTCGATTCCCGGAAATTTGGTCGAAGCAAAATTATATAAACAAATAAAAAAAAAATGAAAATTCGAAATTGTTCAGAACATTGGGTGTTCAATGTAAGATGTTCAAGTTCGAATGAACCAATGCTTCTCTTATCTTCTAATTCAGAAAGTGTAAATTTTAACTTATTAAAAATTCCAATTACTATAATTGGGAAAACTTAAAATAATGTGGACCCCAAAATTAACCTTAAAGCATACTTAGCAGTTAGCCACAAGAAGAAAGTCTATTTTTTTATATTTTTGTTTATTATTTCTAAGAGTATAATTTTCATATCCTCTTTCAAGCATAGCAATTCTTATAATCCATTTTTTTTTATTCTTATTATTTTAATTTCGCTGTATCAAGGTAATTTCCTTTTTTGATGTCATGGAGTAATTTTGTGTTTCTCTTAAACCTCAATATTAAATTATATCTTAGAAAAAAAACTCTGGAAATCTTTGTAAAGTCCGCCAAATGTGAACATTCGGGTTTTCCGGATCACTATTAAAATATTAAAATTGTTGTTTTGAGTCGCTATTTATTATATTGTAAAAATCCCGATACTGGGAAATTATATATTAGCTATTTTGTTATTTCACAAAAATCTAATAACAAGTTCATACAACAAGTTGTATTGCAGATTCCGAAAAAAATCAAGAAGTAGATCATAGTTCCCAAAAATAATGAGGCTACTAATTAACGTTTCATTAAATAAGCATGAATAAATCGTAACTGAATTCATTGAAAAGAAACACATTTATAACTTTTCTTTATACATTACTGGCACTATTGGCATAGTTATAAACACTACCAGGTCCCGGGAAATTTCCAAATTCAACTCTCGATACCCGGGAAATTGAAAATCTCGAGAATAGTCACCCTCTACACACAAAGCTTTTGGAACCGTTTGTGTAAATGTGAAAATTTAGGCGAAATTACACTGGATAGCCCAACACATGGAATCCATGAAATAAAAAAAAATGTATGTGAAAGATAAGCAACTTTATCCATTCCATTAAAACATAACAAAACAAAAATTTTCAAGGAAAATGTTACTAAAATTCTTCAAATTATTGACCCTAGAAGCAAAATGAAGTGGAACTTTGTGTTTTCCCAAAAAATATTGCTGTTTTTGGAGTTGGAATTTTGCTTTGGTTTAAATTCTAATGGGTCCGCGATAATGGTGTTTCTGCAAATCAAAATTATACAAGAAATTGTATAATATTTTACTTTACGACTAAAAGTTGGTGGACATGCCAATCTATGCAACTTTGTCGAAGACACCCAAATTTTACTTTTCACTCTTGCTACAAGCAATTGAATACAAGCAGCAGAATATAATATATTTAGAGCAATTTATGTGCTCTTAAAAAACCAACATTTTTATGTTGAAAAAAAAAATATTTTGCTAGAAATTTAGCAAAAGTCAAAGCATTTTTTGTGTTAGAAATATTCAATTTAAACACTTCAGTATTTCGAAAACGTAGGCCAATCTCAATGCACAAGTTTGCATTTAAAACGATAAAAATATCTCAAATGCCATTTTCTTTAAACTTGAAATATCTTATTCTTTTTATTTCAGATTTTCAATAGAAATGTGTAAGTTTCAATTAAATAGCTGATTATATAAAAAAAATACTTCAAAACATAAAAAAACTTGATGGTTCCTGATGCTGGAAAAAATGGTGAAATTTAAATTGAATTTTATATACTGTAGTTGGAATATAAAATCTCTAGCTATTTCAAAGAATTGTTATAAAACCCTTAAATTTTTGCCACTTGAGCGCCCCCTTTGATAAATGAATTGAGAGAATTTAATTTTAAATTTAATTCTGGTACAATTATTGAAATACAGTCGACTCTCTGGCTGTCGATCTTCTCGATATCAATATTGCTCCATCTATCGATGAATTCTTCAGTCCCTTCAAACTGCATACTTCGATTGTCTTTATTCCTCGATATTTTCTCTTGCTTGAAGGATCTCTTCCTCGACGGTCCCTTGGATTCTGTTTGCTTTAAAAATCTCTTCCGGTTGTCCATATTTTCACTATCTCATGGCTTGCATAGACATTTTTCTTTGCGAAACGAAGCTTTGAAGGGTGTTTGACATTAGCTTGTTTTTGTTTGCTGGACGTTGCCATGATTCTCTCCCATAGCTGGGTATCAAGAAAAACATATTTGCAATCGAGTCTTCATTTTGCATCGTTCTGTAAACTGATGATTCTCTTCCTCGACGGTCCCTTGGATATTGACAACCAGAGAGTCGACTGTAGTTGATTTTGGCGCCCCAAGTGTTATAAGTAATATTTGTAATATTCCGACCAAGATTATCGAGTTATTTTGTAGTCCTACTTTAAAATTTAGCGCCCCTTTTGTTCTGAATACCTTTCTAGGATTTTATAATAACATGACAAATTTGTACAATCATCGTTTTCGGCGCCCCCCAAGGGCTGGCGCCCTTGGCGGTCGCCAACTGCGCCAACCCCTAGGTACGGCGCTGGACTTTGCTATATTTTTGTTTGAGACAGTTTTTTGTTTATCTCACCCTATTGTTGCAAAAAATCAGCACATTGCCATCAAAGGGTGGTTAATTGCATTTCTTCCCTCCACCCTGCACATGCAAGTCTGTATCGGTAAATTATCCCGTTTCCGTTCGACCCTTAATCAAAGCAAGGAAGACCTTCCCCTCACCCTAAAATCATTTGGTGATGCATCCTCGTGGCTTCCTTCTTCCTTCCGTGTCCTTGCGAAAAAAAACGGTCGCACGTGGGCAAAAATCACAACATTTTGCAAAGACTTGCAGTCTGTACATAAAAAATATCGCCAAATCCCTCGGGGCATGTGCCACGACCCTGCCATCGATGCATGCAATTAATGTGCGTTTTTTTATGCACCCAAAGCACCCCTGACATAGTTTTACGCTAGACTTGCGGCCGGAAGATATCGGCCGGATCATATCGATCAGCGGAATGGTTGTTGTGATTTGGTGGTCCATGTCAAATTGCGAAAAAGTTTTCGATTGAATGTGTTTTTTGGTTAGAATTTTTGGAACTCTTTAGGCCGTTGTTAATATTTTAATAAAATTAATTCCCCTTCTTTAAAAATGCACTGAAAAACCAGGTGAAATCAAAATTATCCGCTACTCGGCATGGAATCCAAAACGGAAGAGATTCTCACAGATTTGGGAAAGACCACCACCGATGAAATGCCATAAATTGTGCGATTTCGATCCACTCTTTGGCAACACGGTGCCAGTGCCTCACCCATTAATGGCACATGTTAGGAAAGGAAAAAAATATAAAACAATTTTTAACGCACCGCGTCCTCTAATACCAAGTTTATGGTCTTGAGCAGAGCAACATAGCACACAGACAAGGAAGTTTGCGCGAGGGCATGTTTTGTTAATTCAGGGATTGTCCTCGCAGAAACAACAATTCGAACAAAAAAATCTAAAACTTCTCACGAAGCTTCTAGCTGCGGCTGACGACGACAAGATTTATAAGACCGTCTTGCGGCACTTTTTGGACTTTCACCGATAAATAACGACCCTAGGACGAGCGCCGAAGCTAGGACACGCGGAACAAGTCATCTTTGGAGCTCGACTTTGGCGCCCAAGACCGTACTGTCCAGCGGCCATTTTAATGGTCCAATATATATGTATATTTATGTATATTTGCCATTTATTTTATTACCCGTTTCATTACTTTACGTATATCCGTTTGCTTCGTTTATCGTGCTGGTCAGCGTTGCTCCGAAAAACCCCGAAACTGCAAGACATTACCCCTGGCCGAAGACGATCTGATCCGAGGAGATGTCCTGGTGGTTGTTTGTCAACATGAGAAGATTATCCTCGCGACGAGCGACCGCGTGTCCCTTCCACGTTCCTCTAGCTGGCACCGTTTGATGTCTTGAGTTACAATTGTACCAATGCGCCAGTGATGCCAGATTGAATTGTTATTTGTTTTAATTATTATCGCCGGCGTCAGTAACAAGAGTTCACGCGCGTTGATATGGCCGCAGAATGGTCGCATGATAGCCGCAGCCAGGGCTTGCGAAATTTCGACTTTTTTTGTGATAGCGGACAGAGCACTCCAATCGTCTTCACCACGACAACCTGATTTTTACATTCTGCTTTCGTTCGTTTCACACACAAAGGAATGAGTGCCACGCAAAGTCACTCACACAATCATTGACTTCCCTCCAGGAGAAAAATCGCCTAGAGAGTGGTCGTTTGACATTCTACCGAGATTCCGATCATCTCTCCAATGATAGCAATCATATGACTCCTGTCACCACCTAGCATACACTAGGAAGAGAGAGACAAAAACGAGAGAAAGAGAAAGAGCAAGTTGTCTCGTTCGGGCGGCTGCTTGAGTGGTGCTCATTTTTCGTTCGTTTTGTCTTCGTGTTTACGTTCATCGACCGTCGCCAAGCAATGACGGTCATGATAGGCGTTGTGTGTCAGCGATCAAATATCGTTTTGGGAAATGATCGCTGACAGAAAGTTCTATCGAATATCGAGCAGTCCCGTTCAGTGATAGATCCCTTTTCAAGCATTGGCCGCAGCACAATTTTTTTGGCGTTGTCAAAGGTTGCTTTGAGTTTTCTGCTGACTTTTTGGAAAATATTCAAAACAAACTAAGTTGACATTGGCTGTCAACGCTGAATTTCAGTTCAACTTGCGGTTTTGTTCACACCGCTGTAGTTCGGCGGCTTCAACCTCCTGTCAGTCGAAAGAAAGAAGAATTGTGATTTTATCGCGCAATCAGCAATAATAAGTTCTACAAACAAATGGGAGCTGAGCAAATGAGTTTGTTGCTGATTGTAGAATTTTTTAATTCATTTAAAATATCAATCTTTTCAGCTGCCATTTTTTGACAAAGTTTTACTAAGAAACTTGCTAATAGGACGTGTCACAAGATAGCACACAAGCGAAAAAAAAAATTAAATTGAAAGTCTGTGTTAAATAAAAAGAAATTTCCCACGGTTTTAAATTGGGCGTTCAATTTAGCCGAATTCTTAATTCCTCGAGAAAATGGAAAAATATTTTTTTAAATTCCGGGATACCGGAACAGTAATAACAACATATTTTCAAGACTTTTGTCAAGTTGCTTGAAATTATAGAGTTAATTGATTACCATTAACTGGTGATAATCTAGGCTTAACAGGGCAGTAGTTATTTATAGCAGAAAGGATTAAAAAATGGTTTATGTATGTCCTATGGTGAGCTTTGGAATTTAAACCAATCATTATTCTTTATTCATTATGATTCAAATTAAATGAGTTTCATATAATTAAATTTATTAAACTTATTGTTATAACTTAAAAAGCTTAACAATAAAAAAAAAATGTATTCTCCGAAAATAAAATAAAACGTTGAAACAACGAAATGGGAAAACCGAGACTAATCAAGAAAAACAATGTAAAAGGGCCTAGGCCAAAGTGTAAACAATGACTTTATCCTGCTCACGTCAGCTTATGTTTACATTAGGAACGAGCAGGACAGACTCTTTGTTTACACTTTGGCTTCGGCCCTATTACAATGTTTTGCTAGAAATATAAAAAAAACGCGTGATTTTAGGCAATTCTCGGACTAGGAAAATTCCCGGGATGGACGCACTAAAAAAATTGAAATCAAAACTTCTTGATTACATTTGTCTGGTCATTAGTTCATTAGTCTTATTTAATAAAGTTTCAAAACAGCGCTTAATCAGAAACTCAAGTTCAACGCAGAAAATTTTAAAGGTTATTTTCGGTAGGAAATCAATATTTAATATGCTATTTTTCGTGATTTTCAATCCACATTTAATTGAAAATTTGGGGAGAATTGAAATCTCATCACCCATTGGTGAGATTTATTCAACTTTTTTTTCTATTTATGTTTAAATCGTTGAAAGAAATGTTGACAAAATACGAGATAAAAGATGCTAAAATCGAAACCAAAATCATCGGAGGAAAGTATAAACAAAGATAGAAGAGCAGTTTTCTCAGATTTCGGTCATTCGATTTTTTTGTATTTTTTAATCCGACTTTTTGGATGCCTTCTGGATTTTGCATCATTAGTTTGTCCATATAATTTTCCATACAAATTTGGCAGCTGGCCATACAAAAATGATGTATGAAAATTCAAAAATCTGTATCTTTTGAAGGAATTTTTTGATCGATTTGGTGTCTTCGGCAAAGTTGTAGGTATAGATATGGACTACACTGGAAAAAATGAGATACGGTAAAAGTTTTTTGGTGATTTTTTATTTAACTTTTTGTCACTAAAACTTGATTTGCAAAAAAAACACTATTTTTATTTTTTTTTAACTTTTTGATATGTTTCAGAGGACATCAAATGCCAACTTTTCAGAAATTTTTAGGCTGTGCAAAAAATCTATGAGCGAGTTATGAATTTTTGAATCAATACTGATTTTTTCAAAAAATCGAACAATTGGTCGCAAAAATTTTTCAATTTCATTTTTCGATGTAAAATCAAATTTGCAATCAAAAAGTACTTCATTCGATTTTCAATGTTAAACTATAAAACATTCGTGAAATTTTCCGATCTTTTCAAAAAAAAATATTTTCATTTAAAACAAGAATAACATTTCAAAAGGGCGTAATATGAATTTGTCGATTTTTAAAAAAAATCAGTATTGATTCATTTTTTGAAAAATTCAGTATAACTCGCTCAAAGATTTTTTGCACAACCTGGAAATTTCTGAAAAGTTGGCATTTGATGTCCTTTAAAACATATAAAAAAATAAAAGTAGTTTTTTTTTGCAAATCAAGTTTTAGTGACAAAAAGTTAAATAAAAAATCACCAATTTTTTTTACCGTGCATCATTTTATTTCAGTGTAGTCCATATCCATACCTACAACTTTGCCGAAGACACCAAATCGATCAAAAAATTCCTTCAAAAGATACAGATTTTGGAATTCTCACATATCATTTTTGTATGGACAGCTGCCAAATTTGTATGGAAAATTATATGGACAAACTAATGATGCAAAATGGCTTCTTTGGGCATACCGAAGGCACCAAAAAAGTTTCAGTCGGATTAAAAAATACAAAAATTCAAATTTAAGAAAAAAAAAACGATTTCTTAGAGAATTGCTCAGAAGTTGTTCAAATAAAAAAAATTGGCCAAAATTTTATATCTGATTCAAAGTAAAAAAATAAACTTTATTTTCATGTAATTATATTATAAAAAAATCAGATTTATTGAAACAAAATTTTGGCGTTAATTATTATAGCATCAAAAATTTGCATTAGACATATCGTCGCCGTCGTGCTAACTTGTCGTACGTGCATGTTGGGCCAAATTGAGTTAAGAACTCCATTTTGTGCATCTCACAATGCCACATTAGGGTGTAATATCAAAATCGATTTTCCAGCACAGCAATTTTTCAGTTCCTTTTGGGGTCCTAAACAACTCCCCAAAGTTTGGGAACGATTGGTTTAGTCCTCACTTTGCGCAAAGCGATTCAATTTTCCATATAAATTTGTATGGGAAAAACCATTTTTTTGGATTTTGATATTTATAAAATCCACGTTTCACGCTGTACTAAAACCGGATTCATATTCGGATGCTCTGGAAGGTGCTCTACAACTTTCCCGAAGAGAGTATGGTGCTAGCTTGTCCCTAAAGAAGATACAGCGTCCTCAAAACTCGTCTAAAACGTGATTTTCGAGCAAAAAACACGTTTTAGACGAGTTTTGAACACGCTGTATCTTTTTTTAGGAGCAAGTTAGCACCATACTCTCTTCGGGAAAGTTGTAGAGCACCTTCCAGAGCATCCGAATATGAATCCGGTTTTAGTACAGCGTGAAACGTGGATTTTATAAATATCAAAATCCAAAAAAATGGTTTTTCCCATACAAATTTATATGGAAAATTGAATCGCTTTGCGCAAAGTGAGGACTAAACCAATCGTTCCCAAACTTTGGGGAGTTGTTTAGGACCCCAAAAGGAACTGAAAACTTGCTGTGCTCGCTGAATTTGGACAACTTTATTTTTTTCCATACAACCATATTACATCCTAATGCCACATCTTTTGAACTTCACAGATCCCCAAAATTCGATTTCAATCCTAAGATATTCAATGAAAACCAAAAAAGCTCCGAAAATTTTTGTCATTTTTCATATAAAAGTAGTTTCAATCTTGTCGTGCTATCTTGTCACTCCCTGAAAATTAATGTAAGTGCGATAAAAGGCCAAAGGGACTTCAGGTCAGGATGCGTTTGACGCACGTACAAGCTAGACAACCTTATACATTTGTAATTATAACTCGGGACTCCAGCAACCAACTTCAACCAAACTTCGGGACAATGCACAGAATGGTCAGCCAAACAAAACGTGTTTGTTATTGTTTACATTGCGTGCTCTCGTTTTTGTTTATTCAAGGTCAAACATTAAAACGCGTTTTTCTCGGAACGTCAAAATGGCGGATGCGACAAGATAGCACGACGACGTCGATGTTTTGAAAAAAAAGAAAAAGAAAAAAAAGAAAAGTATTGAATTCTGAATAAAAAAAAGGTTTTCAGATTTTTTCAGTTTGTGCTAATGAAAACATTTTGTTCCAATAAAGTTTCAAAAATCCAATCGATGCTGCATTCTAACTGATGATCTGGCAACTCTTTCGACGTTGGAAGACTTATCGCTCAATCAACCAAACCAAACAAGCAAAAGTTACGTCCTGGCGCTTTTCGCTGGTAAGTTACAGACCCACCAAGTCTCCGAAAACAACGACGAGAGCAAACTCACAAGCCACGCACACATACACGCACACTTTGAGATATTGAGCCCGATGCGAACAAATGAAAATAAATAAAAACTAATTTAATGAGATCATAAAACCCGAGAAATGGGACGGTGATGGTGGTGGTGGAGAACGTCACAAAGAGTGAGGAGCACACAAGCACAGTTCACAATGCTCTGAATGCATGGTGAGGAAAACTCCTTGGCCCCAAATACGACCGGCCCCGCTGGTTGACGATGATGACAGTCTGGCCATCACGACGACGACAACCCATATGTATAGCATAACAGCAGTGCGCCGAAATAAAAAGCGATTTAATTTATTAACCAAACATACACAAATAATAACACAAATCTATTTAATCATCTCGTGTGTCCCTCCTTGGTCTTTCACTGTGTGTAGCATCGTATTCATCATTGAGACAATTTTTGAGCGCACACACAAACGCACGCACTCTAATCATGTGTGTCGTAGATGCGTGAGGATGACAAATTTCTGTTGCGGACGGGGGACACGCAACTTTGTCCGAAAAGAGAAAAAAAGAGAGGGTGAGAGAGGGGTTTGGTATTTGGAACGAAAATAATTATTTTTTAGACATGGAAATGAATGCGTATGCGGGTTACGATGAAAGATTCATAGATCTGTGTGTAGTGTATGTATTTTCTTAATGAAATGAAGTGAATGTTTTGAATCACAACACATTTTAATGGTAATTGCGCTGTTGGTTCTGATACAATTGAAATTATTTATATATATGGGCTTGATTAATGAATACTTGATGGATAAGCAAATAGGTTTTTTTTTTAAATAATCTTTTGGTAGTCGTGGCCTTGCTCAGTTTAATCATTTCAGGTGGAATTTATCATAGTTAACTGCTGTTTCTATTCAGATTTTAGTTACGGCACTTCTTAGTTAATGGAATGTTACAATAAATTAATGGCTATTTTAACTCATCGATAATAACATTGGGAAAATGAACTTCTTTGCTATTGTTCAAGTATTTTTGGAAGAGATTTCGTTTGTTTTAAATTTGTCTAAGAAAATACTGCCAGGGTTTGGTTTAAGAATAAAAAACAATCAAAAGACGATTCAAGTTAAAAGGTTTTTTTTTCGTAAATTAAATTCAAGTCAGGAATGAATTAATAACAAAATCTGGTTATTTCATACCGTTTTTTTTATTTTATTGTATTAAAATTTCAACTTCAAATCATGTCACAAAACGTTCAAAATAGATAAAATAATGTATAAAACAAACAAGTTTTTATTTAGCTCCAGTTTTGAAAAAAAATCCTCAATCCTAAGATATTTGATTCAAATTTGGTCTAAGGGTGTCTATAAACGACGTTTTTTATAAAGCGTCCATATTATTGCACCACATTCCACAAGAAGTTGAGCGCGCTGGTGGGAATAACGCTAAAAACATTTGGTTCAAACCCAATCCTCAGAATGATCCATTCCCTAGAAATGTTTATTGCTGTTGTTTTTCTATAATATAGGAATTTGTTCAAGAGAGTTATGAAATTCATAGAGATTTACAATCTATTTTATAAGTTTTAAAGATATCAAATATTTCTAGATTTGAAGATAACAAAAAAACCTCCGTTGATTTTTACAAGAATTTTTAAATTTATAGAGATTCACCCTTCATTTCATAACACATGTAGATTTTAAAATATCAAAGGAAGAGAATTATTAAGAGAATTATGAAGTTCATAGAAATTAACCCTTCATTTAATGCCAAATTAAAAAAAAATCTTTATGATTTTTTTTTATTTTCCCGAAAATATGCCCTTCTTTTGGTAAAACAAGCTGGGACCCGTGGTGTAGAGGTAAGCGTGGTTGCCTCTCACCCAGTCGGCCTGGGTTCGATCCCAGAAGGTCCCGGTGGCATTTTTCGAGACGAGATTTGTCTGATCACGCCTTCCGTCGGACGGGAAGTAAATGTTGGCCCCGGACTAACCAAAAAGGTTAGGTCGTTAGCTCAGTCCAGGTGTAGGAATCGTCTCCCTGGGTCCTGCCTCGGTGGAGTCGCTGGTAGGCAGTTGGACTTACAATCCAAAGGTCGTCAGTTCGAATCCCGGGGTGGATGGAAGCTAAGGTGTAAAAAGAGGTTTGCAATTGTCTCAACAATCAAGCCTTCGAACACTTAGTTTCGAGTAGGAATCTCGCAATCGAGAACGCCAAGGCAATGCTGTAGAGCGAATAATTTTTTTTTGGTAAAACAACAACAATAAACATTATGGAATCCGACCCACATGGGAGTCCTCCTGATTCGCGATTAAAAGCTCCATAATTCCGGCAGATGGCGCAAAAAATATTTTGAAAAAATAATATTGTTTAAAATGATAGAGCATCAAAAGTTAACATAGTATCAGCTCGAATTTTCGCTCAAAAGTCGTTTTGAACGCTGGAATTTAACAAAACAGAATTCGTATACATAACCTCAAAGGGCGGAAATTTCAATCGACATTCTTCGCTCTGTTCTGCTACTCAACACTAGGTTTCGCATGTCGTTTGGCTCTTGAACGGCAATAGAATAATAATAAATTGAATCAAAAAATGGGAATTATTGTGTGCTATCTCATTTTCCAACAGATTTTTTTCAAATCTCGAAAAATTTTAAAGTTTAAATAATAGAAAAGCGTAATTTTGAAAAACATATAAAATTAAATCATCAAATCTGGGCATAATTTGAACATCATTGGTCAAGAGATCTAGCCTAACATATGAAAAGGGCATATGGAACTTTAAAATGCCGTTTTGACGGTGTCTGTACCAAAAAGCCTATGTCTGGAAATATTTTCATCGCATTCCCCGGACATTTTTACATAATATACAAAAAAAAATGGGAGGAGTTCATTAACAGGATTCCGAGATATGATTTTTTGAAAAAAAATCCGTGTTTTTTGACGCGCCGTGCGCAAGAAACAGAAAATGGCGAAAACGGCCAAAAAACAACTTTTTTTCACCAAAAACTGCGATAACTTTAAAATTTCAGGAATGACCCATACATGTCTGGGTACCAAAACTTGTGTCTTTTAATTACGAAAATTTTGGTACCCAAACATCGAAAAACACGGATTTTATTTTCAAAAAATCATATCTCGGAATCCAGTTAATGAACTCCTCCCATTTTTTAGTATATTATGTAAAAGTGTCCGGGAAATCCGATAAAAATATTTCCAGACATAGGCTTTTTGGTCTAGACACCGTCAAAACGACATTTTTAAGTTTCATATGCCCTTTTCATATGTTAGGCTAGATTTTTGAAACTTCTTACTATTTTTATTTGAAAGGCCAACCTATCACCTTTCATTTGCATATAAGACAATTGAAATCGGTTAAAATGGCGAGGAGCTATGATTTTTTGAAAAAAGTGGTTTTTGCGAAAATGGCCATTTTTCAGACCACTCTAATACGGCGGAGGTCACCCTAATGGTCAAACTAAAAAAATACGGGTTTAATTATTTCAGCCAGGGAACCCCCAGAAAAAAATTGAGCCCGATCCGTGCACTTTAGTTTTTTTTCATGCCGTTTTTGTGGGGAATTGCCGTATTACAATGTAATGTATATTCAATTTATTCTTAATAGTTTACAAGCGTTTTGACAGCTTGAAAAAAGGGGTTATCTGTTTTCAATTTTTTTTCCTAATCAAATTTCAGAGAAAATATTTAAGGATGGAGGATGGTTAATAACTAGAAATAAAATTTGTATTTACTTAATCAGGCTGGTGATTCACATAAAACAAGAAAAAAAAATACTAATTAGGAATTTCTTGCATCATTCGATTTTTTGGGAATCCAAATTATGCTTCAATAACAAAAAAATTAAATTGTTTTTTTTTTTCTGAAGTAGAGGTAAGATTGAACCATCGAAGTTTGCGTCTGCATTTTTTGTTTGATACTTAATAGGATTGGGCTTTATATTGCACTGACATTTCTGATATTTATAACTTGAATTAAGTCCAACACATCCATATTTCAAACCATTATCCATATTTTCAATCGAAACACTACCGAACACTCATGAATTTCAACAACGGCCAATATTTGCATAGTTTTCCAACCATTACGCGGAACAACTCCATTACACTCCAAAAACTTTCAAACTGCCCAACTTTTGGGGCCAAGAAAATAAACATAAAATCCACCCCCGGTTGCTTCCCAAGTAGCACAGCAAGGAAAGAAAGATCTTACGAACAATTTATGCACATCTTAAAAGCAAAAATCAGCCCGGAAAATGGACTAGCACTCTCATCTAGGAAGGAAAAAAGGTGGTCGCCAACACCTTCGGGATCTTGTTAGCCGGCCCCGTAACGTACGACTTTTTCATCAAATTGAACCTTTCATCTCTCAAATATCACTTTTTGTCCTGGCCCACGTGTGGAAATCGTCATCGTCATGCCACGCCGATTTCCCATGCCCACTAAGGGGGAAAAGCTAAAGGAAAAAGCGAGAGAGAGTCTCTTTCTTTCTTCGGAAATAAGAAGGTTTGGAAGTGTGTGCGGTGTTAGTGTTTTAACTGGCTCATAAATATACAATATTCATCCCCGTCGGTTTTTGGCGGGAAACCCTTTTTGTCCGTCCATCAACGTTTTCTCCGAGAAACCCCCCCGAGGTTGAGCAGAAAAATCGTGCAAACAAGGAAAAGGGGTGGCGAGTGGCGAGGCGAAAAATTGAGAATGCCAATGCTTTTTCGGGGCTGCCGAGAATAAGAAAGAACCAAACGACCAAATAACGGGGCGCATATATTACCCTTAACATCTCAGACACACATCTTCTCAAAGTAGATGTGGTTGTTGTTGTTGTTGCTGGGGGAAAACTACTAGTTTGAAACCCTGCGCCAGCAGCAAATGGAATCGAAATGGCCCGCAAGGCTGTCCACATCAGGTTTTGGAAAATTTCCTCAAAAAGAAAAACCTCGCCTCGCCTTGATGGATCCGAATGTTGGTGAGGCCCTCTCTCGCGTGGTTCCGGAAGAAAATGAAACATTTTCCTTGTTTTTCGCCCTGGACAACGGCCCACCACGAGAGGGCTGGCCCCGAATAGGAAGGAAACTACAGCCAAAAGGTGTGAAAGTGGCCGTTACGGAAAGTTATGATGGCAGCCAGGCGTCGAAAATTTCGGATCAAACGGCCGCCCAGAGCCTATTGCTAGAAGTCCTTGACTGACGTGTGGGTGATGTGAATGACGGACGGTGGAAAAATGGGAGTTTTGAGAAAAAAATAGAGTCAAAATAGTCAGAAAAAGCAAAAACTTTAAATACAATTTGTACCAGCTTATTGTAGAATTGTTTATCAAAAAATGCTTCACGGTTCAAAAAATTTACAATGTTTCTACCTTTTTCCAAACTATATAGAAAAAGTAATTAATGTTATATTTGAAGTGATCTCATCAAAAAGATTCAAAACTTTCAAACTCTTTGAAAATCTTGTCAAAAGTTTATTTTTTAATACGACAAAGTGCACTTCATGCACATCATGATTTGAGGGAAATTTTTGACATTTTTATGATAATTGCTTTGGCTTTATATATATTTCTAATCATAATCCAACAAAAAATTAAAAAAAAATCAAAGATGATTGTTTAATTGTGTAAATGCAAAATTTATTTCTATTATTTTTCCCTTCCTTCAAATTTTTTTTAGAAAATCAAGGACAAAATAAAATTATTGCCAATAAAGCCGTTGCAAATATTTTTTGAAGTTTATGTCCCTCGGCTCTGACCAAAGTCAAAGAGGAGGGGGGAAGGGGGGGGGGTCAAACATTAAAAAAATATAAAAATTGAAATTACAAGCCTAGATTTCAACATTTGGATAAAAAGTGTTTTAAATTGTAAAAAAGTGCTTTCCAATCATTAGTTTAAAAAATATCGAGGCATTGACGGAAGTTTTTTTTTGCAAAAAAATAACTTTTCCGGGACTGTACATTGGAATTTCATAAAAAATTAAAATGTTTTCAATGGAGTTCAAACATGCTTAATATGATTTTAAACGCGGGAAAATAAATGCATTTTAATTGGTTTTTAGTTGATTAAACTTTAATTTAATTAAAATTTTGAAGTTTTTCGAAATAATTTTTTTTTGCCCCCTGATTATTCATGCCAATTTTGAAGGGGGTTCGACATAAACTTTCAAAATATTTGCATCGGCTTAAAATCCTCTGTAAAAAAATTCAACAATCGATACATGCTTTGAAATATTGGAAACACAGATAAGAAAATGACGTAAAACTATTTAAGTAACGGAAAAAAAGATTTTCAATAGTAAATTTATATTTTGAAAAGTTTTGAAAGCAGCATGCTTGTAACAATGTATCAAGGATATTGGAATAACATTTGTTTATTTTTTGTTTTATTGTTGTTGTTTATTAATTTATTTCTGGCAGTTTTAAACTTCTTGCCCATTCGCAGACCCTTTTTGAAATCTTGTTGACGTAGACTTACGTCTTTTTTTATTTTCACTTGCTTTAGAAGAACTCATTGTTTTTTTTCATGGGTTAAGCATTATATTTGAAATGGACTAATTCAAAAATATGTTTTCTGAGGAGAATTTCAGACCAGACTTGACAAGGACATTATAATGGAATTTGAACAGTGTTTCTCAACCTTTATTGCTTTTTTCCCCTTGGCTTTTTATCAATTACAGATAGAAATCATGACTGATATTTTCATTTTGAAAAAAAAAACAAAACAAAACAAAATTAAGATGTCAAATAACTTAAAATATATTTTTTAATCTCGATTATTTTTTCAAAGCAATAGAACTTTGCTCAAAAAGATGCAAAAACCCCCAGAAATTAGAGTAAATCTAGAGTTTTTTTAATAGGTCCTTTCAACATATTTAACACGATAGCTTGTAGGTCATTTCCAAAAAAGACTCTTGAAATAATGTTTTCAAAAAAAAATGAACCAACGCAAAACCTTTTAAATTTCTATTTTAAAAGCTGCCCTGAAGAATTTAAATTAAATTTATTATACATAAAAACAAACAAAAAAGCTATCAAAAGAAAAAACAGGTCATGATCGATACTATAAACAAAACTCTAGCATGTTATTACATATTTTTTTAATATCCAAAAACAAATCTTGAAAGAATATTGAAACTAACTAAAAAAATAACCTCTGCTCATGTTTCAAATAATGTGAAAATTCATCGAAATAGAATTACGAAAACCCGTTTTTCAAAACTGCTCGTATAAAACAGCAGTCTGGTTGAATGTAAATGCAAAAACTAATAAAGATAATAAAAAAAATCTTAATAAAAGACTGCAATAAAACCCCGAAAAACATATTTGTTTATGGAATCATTCAGCCCAATTTCATTCCCATTTTATCGAAAAACGTTTTAATCTGTTTTATCATAAACTAATTCTCTCCCGAGCAGACGGAAATAACTTGGGAATAACATTCTTTGTTATTTGAAAATACTAGGCCAATAACATTTTATGTTAATTATAACAAGATTTGTTATTCACCGTTATGATTTTTTTGATATTGGATTGTTATTGTAATAACAGACTAATAACATTTTACGTTATTTTTCGAACAAATCTTTGTTATTATTTTTTGTTATTTTAACAACTAATCCGATCATTCCAATAACGTTTGGAGTTATTCTTCCATAACAAAAAATGTTATTCTCGAGTTGTTTTTGCTGTCAATCAATATCAGACCAATAATAATTTTGGTTATGATAACATAAACTGTTATTGAACTCTTATGCAAACATGGATTTTTCAAGATTATTCCATAACACTTTCTGTTATTTTAACAGTATTTGTTATTGAAATGGCATGAATTTAGTTATTACCGTCTGTTCGGGCTACCAAAACTTTTAATGGATATGATTTGGCTCAATTTTTGTGGGGGCCTTCCATGTGACCAAAAAAGCCATTTTGTGTTATTGGTTCACTCATACAAGTCTCCATACAACTTAGGCAGGTGTCCAATGAAAAATGGTCGTAAATATTTTAAAATCTGTAACTTTAAAAAAAAATTCTGATCAATTTTGTATTTTCTGCAAACTTGTTCAGAAATAAAGGAACACGACAAAAAAACTATTTGCCGATTTCCAAATTAACTTTTTTTTACAAAAACTCAAATTGCTAAAATTTTAAATTTTTGATTTTCAAGATTTTTTATGTAAAACATGTTTTTACGTGTATCTATTTTTTCCGAATAGTCTCCATTAATACCTACAATTTTGCCAAAGATTTAATTATAAAAGTGCATCAATGTTGAAAAAAAACTTTTAAGTTTAGACTTATATCTTTCACTAGTGCTTATTATAAAGCTTGTGTTTGAAATTATCACTTTTGAAAAAAAGAGGAAGAGCTCGTTTATTTGCTGGTTTCAGAATAAGTACTATTTCTATCTAAATATGAACATCAAATATTTATATGCTGATTAACATTGAATTAAGCTTTTTATTTCATGCTTTAAATAGAATACCATTTAAGAAAGCTTTAATTAAACGTCAAATTTCTTATTTTTTACTGGTCTTTTATAAATCTAGATTTGGAAAAAAATTAGAAAATTGTTACAAAACACTCATGATTAAAATTTTACCTTCGTCAGGGATATCAAATTGTTTAAACATTAATCAGCTCTTTTGATTTTCCGACAGTTTCGCGTATTTAGAAATATCATGCAAAGATTACATTTTTTTGTGAATCTTTTTTAAAATTTTAAACTAGGAAATTTTATAGTAAATATATAAGTTATAATAATGATTTGGAAGATTATTTGCTTCTTTAATAATTAAATATTTCTAAATTTCATCATTCGTTACTGGAATACGTTCAAATTTGGGATAAATTCCCACCTTCAAACACCGTGCCATATTTTATTTTAGAATCCCGTTGCTCTCGGAATCAGAAAGCACTATCCGTCCGTTGAATTCGTCGACATCGTCTTCATTTTCAGCCCACCCCCTCCCACTCTCTCGCAGCAGCCACACATGGGCGAAGGGATGAATGGTTGATGTTTGAAACGGACGAAACGGGACGGATGGATGATGATTGGGTTCTACAGGACGCAGGACGACCATCATGTGTGTGTGTTTTTTGTGTGGGAGAGTGTGAAAGCTAAGACAACCGTGGCCAAACGTGGAAAACAAGAGCCACACCACCCTCCAAGGAGAAAGAAAAAAAGGCGAGAAAAGGACATTGGTGTATAATTCAGGTGGAAATGAAGGCGTTTGAATTTTCATCTTGAGTGATTTTGAAGGAGTTTTTCGTTGTTTGCTCTGCGCTAAGGTTTGGCTTGGATCGTTTGATACTGCTGCTGTTGGTGTTGCTGGCGGGGGAGTGAATTGAATTTTTTAAAGAAAGAAAGTGTTTTTGATTTCAACGGAATTTGAAATGACGCGATCCTTTCGGTGTTGGCGAGCGTGATGAAACTATTAGAACTTGGAGGAAACGGGGTGAAAATTGAAAATCTATTGATCCAATTTGGGCGAGGACTCGTGAAGAGGTGAAATATAAAACTCTACAACTTTTCATTAGGACGAACAAAAATCAATCAAGGACTCAAAGTATCAAAAATTACCTATGTAAATTAAATTGCTTTTCATCTCGCTCGAAAAATTTCTCTGACAGCTTTTTAAATGGGAACCGCGTTGCACAAGATAATTTGAATAAAAAGAACCAAATTTCCACCTCACTTAACGCTGGTAAGTATAAAAAGCATCAACCCAAAATAAAAACCACACTGCTCTTCTGGTTAGTAGAGAAAATAAAACTCGATGCACAGAACGAAAAAAAAAAGAACACTCATACTCAGCCGCACCACGAGCACAAGTATCTAAAATATTTTCAAAACACCTGTTACCCCATCAAGAAAATAATAAACTATAGAGAAAAATGGAAAAATTCTCTTTCACTCTGCGCTTTGCGCGTTCAAACGGAATTTTCACCACCCAGATTTTCCCTCCATCGGGATCCCCTTAGCAGCAGCAGCCAGCAACGAGCTTGGGCCGAATTGAGAACCGTGATTTTCCACATTTTTTATGGACTAAACGAGGGGAAGAATAAGTGTGCGTGTGTATCATTTTTTCTATGCGTAAGCGAAAACAACAGGAACATGGAATGCGATAGTGTTTGGGAAAAAAGATGAGAAAATTTGCGTGCAGAATTTTTTATACTTTTTTTAAAGTAATTTTATCATGTGTGATTCAAAAATTATTAAAACATATACCCCTCTTTAAATTTTGAAGAATTATTTTGACCATAAGAACTCTAAAATGCTAAAACTTTGCATTTACAAGCATTGAAGAAATTACTGAAATAACGTTAAAAGAGCTAGTCAAATTATATTAGATCATTTTCAGTCATTTCAATGATTTAAATTGTTGTTATATTTAGTTTTAAATCATCAAACAATTATTAACGTTTGGTGTTTTAGCTAGGGCTGCGGAGTGGGGCCATATTTTTAACGACTCTGACTCTGACTCCGGCTCCGGCTTTCAGCTCCAACTGACTCCGATATCGACTCCAACTACGACTTCGGCCTACCAACTCTAGTCGACTCCTACTCTGACTCCAGCTTTCAACAAATTTTTAACTCCGACTCTGACTCCTATTCAGTAGCAAGAATAACATCACTCACATGTTCAGTTCACACTTGCGCGAATACCGTAAATCGGGGTTACATGGATGTCCGGAGTGACATAGAAATGTTTCAAAAGTTAGTTGCCTAGAATTATGTACACATGGATAAATAGGACCATTTAAATACTCTCAAAGTGAGTTCGAAACGCCAAACGGACAGCATTATCGAATTTTTTGAACAATTTCATACTAAAAACATCTAAAACTAGTTTCTTTGTTACAAATTTTAAGCGTTGTTGAAACAGAAATAAAAAAATAAAAGATTTTTAAAGTAAATTTGGATTTTGCATTTCGAAATATTGGAACTTTTTATTTAGGTAATTCTCCGCCAACTCACACAGCAGTTGCGCCGACCCCTCTTCGATTTGCGTGAAACTTTGTCATAAGGGGTAACTTTTGTCCCTGATCACGAATCCGAGGTCCGTTTTTTGATATCTCGTGACGGAGGGGCGGTACGACCCCTTCAATTTTTGAACATGCGAAAAAAGAGGTGTTTTTCAATAATTTGCAGCCTGAAACGGTGATGAGATAGAAATTTGGTGTCAAAGGGACTTTTATGTAAAATTAGACGCCCGATTTGATGGCGTACTCAGAATTCCGAAAAAACGTATTTTTCATCGAAAAAATCACTAAAAACGTTTTAAAAATTCTCCCATTTTCCGTTGCTCGACTGTAAAAATTTTTGGAACATGTCATTTTTAGGAAATTTAATGTAGTTTTCGAATCTACTTTGATCCAGAAGGGTAATTTTTTCATTTAGAACAAAATTTTTATTTTAAAATTTCGTGTCTTTTCTAACTTTGCAGGGTTATTTTTTAGAGTGTAACAATGGTCTACAAAGTTGTAGAGCAGACAATTACAAAAATTTTGATGTATAGACATAAGGGGTTTGCTTATAAACATCACGAGTTATGGTGATTTTACGAAAAAAAAGTTTTGAAAAAGTTGGTCGTCATCGATCATGGCCGTTCATGGTCACCCGCGACAGACACGGACGACGAAAACAAAGAGAAACGCAAAAAGTAACTTTTCAAAAAAAAAAAAAATCGTAAAATCGCGATAACTCGTGATGTTTATAAGCAAACCCCTTATTTCTATACATCAAAATTTTTGTAATTGTTTGCTCTACAACTTTTTAGAGCATTGTTACACTCTTTAAAAATAATCCTGCAAAGTTAGAAAAAACACGAAATTTTAAAATGAAAAATTTTGTTCTAAATTAAAAAATGACCCTTCTGGGTCAATGTAGATTCGAAAAGTACATTAAATTTCCCATAAAATGACATGTTCCGAAAAATTTTACAGTCGAGTAACGGAAAATGGGTGAATTTTTAAAACGTTTTTAGTGTTTTTTTGCAATGAAAAATACGTTTTTTCGGAATTCTGAGTACGCCATCAAATCGGGCGTCTAATTTTACATATAAGTCCCTTTGACACCAAATTTCTATCTCATCACCGTTTCAGGCTGCAAATTATTGAAAAATACCTCTTTTTTCGCATGTTAAAAAATTGAAGGGGTCGTACCGCCCCTCCGTCACGAGATATCAAAAAACGGACCTCGGATTCGTGATCAGGGACAAAAGTTACCCCTTAGGACAAAGTTTCACGCAGATCGAAGAGGGGTCAGGGCAACTTTTCCCGATTTTGTGTGAGTTGGTAGAGAATTACCCATTTACCTAACCTAAAATTGGCATTCATATTATTAAAAGTAGATAAACTAGTTTAACGTGAAGACTTCCATCATTGCCATGATTATCCGTTTAATGATATAAATTTTGCGTCGCTATCAATATTTTGATAAAATTCCTTCTACAAGTTGTTCAGAACTGTGCCCTACACACGCTGATTCCCCTTGGTAACGATTATCCCATTCCTTGCCAAGTTATGGAAATCGTCATTAATCAATGATTACCAACTAGGACGTCAATGATTGTACCACAAAATTAAATAATTTTTGAAACACATTTGATTTAGCCAAAAATTCTTTCAGTGCCTTCTAGAAGGCAACAGCCGGCACATGCTGATTCATTTTGGTGCAGGGATTCGCTAAATTGAATTTAATACAGCGCATTTTAGAGTGATGATCAATTTTCTTCAAAAATGATCAACGGCTTCACCTTAACACATGTTTAAATATTTATTTTTTCGAATGAAACATTGAAATAAACCTATATTGTATTCATGATCGATTTGATATATAAACAAAGTAACTGTCAAAGTCAACCCCGGTTTTTAAGTTATTTTACAAATGTTTTAAATGATATTAAAGGGACGCTAGAGACAAGCAAAAGGGGGCAGTCAAGAATGAATTGAATATTTCCAACATTTTTGAATACACAATCCCATTTGCTTTTTATTTCATGATATACTACAATCATTGGTACGAGAGGATTAACAGGTTATCATTTAGTGATTATAGTGAAATAACACAATTGGAGCTTTCCTATCACAATCAAAATGCTTCAAAAACATTATGGAATCTGATAAATCTTTGAACCTAAAAATAAATGATATGAATAAATCATATTCAAAAAATAAATTAAAAATATAATAAAGTTTTGCGAATTGAAATGTGTTACAACAAAAATCAGACTTCGACTCCGGGTTCATCAAAACTCCGACTCCAGCTCATGAAATTTATCCGAAAGAGACAAAATTTGAAATTTCCTGAGTTTCTTTGGACAACTAAGCGTAAAAAGCTTAAAAATAATCTACACAAATTCTGAGTTGCAAAAACAAGACCAAAGTTAGTAAACAAGTTAAACCACTGAAGGCATAATATTTTGAAAGTATCATCTAGCTGGTGTTTTATGTAAGTGTGTGAAATTAATTATAAGCACTTTACCCTCTACAACTCAACCCCGCCTTTAAACGGGCTTCGATTTAAAAAAATCGCCAAAAATCCATTTTTTTTGGGTTGAAAGTTTTACTTGTTTTATGTGACTTTGCCAATGTTTTTAAAATGTAATTTTTTACGGGTCAACTTTGGCTGTGTTACTAACATTTCCTATATTATAAGTAAAAATATGTATGCAGTCATTAATTCAGGCTGTCAAATAAGCATGATAGTTTCCTGTTTGCATGTCTGGCCAAAATGATAAGCAATAATAACGCTCGAATTTTAACACTGGGCATATCGTGAATTGTAATTTACAACAACCATTTTCAAGCCAAATTGACGTACAATGACTGATTGTTTTTTTACAGCAATCAGCAGATTAAATTCTTCTGAGTGCTTGCAATACGATGGATAATGCCCAATGAGTAATTTGTTGTGATATTATGCATTTTTAAAAGTTAGCTAAAATATTTCATATTTCACAAACATACATTTATTACTCTAAATACACGAATATCTACCATCTAAAGTTTCGACCCAGCATGAATAGCCAGCACACCGTCATCTCCGTGCGCCGGGATGACAATGTTGGCCTTGCCATCACCTTGCACGTGCACCGTAATTCCGGTGCACCGTCCATCGCTCTTGCTGCCCGAAATGACATCACAGTAATCGCCCGCCGGCAGGCACGTCTGCAGCCACTGGTTCAAATCGTAACCCTCCAAGTTGAACGCCACGAAGCCACTTCCGCCACGGCAGAACGCCATCTGGTTGCCACCGTTGTCCCACCAATCGTTGATTCCGGTTCCCTTGGCAGCATTGCGGAATCCAACCATGTTGTAAATCTGACGCCAGCGGTGCTCACAAGCCCACCCGTTGCCGCAAGAATCGTCCGGGTTGATCGACGGTGACACCAGGTTTCCATTTCCGTCCTGTGGCGGCCCCTGATCACCATCGTTGAAGAAGAACGAACTCATGATGCGCGGGATACCAAACGGATGCGCCAACATGAACGCCGACGCCATCTTGTAGTTCTTGGGAATCTTGTGAGTTAGAACGTCACTACCACCTGCACCGTGACCACGCTGGTTATCGTGATTATCGACGAACACCAGTGCCAAGTGTGACGGAAGGAAGCCCCAACCTTCACCCCAGTTGGTAAGATGCTTCAGCTGATCGTATCCACGGAATACCCGGCCAATCTGAGCTGAGAAACGGAACTCGGTGACCGTACCCAGGTGAGTGTACTCGTTGCGACTGATGGCTTCACCACCCAAATCAATGACCTCCTGGGTGATGAAGGGACGTGCTCCAGCCGGAAAGTGATGATCAGTTGGGAGATTGTGCAAGCGGCTGTAGATGGCATCCAGATCTCCGGGCCACATGTGCTTGACGGCATCCACTCGGAAACCGGCCACTCCATAACCGATGCACTTGTTCATCAGATCTACGATGCGGTCACGAACCCACTGCGATCCCAGGGCCAAGTCCGGCAGTCCAACCAGCCAACAGTTACGCACCTGATACGGATCATTGTAGTTGTAGATCTCGCAGCGCGGGTTGAAGTCATTCGGACCGTACGGAACCGCCGGGAAATTCAACCCGTCCACCCAGGAACCTCCCGTTGCCCCTCCGGACATGGCAGCCATGTGGTTGATCACAATATCAACGTAGATTCGCACTCCGACGTTGTTACATCTGCGGACCATGCTGGCAAACTCCTGTTCCGATCCGGATCGTGTGTTCAAGTGGTACGAAGCCGGCTGGTAGCGTTCCCACCATGGCCTTCCCGAAACCACGATATTCTCCGTTGGCGGCGAAACCTGCACACCGGCGTATCCCTTCGGTGCCAGGAACCGTTCGCACTCGTCCGCGATATCGTTCCACTTCCACTCGAACAGATGCACCATGCCGCTGCGGTCGCCCCACATGTGGGTATCGAACTGGGCCGACACCAGGCCGGCCAGCGCCACGGTAAGCGCACTGGCGAATAACTTCATTGTAGCTTTTGAGCTAATTCCTCGGTAGAAACTGTCTGCCTTCAATCGCCGAAAGGGGTAGCTTTTTATAGGATAGCGTTATCAATTTTTGGATTATACGCTCAAACGTAGTAGCTGGCTAATCAACAGATTACCCCTAATATCTGAACGAGCGTAATAGATAACAGGTCGTAAAACAAATGAGACTACTTATTTACAAAACATTTGGCAAACCAGAAAATTCTGTTGCCCTTATCACTTGATTGCAAAAATGTACCCCCTCGTGTGCTTCTAGAAAGAAAACCTAACGATAGGATCGTATCAAGGCACATCGATAGCCCGGGTTGTTTTGTGTCAATTATAATTAGAACAGTCAATTTGGGTTGTAAAATTGATCATGAGCAATTTTCGTGATTTGTGTGTACTGACCTTATCTCAAATATGTTGTGCCATATTTTATCAGAGACTTAATTGTAAGGGATTTCCATTAGAATTTCACCATTTTTTAGAAAAAATTAAACATATTAAACATACGACACAATGATCTTAATTTTCTTGATTTCAAACAAAGTATCAAACAGCGCCTCTAGCGGCGACCTCCCGAACCCTACCTACGACCACGTGTTTCCCGCGCTCCATGCGCGCCCAAAAACTTGCCCATTTTCCAATTTCCAGTCCACAGCGCGCACTAGTTGACAGCCAACGCAGGGGAAATCCCATCCTGGAAGTTTTCGGCTTCACAACAACGGCACCGCGCAGACTCGTTTCCGCTTCCAGGGCCCGTCTTCGCGACCACCGGAAATCGGCCCTCCCGTCGTTGTTGTGTGTCACAACCGGCGCTAGGGAATGACCTAATACGTCGTCGTCGTTGGCAGCCCGGCTAGGTTAGCTGGGGGTCGTTTCGCTCTCGCGAGAGAGCGCGAGAGTCTCATGAATAGATGAAATTGGCGCACGGGAGCCGAACTTTGACAGCTGCTGGTCTGGTTGCCTACCATGCAGGCGCCCGTGTGTGTGCGTGTTACGACTGTTTTGGCCCCGCGAGCGCGGTGAGAATTTGACAGTGACAGAACAGTGAGTTTTTTCGGTGTAACCTAGAATCTGCCAGGCCCAGGTGCGAGCAAATTTCACGGAATTTCGTGGTGCATTTTGCGGTTTTGGTGATTGAAAACGTGCGTTTCGCGACCGTGCGGTGCAGTGCGTGCTGCCTAGCTTGCAGGCGTTGCGGTTGGAGTTTCGGTACGGTAGAGTTTTGCTGGGGAAGTTGGTTGATGGTCGGTGCGAGACCTAGAAGTTTTGGAAGGTCCGGGAGTGCATTTGTGCGGGGGTGAATAGAGGGAAGGTGTAGGGTTGGGGCGGCGGCGGTTTGCTGGAGAAGCTAAGGGTGGGTGTGTTGTACTGCAGGATAGAGAGCCGAGCTCGAGCCGAAGTCCGGAGCGAGTCCGAGTCCGGGGGTTCGTGGTTTGTCGCCGCATAAATAATTTTTGTGTCGATTGCTGGTGTACTCTCGCGCGTCTATTACTGCTGCTTCTCCAGACTGGGCTGACGCTAGTGTATATTGTTATCACCGCCAGTTTGTTTGAGTCGGGAAACAATAACAATAACCCAGCGAATGTCACCGCTACGACCTCGTTGACGTTTGGCGGCTCTCCCCCGACGACGACGACGTTTGTTCGATAAACGGTGCCGGAATCGATGCCGTGTAAAGTTCTGGATTTCGAAGAATTTGGCCGACTTGCGTTGGTGTGGGTCGCCCGGGAGTGCTGACAGTCACGGTGACGGTGTAACCAAGAGATAATTAAGTGATTTGTGTGTTAACTCTCTGGCACACGAGGCGGGCACGACGCAGCCTCGCCGCAATCGGAATTCGGGTGCGTGCGTGCGTGTGCGTGTAAGTGCGGGGTGTTCGTTGGTGGTCGTACCAGGGAATACCGATGACGGGTTCGCGGTGGTGAAGGAAATTCAATTACCTGTCCAGGATAACCCACCCGCAGCTGTCAACGAAACCTCCGGAGGTCTCCGGCGAAGAACCCCAATTACCGCCATCTAGTGGACACTAGGTGCGACCTCAATGAATGTGCGTACGTGACAGACCGACCTCCAACCGGAACCGGATCCTGGTCGTGTGGATTTAATTACCGTCATCACGAGTCGATCGCGAATGTCAAACATGAGAGGTTAATTAAATAAAATGGTAATGAAGGCAAGTGCTGCTGCTCACGACAGTGCCTCCATCTGTGTGTGAGTGGAGTCACACGCGCTCACCTGTGTGTGCGCGATGTTTTGATTCGCGCGTGCAAGCATGTGTGCGTGCACTCTCGTTAGAACCGACGTTGATCGATAAAAATCGCCGTGCTGGATTCCGTGTAAATCATTAGCACAAACTCTACGTTGACCACCCGGCGAGAGTACCCCTCCGCATCCCCTCTTTCTTAAGACGGCGACAAACGACATCCTAATAAATACCCCCGGCCCTAATTACGTAATCATTAAGTGCAACTCGACGGAGCTCGTGTTCCTTGGTGTGGTGTGCGTGTCCGGCAGGATTCCAGCAACTTGGAGGTTCCCCACGACCCTCCCGAAACCAGCTGGGGAGTGGGAAGTGTGAGCTTATCATAAAATACTGCAATACGTATATTGATTATTTCATGCTCTTTCTCTTTGGAAGTAAAACCACAGAAGGCACCCGCCCCCCGTGAAGACCACCCACCACCTCGCGCGGTCCTTTCCACAAACTTTTTTTTTGTGTGTACGTACATACTTTGGCGCCCTCGTCGTTGTCGAGCATGTACTGCTGCCGATGTACACAGACAGTCGGTGGTGGTGACCATGCCGAACCGCCCCCACGACGGAGCACAACATTGTTGTTGGCACAAGCGGTGTTGGGTGACCGGCGTGGGGTTGCAAGGGGGGGGGGGGGGGATGTGTACGAGACGTTTCGATACAACAGACCGACGACGACAACGACGGTCGGGACGTGCTTCTTCTTTTGAAGAAAGTGTTGGCAAACTCGCCGGAAAAGTATCCCGGCCCCGGATGTCAAGTGTATCGAGAGGAACAACCACTTGTTGAGGGGCCAAGCGGCTCCATTTGGGAAGAGAGATTTCGAACTTTGAATGGGATAAATATTTTGCATCATAATAAAAGTTAAAAGTTTAACCAGTTGCTTTACGTCACTTAAGTTCGGCCATATTTACAATGTTGATAATTTTTATACACTATATTTATATAACATATGAATTAATACGTCTATATCAGAACCCAGGTACAAAACTAATTTTTGCTTAATTTTATGAACTATTTTAACAGGATGAAAGGAATGAACGTTTTTAAAATTAAGATTTTATGTTGGTAAAAGAAATTTTTTTTTTCAAAAAAGAGCTGATTTAAAACAATATTTTAAAGCCCAAGTTATTCAATCTTGAATAAACCAAGTTTAAATCTTAAATTTTTTTTAAATACCATTAAAATGAAGAGTTAGTTTAATTTTTCTTTCACAGAATTCATCTTGCACAAAAAAAAAACTATCATTACCTAACAACATGAACAAAATATAAAATATCAACAAAGCATTAAAAAATCTCGGAATATGATGAGTATTTCCAATGTATGGTTTCAGATCATTCAACAATGGTAAAAGCTTAAAAGTGCCAAATTTAATTTAAAACGATGGATTAAACAGAATGAAATGTTTATAGTCCGTTGTACGAGTTTTTATAATCAAATTTGTCGATAAAATATTTGTTCAAATTGTTATTCTTAATGCATTGATTTCCGAAATCCTTGCTTTTCACGTAATATTGTGAAAATTTTGGAATTTCACGAATATTACGCTGTCTGCGAAATCGTCAAAATTCACTCCCCAATCATCACATTCTCTAGGCACTAAACACTGAATAACTTAACCGATTTTTAAAGTTTTTGATCTTTCTATTGAAGTCACAATTTCCATTTAGTCTGGATTCTGTTGTAATTTCTACAGTCAAATTATCCTTCATTTTCAAAAATAGGCACAGCCGATTCCAAGGTAACATTATTATACAATATAAATTTATAAAATTGAAATTAGCAAATTTTCAGAATGTTTAACTAGTAAATTTTTATTTAAAAAAATTCTAGAATAAAATAATATTTTAATATAAGAGCAGTAATTTTTTTCAACTCAACAATAAATAAAAGGAAATAAAAATTATTAACTTTCACTTTTTTGTTAAAATAAAAAATAGCCAGTTGATCCCATGCACAGTAAATCATTTTAATATTTTATTTACGCAGCACATATCAAAGCCCATTTTCAAATGAGAATTTTAAAATTCAATGGAGTTTTGTACTAGGATTACATTGCTAATAAAGTTTCCTCATTTAATGAATTAATATTTTGGAGGATAGAGTTTACTTGAGTTCTCTTTATTCGGAAATTTTTAAGTTATTATTTTGGAACAATCAGTATTTAAAAATCTAGAGAATTAATACAACATCTGTACAAAGTCATTTTTTAACAATTTTCGAATAATTCAAACAATTCGGAACACCTTATTTTTGTCAGAATTTTTAAATTATACCTGAAATTAATTGTCATCTGTTTTTGATGGTTTTAGCAAAATATTGCAAGTTATTTAAGATGTTGTATGCCCATGAATAAAATATTTATTTAGAAGAAGAAGTTTATGTAATATTTTGACTTTTTCATTTTAAAATATTAAATTAGGGGGATTATCAGTGGTTTAAATGAAAACCGCTTTTTGAAATTATTTGATCAAATATGCCTTTTTGATTTGATTCTTGCAGCTTAGGTTGAAACTGTTTGATCAGTTTGATTTCGATCAAATCAAACCCGCAACTGAACTGGGTTCGTTGTTTCCAGCCTAAAAATAAACATTCCACCAAACAAATATGTATAATCTCCATCACAAAATCAACATTGTTGGCCCAAGTCCATCCATATATCCTCCCACCCCATTTTTCCGCACCATTGTGATAAAATCGATCCCGAGAGCAAAAATCAAAGATCCTGATCAAAGCGCCACCGAACCGAATTAGGTCAATCCGCCACCACTGGCACCACTGCCTGATTGCAGGCCCGGCAACGGCCTCGAACCAACCAAGCCAAACATTATCATCATCATCAGCAGCAGAAGCCAACAGCCGGCCAGCCATGCTGCAGGCCTTCAGGGCAAAATGCGATGGAACCACGCCGGCGAGTGTCCTTGTGGCCGTGGGGTTGTGGGACAGCCGGTGAAAGGGGTGGAAGACAGTGCTGCCATTTTTTGAGTTTGTTCAAAAATCTACAAACACATCACTCAAAAATTTTACGCGAATTGGAATCACTATTCGAACAAATAAATTTCAGAATATTTTTTTTGTATTAGAAAATCATTAGTATTTGGCAACACTGTCTATAAATCGACCTCCGGCGATGCCGTCATCGTCGTCGTCGTCGTCGACCAGACTGTGTGTGCAAAACGGAGAGGAAATTACAGTGTTTTCAGTGTGGAAAACCCCCCCGGAAAAGGCTTTCCTTGCGCTTGGGTGTTTTTGGAGGGGGGATAGACCCGGGAAAATTCGTTGACCTCTGGGGGCATTGAAGGCGATAAATATTGACAGATTAGGAAGATGTGATGTCCTCTTCCTCGTATAGGAATTTGATGATGTCTACAATACAATTCTACTTTTTTGCATCCAAAACTCGCACGGTGATATCGTGATAGGGCACATACACAAAAAATCAATACGTGAAAGTCAAACAAACTAAAACTAAATACACTCCCTGTCACCCTTTCACGTGACTTTGGACACCGAGGGGTTTCCCGAGAAGAAGATTGTACCAAAAAAGGAAAATAAATCATATAGGAATGTTATTGTATCAAAGGTCTTCATTTCTTAAATACCTAAACATTGAAAAAAAAAAGTCTGGTTACGATTTCAGCAAATAACATGTATAATCTATTTCAATCGTTTCATAGCCAAATTTGATCAAAATTTGATGAGGATGATTATATGTGAATTCAAATTCGATTATTAAAACTAATTGTAATGTAAATATACTCCCCGTTAGGGGAAATACAAAAACATGTTTTTATTCAAGAATTAGCTAGTAAAGGTTAACTCAACTAAGAAGTTGATTAAATCAGCTGAAATTATGTTTAGCAAAATAATTTCTAGACTACTTCAACTAATAATAAGTTTATGTTTTTCAACTGATATAAATTCCGAAGTTTTCCACAATTTCCACCCTCTCAGAAAGAATTATCAGTGAGGTTTGGCTAGCAAGCACGAGCATAGTGGCAACCTGAAGCAAGCAAGGTGGCCGTCCCAAAATTAGAGGTTATGGCAATCGATTCAACAAAATCCTTGCTCAAACATCATCACGGTATGTCAATATCTGGGAGTTTGGAGCGGCACGTGGAAGCGCGCTCGAACTCATCGATTGCAGCTCACAAGCTCACAGTCTGACGAGAAAAATCCTTCAGCTTTGAGGTTATCCTCACCCAACCCGCACTCACACCAACAAAAAAGGAGCCCGCGAGTTGCACGACGAGCTTTTCTCAACCCATTTTCCTCTGTTTTTTCACCGGTTGCGGTCTAGCGCGCTAGTTTACCCTATCTCTCTCTTTCTTTCTCTCTCTCTCTCTTTCTCAACAGTTATGTGATTCGGAAAATGAAAATCAACGTTGATTGCTAAAGTTGGTGAGGCGCCCCCCCACTTTTGGTGGATGAATTCAATAAGCTGGAAGAAAACCAAATGGGAAAATCTCCCCCTTAATGAGAATCGTCGAGAATCAAGTGTAAATATTGAAGCTATTATGCTGTGACGAAAATAATCCCTTTTTTCCCCAATGATTGTCGTGTAGTAGTGAATATCTAGTGTGTGTTTGTATAGCATCAGTGTAATTCTGGGTGTTTTCAAAGTGATGACCACTCGTGTAAAGTAAATCAAAATCGTTAAGGAGTAAAACTAAGCAAACCGAATAGCCATAGTGTGTTTGGCTCAAACCGAGCGGTTAAGTGAAACCCACTGGAACGAAATCATTCCTATCAAGAGGGCAGGAGAAAGCTCTGGAGTAGTGGAGGAAAGAGGGCCCGCACCAACCAACCTACCATCCATCCACTGGGTCTATGGTGGTTGGGATGAATGCGAGACATCACCTTACAACCTCGCTATCCCAAAATTTGGATACCAACTGTACCGAGTTTCCGGACGGATTCGAGGAGACGCTGCAGCTGCAGGTAGGTTTCGGAGCTATTGTTTTTTTTACCAAAACATACTGTTATGAATGATTGGACATAATATCATAAAAAAAGTTCAAAAGCATTATTGCCATTTCCTGATGACGAAAAAAGCACTTTTTTATATAAGATGAACAATTTTGACGGCTGAGTTAAATTAGGATACAGTTTTGAAAGCAAAAGACTTGTTAATAAGGCAATAGAGGAGAAAAGCAACTTGCGACAACATTTTGAGGCTAGGAATTTTGACAGGTATGATTTTCATAAAGTATTCGCCTCCTTTTCTCTCCCACAGAAAACTTGGGACAATGTAGCTGTCAAACTAGGCCAAACTGTTAAAGTCACTCACAAAATGAACTTTGAGTGATTTGAGTTCATTGCTGACGTCACGATTTTCTCCTCTATTCGCTAGTATTTCTATCTGATTTTCCATTGATTCCTTGTGCTCAAATATGCAATTTTATATCGGGACCATCCGTAAACCACGTGGACACTCTTTTGGAAATTTCAATTAGTTTCTCCAATCCGAAACCCCGTAACTCAAGAAGGTGTTTACTGATCGATTTGGTGTCTTCAGCAAAGTTGTTGTTTATGATAATAGAGGAGAAAAGCAACTCGCGACAAAATTTTGAAACTGGGGACAATGTAGCGGTCAAACTAGGCCAAACTGTTAAAGGCACTCACCAAATGAACTTTGAGTGATTTGAGTTCATTCCTGACGTCACGATTTTCTCTTCTATTACATACAAAATTTAGAATCGTTCCCTCGATTTTTTTTGAGATCTCAGTGTCAAAATCGAATGAATCATAACCATCTCACACCATCATAAACAATACATCTCCAAAAAGTATCATACATCGGCATCTGACCCCTCCTTAGCCAACAAGCTGTGGTGGCCGTGGCAGTTAAGTCATTGGGTTAGTTTGCCAAAGGTCTTTGGTTTGATTCCCGTAGTCGACACTTTAAGTTTGTTGTTTGACGGTTGAACTTTTTTTTGCAAATGAACCTCGAGAGAATGATTCTTTCGCCCATCTCTCGACTCGAGGCCATTATTCTCTCGGACGAGAGCGTTGCCCAGTTTTGGGTGTACGAACGAATTTATGTTGGTCATATTATGATTTTTTTAGCTGCATTGAATTCTTCAAACAGTTTTGTTTTTTTTTTAAATGTGTTTGTGTACAGTTGATTGCAATCATTAGTTCCCAAAATATCCAAGTATTGACGAAAATTTGATTTTTTGCGAAAAAATGTATATGCGATGCTGTGCTTTGAAATTGCATCTATTTGAAAATATTTTAAACCCTGCCCAAACATGCTTAATATGATAATCAATGCAGAAAAATGCATTTGAGATAGTTTTCAGT